>NC_045776.1:51957300-52609382 GCF_008692025.1 Phocoena sinus | reverse complement strand
GCTGACCCCAAAGTATGGGTAGAAAAATAGGATGCACTAAAAGATACCATTTTTTTTTTGGTTAGCAAAGGCTACGATGAGCCCAGGAGAAAGCCTGAATGCGTGTGTCATCACGCACGAACTGCCTTTCACAGGTAGGGACTCCACATGTGATTATCTGACTTAAAGGCATGTTCATTCCTAGGAGGAAGTTATTCCCTCCAATCACATGTGCCAGAGGAGCCCGTAGATAGTCGGCATCTTGAACATGGGAAGATAAACCAGTACAAATGATCAAGAATAGCTATGAAGGTGGTACAGCCCACTCAAGGTCAAAGATGAATGCATTATTCTTTCAGAAGTCTATTGGTGTGCTTATGTGTCCCCAGACCCTTGTATTCTGAGGAGAAATGGGTAAAATAATTCAGGATGATTAGGGAGAAGTCAAATGGAAAATGTGAATGAAATGAATGCCTTTTTGGTTGTTTTTCGAGGTGTTCAGTAATACAAATGAACGGCGGACAAAATGTTGCAGTGTGCATTAAGATCAACTGGCCTTGCTCTAATAAGACAGAATAGTTTGCAATTAACACAGTAAATATTTTATGCAAATAATGCTAACATTTTGAAAGGTATGGAGATTGTTTTAGAAAAGAAGCAGACCCAGGACTTTTATTTTGCATTTGAATTTCTTCACAAAACTTGTTTACATAGATTAAAAAGATAAATGTCAGAACAATCTGAAGGTTGAACATAGACTTTTCATATGACCCAGCAATTCCACTCCTAAGTATGAAATGAAATCGTGTCCACATAATGCTTGCACACGAATGTCCAAAGCAGCATTATTCATAATAGCCAAAAAGTGGAAACAACTTAAATGTCATCAACTGATGAATGGATCAATAAAATATAGTATAATCATAAAATGGAGTATTATTCAGCTATAAAAAGGAAGTACTGGTACCTGCTTCAACATGATGAACCTTGAAAGTATTTTGCTAAATCAAAGAAACCAGACACAAAAGGGTTATTTTATTTTTATTTTTTTGCGGTGCGCGGGCCTCTCCCTGTTGTAGCCTCTCCCGTTGCGCGGAGCACAGGCTCCGGACGCGCAGGCTCAGCGGCCATGGCTCACGGGCCCAGCCGCTCCACGGCATGTAGGATCTTCCCATACCGGGGCACGAACCCGTGTCCCCTGCATCGGCAGGCGGACTCTCAACCACTGCGCCACCAGGGAAGCCCCAAAAGGGTTATTTTTATATGAAACATCCAAACAGGAAAATCTGTAGAGATGGAAGTAGATTAGTGGTTGCCAGGCAGGTATAGGAGCTGGAGAACTGTTAGTGGGTATTTGGTCTCTTTCTGGGATGATGAAAATATTCTTAGATTGATTATAGTGATCATTGCACACCTCTATGAATATACTAAAAACCATTGCATTGAACACTGTAAGTGGTTGAATATACTAAAAACCATTGAATTGAACACTTTAAATGGTTGAATCATGTGATATGTGAATATATCTCAATAAAGCTGTTCTGTTAAAAAAAAAAGATATATGTCCATTTATCCCAATTAGAATTTTCATAAATAAGAATAATTGGCATTTAGATGAATAAGATCTCACATTATAATGTAAACAACATCTGCAAGTTAAGAGGAGCAAGGTTGAGAAACAGTAGCTACGACCTAGGTGAGACTGATAATGTATTTTCCAGGGTGCTCTGAAATCCCCACTGAATGGAATCTGCTGACACATACTTGGTCACAGTGAAAAGTACTGCCCCCCGGTCAGGTTTGATTATTATATGTTCACCTCAGACTGCAAATATCATGTGGGAAAACCATTTTCAACTGCAAGAAACAAACTGTAAATGTTATATGAGGAGGGTAATGAGTCAGATTTGACCTCTGTTGTAAAATAATCCATAAGGAAAAATATCTTAATAAATAAAAATAGCTTAAACTGATAAAGTAGAAACAAAACATAACAAATCAAGGAGGAAGTATTTTTCTAGATCTGGAAAAGCCTTGTCAAATCTTGTATACCACTGTGAGAACTGTGGTCACCGTTGGTTTTGGGGCTCGGTGAGATGATTTCAGGATATGATTTCTGACAACTCTAAATTTCTTGCTGTAAGGCAATATGGAAATATCATGTGTCTATCTCATTTACATAGAGAGGTATGTTTTTCAAATGAGTGGTTTTCACACTGGGGAAAGAGTTTTCTTGTTTTTCATACCTGTACTTATATTTTAACTTTCACTTTGCCCTCTCTATTCCATCCCCCCCCCAAAAAAAAACCCCAAAGAAACAAAGGAATATCCCTCTAAAAAATGTTGAGTGACAGGACTGGAAGCCGCTTCTGGAAATATCATGTCTCAAAAATAAATTAATTTCGAATCAAAACTGCTTCTTACATTTTACACTGAAATGTAAATATGGGCTTATTATAGTTTCTATCTACATGGCTTTATTAATTGTACAGATGGTGTGTTACTTTTAGGTGTGGCTTCAATTACATCAGCACTTTCGCCTGCTGCAGGCTTTTTACGGAACCAGCCCTTAGCTAGGGATTCTAGATTCCACCCCAGTGATCTCCAAAGTGATAACCATGTTTGCTTGTCTTTCATTTGAAAAAAGAGAAAGACATGTAAGTTGTAATGCTCTTTAATGATGGATAAAGATCACAGGTATAGATCATTTATAAATAAATACATATACTCAAGGATGCTCGCTCATTGCTTTGTTTCTGATAAGGGTGTCTGATCAAACACTTTGGAGAGCATGCTCCTTTTTTCTTTCCCTTTTCTGTTTCATCATAACATAACCCTTATCCTTATGCTGCAGCCTCACGATCCATTTCCACCCCCTTCTCCTCTGCCTGCACCATTAGGCAAAGGGAATACAGCCACAGAGCTGGAGCCAAGAGCACCTGAGGGGACACGAACACACACACATTCCCATGAAAACCTGATAATCGGACAGCCTCACTTCCAGAGCCAACTATTCTCAACCACCATTCCAATAGAAGGCCAGAAGGAGATTTAAACAAAAAGTTAGAGTGGTTTCACTTTACCAACCAGAACACATGAAAGTGAGACACAGGGTAATTGAGTTCTTTCAGGTTTGACCTTTGGTTTCTTTCAACCATGAGAAAATTGATGTATCTGTTTTTTCCAGATTTGGAGATTTTGATCCATCATTTAACTCCAATCTGAAATACTTAAAGTCAGTTAAATACTCATTAAGTACATACTATATTTAGGTGCCATGGGAAAAATTATAAAAGAATTTGTTCTTCGGGAGCTTCCAACATAGTTGGAAAGAATATGCACGTACAGAATACATTCTTTTCATATATATGTATATATATTCCATGTTAACACACGTATAGAAAATTAGGGAACAATCAAGATTTTATATGAGACATGATTCATCAGGAAAAAGAGATGCCTCACCAGCCAGCAGGTGACTGGACCAGATGAGCTCTTACAGGGGCTTCTAGCCTTCAGAGAAATGGCTCTAGATTGTGTAGAGGAGCTGGTAGTAAATGTCCTAGGAGTTTAGAGAAAGCAGAGGTCGCTCTGGGCTGTGGTGCTGAGGGCAAGTTTCGCAAGCAGGATGAACACACGTGAACACACATAACAGAAACAGTATATTCAAAGAGCTAAAGGCAGGAACAAACAGAACTTACAAACAAACAGAAGTAAGCCTTCCTTACTGAGGGGAATTAAGTGCTGGATCTGTGCTAAGCCTTGGCCTGGGTTTTCTTATTCAGTCCTCCCAGGCTTAGTTATTTGCCCAAGGTCATGGCAGTCCAGACCCAGAGGCAGGAAGCCTGCCTCTGCTCCTGTCTTTTATGCCAGGACCCTGTTCTGAGTGGGACAGGGGAGTCATTGGAGATCCCTGTAGAACATCTAGTAGAAGCTGTCATATGGTGGAAGGCACACAAAACCTCTGTTTTAGGAGCATCAGGTCAGCTGCAGTGTATGAAATGGATTGAAAGAAAGGAAAGCTTGAAATCAGGAACACTTGCGAGGTGATCTATTGCTCTTACCTAGTGTGAGGTCAACAGGTGAGGTGAGGAGAAGATTTCCAAGTAGAAGTATCTACAGAGAGCTGGACCCATCCATGAAGAGCTCAGGAGAGAAGTCAGGACTGACGGTAAAGATTCAAATGCCCTCTGCATACGCATAATAATCAAAGGCTTGACTTTATAACCCATCTCCGAAGGAAATACCGTGGAGATGGAATATCGGTGAACCCTGGGATGCATGAGGAGGAGAGAAAATGCCAACCCACGTTGCATGCTTCGTGACCTCTTCTTCCGTCTCTGCACCGTTGTCTGACTTACCCCTTGGACATCCCCAGCACCGAGGAGCACAAGGTTGGCATACAGTCTCAGAATCCCTGCCTTGACGACGGTCATCAGAAGCGTCAGTTCAAGACTCCATTTAAGCATTTGTTCCTCTGCCACTTTATCCCCTCTGCCCCACCTCCAGCTGATTTTCATGTCCCGCTTTTGGTGTTCCAGTATCATGCATTCCATTCTTTTATTATGTCATTCATTGCATAGGATGATAATGTTCGTTAGACTTTCCTGTTCTGCAGGCTCTGTACAGCTTGAGGGGAGACATTTTGTCTCATTCATCCACACAGAGTAGATGGTCAATAAATGTTTGTTGACTTAGTGTCCTTCTAACCCCCAAATATCTTCTTTTTCTTACAAATCTGGGTAAGGAACATCCCTAGTTGTTAAACCTATTGACTGAAAGAAATGGATCTTCTGGATCTGATATGATTTTTTAAAACATTTGACCAATTACATTAGACCAAGAGACATTATTAGTTTCCTGTTGAGTACTATATAAAGAAAATGAACTTTGTTTGTCCCAAAGTTTTTTACCGGGGTTTTTATAGGGGCACATGCACTGGTAAAAGGAAAACATGAGCACGAGGTAGAATCGACACCGCTGTGGTTGGTACAGGCGTGTGGACAGTCTGTCTGCCTGTGTCCATCCCCATGGATGCCTGAACTGCAGTCTAATGTGGCAGAGGACTGTGTCTGCTTTGTTCACCATTATATACCCATTGTCATATAGTATGACAGACACTTCCAACTGAATGCTGAATGACTAAGCACAGTGTTTCCCAAAATGTGTTCTTTCAAAATAGTCTCCAAAGGTGATCCTCGGAAAAATGCCTGTTGAGCATATCAGTGCAGGAAAAGCCTAGTGTAACCTTCTTTGGAGATGTACTATGTGCCTAACACGTTAAAGTGAAGCACCACTGTAGGGACCCTGATTAACCAAGCCAGCATTTCCCAGAATCATCTGTAATTGTGAATCAGGCACCTGATATGTACAATGGGGATGATAAAATCTATGGTATGTAACTCAAAGAACTTTTGAAAGAATCCAGTGCATTAACCTATGTGAATATGCTTTTATGTAAAACTTTAATCACATGTAAGGTATAATATTAGTCCTATTTCCCTATTATTACTGCACATGCTGTTCTCCAGATAGATGGTATATGAATTATATCTCAATAAGATTGTTAGATAGATAGATAGATAGGTGATAGATAAAATTAGGAAAATGGGGAAAAAAATCATGCTTCTGGAGACCGTGATGTTCAGAAAATTTGAATTGCTGTGGTTATTAGTTTGATTCTCTCCTCTCTTCTCTAGGTTTTCTCTCCTTTGATAGCCTAGCTACCTCTTCCCATTCATTTGTTCATTCAGTCATTCATTTATCTAACAAATACATATTAAGCACTCAAGAGAATGTACCATTTTGGTTGGTCTAGGCGTACGGACAGTGAATAAGAGAAAACAAACGCACAAAAAACTCTTCCATTGTTCATGGTTTTGAGGAAAAGGCAGACATGGAAACAAAGAACTATAAACGAAGTATGTACGAAGAATGCTGGGGTGCAGCTGATTTCTTAGAGCAAGGACACTGTCAGAGGCAGGAAGAGAGGTTTGAGTTGGGTCTTGACAGAGTTTCCCAGAGAGACAAGTCATGTTAAAGGCAGCCAGTTCCTATGCAAAATTATTATTCCTGCTTCCTTTATTTATTATTCCTTCCTGCCAGTTGCACCTGACTTCCCGTAATTGTGGCCTTGTCCCCTAACTTCAGGTCTGTTCTTTCTTCCATGGCTTCTCAGAGACATTCAATGAAAGTTTGTAGCTGTGGGGTGATTGGGGCTTTATGGAATGAGAACTTTCAATCTTCCACTGTATACCTTCTTTTTTCATAAAATGAAGCTAAACTTGGCATATAAACCTTCCAAGTATTGGAAGTAAAATGACAGATGTTCACTTAAGGTTTTAATATGGTTAAAAATAATAAATAGTTGTCAGAAATATAGAGTATATTAAATTTTGGAATTATTTTAGCTCCATGATATAGTACCACTTTATATTGGAGGCTAAGCTATCAGATTAGAAGAAAAGAGTTAGGAAAAGTAAATGATTAATTCATCTCTCAGCCTGGGTTGTAATAGCAGGAGGTCTGAGCTGGCACTCTGACTTTACAACATCTGAACTCACTCATGTCTACCTTTTTATATCCAATAGTATCTCTATGACCAAATTAATTCCTTTGTTACATTTATTTAAGAACATGGCTTTTACCTTATAATCTAGCACATATGTCGCCTTACCCCTTTCATAATTTTTTAAAAAGTTAAACTCAAAATATACCCAGTTCAAAGCTGAATTATAATTGACTATATACATGTAACATATATATATAAACTGTAAATATCTAAAAAGTGTATTGCTTTAGAAATATGTGTGCTTTCAGATGACAGGTCAAAGCTTTAGCGTCTACTTTCCTTAGTCTATTTTATTCGTTGCCAGAGAAATATTAGGGATTCTTTGGTACCCAATTTGTAGCTCAAACAGTCCATTAAATACATTAATCGATGCAAAAGAGCTTACAAAAGTATCTGGCACCTGGTGAGGGCTAAGTCGATGCAAACTCTTGTCATTGTTATTATTTCTCCAAAGACTTTTCTTTTAACTCGAATGCTGTCGTATGAAGTATCACCATCTGGGTTGACTCAAGCCACTTATCCAAATCAGAATAAAACTTTTAGCCCTGGAGTCATTTCCTGTCCTTTCTAATTGTACTTAGGAATATACGAAAGAGAGAGAACTCGACCAGTTCAGCAAACGACTGCAAGTTCCTCATTCCGTGTGTGCACATGCACCAGCAACGCAGTGAAAACCAGCTTGAGTTTAGGGGAGAAAAGAGGCTACGGAAATAGACTTGAAAAAAAAGAATCCAGTTTAAGTGGAGAGTCATGGGACAGGTCAACATGGGCAGGGGAAAGAATTTTAGAGAAATGAAAATGTTGTGCAGGTGGCCACCCCGAAGCTAATTTAACTCGGGTCATCTCCGATCTCTTCCAGCTGTGAACATGTGCATTGTGGCCCGGTGGCCCAGCTGTTCTCCCTCGCTCTTTATGTTGCATGGCCCATAAAATTAAAACAGGATTGGAATTTAATTCTAGGCCTTTCATAGTCCTATCATCAATATTTAATGGAGCTGTTCTCTGAAAATATACAGTCCTGGTAAGAGAGGTCCTGGTTTGGGGCCCGACAGCCCACTACACCCTGTAATTTCCCCTCAGTGACTGTTGCCTCCTCTGCCCTCTGCACCCCCATATCCAGTTTTATTCTCCTCACCGAATTGCTTTTCGCCTTAGAAGCTCCTGGGTTATGTAAATGTGTGGTTATTTCAAGTTATGAGCTAGAAATATCTGAAGACCACAAGGATTGTGTTACTTATCTTTTTAGGGCAAAATCAATTAATTGAAGATATTTATGGAGCATGTGCTAAATATTTCAACATTGGTGACTCTATCAGCCATGCGAGGGATACAAATAAAATATGGAACGTGGACCTTGGCCTTGAGAAACTTGCAGTCTGGGTGTAGAGGAGTGGTGAACACACAGATCATCACAGAACAATACAGAAAAACTCTTCCATAGCTGTTTAGAGGAAAACAATACACCTGCTGTGATACCTGCCTCTGGTCATGACTTTTGGTTCAGGTGACTCCCAGGTAGGCTGGTATTAGGGCCTAAGAATCCCAGTCAAACACAGAAGAGACCTATGTAATGTCTAGACCAAAAACTGCATGTACAGTGTGGGACCCCAGATCTAAATTCCTGAAAGCCTACTTTCTTTTTTCCTTTATTACCTGCAAAATAAACCCATGTCTAGATGAGAAAGACCCCATTTCTCTGGCTAGTCCCCTGGCAGTGCAGGGCCTATTTGAGCATAATTTTAATCACTAAGTAGGGTTTTTTTTTCATGCAGTCGAGGAACTTGACCAAGAAGCAATGTTATGACAAAGAGTTGATGGCTAACTAGAAGGATAGTCTGGCTGACATACTCTGCACATTAGTCACGGATTCTGACTTAAATTCTCTCCAGAGACAACACAGACACATGAAGACCAAAGGGGAAAGGTGAACGGTTATTAAGAATATCTGACTGCCAGAAACACAATCACAGTCTTTTGTGGACCTTTGCTGTGAGCAGGAGATAAAGAGTCTAGATTTCAGTCCAAATTTCTGTTGTGTGTTATCAGAAACAAGAGTGTAAAGTTCCAGGAAATTCTTCAGGCTGACCCATCAAGATAATAGTCCTTATATTTCAACACTTTTTGCATTTTGAGAACAAATGAGTTTCTTCAACTTAGGTGTAGAAGGTTACTCAATATAATACGATATCCAGATTTTGGATATCCAGAAGGATTTTTTTTTTTAAGTTGGCAAAATTCTGCATGCTTTGTCTAACTCTGGATATTCAGAAAAAGCCAGTGTATAAAAAGAGACTTCAAATATGTATCAGCCAGATATATATATATATATATACCAAAGATTTTAACTTCTCATCTTTTCCCTAATTTGAAGTTCAGCTCAGTTACATTTTAGTGAACATTAATAGAGTGTTTATTATGTTTGAGAGAGTGTGCTGGCTGCTAAAATCTTTAGGAAACTCAGAATCCAGCTAGGGAAGTATAAGTGAAGAGAATTATAATATCAGGAGTAAGTCAGACACCAAAAAGCTGCTAGTGGAGATCAGGGATGTCAATGGGAAAATAGGCAAGGATGAGGGATTGACACTCCAAGCTAAGCAAATGGTGTGAGTGTTCGCCTGGAGGAGGGATCAGGTGGGGCACTTCTGGGAATGGCAAGTGGTTTGGCTCACTTGGTGGGATGTGTGGATGGCTCTGATGAGAGATGAAACAGGAAAAAATAGTCTAGGCCAAATCAGTGGGGTGCAGTGGGGATGTTGTTTGCATTAAAAGCCATGGGAAGGAGTCTGAGGGAAAGGGAGCTACTGTGTGATTGCGGGGGAGAGTGAGCTTCAGATAGGAGATTTGGGAAGATAATTTTGATGGCAGTCTGAGGAGGGAAGTGATTGGAGAGAAGAGTGATCTGAGATAAGGATTTGAATTGAACAGTCTGTTGTGTCACACTTGGCAAGAGCTGGTGGCAGCCTGAGCTGATCAAGACAGTGACAAAGACCTGTCCTGAGAACAAGTGGCCAAGAGAAGTCTTGTGGGGGAAGAATGGGCCAGATGTGCCTCCTCAGACAATACGGAAACATGGGTGATAGAAATGTAGACACCAAGCCAGACCTAGCACACAGTTGATTATGGAAGCAAAACATTAGCCCCAATTATGGAGATTTGTCATGAAATATCGTGTACTGCATTTATCTTTCTGGATCATTATCAGCCATTATTGGTTTATATATTTTTTAATATCTGCAATTTTAAATATTTAGTATCTTCTATTTCTTTTTGTTTGTTTGGGTTTTTTTTCTCTTTTTTTTTCTTTTTTTTTCTTCTTTTCTTTTTTTTTTCTCTTTTTTTTTTCTTTTTTTTTTTCTTTTATTTCTTGCATTTTCACATGATGCTTTTACCTCCTTACAGTTGGTGGCATGTTCTTTCACAGTATTTTGTTAGCAGTGGAAAGCATATATTCTAATAATTCCTATACCTTTTTCCCAACCAATGAGAATGGCTTAATGATTTATGGATAATATTTCAGTAGTGTTATATTATTAGTAATAATAACAATGGCCTCATATATTTGTGTAACGACTCACTCTTGGGGTGTGAGTTTGATGTTTGTGGTGGGCTTTGCAGGGTACTTAACCCTCCTCCTTTCTTCTCTTTCTCTGTCACAATAATTATATTTAGGAGATTACCACCTGCCACAAGCAAACCTCTTCTCCAGCCTTTTTATAAGCAGGACAGTCCTGGATTCGGGATGTGATGGTCTGACCAGGCCTGTAAAGCCTTTTGTTGTCTTCTGTAAGTGATGACTCTTAGAGCTGATTGGCCTCTGGGCTGAGCAACAACTCGATGCCAGGGCCTCCGGGGGATGCCAGAATCTTCTAAGAAACCAATTGTTCAGTAACCACAAGAGTCTCAGAGAAGAAACTGGCAGCAGCCCTCCAATAGCCTTCAGACTATATGAAGTTTCTTGGGCCCATACGAGTCCTGCCTTAAGTGAAGCCCCAAGCATCTTTGGTTGGGGTAGGAGACCCAGGGACAGGCTTCTTAAGGTGCTGAACCTCCATGTGCAAGGAAGTAGGTGCTCTCCCTGAGGGAGGAGCAAAATGCAGAGGGAGTGGGTGGTCATTTAATGCTATGACTGGATCCTTTGATCCTTAAGCTCAGACTTAAACAAGTCCTTATTTTCAGCCTCCTATTGATGTGATTCGGTGTTAAGTTTTGTTTAAAGGAGCACCAAAGGCAAACATTCAGTCCAGGGACAGCATAGTGAAGCAGGCAGAACTGAATGTTAAATCTGAAAACCACCTGAGAACAGTCACTGCTGCTTCCATGCAATGCATGGCCTTCCTGAAAACCACACTATGTAAAATCAAGCGATGAAAACCCAGGCTTAGGGTAAAAGTAGGGTAAGCGACACAACTCTCAACAGCTTGGCCAGTGACATATATTAAAAAAGAGATAAGATCCTAATAAAAGTGTTAGTGCAGTTTCACACATGTTAAATGGTTAAGAACTAGATCAATACTACAATAAACATGACACTTGACTTTGAAAAGTTTGCTTGAGGAAGTAGGGGCTGGAAGGGTTGCAGCTTGTGAGCTTTTGTGAAGGGGCGGAAGGAGGGTTATCTGATACCAGATGTGGATGGCTGTGGCTCACAACATTCGGTGAAAGAGGTAGCTGGTGGATAATTAGAATTGAAAGTGCATGTGCGTCTTGTGTATTCCAGCATGGCTCAGTTCAGCTGGATGAAGTTTTCTGCCTTCTCTTGGTGTCTGTCACAGGAGAAATTATGCAAAAGCAAAAAAGCAAAATCCATGTCATGCTCAGATTGTTCCCTAATCTGTCAAATGGGTTGGAAGGAATGTGTATTTTTCAAAACAAGCGATATAGCAGAACTGACGGTAATCTTACCCCTTAATTTTTATATAAGGACATTGCGACCCAGGTTTCAATGAGGTTTTATAGCCAGATTAGTATCTGAGCTGAGCGTGGATTCCTGGACCCCAGGCTCCTTTTGCAGTAGGAGTGTCCACATACTCTGTTGCCTCTTTCACTGTGTTTTATAAACTCCTGCTATCATTATTTTAATGTTATTGCTGGTGATGATGTTATTTTAGTACTTAGTTGTTTTCATGTAGATTTCAGAACTAGCTCTTCAGTGTAGATGTTGGCACTTAATGTAATATCTGGCACTGAATATATATTTGTTAGTAAATGAATGACTAAATTAATGGAATTAATGAATGGACATAATCAAATCTAGATTCACGATGGATGCAGTTCCAGACCTGAGTGTAGATGGACTTACAGAGAAGATATATGTTTAGTGTTAAGGGCGGCAGTGCTCTTCCCTTATACTCCTCAAGTCTTTCTGGGTTGGTTTGGATTTTAGTAAAATGATTAAGGGTATGGCCTTGTAACAGACCACAGACAAGTAATTTACTCTCCCTAAGTAACACTGGGAGAGTACCCACTGGGTACTCATTGGGTTTCTGTAATAAATGAGATCATGTATATAAACCATTAGCACAGTGCCGGGCACATGGCAGTGGATCAACAAGTGTTATCAATTATTATTATCAGCAACGGCAGCAGCAGCATCCTTATCATCACTTACAACTACTACTGTTGCTGCTGCTTTTCCAACATACTGCTCTGTATGTTGCAAGGAGACAAGAACAAGTGAATTTGAGAAGGAGCCCTGGTACTTCTGAGCTGTAGTCCAGTTTTCCCAACTACTCACTGGACATCTCCACCCAGATATGTAATAGGACCTCAAACTCAAAGGTCCAAAGTCAAACTCATTCGTTTCCTCCCAGTGTGCTCCTCCTCTTGCATCCCACCGTCATCAGCACCGTCACTATTCACCCAAGCTGGAAACCTCAGTTGTCCTTTCCTTTACTCTCTCCTTCCTCTTCCGCATTCCATGGGTCCTCCACTCTTTCAAGTGTGATTTTTATTCAGCACCAACTGTGTGCCAGGCACTCTCCAAGGTGCTTCAAGAAATAAACATGAATAAGACATGATCCTTGTCCTGAAGAATTTTCAGGATATCATAAGACAGAAATGCAAAGTATGAAGTGTGTGATCGAAATCCCACGACAGTAGGCCAGTCACCATAAAATGTGTTAACCAGCTGTATAACAAGCCACATGATGTGACCATAGTTCCAATATGTTGCCACCCACTTAAATACACTTGAAGTGGGCAACCACTTACATGCAAAATTGATGAAGGATATAATCCTGGGGTCATCCTGTATTTTAAAAATTTTGACCCCTTGGGCTAACAAAACATATTTGTCAGGAATACTAATTTTTATTACTCATCATATTTTTCATTTTGGCTTAAAAATGTTCTTTTACGCAACAATGGCTTTACAGTAAAAGTTTTCCCTCTTTTTTAGAATATTCAGTCCTTTGTTTAGATTTGTATCTGTATAATGATTGTTTTTTTGTGGTATAAAGATAGGTTGAAAAGAATTTAAAATTGACTTTTCAGTTTAAAAAAATTCCTACTTTTTGTATACTAGCTTGGATTTATAAATTTAGCTTAGTCCATTTATACTCATATTCTTAGCAGTTTTGTCTGTACAAATAAAACCTTAGAGACTTTTAATTCAAATTCAAGTTTCAAATTTACTATATCATTGAAAGAGAACATTTTTCAAAATGTACTGTTAATAGCTGATCATTTATTAATAATTAAACTAGGAAAGAGCTCTGAGAAAATATAATTTTTCAAAACAGGGGTAATTAATATGCAGAGTTATCCAGGTACAGAGTCTGCAGTTCTCCAAAGGATTTATTCATTTTTCACCAAATATTTTTTGAGAACTTTCTTGTGTCAGGTCCTGTTCTAGGAGCTGGAGATGCTACAATAAGCAAACCAGAGCCCTGACCTGAGGCAGGAAATAAATGAATAAACAGTATACCTGTAATAACAGGCAGTGATAAAAGCTGTGAATTAGGGCTTCCCCGGTGGCACAGTGCTTGGGAGTCTGCCTGCTGATGCAGGGGACACGGGTTCGTGCCCCGGTCCGGGAGAATCCCACATGCCGCGGAGCGGCTGGGCCCGTGAGCCATGGCTGCTGGGCCTGCGCGTCCGGAGCCAGTGCTCCACAACGGGAGAGACCACAACAGTGAGAGGCCCGCGTACCGCAAAAAATAAATAAATAAATAACTGCTATAGGAAAGCTGTGAATTAAAATAAGGGCAGTAAGGACTAGACAGTACAAGGAGCTGGATTAGATAGATGGGGTGGTGGGGAATCTCCCATAGACTGTAGGGCTTCTGCCTACTTGGTTCTTCACTGAGATTTTATTCATTCACACTGGCCTGGAATTAGACATTCAGATCCACATCTTCTATCATGTGGTCCTAGTTCCCTTTCACTCGTGCATGCTCTCTGCTAGCTTGTGTTGGTAATGAATTGCATGAGAAAAGAGCTTGCCTTGTTTACTATCAAATCAGCCAAGTATAGCGATTATCTTGGTGTGGTACACATTGTTCCAACAATAGTTTAAATATTTTGCAATCTACATCATTACCACAGGGGAGACAAAATGCTTTCATTAAGAAAGCACACACAAACACATGCAGAACAGATGGTTAACTAACAGTGTCTCGACGTGAGCAAATTTTTAGTCTCAAATTCTGTGACTTCACAATCTCAGAGGGATTTTCCTTTTTACTGTTTAGAAAAAATTACTCCCCACTGCATTTTGAAGAACTAAAAATCTCACTTGTATATTAATAATATTCACTTTGGCTTGTTTAAAAATATTATGATTACCCCAAAAAGGGGGGCTTTTATGACCTTTTACATTTTGTAAGTAAAGCCTTCCATCTGGTTAAAAAATATCTTAAAAAAATTTTTTTTTTCTTAAACTGTGTTTGTGTCCCCTAGTAAATGTTGTTTTCATTCCTTGGAAAATTTGCTCTGTGGCAAGTTCATTTTGGCCTGATGTAATTTAATCCAAAGGGAGAAAAACATTAACTTAATGAAATCTTAATGGAAAGCCACTATATTTATATTTAGTTTGGTGTCCTAAGTATTATTCTCCCCAATTATATTGGCTTATATATATTTTTGAACATCTTTTTTTTTTGCGGTACATGTTGTGTACCTCACCGTTGTGGCCTCTCCCCTTGCGGAGCACAGGCTCCGGACGCACAGGCTCAGCGGCCATGGCTCATGGGCCCAGCCGCTCCGCGTCATGTGGGATCTTCCCGGACCGGGGCACGAACCGGTGTCCCCTGCATCGGCAGGCGGACTCTCAACCACTGCGCCACCAGTGAAGCCCTGAACATCTTTATTGGAGTATAATTGCTTTACAGTGTTGTGTTAGTTTCTGCTGTATAACAAAGTGAATCAGCTATATGCATATGTATACCCCATATCCCCTCCCTCTTGCGTCTCCCTCCCACCCTCCCTATCCAACCTCTCTAGGTGGAAACAAAGAACCAAGCTGATCTCCCTGTGCTATGCAGTTGCTTCCCACTAGCTAGCAACTTTACAGCTGGTAGTGTATATATGTCAATGCTACTCTCTCACTTCATCCCAGTTTACCCTTCCCCCTCCCCGTGTCCTCAAGTCCATTCTCTACGTTTGAGCCTTTATTCCTGTCCTGTCCCTAGGTTCATCAGAACCTTTTTTTTTTTTTTTAGATTCCCTATGTATGTGTTAGCATACGGTATTTGTTTTTCTCTTTCTGACTTACTTCACTCTGTATGACAGACTCTAGGCCCATCCATTTCACTACAAATAACTCAATTTCGTTTCTTTTTATGGCTGAGTAATATTCCATCGTATATATGTGCCACATCTCCTTTATCCATTCATCTGTTGATGGACACTTAGGTTACTTCCGTGTGCTGACTATTGTAAATAGTGCTGCACTGAATATTGTGGTACATGGCTCTTTTTGAGTTATGGTTTTGTCAGGGTATATGCCCAGTAGTGGGATTGCTGGGTCATATGGTAGTTCTATTTTTAGTTTTTTAAGGAATCTCCATACTGTTCTCCATAGTGGCTGTATCAATTTACATCCCACCAACAGTGCACACCCTCTCCAGCATTTATTGTTTGTAAATTTTTTTTTTAAACTTATTGAAGTGACCACTTAAAACCTGTGAATTTCACTGTATGTAAATTATATCTCAATTTTATTTTTAGATGTTGGGGGCAGGAGTTTATTAATTTATTTTTGCTGTGTTGGGTCTTCATTTCTGTGTGAGGGCTTTCTCTAGTTGTGGCAAGCGGGGACCACTCTTCATCGCAGTGTGCGGGCCTCTCACTCTCGCGGCCTCTCTTGTTATGGAGCACAGGCTCCAGATGCGCAGGCTCATTAGTTGTGGCGCATGGGCCTAGTTGCTCCGCGGCATGTGGGATCCTCCCAGACCAGGGCTCGAACCCGTGTCCCCTGCATTAGCAGGCAGATTCTCAACCACTGTGCCACCAGGGAAGCCCTGTTTGTAGATTTTTTGATGATGGCCATTCTGACTGGTGTGAGGTGATACCTCATTGTAGGTTTGATTTGCATTTCTCTAATGATTATTGTGATGTTGAGCATCTTTTCATGTGTTTGTTGGCAATCTGTGTATCTTCTTTGGAGAAATGTCTATTTAGGTCTTCTGCCCATTTTTGGATTGGGTTGTTTGTTTTTTTGATATTGAGCTGCATGAGCTGCTTGTAAATTTTGGAGATTAATGCTTTGTCAGTTGCTTCATTTGCAAATAATTTCTCCCATTCTGAGGGTTGTCTTTTTGTCTTGTTTATGGTTTCATTTGCTGTGCAAAAGCTTTTAAGTTTCATTAGGTCCCATTTGTTTATCTTTGTTTTTATTTCCATTTCTCTAGGAGGTGGGTCAAAAGGATCTTGTTGTGATTTATGTCATAGAGTGTTCTGCCTATGTTTTCCTCTAAGAGTTTTATAGTGTCTGGCCTTACATTTAGGTCTTGAATCCATTTTCAGTTTATTTTTGTGTATGGTGTTAGGGAGTGTTCTAATTTCATTCTTTTAAATGTAGCTGTCCAGTTTTCCCAGCACCACTTATTGAAGAGGCTGTATTTTCTCCATTGTATATTCTTGCCTCCTTTATCAAAGATAAGGTGATGATATGTGCGTGGGTTTATCTCTGAGCTTTCTATCCTGTTCCATTGATCTGTATTTCTGTTTTTGTGCCAGTACCATACTGTCTTCATTGCTGTAGCTTTGTAATATAGTCTGAAGTCCAGGAGCCTGATTCCTCCAGCTCCATTTTTCTTTCTCAAGATTGTTTTGGCTATTGGGGGTCTTTTGTCTTTCCATACAAATTGTGCAATTTTTTGTTCCAGTTCTGTAAAAAATGCCATGGGTAGTTTGATAGGAATTACATTGAATCTGTAGATTGCTTTGGGTAGTATAATCCCTTTCACAATGTTGATTCTTCCAATCCAAGAACATGGTATATCTCTCCATCTGTTTGTATCATCTTTAATTTCTTTCATCAGTGTCTTATAGTTTTCTGCGTACAGGTCTTTTGTCTCCTTAGGTAGGTTTATTCCTAGGTATTTTATTCTTTTTGTTGCAGTGGTAAATGGGAGTGTTTCCTTAATTTCTCTTTCAGATTTTTCATCATTAGGGTATGGGAATGCAAGAGGGTTCTGTGCATTAATTTTTGTATCCAGCTACTCTACCAAATTCATTGATTAGCTCTAGTAGTTTTCTGGTAGCAGCTTTAGGATTCTCTATGTATAGTATCACGTCATCTGCAAACAGTGACAGTTTTACTTTTTCTTTTCTGATTTGGATTCATTTTATTTCTTTTTCTTCTCTGATTGCTGTGGCTAAGACTTCCAAAACTATGTTTAATAATAGTGGTGAGAGTGGGCAACCTTGTTTTGTTCCTGATCTTAGAGAAAATGGTTTCAGGTTTTCACCATTGAAAATGATGTTGGCTGTGGGTTTGTCATATATGACCTTTATTATGTTGAGGTAGTTTCCCTCTATGCCTACTTTCTGGAAAGTTTTTTATCATAAATGGGTGTTGAATTTTGTTGAAAGCTTTTTCTGCATCTATTGAGATGATCATATGGTTTTTCTCCTTCATTTTGTTACTATGGTTTATCACGTTGATTGATTTGCGTATATTGAAGAATCCTTGCATTCCTGGGATAAACCCCACGTCATCATGGTGTATGATCCTTTTAATGTGCTGTTGGATTCTGTTTGCTAGTATTCTGTTGAGGATTTTTACATCTGTGATATTGGCCTGTAGTTTTCTTTTTTTGTGACATCGTTGTCTGATTTTGGTATCACGGTGATGGTGGCCTCTTAGAATGAGTTTGGGAGTGTTCCTCCCTCTGCTATATTTTGGAAGAGTTTGAGAAGGATAGGTGTTAGCTCTTCTCTAAATGTTGGATAGAATTCATCTGTGAAGCCATCTTGTCCTGGGCTTTTGTTTGTTGGAAGGTTTTTAATCACAGTCTCAATTTCAGTGCTTGTGATTGGTCTGTTTATATTTTCTATTTCTTCCTGGTTCAGTCTCGGAAGGTTGTGCTTTTCTAAGAATTTCTCCATTTCTTCCAGGTTATCCATTTATTGGCATATAGTTGCTTGTAGTAATCCCTTATGATACTTTGTATTTCTGCAGTGTCAGTTGTTACTTCTTTTTCATTTCTAATTCTGTTGATTTGAGTCTTCTCCCATTTTTTCTTGGTTAGTCTGGCTAATGGTTTATCAATTTTGTTTATCTTCTTAAAGAACCAGCTTTTAATTTTATTGATCTTTGCCACTGTTTCCTTCATATCTTTTTCATTTATTTCTGATCAGATCTTTATGCTTTCTTTCCTTCTGCTCACTTTGGGGTTTTTTGTTCTTATTTCTCTAATTTCTTTAGGTGTAAGTTTAGGTTGTTTATTTGAGATGTTTGTTGTTTCTTGAGGTAGGATTGTATTGTTATAAACTTCCCTCTTAGAACTGCTTTTGCTGCATCCCATAGGTTTTGGGTCGTCATGTTTTCCTTGTCATTTGTTTCTAGGTATTTTTTGATTTCCTCTTTGATGTCTTCAGTGATCTCTTGGTTATTAAGTCATGTATTGTTTAGCCTCCATGTGTTTGTATTTTTTACAGACTTTTTCCTATAATTGATATCTAGTCTCATAGCATTGTGGTCGGGAATGATACTTGATATGATTTCAATTTTCTTAAATTTCCCAAGGCTTGATTTGTGACCCAAGATATGATCTATCCTGAAGAGTGTTCCATGAGCGCTTGTGAAGAAAGTGTATTCTGTTGTTTTTGGGTGGAATGTCCTACAAATATCAATTAAGCGCATCTTGTTTAATGTGTCATTTAAAGCTTGTGTTTCCTTATTTACTTTCATTTTGGATGATCTGTCCATTGGTGAAAGTGGGGTGTTAAAGTCCCCTACTATTATTGTGTTACTGTTGATTTCCCTGTTTATGGCTCTTAGCATTTGCCTTGTGTACTGACGTGCTCCCATGTTGGGTGCATAAATATTTACAATTGTTATATTTTCTTGGATTCATCCCTTGATCATTTTGTAGTGTCCTTCTTTGTCTCTTGTAATAGTCTTTATTTTAAATTTTATTTTGTCTGATATGAGAATTGCTACTCCAGCTTTCTTTTGATTTCTGTTTGCATGGAATGTCTTTTTGCATCCCCTCACTTTCAGTCTGTATGTGTCCCTAGGTCTGAAGTGGGTCTTTTGTAGATAGCATATGTACAGGTCTTGTTTTTGTATCCATTCAGCCAGTCTATGTCTTTTGGTTGGAGCATTTAATCCATTTACATTTAAGGTAATTATCGATATGTATGTTCCTATTACCATTTTCTTAATTGTTTGAGTTTGTTTTTGTAGTCTTTTCCTTCTCTTGTGTTCCCTGCCTAGAGAAGTTCCTTTAGCATTTGTTGTAAAGCTGGTTTGGTGGTGCTGAATTCTCTTAGCTTTTGCTTATCTGTAAAGGTTTTAATTTCTCCATCAAATTTGAATGAGATCTTGCTGGGTAGAGTAATCTTGGTTGTAGGTTTTTCC
Source organism: Phocoena sinus (assembly GCF_008692025.1). Classification (NCBI taxonomy): domain Eukaryota; kingdom Metazoa; phylum Chordata; class Mammalia; order Artiodactyla; family Phocoenidae; genus Phocoena; species Phocoena sinus. The sequence goes on along the minus strand of NC_045776.1, from coordinate 52,589,802 downwards.
CTTTCATCACTTTAAATATGTCCTGCCACTCCCTTCTGGCTTTCAGAGTTTCTGCTGAAGAATCAGCTGTTAAACTTATGGGGATTCCCTCGTATGTTATTTGTTGCTTTTCCCTTGCTGCTTTTAATATTTTTTCTTTGTATTTAATTTTTGATAGTTTGATTAATATGTGTCTTGGTGTGTTTCTCTTTGGGTTTATCCTCTATGGTACTATCTTTGCTTCCTGGACTTGATTGACTATTTCCTTTCCCATGTTAGGGAAGTTTTTGACTCTAATCTCTTCAAATATATTCTTAGACCCTTTCTTTTTCTCTTCTTCTGGGTCCCCTGTAATTTGAATGTTGGTGTGTTTAATGTTGTCCCAGAGGTCTCTGAGACTGTCCTCAATTCTTTTCATTCTTTTTTCTTTATTTGCTCCCTGGCAGTTATTTCCACCATTTTATCTTCCAGCTCACTTATCCTTTCTTCTGCCTCAGTTATTCTGTTATTGATTCCTTCTAGAGTATTTTCAGTTTCAGCAATTGTGTTGTTCATTACTCTTTGCTCTTTAGTTCTTCTAGACCTTGTTAAATGTTTCTTGTATTTTCTCCATTCTGTTTCTGAGATTTTTGATCATCTTTACTATCATTACTCTGAATTCTTTTTCAGATAGGTTGCCTATTTCATCTTCGTTTATTTGGTCTTGTAGGTTTTTACCTTGCTTCTTTGTCTGTAACGTATTTTTTTGTCGTTTCTTTCTTTTTTTTTTTTGATGGGTGGTGCTGTATTCCTGTCTTACTGCTTGTGTGGCCTGAGACATCCAGCACTGGAGTCTGCAGGCAGTTAGATAGAGCTGGGTCTTGGTGCTGAGATGAGGACCTCCGGGAGGCCTCACTACGATTGATATTCCCTGAGGGCTGAGGTCCTCTGTTAGTCCAGAGGTTTGGACTTGGAGCTCCCACCACAGGAGCTCAGCCCGACCTCTGGCCCCGGAACCAAGATCCCACAAGCTTCATGGCGTGGTAAAAAAAAAGGAGGAAAAAAAAAGGAGCAGTACAATATCAAAGAATGGAAAACAAAATAAAATAGAAAGATAAAAAATGTATTAGGGAAAATAAAATTATAATTGAAAGCACTGCAACAAGGCAAAATAAAACCACAGCAGAAAAAAGAAAAAAGGGGGGGGAGGGGCAACATGGCTTATAATTTTTAATTTAAGTCTCAGAACAATTTTTAGTTACCTTATTAAATGCAATACTTCTTTATTTGGGGAATAATACTTTATTTAAAATAATTCTTTTTTAATGAGCTCCCACAGAATGTGTCCATACATATCAGTTGGATATAATTTCTAACCAATTACTCTTTTAGTCATAATAACAGATTGCTGAGCAACCCATGATGTGTGTTTGATTCATTTGATACAGTTATCCAGTGAGTAACTTCAGGTAACCAATTACTTAGCACTAGTTCTAACAAAAAAGATCTGCTTTCTCTATTGTCTGAAAACGGGAGATACTAGAGAATCTTGTGGAAATCAACCTTCTTTGCCATCATTTAACTTGTCTTGGAGAAATATGAAAGGTATGAAATTTTATTGCTGGCATTATTTTTTATTTTTGAAATTCAAGGTAAGATTTCTAATAATTAAAATTTTTTCATAGTGTAAAGTTTTTAAAGTTTTTGTTTTAGTGTTAGTGAGGTATAACTGACAAAATTGTAAGATATTTTTAGTGTACATAACGATTTGCTATATGTGTACATTGAGGAAGCATTCCCCCATTGAGTTAACACATCTATCACCTCACATATTTACATTTTTTTTTCTTGGTGAGAATATTTACGTTCCACCCTCTTAGCAGATTTCAGTTATACAATACAGTGTTATCAACTATAGTTACCATGTTTTACATTAGATCCTCAGACCTTATTCATTTTATAACTGAAAATTTGTACCGTTTTACCTACCTTTCCCTATTTCTCCCCATTCTCCAGCCCCTGGCAATTACCTTTCTGTTTGTTTCTGAGTTCAACGTTTATTTTTTAGATTCCACATGTAAGTGATACCATGCAGTGTTTGTTTTTTTCTGTCTGGCTTAATTCGCTTAGCATAATGCCCTCCAGATTCATTCATGTTGTTGCAAGTGGCAGGATGTTCTTCTTTTTTTAAGACTGAATAATATTCCATTGTGTGTATGTATGTATATGTACATAAATATATATATGTATGTGATATATGTATATGTATCACGTTTTCTTTACCCATTCATCCAATGGACACTTAGGTTATTTCTAAACCTTGGCTAATGTGAATATGCTTCAAAGAATTGGTGTACAGATATTTCTTAGAAATAATGATTTCATTTTTTCTGGCTGTATACCCAGAGGTGGGATTGCAGGATCATATGGTAATTCTATTTTTAATTTCTTGAGGAATCTCCATCCTGTTTTCCATAGTGGCAGTACCAGTTTACATTTCTACCAAGTGTACAAGGGTTGCCTTTTCTCCACATCCTCACCAGCATTTACTTATCTCTTGTCTTTTTAAAAAAAAAAAAAATTATTATTTTTAGCTGTGTTGGGTCTTCGTTTCTGTGCGAGGGCTTTCTCCAGTTGCGGCAAGCGGGGTCCACTCTACATCGCGGTGCACGGGCCCTTCACTATCACGGCCTCTCTTGTTGTGGAGCACAGGCTCCAGACGCACAGGCTCAGTAGTTGTGGCTCACGGGCCTAGTTGCTCCGTGGCATGTGGGATCTTCCCAGACCACGGCTCGAACCCACATCCCCTGCATCGGCAGGCGGATTCTCAATCACTGCGCCACCAGGGAAGCCCCTATCTCTTGTCTTTTTGATAATGGCCATTCTAACAGGTTTGAGGTGCATCTCACTGTGGTTTTGATCTGCATTTCCCTGATGATTTGTGATCTTGAGCACCTTTTCATGTAGCTGTCGGCCATTTGAGTGTTTTCTTTGGAAAAATATCTATTCAGGTTCTTTGCCTGTTTTTTAATTGGCTTATTTGGGTTTTTGCTATTGACTTGTATGCGTTCCTTATGTAATTTGGATGTTAATCCCTTAGTGAGTATGTGTCTTGCAAATATTTTCTCATTCCATAGGTTGCTTTTCATTTTGCTGATGCTTTCCTTTGCTGAGCAGAAGCTTTTTATTTTTATTTATTTATTTTTTTAAAGGGAATAAAATTGCTTTATTGAATAATTTATCCTTTCCCTGCTAACCTGTATTGCCAACTTGGTAATATTTTATTTTATTTTTTTCAAGGTAACAGTAGTGTTTTTTATTTCCAAATTGCACACGTCTATAAACCTAATAAATAGTTTTTTTCTATTTTTTTTTAATACAGAAGGTTCTTATTAGTCATCAATTTTATATGCATCAGTGTATACATGTCAATCCCAATCGCCCAATTCATCACACCACCATGCCCCCGCGGCTTTCCCCCCTTGGTGTCCATACGTTTGTTCTCTATATCTGTGTCTCAATTTTTGCCCTCAAACCGGTTCATCTGTACCATTTTTCTAGGTTCCGCATATATGTATTAGCATACGGTATTTGTTTTCCGCATTCTGACTTACTTGACTCTGTATGACAGTCTCTAGATCCATCCACGTCTCAACAAATGACCCAGTTTTGTTCCTTTTTATGGCTGAGTAATATTCCATTGTATATATATACCACATCTTTATCCATTTGTCTGTTGATGGGCATTTAGTTTGCTTCCATGACACGACTATTGTAAATAGTGCTGCAGTGAACATTTTGGTACATGACTCTTTTTGAATTATGGTTTTCTCTGGGTATATGCCCAGTAGTGGGATTGCTGGATCAAACATATCATAACTAAATTCTATGTTTAGTTTTTTAAGGAAACTCCATACTGTTCTCCATAGTGGCTGTATCAGTTTACATTCCCACCAACAGTGCAAGAGTGTTCCCTTTTCTCCACACCCTCTCCAGCATTTGTTGTTTGTAGATTTTTTGATGAAGCCCATTCTAACTGGTGTGAGGTGATACCTCATTGTAGTTTTGATTTGCATTTCTCTAATAATTAGTGATATTGAGCAGCTTTTCATGTGCTTCTTGGCCATCTGTATGTCTTCTTTGGAGAAATGTCTATTTAGGTCTTCTGCCCATTTTTGGATTGGGTTGTTTGTTTTTTTAATATTGAGCTCCTTGAGCTGTTTATATATTTTGGAGATTAATCCTTTGTCTGTTGATTTGTTTGCAAATATTTTCTCCCATTCTGAGGGTTGTCTTTTCGTCTTGTTTATGGTTTCCTTTCCTGTGCAAAAGCTTTTAAGTTTCATTAGGTCCCATTTGTTTATTTTTATTTTTATTTTCATTACTCTAGGAGGTGGATCAAAAGATCTTTTTATGTCATAGAGTGTTCTTCCTATGTTTTCCTCTAAGAGTTTTATAAGTGTCCAGTCTTACATTTAGATCTCTAATCCATTTTGAGTTTATTTTTGTGTGTGGTGTTAGGGAGTGTTCTAATTTCATTCTTTTACATGTAGCTGTCCAGTTTTCCCAGCACCACTTATTGAAGAGGCTGTATTTTCTCCATTGTATATCCTTGCCTCCTTTGTCATAGATTAGTTGGCCATAGGTGCGTGGGTTTACCTCTGGGCTTTCTATCTTGTTCCATTGATCTATGGTTCTGTTTTTGTTCCAGTACCGTATTGTCTTGATTACTGTAGCTTTGTAGTATAGTCTGAAGTCAGGGAGTCTGATTCCTCCAGCTCTGTTTTATCCCCTCAAGAGTGCTTTGGCTATTCAGGGTCTTTTGTGTCTCCATACAAATTTTAAGATTTTTTGTTCTAGTTCTGTAAAAACTGCCATTGGTAATTTGATAGAGATTGCATTGAATCTGTAGATTGCTTTGGGTAGTATAGTCATTTTCCCAATATTTTCCTAGGTATTTTATTCTTTTTGTTGCAATGGTAAATGGAAGTGTTTCCTTAATTTCTCTTTCAGATTTTTCATCATTAGTGTATAGGAATGCAAGAGGTTTCTGTGCATTAATTTTGTATCCTGCAACTTTACCAAATTCACAGATTAGCTCTAGTACTTTTCTGGTGGCACCTTTATGATTCTCTAGGTACAGTGTCATGTCATCTGTAAACAGTGACAGTTTTACTTCTTCTTTTCCAATTTGTATTCCTTTTATTTCTTTTTCTTCTCTGATTGCTGAGGCTAGGACTTCCAAAACTATGTTGAATAATAGTGGTGAGAGTGGACATCCTTGTCTTGTTCCTGATCTTAGAGGAAATGCTTTCAGTTTTTCACCATTGAGAATGATGTTTGCTGTGGGTTTGTCATATGGCCTTTGTTATGTTGAGGTAGGTTCCCTCTATGCCCACTTTCTGGAGAGTTTTTATCATAAATGGGTGTTGAATTTTGTTGAAAGCTTTTTCTACATCTATTGAAATGATCATGTGGTTTTTCTTCTTCAATTTGTTAATATGGTGTATCACATTGATTGATTTGCATATATTGAAGAATCCTTGCATCTCTGGGATAAATCCCACTTGATCATGGTGTATGATCCTTTTAATGTGTTGTTGGATTCTGTTTGCTAGTATTTTGTTGAGAATTTTTGCATCTACATTCATCAGTGATATTGGTCTGTCATTTTCTTTTTTTGTAGTATCTTTGTCTGGTTTTGATATCAGGGTGATGATGTTAGCCTCATAGCATGAGTTTGGGAGTGTTCCTTCCTCCGCAGTTTTTTGGAAGAGTTTGAGAAAGATGGGTGTTACCTCTTCTCTAAATGTTTTCTAGAATTCACCTGTGAAGCCATCTGGTCCTGGACTTCTGTTTGTTGGAAGATTTTTCATCACAGTTTCAATTTCATTACTTGTGATTGGTCTGTTTATATTTTTTATTTCTTCCTGGTTCAGTCTTGGAAAGTTATACATTTCTAAGAATTTGTCCATTTCTTCCAGATTGTCCATTTTATTGGTATAGAGTTGCTTGTAGTAGTCTCTTAGGATGCTTTGTATTTCTGCAGTGTCTGTTGTAACTTCTCCTTTTTCACTTCTAACTTTATTGATTTGAGTCCTCTCCCTTTTTTTCTTGATGAGTCTGGCTAATGGTTTATCAATTTTATTTATCTTCTCAAAGAACTAGCTTTTAGTTTTATTGATCTTTGCTATTGTTTCCTTCATTTCTTTTTCATTTATTTCTGATCTGATCTTTATGATTTCTTTCCTTCTGCTAACTTTGGGTTTGTTTGTTCTTCTTTCTCTAGTTTCTTTAGGTGTAAGGTTAGATTATTTATTTGAGATTTTTCTTGTTTCTTGAGGTAGGCTTGTATAGCTATAAACTTTCCTGTTAGAACTGCTTTTGCTGCATCCCATAGGTTTTGGATTGTCCTGTTTTCATTGTCAGTTATCTCTAGGTATTTTTTAATTTCCTCTTTGATTTCATCAGTGATCTCTTGGTTATTTAGTAACGTAGTGTTTAGCCTCCATGTGTTTTTGTTTTATACGTTTTTCCCCCTGTAATTCATTTCTAATCTCATAGTGTTGTGGTCAGAAAAGATGCTTGGTATGTTTTCAGTTTTCTTAAATTTACTGAGGCTTGATTTGTGACCCAAGATGTGGTCTATCCTGGAGAAGGTTCTGTGCACACTTGAGAAGAAAGTGTAATCTGCTGTTTTTGGATGGAATGTACTATAAATATCAATTAAATCTATCTGGTCTGTTTTGTCATTTAAAGCTTCTGTTTCCTTATTTATTTTCATTTTGGATGATCTGTCCATTGGTGTAAGTGAGGTGTTAAAGTCCGCCACTATTATTGTGTTACTGTCGATTTTCTCTTTTACAGCTGTTAGCAGTTGCCTTATATATTGAGGTGCTCCTATGCTGGATGCATATATATTTATAATTGTTATATCTTCTTCTTGGATTGATCCCTTGATCATTATGTAGTGTCCTTCCTTGCCTCTTGTGACATTCTTTATTTTAAAGTCTATTTTATGGGATATGAGTATTGCTACTCCAGCCTTCTTTTGATTTCCATTTGCACGGATTATCTTTTTCCATCCCCTCACTTTCAGTCTGTATGTGGTCCTAGGTTTGAAGTGGGTCTCTTGTAGACAGCATATATATGGGTCTTGTTTTTGTATCCATTCAGCAAGCCTGTGTCTTTTGGTTGGAGCATTAATCCATTCACGTTTAAGGTAATAATCGATATGTATGTTCCTATGATCATTTTCTTAATTGTTTTGGGTTTGTTTTTGTAGGTCCTTTTCTTCTCTTGTGTTTCCCACTTAGAGAAGTTCCTTTAACATTTGTTGTAGAGCTGGTTTGGTGGTGCTGAATTCTCTTAGGTTTTGCTTGTCTGTAAAGCTTTTGATTTCTCCATCGAATCTGAATGAGATCCTTGCCGGGTAGAGTAATCTTGGTTTTAGGTTCTCCCCTTTCATCACTTTAAGTATATCATGCCACTCCTTTCTGACTTGTAGAGTTTCTGCTGAGAAATCAGCTGTTAACCTTATGGGAGATCCCTTGTATGTTAATTGTCATTTTTCCCTTGTTGCTTTCAATAATTTTTCTTTGGCTTTAATTTTTGCCAATTTGATTACTATGTGTCTCAGCATGTTTCTCCTTGGGTTTAACCTGTATGGAACTCGCTGTGCTTCCTGGACTTGGGTGGCTATTTCCTTTCCCATGTTAGGGAAGTTTTTGACTATAATCTCTTCAAATATTTTCTTGGTTCCTTTCTCTCTCTCTTGTCCTTCTGGGACCCCTATAATGCAAATGTTGTTGTGTTTAATGTCATCCCAGAGGTCTCTTAGGCTGTCTTCATTTCTTTTCATTCTTTTTTCTTTATTCTTTTCTGCAGCAGTGAATTCCACCATTCTGTCTTCCTGGTCACTTATCCGTTCTTTTGCCTCAGTTATTCTGGTATTGATTCCTTCTAGTGTGGTTTTCATTTCAGTTATTGTATTGTTCATCTCATTTGTTCTTTAATTCTTCTAGGTCTTTGTTAAACATTTCTTTCATCTTCTCGATCTTTGCCTCCATTGTTTTTCCGAGGTCCTGGATCATCTTCACTATCATTATTCTGAATTCTTTTTCTGGAAGGTTGCCTATCTCCACTTCATTTAGTTGTTTTTCTGGGGTTTTATCTTGTTCCTTCATCTGGTACATAGCCCTCTGCCTTTTCATCTTTTCTATCTTTCTGTGAATGTGGTTTTTGTTCCACAGGCTGCAGGATTGTAGTTCTTCTTGTTTCTGCTGTCTGCCTTCTGGTGGATGAGGCTATCTAAGAGGTTTGTGTAGGTTTCCTGATGGGAGGGACTGGTGGTGGGTAGAGCTGGGTGTTGCTCTGGTGGGCAGAGCTCAGTAAAACTTTAATCCACTTGACTGCTGATGGGTGGGGCTGGGTTCCCTACCTGTTGGTTGTTTGGCCTGAGGCAACCCAACACTGGAGGCTACCTGGGCTCTTTGGTAGGGCTAATGGCAGACTCTGGGAGGGCTCACCCCAAGGAGTACTTCCCAGAACTTCTGCTGCCAGTGTTCTTGTCCCTACGGTGAGCCACAGCCACCCACCGCCTCTGCAGGAGACCTTCCAACACTAGCAGGTAGGTCTGGTTCAGTCTCCCCTGGGTTCACTGCTCCTTCCCCTGGGTCCCAGTGTGCACACTACTTTGTGTGTGACCTCCAAGAGTGGAGTCTCTGTTTCCCTCAGTCCTGTCGAAGTCCTGCAGTCAAATCCCACTAGGCTTCAAAGTCTTATTCTCTAGGAATTTCTCCTTCTGTTGCTGGACCCCCAGGTTGGGAAGCCTGACGTGGGGCTCAGAACCTTCACTCCAGTGGGTGGACTTCTGTGGTATAATTGTTCTCCAGTCTGTGAGTTACCCACCCAGCAGTTATGGGGTTTGATTTTGCTGTGATTGTTCCCCTCCTACCGTCTCATTGTGGCTTCTCTGTCTTTGGATGCGGGGTATCTTTTCTTGTGAGTTCCAGTGACTTCCTGTCGTTGATTGTTCAGCAGTTATTTGTGATTCTGGTGTTCTCACAAGAGGGAGTGAGAGCACGTCCTTTTACTCCGCCATCTTGGTTCAGGCTCCCAGAAGCATTTTAGTTTGGTGTAGTCCTACTTGTTTATTTTTGCTTCTGATGCCTTTACTTTTGGTTTCAAATCCAAAATATCATTGCTAATACCAATGTCAAGCAGCGTAACCCTATATTTTCTTCTGGGAGTTTTATGGTTTCAGGTCTTACATTGAAGTTGTTAGTCCAATTTGAATTAATTTTTGTGTATGATATAATATAGGGGTTCAGTTTCATTTTTTTTGCATGTGACTATCCAGTATTCCTAACATCATTTATTGAAGAGATTCTTCTTTCCCCATTATACGTTCTTGGCTCCTTTGTCAATATTTAATTGACCATTTATATGTGGGTTTATTTCTGGCCTATTACTTCCATTGATGTATGTATCTGTTTTTATGCCAATACCATACTGTTTTGATTACTGTAGCTTTGTGGTAGAGTTTGAAATAAGGAAGTGTGTTACCTCCAGCTTTGTTCTTCTTTCTCAGGATTAGTTTGGCTATTTGGGATCTTTTGTGGTTCCATACAAATTTTAGGATTGTTTGTTCTATTTCTGTGGAAAATGCCTTTGGAATTTTTATAAGCATTGCATTGAATCTATAGATTGCTTTGGGTACTGTGGACATTTTAACAATAATTCTTCCAATCCATGAGCACAAATATCTTTCTATTTATTTATTTATTTTATTTGTAACATCTTTATTGGAGTATAATTGCTTTAAAATGTTGTGTTAGTTTCTTCTGTATAGCAGAGTCAATCAGCTATACGTACACATATATCCCCATATCCCCTCCCTCTTGTGTCTCTCTCCCACCCTCCCTATCCCACCCCTCTAGGTGGTCACAAAGCACCGAGCTCATCTCCCTGTGCTATGTGGCTGCTTCCCACTAGCTATCTGTTTTACATTTGGTAGTGTATATATGTCAGCTCCTGAGAGGGAGGAGGGTAAGCTCCTCCCAGCTTACCCTTCCACCTCCCTGTGTCCTCAAGCTCCTCCCAGCTTACCCTTCCACCTCCCTGTGTCCTCAAGTCCATTCTCTACATCTGTGTCTTTATTCCTGTCCTGCCCCTAGGTTCATCAGAACCTTTTTTTTTTTTTTTAGATTCCATATATATGTGTTAGCATATGGTATTTGTTTTGCTCTTTCTGACTTCACTCTGTATGACAGACTCTAGGCCCATCCACCTCACTACAAATAACTCAATTTCGTTTCTTTTTATGGCTGAGTAATATTCCATTGTATATATATACCACATCTTCTTTATCCATTCATCTGTCGATGGACACTTAGGTTACTTCCATGTTGTGGCTATTGTAAATAGTGCTGCAATGAACATTATGGTACATGACCCTTTTTGAATTATGGTTTTCTCAGGGTATATGCCCAGTAGGGAGATTGCTGGGTTGTATGGTAGTTCTATTTTTAGTTTTTTAGGGAACCTCCATACTATTCTCCATAGTGGCTGTATCAATTTACATTCCCACCAATAGTGCAAGAGGGTTCTCTTTTCTCCACATCCTCTCCAGCATTTACTGTGTGTAGATTTTTAAATATCTTTCAATTTATTTTTGTCTTCTTCATTTTCTTTCATCAGTGTTTTATCGTTTTCAGTGTATAGGTCTTTGACCTCCTTAGTTAAATTCATTCCTAAGTACTTTATTCTTTTTGGTGCTATTGTAAAGAGGATTGTTTTCTTCATTTCTCTTTCTGATAGTTCATTGTGAGTGTACAGAGAGTCAATGGATTTTATATGTATTGATTTTGTATTGTGCAACTTTACTGAATTCATTTATTAGTTCTAACAGGTTTGTTTGTTTGTTTGGTCTTTAGGGTTTTCCATATATATCATGTCATCTTCAAAGAGAGACAGTTTTACTTTTTCCTTTTCAATTTACATGCCTTTTTTTAAAGTTCTTTTAATTTCATCTATCTCCTCTCACCACCCTGTCTCACCCTAAAATGTACATAAACTCTGTGGGAGCAGAGACTTTCTCTGTTTAGTCCATTGCATAGAACAAGCCATAACCCCTGGTAAACATTCAATCAATATTTGTTGGAAAAACCTCTTTAAGTAGGGCCTCCATGGGAGCAAATAACAGTATGTGTAGAATTGCATGTTTTGAAAAGATGATCATTAAGCCCTAAAGATGACTTTGAAAGGGAAGAGAGTGTCTCCCCACAGGTAGCCAGAGAGGAGAGTGGAATCTGAGGAGCACGTCTCATTGGACCGTGAGCACCGTGGGGTGGGCTTGTGGTCTCTTTCATCTGGGATAATGCCAGGCATGTGGTAGATGCCCATAAAATGCTTGTTGCATCAGTTATTTAGCTAGTTAATGGGCTTGTATTCCACTCAATTCAGTGCACATTTGAGAACTAGTTATGAGCTGTGCAAGTCACTGGGGAGACAGAAAGATGAGTAAGACAAGGTCTTTCACCTCTAGGGATTAACAATTACATAAGTAAGCCTCAGGTCTTTTTAGTCCCAGCTGTAGAGTTTCACTTTTCTTCCAAGAGGGCTGCATGCCCAAGCCACTGCCCAGGGACCCTATGAAGAAGCTTCTGAGAGATCACCCAGGACAGCCCTGCCCAGCAGGGGCAAGATATAGAACACATCTGCCTGTGTGTACCAGATGACCTGTAATACTTGCTCCTTTACCAGTTTTAAAATGAGGATCCCCCCCCGCCCCCCTGCCATTCCTGAGACCCAGGATTAATGACTGAAGGGGCAGGGACCTCCATACAATGCGTACCTGGCTCAGTGCCCGTTGTCTTTGTTCAATGTGGGCACAGTGAAATTTGTCATCCTACTTACACTTCTGTCCATCCAGGCTTCCTTACTTTACAGATGAGAACTGGAAAGGTTTAGTGCCTTGCCTAGGGTCACACTACTTGTCAGCAGCTGAGCCAGAGCAAGAATGCATGTCTTCTAACTACGAGGCCACTGCTATTTCCAGGACACCATCTTCCCTCAAGTCACATTGTGTGGGAGACAAATCATATCAAGTGCTCCCCAAATTGTCAAGCAGTGGGGTGTTGATCAACATCCAAAATGAGAATGATTTTAACCTTACCGTGTTAAACTTAACATGAACTGCAGCCCACCAGCCATAACTGCTCAAGATGGACTCACACATCTACCTCCATCAGGGACCTTGCTTCCTCAGTTACTTAGTTCTAGATATCACAGACCCCAAGGAAAAATCAGTAGGGGTGGCCTCAGGAAGAAGCAGGAGAGAAGTGATTCCCTCCCTTGCTGACTTTGGGACCTTGAGCAAGTGTCTTAATCTTCCTGAAGCTCTGTCTCCTCATCTAGAAAACGGAGATAATAAGAGTGCCTGCCTTATGGTTGTTGTGAGAATTAAATGTATGTCAAGCCCTTAGTAATGGCTTATAGTAAGTGCTGAGTTAAGTGTTAGCCATTGTTAAAGCATAATTATTTTAAAAGATAAAATCATCATCTCATACAAATATCAAATAAGCATGTGTCAAGGATTTATTTAACTCATTAACTGATGAATAAGTAAGATGTTACAACTAGTTCAAAGGAGAATTCAAAGGGTAAGTGCATAAATAGGCAACCAAAGACGCTGAAGTGAATTGGCTTAGGGGATGCAAAACTGGCTCCTTCCACAGGCAGAGGGAAAGCAATTGCACTTTCAGGGGGAAAAATGCAATTGTGTGTCTGTGGGCAAGAATTGTTTGCACTCAGTTATCTACAATTTATGAGTTGTGAAATAGCTCAAAGACCACAAAACATGCAAAGTCCTCATAGTACAAGGTAACTGGAAAGGGTGAACTAGGGAAGGGTGAACTAGGCAATGTCTATTCACCCTTCTGGTGCATTTCAAAAATTTTCACAATTATTTCCTACACAGTTTTTATTTTTGCTAGTTCCTTATTTACATCCTAGGAACGTTTTGAAGACCAATAAAATCATGTATATGAAAAGTTGTCATAACTAAGATGTATTTTGCAAACACTAGTAGTTATAGTGGAAAAGAGAGAGGTGGGGTAGACTTGCCTTTGAGTCCTACTCCTGACACATTCTTTTAATGTTTTTTAAATTGTTATAATTAACATACAATATTATTTTAGTTCTGATACTTTCATGTGACCTTGAGCAAGTCACTTTGTAGCTTTGTGCCTCTGTTTTCTTAGCTATAAGTCAGTATGTAAGATTCACTGCATAAGGTTATTGAGAGGATTAGATGAGGTAGTACGTGGGGAAATACAAAATGCTGTACCAAGACGAGATGTGATTACATTATTGCTCTCAGCTTAGATTTTTGTTCATTTTTCTTTAAGGAGACACTATAGGATAAGAGATGGAGTGATGAGTTCTCAAACTCACCAGGTCATTATTACTGCAGGTTGTAAATCATATGGAGGCGTCTTTAACTCAGTAACAGTGATTAATGACACTCCTGTTAACCCAAAAGCACTTCTCCAGTATTCACCCACATGTCCTGATGGCTCCGGAGAGAAGCTAGCGGTGCCAGGAATGGTAATGTTGGTGACTGTGGGGCTGTGTGTCCCTAATGAAGCCTGTTAGGACTGTATTTTACTCTCCTCAATTCCTCCCCACAAAGCTGTCATCCCAGAGTCTCCCCTGGTCATCATGTTAAAAGAGACTCATTCAACCAGCCTGTGGAGACTCAGGAATTTGCAGGAATTGCGAAGGAAAACCTTTGGCCCAGCACACTCCTCTCCTGGCCCAGTTCTGTGTTTTAGAATTGAGAAGTGATGAGGAGGGTTTGGAGTGAGTCCAGGACCTGACACTGAATGCACTGAAGGAGATGAATGAGTCCTGATTGGGAGGCGTTGGGACCACTTGGCCTGGAGAGGAGAGGGCAGGGGCATGACTCAGTGTGGACGGAGGCTTCCAGGGGCCAGCTTTCCCCCAAGGCTGGGACGGGACAAAGGAACTCAAAGATTATGAGCAGCTTATAATCTTTGAGCTGCTTTGAGTAGCAAAGCAGCTCAAGGATTATGGTCATGGAGACCAAGGACCTCTCTGCCCACGGTGATGATTATGAAGGCTGTGCTAAGTTCCTCTCTAGAGATTTTGTAGAACAAGAATGGGTCTTTCTTAATCTAGAATATTACAGATCATGCTCCCCTAGAGGCCAAGGCCTGGTTCAGATTTGAAGAAGGGAAAAAACAGATGAGGAAATCATACCTTGCTTGTCAGCCCTTGTTTAGTAGGAGTTAGGGGGCGAGGGAAGGAGAGCTTGAGCATCCAAGCTGGCCTCCTTGTTCACCTCTCCGCCTCCCTGTGCCCTGGGAGGTGACCAGTGCACCCTGCTTGTCTGTCACAGCATTTGTCACACCGTGTTCTAGTTGTTGGCTGACTGACTTCCTCTCCTCAAAGGCAGAGCCTTGGTTTTCATCTCCATGTCCCCAGCCCCTGGCACATAGTAGGGCTCAACAAATACTTGCTGAATGAGAGCACTGACGAATGACTCCTTGACAGGCTGAGGTCAGGTCAACAGAAACCTCAACGCTAGAGACACTGACAGAAAACCCCGTTTAAAAGCTGGTTGAGCCTTGGGCTTGAGCTCTGATGAACTGTTCACCATAAAATACTACGGAAGCCTGGGTCCAGATTTCAGCATTCGTAGTGAGACTATTTTCAGCTTTCTCAGAGACAGCATCTGTAAATAATCAGGCAGAGTCTTTTATAAAACAACATAGAAAAACCTCAAAGACTATTCTAAGGCTGCAACATTTAAACAGGATTTTTAACCCATGGGGACGCCAAGATCAACATGGAGCTTCCTGCACATAAAAGCCTGGAATTTCATAGCAGTGTGAGGTCAAAAGCTATGATCGCCTCTCCCCCTGTCTAAATTATACACCACTTAGCATTCATGTGAGCAGAGGGCCGGGGTGGGGACAGGCCTGTGGTTATGTAAGTCCCATACTGTCTTCTCTTCTCTTGTGATACAGTGTCCATGGTGACAGTGATGTGGGAGTCCAGGCTGGCTGGACCAATGAAGGCAGAAGGTCACTTGTAGGTCATGCCATGATTGAAGTATTCAGTGTAATTTATAACTGGGCTTTCACTCTCCGTAGAAAAATGATCAGGGACATTTGTTGTATAATGTTTTCTCTCACTAGAAGATGCTGTCCTTAAAACGGAGTTTGGGGGCAGGTATAAAAGCCTATCTATAGAACATTCCAAAGTCACTTTCTTTTCCTTCCCAGTTGGAGGCAGGAGCAAGAGACCGTCTTCTTCTAAGACGAGAGGGAAAAGATGGCGTTAAAGCTTGAAATCGAATGAACTCCTCAGCCTCTCAACCTGCATAACTGTCTCCTGGGCACTTCTTCCACGGCCCCTGAACCGGGGGCCACATCGCCCAGTCTGACTAAGGTGACCACAGTTACAAACAAGGGAAAATCAGAACGACCCCAAACCGTCCTACCATTAGGCCAGCCCGTGAGTGTGTGTATGATGTGACAGCTGCCTAGTTTCTCAAGTTTCCTGAAAAGTCACTCACACGCACTGATCCTGAGTCAGCCTGTCTCGTTACCTGGGAAGGCCAACATTTGAACAACGATCATTATAACACTTGGCCGTTATACAATGTAAAAAAAATATTTATAATCAAAAGGGTTTTTGAGGTTATTTTCTTTAAAAGTAAGAATTTTATTTGGAAAAATTAGATATATTCATTTTAATCCTGTGTACTCTAGACTTGAGGGTAATTCATTTTTGTACTCCTAGTTAGCACAGTGTCTGGAAGATGGTCTAAGCCCAATAAATATTTTTTGAATGAATGGAGTGAGAAGAATATTTACAGAGCAAAAGCCTCTGGGCTGGCTGGCTGTGAGTCCAGTGGTGTCTTCTTTCTGCAAACTCTGAAAAATGTGTATAAACAAAAAGATCAGAGTGGGAATTTTAAAAGAACATTTAGTATAATTTTCAATAATTTATACTTTTAACCTCATGAGTACCATATCTAGAATTGTGTGTGAACATGCATACACCCCAACACTCCCATGTGTATATGCTTAGAATATAATACATAGATTGTGTGTGTGTGCACATATAAATGCACTTTTAAAGCTATAGAAAATATAGATAAACCCATCCACAGCACATTCCAGGGATACAATTAGAAGGAGTAAAATTGGAAAAGATACAGGGAACGTTCACGTTTTTACCTGATATACGTCTCCTTTGTTGAAACCTTCTTACCATGAGTATTCGTTTGTCTCCTGTTCTTAACACACGGTGTGGCCCTTAGTAAATATTCAGTCAGTGTTCAGCAAACACATAGGTGAATCAGTCAGTAGGGTGGCATAAAAATTATACTCAAACACCTGACTTTGAGCGAGGTAGGAGTGGGATGAGAATAAGGAGATTGAGCTGAAGGTCTAGGGAAAGAGAACATCATCTGGCTCTGTCGCTGGGAGAGGCCAGCAGAAATAAGGGAGTAGTTGTGAGGCTGCCATTGCTAAACTGCGTATTTCCCACTTTTAGAAACAAAACTGCCCAAATTAGCCACCTGACTGCTGTTGGCAAATAACACGGCGTTATGTGTAGTAACATAGTGTCACACCGAGTCATAGGTGTTCCTGTGGGTTTGTCCACTGCTTGCACAGGGGCCAGTAGCCTGGCAAGAAAGGCCACCAGCCCTGGCGACTTGCTCACCTGACAGGGCTGGACATGCATGGCGGTCTGAAAGGTCTTTGTACTTACAGCTGTGTTCAGGCCACAGCTGGTTTCCAGATCACCTGGAGAACTAGTGAGACTGGGAGGGAGGCAGTAGTCCAGTGGCTCAACCACCAGTCATTCGACTGAATTGACCAGAAAGGCCAGTCCTACAACTTGATGTCCAGAATCTGACATGATGAATGAGAGCTTTTAACCCCAGTCTAGCTGACATGACCCAAATGCATGAAACCCTTTCTTGGCCCCTCATTTAGGACGTGAGTTGGCGATATTGAAAATGCTTGAATGGCAGCTTGGAGTCTCCTTGAAGAAGCTGATAGAAAGATCCTCGTGGCAGGAATGTCTAGATAAAAGTACCATCAGTAGGCAATGGTGGGAATCACTTCAATATTTTAAGTGAAGAAAGTGCTGCTCGTTGGCAGTCTGGGTGGCAGAGTCGTTTTAAATGTGGCGACAGCCCAGACTTTCTGTGCCTTACTCATGCTGTGAAGTAGGTGATTTAAGCCACTGACTTCCTAAATTAAAGGCACAAAAAGGCAGACATATAATTCTTTTAATTACACCTCCAGATTCCTCCTACATTCCTTTGAGTCCCTCATGTTAGCCTCCTGCTTCATCGACCTACCAGAAGAAGATGAGCAACGGTGAAGGTAATTCTTTGGCTTTCACTGTAGCCTTTCTCAGAAAAATAAAGGCACCATATTTGGAAGTTTTGAAAATATGAAATCTGATTTCTGCCGATAGCAGAGAATAGTAAAGCCTTTCAAGGTAGAAGTGAGTCGTACCTTTCTACATTTTTCACCATCTGCTCTCTACCATATTAATAAAACATATTTGGTTTATATCACCAGGCAAGAAGGTTCAATTTCCTCTTGTATTTCTATTAAAGTATATGCTCATTACCTTAATATGTGGCTTTCGTAACTCAGCATTAGAGACAGGCTTCATTTTCAGAAGATACGTAGCCCTGTGCAAGTTAAAGCTCCGTATGCAGCCATTTAGCTATTTTACTTAAAAGAATTAATTTAAGTAGGTGCTTATAAAGCTACATAACTTTTTCCCTGCTAGATTACATGAGAAACTGAAGTTTGGAATGAAGCAGTTGAGTTTCTCTTGTGCTCTCTCTCACCTCCTCTCTCCTTTGTAAGCTGAGGAAAGCCTCTCCATAATTCCATGGTCATTAAACTAGCCTAACCTCACCCACCCCAATTCCCAGCAGTTACTCTTTTTTTTTTTTTTTTTTTTTTTGCGGTACGTGGGCCTCTCACTGCTGTGGCCTCTCCCGTTGCGGAGCACAGGCTCCGGACGTGCAGGCTCAGCGGCCATGGCTTACGGGCCCAGCCGCTCCGCGGCATGTGGGATCTTCGCGGACCGGGGCACGAACTCGTGTCTCCTGCATCGGCAGGCAGACTCTCAACCACTGCACCACCAGGGAAGCCCCCAGCAGTTACTCTTGATTTCAGCTAAGTCTTTGACCACGTAACCCTTTGAATGATATTCTAAGAATGTCCATGTTATGGTAAAATAGGGCCACAGTCTTTACTGGGGTTTCCCAGGGAAAGGCAAGGCAGGACAGGGTAAGTGGTTTAGGATTAGTCAGTTTAATAATTTTGGAGGGCCTTGGACCATACGGTGTTCTCAGTTTTGTAGTGCCCGGCCTGGAGTGACCAAGGCAGAGGAATATTGCCTCCTGGAGTATACGGACCAGACAGAGGAACTGTGGCTCTGGATTCGTTTGCTCGTCAAAGACCTGCTCCAGCCTGGCTCCTTTGCCATTTCCAAGGATTGTCTGGCTTCTGGAGGGAGCAGTCCCTCTCCAGCCAGAAAGATTTTTTTAAGATGTCAAAACATCATAATATACAGAAAATTTAAAATACATACAATACAAATGAGTTTAACATATTTGTCTGAATCTTTCTTCGTTACCTCTTGTGGAGTTGCACGATCATTTGCCAAGTATGTTCTAGAAGTATTTGTCTTCAATGGTACATGATTTTGAATGCATGGTACAGTATTTCTTTTTTAAAAAATTTTATTTATTTATTTTTGGCTGTGTTGGGTCTTCGTTGCTGTGCACGGGCTTTCTCTAGTTGCGGCGAACGGGGGCTACTCTTCGTTGCGGTGTGAAGGCTTCTCATTGCGGTGGCTTCTCTAGTTGTGGAGCACGGGCTCTAGGCATGCGGACTTCGGTAGTTGTGGCACGCGGGCTCAGTAGTTGTGGCTCACAGGCTGTAGAGCACAGGCTCAGTAGTTGTGGCTCACGGGCTTAGTTGCTCCGTGACATATGGGATCTTCCCAGACCAGGAATTGAACCCGTGTCCCCTGCATTGGCAGGTGGATTCTCAACCACTGCGCCACCAGGGAAGCCCCCTGGTACAGTATTTCTACAGTTCTCAAGTTATCATCCAATAAGGAGTTTAACCTCTACTAGACAGCTGGAGGGGGGAATCAAGAACCCCCCTCTCCTCACCCAAAAACATTTTGAGGGCTGTTTATAGATTTTTAGACTTTTTTTCTCTTTGTGTTTTATTTCTGCAAAAGAGATTAAGCCTATGTAGATTTTGTTGCTTGGCGAAACTTAATGAGGCTTTTCCCCTTGTCAGTGTACTTGGAAATACTGAGGAATCGTCCCAATTTGCCATAATTTCTCAGACACCCGCTGGCAGCTAGCCATAGGAAAATGTTTCCCTGTTCTAAGACTGAAGCAACTCTGGGGCTGAAATTTCATTTCATGCTGTTCACTTTCATAAACAGTCATCAAACATTTTATTATTTAATGTTTGTATGATTTACTAGCTATCTATTACTGTAAAACAAACCACTCTAAAACTCTTCGGCTTAAAGTTATTCTTCTTCTATCTCTGATCCTGTGAGTCAGGTCTTTAGACAGGGCAGCAGGTATAGCTCACCTCTACACCACCGTCGTAGGGTCTCAGCTGGGGTGATGGGAATGGCTGAGAGCTAGGCGGCCTGGGGGCAGCTGGGCAACTCTCTCTCCTCATATGACCTCCCCTGGTGAGCAGCTTGGGCTTCCTTACAGAACAGCAGCCTCCGGGTAGTCAGACTTCTTATGTGGTGTCTCAGGGCTCCAAAAACAAGTCTTCCAAGAGTCAGGGAGTAGAAGCTCATAGTCTCTTAAGGCTTGGAAATTGACATGGCAGACAGCTTCCTTTCTGCCATATTCTGATGGTTAAGTTTTCACGGAGACACCCCCAGTCCCACCCTGCAGACTCAAGGAGAAGGAACATAAATTACACCTGTCAGTGGGAGGAATAGCAGAGAATCTGTGGTCATCTTTAATCTACCACAGGTGGCAAATCAAAAATCCCCTCTGCCTCACCATTTACCATATCTAAAAAAAGGAGATTATTTCTTTCTTTTTTTAAAAAATAAATTTATTTATTTATTTTTGGCTGTGTTGGGTCTTTGTTGCTGCGCGTGGGCTTTCTCTAGTTGTGGTGAGCGGGGGCTACTCTGCGTCGCAGTGCACAGGCTTATTGCGATGGCTTCTCTTGTTGCAGAGCACGGCTCTAGGCGTGTGGGCTTCAGTGGTTGTGGCACATGGGCTCAGTAGTTGTGGCTCGCAGGCTCTAAAGCACAGGCTCAGTAGTTGTGGCACACGGGCTTTGTTGCTCTGCGGCATGTGGGATCTTCCCTGACCAGGGATTGAACCCATGTCCCCTGCATTGGTAGGCGGATTCTTAACCACTGCGCCACCAGGGAAGCCCGAAAGGGGATTACTTCTGTCTCACTCTGTGCCTGCCTTAAAAAGATAGATATTCAATGCACTTCATTTCAGAGTTCTTTCTATATAAAGATTACTGACCGCAAATGTTTTGATGGAAAAATTTTGATCTCACATTCAAATTATGACTTCATAATTATCTAAAACATATGCATGCATGTATGCAGATATTCAA
Organism: Phocoena sinus; assembly: GCF_008692025.1. Lineage (NCBI taxonomy): Eukaryota > Metazoa > Chordata > Mammalia > Artiodactyla > Phocoenidae > Phocoena > Phocoena sinus. The sequence continues at coordinate 52,569,139 of NC_045776.1, read as the reverse complement.
ATGTATATCCTTAAATGTATTAGATATTTTCCAAAGAATATTGAGATGTATTATCTGTTCCCTGCATCAGCTCTTAGGTATTATTATCTTCACTTTGTGGTTGAGGAAGCTGAGGCTCTGAGTGGTTAAGTGTCCCAGATCCCAAAGCTACTAATGGTGGAAGAGGCAGGACCAGAATTCGGTTAGCTGCATACTTTCACTGATGCCTTCCTTGAATTCCGTAGTAGAGGTAGAAGGAAGCTACAGACTATGGTAAGGAGTTTTGTTTTTTTTTTTTAATTTTTATTGGAGCATAATTGCTTTACAATGTTGTGTTAGTTTCTGCTGTACAACAAAGTGAATCAGCTATATGTATACATATATCCCCATGTCCGCTCCCTCTTAAGCCTCCCTCCCACCCTCCCTATCCCACCCCTCTAGGTCGTCACAAAACATCGAGCTGATCTCCCTATGCTATGCAGCAGCTTCCCACTAGCCATCCATTTTACGTTTGGTAGTGTATATATGTCAGTGCTACTCTCTCACTTCGCCCCAGCTTCCCCTTTGCCCCCTGTGTTGTCCAGTCCATTCTCTACTTCTGCATCTTTATTCCTGCCCTGCCACTAGGTTCATCAGTATATGGTAAGGACTTTTAATAGATATATATCATCATTTTGGATGTTTATCTCCTAAAATGAAGAGAAGATCCTTCGCTTCAGGCAAATACTTGGTACTTACATGGCTCTTCTACTCACAAAGTATTTTCACACCCATTTTTTTACTTTGTTCTACATGCTGATCTCATGAGAGAGGTAATACGAATAGCGCCATTTTTCTGATGAGGAAACAGAAGTACAGAGAGGTTAAGTAAACTGCTTCTGTGGGTCAGACAGCTAACTGGTAGAGCTGGTGCCCAAGCCCAGAATTTTAAATTCTGAATACTGTGATTTCTCCCTCTCTAATCCCCACTCCGCAACCCCAGGTTCCTTGGCTTTGGAAGGCTCAGAACAGCACATAAACGGCCTAATTGTCTAGGGTGGCACCATCCTCTTCAGGGAGAAAAATGGGAGGCCTCAGAAAACTGAGTAACCCAAAGTGGTTAGAGAAAGGCAAAAGGATCAGGGCAGTGCCAGCACCATTAGAGGAAATGGGGAACACTAATTGTAGGCAGTTTCAACTTGTCTCCAGGAAGAACTAATACTGTTACGATTTCTGCTGATGCATGTGAAATCAGTTGCCAAAGCAATGACCAATGTTTCCTGGAACTTGCTGACAGCAACAGGCCTTAGGAGTGAAATCTCTCCTCTGTTAATCGTGCTTCTGAGGCTGATAGTAATGAACTTGGCTCTACCATTTCAGCACCTCCACCATGTTTTCTTCCTACCATCATCTCCTCCCGGCCAGAGGATAGGGCAAGACTCTGCTCACGTCACTTGATTGACATGTTGACAGTGGCCCTCGGAACGTGGCTCATTTGTGGTTATGCTCTGGGGAAGGGGAGCCAGACTGATGGCGAGAAGGACAAGGCAGGGGTTTGGAATCTGGGTTTGAACCTGTGTCGGTGAATATTTGGGTAGAGCCAATATCTCACATACATCTATAGATGTCACAGAGAGACTAGGGAATAAGTGAAACAGCATTAAGAAACACCTCCCCTTTTCCAGTTAGATGTGAGCAGCGTGACTGGAGCTAAGGACATGTTTCCTAGCTCCCCATTCCTTCGCCACTGCCACCCTGACCCTCTTTCTCTTTTCAAGCTCCTCCTTGTGTTGGGACCTTTGCATTAGCTATTCCTTCTCCCCAGTGTTCTTGGTATGACTGGTTTCTTGTCATTCAATCTCCACTTAATAATCACCTTGATAATAATCACTTAATACTCTCCTCTTAATAATCACTTCCTTGAGGACCCAAGCTCAAAGCAGCCACGTGGATTCTCTGCATACTGCTGATCACTATCTGATATTTTCATGTTCCTTTTTAAAAAATTTTTTATTGAAGTATAGTTGATTTACAATATCATGTAAGTTTCAGGTGTATAGCACAACCATTCAGTCATACATATATATATCTGAATATATTGATATATTCTTTTTCAGATTCTTTTCCCTTATAGATTATTACATAATACTGAGTATAGTTCCCTGTGCTCTACAGTAGGTCCTTGTTGATTATCTATTTTATACATAGTAGTGTGTATATGTTAATCCCAGCCTCCTAATTTATCCTTCCCCCACCTCCTTTCCCCTTTGGTAATCATAAGTTTGTTTTCTGTGTCTGTGAGTCTCTTTCTGTTTTGGAAATAAGTTCATTTGTGTCTTTTTGTCCTTTTAGATTCCACATATAAGTGATATCATGTGATACTTGTCTTTCTCTGTTTGGCTTACTTCACTTAGTATGATAATCTCTAGGTCCATCCATGTTCCTGCAAAATGACATTATTTCATTCTTTTTTATGGCTGAGTAGTATTCCACTGTGTATATTTCATGTTCCTTTACTTGTTTATTTTACGTCTCTTCCCCACCTCTTTATGCCCAGCTCAGAGGCAGGTTCATGGGAGCAGGGGCTTTGTCTGGGTTGGTCACTGTAACCCTTAGAATAATGCCTGGCCCGGGTACTCAACAGTATGTGTGAAATGAACCTAGCTCCTGCCGTTCTTTAAACCTGGCACACTCTCCCTCACATCTGTGCCCTTGCACCTGCTGGACTCCCTACCTGGAATGCCTTTTCCTTCCCTCCTTCCTTTTCTACCTCCCCCTGATTAGCCAAACGTCATCTCATGCTGTCGAGAATGCAGGGTGAGACAGGTCTTCTAACTTTAATGTTATTCTTGGTTTAAAAAACTTTGAGTACAGAGACATATCAGAACTTGATCTTCCCTAGAGCTGGAGCTTCCCATGACCCTCTCTGAAAGAGAAGCCTGTGAACAGTGTTCCTGCTGTGTGAGGGGACACAGCTGGGCGGGGAAGAGTCCCAAAGCTTCGTTACCTCCCTGCTCATAAGGAAAACCATTCCCTACTGGAAAGGAGGCACAGAAGACACTTAAAGTAAGTGGTGGAATTTCTCTAGGGTATCGTAATAAGACATTTAATCAAAATATTGAGGGAGTAGTTAGAGAGCCCCACAACTCATAGATATCATGGCGGTCACTCTTTCTTTACTCTCTTTTCAACCTCTGAGTGGATTCATTTTTCTTTTTTCCTTTCTTCCAAATCTCCTAAAACCCAGTCCTGTTTCATGTTTCAGTCACCTACCATAGCCAGCATGTGATAAGTACTTCACTGCATGTTCCTGGCTGGCCTTTACTATTTTCAGTTGGCTTTTGCTTTTTGATGAAACAATTCCCAGATTGACTTTTTTGTGGGTCAACACCATAACAGGTCAGGTTTGAATTTTGATCTGTTAGATACTTATGTCTCTTTAAGAGGAAAATAAGAACTGGATAATCCAGAAAAAGGTTTAAATGTCATCTCTCTACCCCATAAATATCTCATCCACATCTACTAGTGTAATGATATCTCATTTGAGGGCAGTGAAATTCAGTAGCCTGACCAGGAACTAGTGCTATTGACTATCGTTTCTTATTTATTTTTCTTCATTCCAGCTTACTATAACCCTAGCATATTCAACACCAGAGTATTGAGTAGTTGAAGAAAGACAGACGTGAATTACAATGTAATTAGGTGCATATGTCACTGTGACAGGCAACTGAATAAATCTCCATGTTATTGCACATGTAGCCAGAAAAGCTCTGCTATTTATTCTATTTCTCTTAGTTCCTGAAGAGTCAATTCCTTTTCTGTGGTGACACATAACCTGCTTGCCAGTGCCTTGTAGAAACTTCTAGAGTCTAAATCCAAAAGTCTTTAAATTTCAAAGAGGTCATCAGATAAGACAGACCAGTGTACAAACAAGACAAGAAAGGCAACTTTTACAAATGAGTCACGTCAATGGGTATCTATTATAGAAGATACAAAGATTAGTACAAGAGAGTTGAACAAATAATTATAATTCAGTTAGCCACAAAAATAAGAGCATGTTGTTGTGTAGAATGACTGGATGGTGCAGAGAAGGTCTGGAGTCAGGATGGTAAGGAATTAAGCCTAACTTCGGGTCTGGAGAGTGGAATTTCCATCCAGGATGGGGTTAGCTTTGTAAGGATTAAGGTATATCTTGTCCCTAGATCTGGGAGAACACAACAGATGCGAGGAACAGGCAGCAGTAACTGAAGATAGAAAATCTAGGTCGGCGCCCTCATTCTGCATTTGCTAGTTTTTAACTTTGGGTTGGTTATATAGCTTTATGGTGCCTCAGTTGCCTCATCTAAAAATTGGAGATGGCAATAATTCCTAGGCCACATAGAGTTGTTGCTATGATCAAGTGAAATAATGAATATATAGGTGTTAATGAACTGTAAAACTTCATGCAAATGTTTATTGTTCTCATCTTGACTTGAACAATGTATGTAATTCTAGAGGAATGATCATAAGTAATGGCTTCATTCCAAGGCTGCACAAATGCATTTTGAATTCAACCTTTAAAATCAAGGCTACTCCCTTGTCTTTGTGACAGTAGCTTTATTAGGTGCAGAAAAGCAGTGAAATAATTCAAGTGAAGTAGTCTGTGCTCAGATAAGGAAACAGCTCCTGCATCCCCTCTTAACTACACAGACATTACATGTGTTCCCTGTGGCCCACAGGCTCGGTGTCTGGGACCAAGAGTGTTTGGTGGTCAGAGTCCCAGGTCTGTCCTTGAGCAAACCAGTCCACCTCTGGGCCTCCATTTGCCAACTTCAGATTAAGAAATCAGACAAATTGATAAGTAAAGACTCTTTATCTTTAAAGGTCATGTTTGCATAAGAGTTTGGTTTTTGTTTGCTTGTTTTGTTTTGCTTTTGCTTACTTTCTTTACCAGTTTGCAAGTCGTCTCTGGAGCATTAAATTTTATAGTATTGTAAATTCACATGCAGTTGTAAGAAGTAATAGAAAGTGATTCTCTGTACACTTTCCCCAGTTTCCCCCAATGGTAACATCTTGCAGAACTATAGTACAATAGCACAAGTGGAGTGTTGGCATCGGTAGAGTCAAGATACAGAAAATGTCCATTATCACAGGTTCCCAGATTTCTCTTATATAGATAGATAACACCAAATTCCCTCCCCTCCACCTTCTCCTTAATCCCCACCAACCACTAATCTGCTGTCCGTTTCTATGATTTTTCATTTCAAGGATGTTATATAAACAGAATTATACAATGTATACCCTTTTTCCCCCCCCCCCGTGAGCATAATTCCCTGGAGCTTCATCAAGATTGTTCCATGTAATACAAATCAAAACTACAGTGAGGTATCACCTTACACCAGTCAGAATGGCCAAAAGGCTGGCCATCATCAAAAAGGCTACAAATAATAAATGCTGGAGAGGGTGTGGAGAAAAGGGAACCTTCCTATACTGTTGGGGGGAATGTGAATTGGTACAGCTACTGTGGAGAACAGTATGGAGGTTCCTTAAAAAACTAAAAATAGAATTAACATATGACCCAACAATCCTGCTCCTGGGCACATATATGGAAAAGACAAAAACTCTAGTTTGAAAAGATACATGTACCCCAATGTTCATAGCAGCAATATTTATAATAGCCAAGACATGGAAGCAACCTAAATGTCCATCGGCAGATGAATGGGTAAAGATGTGGCATATGTATACAGTGGAATACTACTAAGCCATAGAAAAGAATGAAATAATGCCATTTGCAGCAACATGGATGGACCTAGAGATTATCAAACTAAGTGAAGTAAGACAGACAAAGAAATATTATGTGATATCACTTATATGTGGAATCTTAAAAAAAATGATACAAATGAAATAGATTTATAGACATAGAAAATAAGCTTATGGTTACCAAAGGGGAAAGGGGGGGGATAAACTGTGAATTTGGATCAAATACACACTACTACATATAAAATAGATAACCAACAAGGACCTACTGTATAGTACAGGAAACTGTATTCAATATCTTCTAATAACCTATAATGAAGAAGAATCTAAAAAAAGAATATATATATATATATAACTGAATCACTTTGTTATATACCTGAAACATTGTAAATCAACTATAATTGATTTAAAAAATAAAAAATAAAGATAATAAATTTTTTTTCAATTAAAAAAAAGATTGTTGCATATATCAGTACTTCATTCCTTTTTATTGGTGAGTAGTATTCCATGAGGTAGATACATCACAATTTGTTTCACCATTCATCCATTGAAGGACGTCTGGGTTGTCTTCAGTTTGGGGCTCTTGTGAATAAAGCTGCTATAAACATTCGTATACAGATTTTTGTATGAACCCAAGTCTTCCTTTCTCTGGGGTAAATGCCCAGGAGTATACATACAGTATACATACGTACATACAGTATGCATAGAGTAGTTGGATGTTTCATTGTTTAAGAAACTGCCAAGCTGTTTTCCAGTGGCTGTACCATTTTACATTCCCACCATAGTGTGTGAGTGATCTACTTTTTCCACATCGTCACCAGCATTTGGAGATGTCACTATTTTTTATTTTAGCTATTCTGATAGGTGTGTTGTGGTATATAATTGTGGTTTTAATTTATATTACTCTCATGACTAATGATGTTGGATATCTTTTCATGTGATTATTTGCCATCTGTCTGTCTTCTTTGGTGAAATGTCTCTTCATGTCTTTCACCCGTGTTCTAATTGGATCATTCACTTTTCTGCTGTTAAGTTTTTGCAAGTTCTTTATATTCCCTGTTAGTTCCTTGTTGGAGATATGGTATGCAAATATTTTCTTCCACCCTGTAACTTGTCTTTTCAACCCTTTAACCAGGCATTTTTCCAGAGGCAAAGCTTTTAGTTTAGACAAAGTTCAACTTATCAATTTTTCCTTTTATGTATTGTGGTTTCAGTGTCAAATCTAAGAACTTTTTGCCTATCTGGTGATCCTAAAGATGTTCTTCTAATTGTTTCCTAAAAGTTTTATGTTTTATATTTAAGTCTGTGATCCATTTTGAGTTAAATTTCATACAAGGTGTGAGAACTGTCTGTGAATACTCCAGCACCATTTGTTGAAAATGCTGTCTTTCCTCCACTGCATGGCTTTTGCACCGTTGTCAAAAATTTTTGCTTCACCATCAAACATAATTTAGACAACTCAAGAGAAAGAGAAAAATCGATTGCACTTACATATATTTTTGTTTATTCTTTTTTCCTTTTTTGACATTCCAGGTCTCTTCTGTTTATTTTTCTGTTTGGAAAATTATTTAGTTATTCCTTCTGAGTAGGTCTGCTAGCTACAACTCATCTTAGTTTTCCATCCTCTAAGAATGTCTTCGTTTCCCCCTTTATTCCTGAAGGATATTTTTGCTAGATATAGGATTCTGGGTTAGTTGTTTTATTTGTTTGTGTGTTTTTTTCCACATTTGAAAAATATTGTTTCCACTTCCAATTTTTCTGATGAGAAAGCCACTGTTGTTTGAATTGTTTTTCTCCCACAAGTAAAATGTTGTTTCTCTCTTGCTGTCTTCAATTTCTTTTCTCTGTCTTTAACTTTCAGAAGTTTAATTATGATGTGTCTTGGCATGAATTTCTTTGGCTTTACCCTGTTTGGGGCTCATTCAGCTTCTGAATCTGTAGGTTTGTGTCTCTTGCCAAATTTGAGAAGTTTTCACAGCTATTATTTCTTCAAGTACTCTTCCACCTCCTCTCTCTTCTCTCCTTTCAAAACTCTGATGACATGAGTGTTAGATTTGTTTTGTTTTGTTTTGTTTTGGTCCCACAGGTCCCTGAGGCTCATCTTGTTTTCAATCTATTTTCTTTTTGTTTTCCAGATAAAATACTATTCTACTTTCCAGTTCACTGGTTTTTTCCTCTATTCCCTCTATTCGCTGTTGAGCCCTTCCAATCAGCTTTTTATTTTGGTTACTGTGTTCTTTTTATTCTAAATTTCCATTTGATTCTTTTTTTTTTTTTTTTTTTTTTAGGTCATCTGTTTCTTCGCTGAGACTTTCCATTTCCTTTCTGAGGTTTTCTATCTTTTTCATTTGTTTGAAACATTCATAATTGCCCATTGAAGCAAATTTTTATGACTGCTTTAAAATTCTTGGCAGGGAATCCTAAACTGTGTCTTCTGGGTATTGGTATCTATTGATTGTCCTTTTATTATTGAGTTTGAGATTTTTCAGCTTCTTGGTATGACAGTGATTTCAAATGAAACTGGGATGTTTTCATATTATTTTATGAGACTCTGGGTCTTACCGAAATCCATTTTTAGCTGGCTCTCTCTGATAGGGAAGGGGTGGGCACCACCTCACTGCTTAGGTGGGCGCAGAAATCCAGGTCCCCCACTCAGCCTCCATTGATACTTGAGGGGTGACATTGTTCATTATCCTCATAGCTCATTACAAAGCATCAATCCTGGGCAAGGGTGGAAGTTCCAGCTCTCTCCGTGGTCTCCTCTGACCCCACAGTGGGGTGGCCTTGTTATCACTAGGCAATGGTGAGAGTCCTGATTCTCCAGTGAGCATTCTCTGACACCACTCCAGAGGGGCGTTGGGGCACCTCACGGTGGGGAAGTCTAGGCTCCCCACCTGGGCTTGGCTGGCATGGGTAGAGGTAGGGCCACCATTTTTGTGCGTGTGGTATTTGGCTGGAGCACAGCTTTTATTATTTAAATGTCTGCGGTCTTGCTAGGCTGCCCCTTTCCTTGAGAGAGCAGGCTCTTGTTGGAACCTTTTTCATCTGTGCCCTTTGGTGTTTCTAACTTTGGATAGAGTTGCTGGCTTCAATTCTAACTATGGGGCATGTGAAACAAAAAGAAAGAACAACTCACCACCGTGTTGTGCCATGGGTCCTGAGATCTCTAGCAAGTCTGCCTTCTTTTCTCCACCTATCAGAGTCTTCTTAAATTTGTTTTAAATCTAATGTCCAGGGTTTTAGTTATACTTAACAGGAGAGATGGGAGAAAGTGTGTCCACTTCATCCTCCTGGAAGCAGGAGTCCTAAGCTTTAATTTTTAGTCAGCTTGGTTTTCCAAGCTCAGTATTTTATGCACATGCGGCATCACTTAACAAACCAGAAGGGCACCAAACCACCTGCAGGAAACATTTGTTTCTAGGATTTATGTAAGAAGAAAAGTGTCTACCACATGCTTGGCACTTTACGCATAATTTCACTTTATCCTCAGAATAACGCTACAGGGAGGGTATTATTAACCCTGACTTACCGAGGTGAGATCTGAAGTTCAGAGAAATTAAGTAACTTGTTCTAGATCACACAGCTAATAATTGGCAGAGCCAGGATTTGAGGCCAGTCTTGCCCACATTTTTCTCCCACCACAGGCCTCGGCCAGCTTGTGAGCTCACTGACACAGAGATGGTCTTTCCTGCTTCTTTTGTGTGCCCATGCCTAGTAAATCCCATGCAACTCCAAATCAGTTAGGTGAAGCCTGTTCAGATATGTGTGGTTATGTGTATAAATGTAGATATAACTGCATCAACAGGGAGGAGTCCTCTACTTATAGGAGGTAATTAATAAATACCTATAGGATCAAATTAGTGAGATTCCACAATGCTAACATGTTCCAGTATTGCTGTGTTAAGTGTGCCCATGGTATAATAGACGGATTCCAGTAGTAAATAAATACCTACAGAATCATAAGTAAAGCAACTCATCAGCACTCTTTATAGGAATGCTTGCATTTTGGAGAGAAGGAGACATTTCTTTTAGAGCCTAAAACATTTGTCTGCATGCAGAATATCCAGATAATATTCTTTCAGTTGTGAAAAAGCATTGACTTTGTTTAAGGTTAATAAGCTGGTCATAATTATGGAACACAGTCCTTTCTGAGTCAGGCATTTCAACCCCTGTTTTAGTGTGAAATAAGTTGTAGCAAAATTATTTCCTAAGGAGCCCCATACACACTAATGAGTTTAGACCTATTTTGTGTCTCTGAAATTTGACTTACATAAGCTTAAATCTCTCTCCTTCTTTTTTGCTTTCCCCATTTTTTTCTTTTTCTCGATATTTGGCAATACTTGAATTCCTTGGAGAGTTTCAACTTTGAGACAGCTATGAATAATTCAAGTTTAATCCTGCATTTGTTCCTTTCCACGTTCAAAATCTGACATCTTTTTTTTTTCCTGTTTGTGAACTACAGGAGTTTTTAGTACAAGATAGTGATTGAAAAGAAAGACTGCTAGAGGAAGTGCAGTATGTGATGTATTATTTATTTATTGAAAACACAGTTGGATTACATGTATGATATGAATGTTTCTGTTTCTCAGATTTTAATAAGACTTGATTCTTATGGAGTTAGAGGAAGAGACTGACATTTGCTGTAATCCTATCAGGGGCCAGGCACTGTGCTGACCTTTTATTAGTGTCTCAGTGACCATTATCCTGGTTCTCAGGCCTTAAGACTCAGACTGAAGCTAAACCATCAGCATTCCTGGGTCTCCAGCTTGCCAACTGCAGCTCTGGGGGCTTCTCAGCCTCCACAATTGCATGAACCATTTCCTATGCATCCTATTGGTTCTGTTTTTCTGGGGAACCCTGCCTAACACACTCCATTTCTGACTAAGACTTCTAGACACCTTTCCGTCTCTGAGCTTTTTCATACTTTAGGTCCCTGGAGACATCACAAGGAATGCCTTTGAAATGGGGTTTGAATGGACACCCCTCTCAGGTAATTGTGGTCCCGTCACAGGAAGGGCAGCCTGGGGAGTACAGGCACCTTAATATAAGGTGCCCACTGTTAACTCACATTGTCCAATCATCTCAGGGCGGTCTGGGGTCAGTCTTCTCAGGATACTGGACAGATGGCTAAAGCTGAACTTGGGGTCTACAGCTCAGCCCTGAGTGGGGAAGTGATTACCCAAAGAGACAAGAGAAAAATGAACCAAAGAGGGTTGCAAGGCAGTCCTAGAGAGCACTGAGTGCCAGGCCACTGTCCCATGCCAGTCCAAGGGGCAAGCAGAAAGCCAGAGAGGAGGGCAAAGTCAAAGGTTCAGAAGCCCAGCAGAGGTAGCCAGGAGAACAGGATGGGATGGGGTAAAAGAGAGATGCAGATGTGAAGGTAGACCAGAAGTCTCCACTGTGGCAGTCCGTGATTCTTTTCTGTGGTTGCCTGCCATGTGGCCATGAATGAATGGATCCGCCTGGTTGAAAGGCCTGTGCAGTGGTAGCTAATTTTCATTCAGTTTATACAGCCCCATCCTTAGTCCCACTTTAAATCAATATGTGGCTCCATTCTGTCTTTTGAATATTTTGTTTCATTCAGGAACACAAGTTCATGACTTGGTCAAAAGAAGCCTTGGTTTACAACACTATAATCCAGTTCCCCATAAATTTCTATCATACTGATAATATCTTTAAACACATGAAATGGCACTTTGAGATTCTTGGAGATTATTAGAGTAAATTTTAATTCATTTTAGTGTCTTGTAAATAGCAGGCAGAGGAATGATATTCTTGTTTTATCACTTGCTTTTCTTTCCTTCTTTTTTTTTTGCTACATTTTTCCAAACTTTGAAAAACAATTGCTAATAAACAAACAAAGCCACAGGAATTATTCCAGTTCAAGGGAGTAAACAGATTTCAAGGGATCAAAAGAAGTCACCGAAGTTCAGCTAGCAGTGCTTTCGTTACTGTATTACACAAGCACGTTGGTGCTGCTGTGTGTGAAGCTGAAGACATCACAGTTTCCATTTCATCCTTAATCTTCATGTGGTTTTGCTATTCTCATTTTACCTAAAATAAGTTAAAAAAATAAACCAACTAGAAATACATTTGGGGAAAAAGGGAAAATGACCTGGGCTGGATCTTGGGGTTCTTCCAATTCCAGAGCAGCAAAAGAAAACCTCTTCCCACTCCCTTTTTTTAATACTATAGGAATGTGAGAACGACAGGTGAGCCAACCCTGCACCATGTTTACCTGGCTTCAGGTGAATCAGAAGGCTACCCAATGACCTGGTGAAATTGGCACTGTGGACATTTTAGATTTGAAAGGATAACTATCCTCTTACCTTTGGCCAAACTGGATAATTTCCTCAGCTCATCATTTTGGTTAGCTAATGGAAATACAACTGTAATCATCAACTCCATTTATCTTTTTTTTTTTTGCGGTACGCGGGCCTCTCACTGCTGTGGCCTCTCCCGTTGCGGAGCACAGGCTCTGGACGCACAGGCTCAGCGGCCATGGCTCACGGGCCCAGCCGCCTCGCGGCATGTGGGATCTTTCCGGACTGGGGCACGAACCTGCGTCCCCTGCATCGGCAGGTGGACTCTCAACCACTGCGCCACCAGGGAAGCCCATTTATCTTTTTGATAGAGATTTCCAAAATAAATTAGATGGATGTGTTTTCAGTTAAAACTGTCTTTTCAGAAGGTTGGACAGTAAATCATCACTGAAAATAAAACAAATACCACCAACAAAACACTCTTTGCTTAATATACTGTTCTTTAGTGCCTCTATGCAAGTGTATATAGTGTTAGCACACCCAGTGCTGTCTGTGTTCTGTGTATTCAAGGGTGGGGCAGGTGGGTGCTACTAGCCTGAATTTTCTCACTCTGGGCATCAGAATCTTGTATGGTCACCTGTGTTCAAATCTATTTATAATAACCCCTGAAAGTTGTTTGGTTTGTTTGTGTGTTTTTGTCTTTTTCTTGTTTTTTAATGCAGGGTCTGTATGAAGACAACAAAAGGATTTCTTGGGAGTGGTTGAAATCACACTCTGTGATAAGTGAAGACCTTACACAGTTTGCCACATACAACAAACCACACGGAAGATAAAGTGGGGTTTGCTATTAGTTACCAGTTCCACTCATTAAGGACCTGGTTGCCCTTAGGCAGTGGCTCTGGTCCAGGCTGAGTCCTTCTTTTTTTTTTTTTTTAAATATAAATTCTTTCATTCATTCATTTATTTATTTATGGCTACGTTGGGTCTTCGTTGCTGTGCACGGGCTTTCTCTAGCTGTGGCAAGCGGGGGCTACTCTTCGTTGCGGTGCACAGGCTTCTCATTGTGGTAGCTTCTCTTGTTGCGGAGCACGAGCTCTAGGTGTGCAGGCTTCAGTAGTTGTGGCTTGCAGACTCCAGAGCGCAGGCTCAGTAGTTGTGGCGCATGGGCTCTAGAGGACAAGCTCAGTAGTTGTGGTGCACGGGCTTAGTTGCTCCGGGACATGTGGGACCTTCCTGGACCAGGTCTCGAACCTGTGTCCCCTGCATTGGCAGGTGGATTCTTAACCACTGCACCACTAGGGAAGTCCCGGGCTGAGTCCTTCTATCATTATTGTGTCATCCCTGATCTAGTTTGTACTTCTTACTTTCATAAGGTTTCTCCTAAGCTGGTCATACATAGCTCTCAGTCTTTGTTTCCTAAAGCCTAGGAACCAAGTATCTCAAAGTCCTCTCAGTAGGATTAGCGTTCTTCTGAGTGCTAAGACTATAGATGGAAAGTTGAAAAAACCCCGTTTGAAGGGCAAAGTAAATTAACCCTTGAAGGAGAAGTGAATCCAGATGGCCCACTGTCAGGAACAGGGGCACCGTCAGACACTTCCTGTGAAACAATTAGATGCTCTCCCAAAGTGGTCACTCAGGCCATGGTTGATTAGCCACTTTGTGCCTGATTTATGTGCTTCTAGCTTTTGTGCACATGACTCACCCTCCAAGAGGCTCCCAAACATACACCTGAAGGCAAAGAACAAACTATTACTGCTGCCCAAGGCGGAGGAGTGGGATCATTATACCAGTCATGGAGATAGCCCTAATTCACCTACCGCTAAGACCCTTATTACGTGAAGGTTGAACATCTCACAAGGCAAGACTTCTCCTGGATCTTTTAGATCTCTGCAGTAAAGGAGTCATGAGAAGTCACCTTCTCGCCTCACTTCTGGTAGCCTTTGTATTGTTTGGCCATGGTTAACTGTCATAAATACCCTCTTTCGTACTGTTATGTTACAGTTTTGCTCTACCATGGTCTGCTAGGGTATAATTCTACGTAGAATAGAATTACAGAGTCACACAAATGAGAACCGGAAGGGGTTCGGAAGGTTGTTGAATGTACCCAAACCCTCATTTTACAGGTGAGGAAACCATTAACCATGGTGATGCCGTGGTTGAACTCAGACCATTCGTTGTGCCTTCCAGAGTAGAACTCTTGCTGCTGTCTTAGGAGGGAGGCCTTTGTTGGAGCCAAGTGTTACCTGCTCCAGAAGACAAATGTCCCTTTCAGGCCCTCTTGGGTCCTCTGAATTCCAGGTCACCACGAAACACAGATGGTTTCCAGCCTTCCTGTCCCCGGACCCTGAAGAAAGAGGGCTTGAAGCCTGCTATGAAGCTCATATGACACGGTGTGGCCACTGCCATGCCCCCAAGGATTATACTGAAGCAAATTTTTGAGCACATTCTCTTGAGGTACTTCTTAGAGGATCTCTAAGGGAGAAGAGAGCCCAACTTCATAATCAAGAACATTGGGTACCAAGAGGATGCATTGTGAGTCTAAGCCCAGCCGTGGCCCTGGCCCTCCCCATGACACCTGGAGACGTTCAGTTGCAGATATCACAGAACACTGAGGACACATCCTTAGTGCCAGTTAGAAAGTATCTTTTCTGTTGGTAATAATTGTGCTTTCATGAGCAACTAAGGAGTCGAAAACAGTTTTGCTTTTTGAAAACCTGGTCTGTTTCCCCTGGAATAAGGGTTGAATCCCTTAAGGAAGCCGAAGGTAACTGCATGGCTTTGACTGACAGAGTTGCTGGGGATTTTACAGAGGAATTATTTAAAAGACCAGCCAGGGGGACTTCCCTGGTTGTCCAGTGGTTAAGAGTCCATGCTTCCACTGCAGGGGCCATGGGTTCGATCCCTGGTTGGGCAACTAAGATCCCACATGTCATGTGGTACATGAGCAGTGACAGATCTGAAGCGCTATAATGCAAATAAAAATATTTGATTTCACCGATGAATAACTAATTTAAAATGCCTAAATACTAAGGAGGTTGAAACCAGCCTGGATGCAGATAGTATCACAACCGAGCATATGCAGTTCCTAGGTGAGAACTGCTGAGTGGGGATCACATCCATGTGCAAGGTGGTCTGCATCCTGTTAGCCCTTGCCTTCAGAGGCTCTAATGAGATTCATGTCTCCATGTAGATAAGTCCCAAGGAAATAAAATTCTATGAACTAATCTCATCTTGGTTTCACTAGGGATAAAGAATGCATTTTAACAAAATAAGGAAGGACAGTTTACTTTTCAGGAAGCTGTAACCATATGTTCCCAGATGCTGCCTTGCTCCAAAACTCAGGGAAAGGAGGTTTAGGCTACTTACTTTGAAAAAAAATCCATACTCAAATTGTTATTTCTTAGAACAGAACAGCAAGCGCTCTGAAATAGTAAATGTCACTAGAACAATAATAAATAATGGCACAAATGCCCATCTTAAGAGACACCGTCAGTCACGTCTCACGTTGCACAGCCAACAGCCACGTGCTCAGGCATTTCTGCAATGATTGAAGACACATCCTGAGAGTTATAAACATCCATCACAGATCCGAGTGTGCATCTCAGGATTCCAGAACCACAGTCTGCTGGCTGTTGACCGTTAGTGACATACCAAGTATTCCTGAGATCTCTGCAAGACCTCTGGGTTTGTGAACACAACTGAAATACTACTCAGTGTGAGAAAGTACCTGGGGGTAAAATAACCCTTCAGGAAGCCTCATAAAGAAGAAAGAAATGTGCCATTTAAAGCCAAAATGGCTTTCCTGAAGCATGGTCAAATCATACATGAAATACAATGGTCTTTCCCTGCCAGAGGAGGAGTAATAGCTCATTTCTCCTCACGCCCTGGACCCTCGTTTCCTTTAAGTTTATGGCATGTTTAAGTCTACATTATCGGTCCTTCCAAGTGCATGAACTTATGACAGACTAAAAGGATCCATTTAGCCTGTAAACTGTTGAACACAGAATTGGCATGATTTAGACTAAAATTTGCTCCACTCTGAGGGCACATCGTCATCCGGTGCACAGAGATTATCCAGATTAGAACTTATCTGGGCCTTTTCCATCTTCTGGATACCCACTTGCCCCAGCCTTTTTTTGCAGTTTCATTCCTCCCAGCACTACCAGCAGACCTGTGCTGGGGACACGGAGGTGAAGAGGGTTCTCTATTCATACTAAGAGAGAATGGCAAGTCCTTGCTGAAACTGTCATGGGACTTTCTATAGACCCTGAATAAATAGAGCCTCTCCAGTCCCCCACCCTGAGATGCTCTCTAACAAGGGCTGTCTGTGGATTGAGCCAAGATGGGGGCTGTGTCCTAGTTTGGGTTAGTCCCAAGCAAACTGTGAAGCAGATGAAAATTAATTTCCCACCATGCTTCTCCCCACACATCCAGCCCAGGCCGGGGCAGGGGCCTGCTCCTTCCAAGCAGCGGGCATCAGCCTGGGTTGAAAAACTCCACTTACTGAACACAAAGCACAGTTCTACCCCACAGCGTCTGCCTTGTGAAAACGCAAGCCAACAACCTGCCAGAGAGACTTAGAGAAAGCTTCAGATGAAGGTAGAGGCCGTGTGTGTCCCATTCATGTGTGTATCCCCAGGGCCTGACCCTTCAGAGGAGTTCAATAAATATTTGCTAAATGGATGAATAAATTAGTGAATGACATGACATTGGGTGGCAGAGCTCGGGCTGCTCTCGGGGCTGGTTTGACAAGAAAGGACACTCTAGCAGCAAGAGCTGGGGACAGAGGAGAAGGATCCTTTTGAGTGAGCTGCTCCGCAGCCCCCTCTTCCTGGCCACACACACCCACTGGGTCTCTAGTGCCGGAGTCACCCCCCCCAACCCCCGCTAGCTGTCTGAAGTTCATTCTGTCAGTAGCATCTTACACTTGGCCTGAGACCAGCAGGGTAGAAAATGTCCTCGACCTCAGACTCTGTTGTGCATTTTCCAGGATGGCATTTTGGGTTTGGGTTGTTTTGGGTTGTCTTGTTTGGTTGGTTTTGCTTTTTTATAAATAGTGCCTTGAGCTGCTGATAAAGTAGCCTGGTTTCCATGGGTGGCCCTGAGATGCTTGGCATTATTTGGACCTACTCTCTTGTCTTAAATTAGTAACAAGATCAGAGGAATCTGGATATGTTTAGGTTAGGTTTCAGGTCTGGATACTGCATATAGGCTGGCATTTGATTCTTTCCTTCTTGTCTTATTTAAGTCCACGGGTATATGAACACCTCCAAGTAGCGAGAAAAGAGGCAGCATGTGGATGGGAGCAAAGCCATTAGCTTACATATCTCCCCCCAGCCCAGAAAACATGGAGGTTTTGCCTGTCTCTGTTCCTGTCTTTTGTTGGCTTCAATGTCAGTTTTCTTCTTGTTCTTTATATAATTATTGACTTCTATGAATTTCATTGTGGATGCCACTGAGTTGGATAGTTCAGTGTATAAGCTAACTTAGAGTCAGCTTATGGTTAACTAACTCCTCCCTAGCTTGAACCCTCCTTTCCCATCCTGAGGTTTTCTGGACCTTGCTACAGGCAGCCACCCACCCTTCCCCCAGGGCCCTTCCCTGCATCAGGACCCACTGAGTGAGCAGAGCTGCTCCCACCTTCCCAGGGAGCCTGGGTAGGATGGCCGGTTGTTTTCAAGCATTAGAGAAAAGTCTTCACTGGCAACAGTGGAGAAATCTGCTGACTTGGAGTTTTTACCATAGAAGTGGGCGGAAAGGGAATGTGCTGCTTGTTCCTCTCACCTTGACGGTGGTAGCAACATCCCTCTAAAACTAGCAGTTGTGACCCTTGAGATTGAATGTGCCTACAGCAGCTCTCATTTTTTCAAACCCAGAATGGGGTGACAAAAATCAGTTTACTGGAGGTGTTAAGAGTGTAGATATTGCTGTTGCCAGATGAGAGGCAGCATGGGCCAATGGGAGGAGGAACGGCATGGTTCCCTCCACTGTCTCGTGGTTCCCATGCTTCCCTGACCTTCTGTGGAGGAAAGACGTGTGAAGACAGGCCCCGATTTGGGTTGCTTTAAACCTAAGAAGTTAGGTCGTATACCTTACCTGCTTCCCTTTAGAGGCATTTGAGACATTGGGACACGTTTGGTATCTGTCGCTTCCCTTCCTTTGTTGGGAAGTGCTCTAAACCAGAAATGATGTAGATGTGGAATCAACTGTGAAAGTAGCATTTTTTTGGCAGCCCTCAAAAAAGCTCCCTCTGCTTTTTTTTCCTGACCTGGTATTAACCCTGAGTGAATGAATGGGCCACTCTTTAGTCTTTTGTCTCCAAGTTTTCCAATTCAAAGGCATGGAGTGTCCTTGTCTGGTTCCTTGTGCCTGGTTAAATGTATTTACCAGTTGTATTATCTAGTTTTAACCTTGACAAAAGGGACACATGGCTTGAAAAGACTCCTATAAAGGAACCATGGATTAAAGATAACACTCTAACCATACAGTTCCCAAGAAAACTGAACAAAAATGGCAGAAGTAGCCCTCCTGCTACTCCCACTGCAGAATGTTTGCCAACCACACTACAAGGTCACAGTGTTACAAGGTAGAAACAGTGGCAATCTAATTTGATTTAATAAGCAGTTGGCCAAAAACCTCCAAAAATTTTAAAATGTCACTGGGAACCTGGATGAAAATTTACGTGTATAATTGTTATGATAAATCTCAAAATCTATTTTGTGCCTTGAACTGTAAAATAATGGTAATAGCCTGTGTTGATAATGTATATGTTAACAAGTAAAGAATAAAAAAAATAATAAGGGGCTTCCCTGGTGGCGCAGTGGTTGGGAGTCCGCCTGCCGATGCAGGGGACACGGGTTCGTGCCCCGGTCTGGGAAGATCCCACATGCCGCGGAGCGGCTGGGCCCGTGAGCCATGGCCGCTGAGCCTGCGCGTCTGGAGCCTGTGCTCTGCAATGGGAGAGGCCACAACAGTGAGAGGCCCGTGTACTGCAAAAACAACAACAACAACAACAAAATAATAATAAGGATTTGGAGGATATATGTTGAAAATGCTTAGAACCCACTGCTCTAGGAAATGGCATTTTCTGAGGTTGATGGTCAAAGGTTGGTGGCATGTTCAAAGGTAGAGGTGGCCTCAGAGGACAGGCCTGCCTGCAAAGTCTGAGGGAAGATACAGGCCACTGATGAGAAGAGTGGGGAGTACATTCTGCACAAACCAGGAGGACAGGAAATCTCCCATCTTTCCAGAGATACTCAGAACTAAGGAAGGACCCAAGGAAAGTGGACGCCACCTCACCAAAGGAACCAGTTCCATCTAGGAGGTGCTTCTAGAGCAAAATGAATACTACAGGGTCACCTGGCTAGATGGAAGCCCATCGGGTCTAGATAACTCATGCCAGCCTCTCCGTGCAGAGGTCCAGCATTCCGAGAACACAGACAGGGGTACATGGTAGACTTTTATTCGAGCCTTTGGCCCCTTGCATTTTAACAGCCTGGTGTGGCCTTTTCCAGTTAAGGTGAACAAACTTTAGAGTGTCCATCACTTTTCAAGATTTCTGGAAAGGAAAGGCTGATGAGCTCCTGCCAGTGCTGCAACATTCATTGGTGCAGGTTTTGCTTTGCAGAAAGGCTCCCGGAAGGGCTGAGCTGACTGGAGGGGTCACCTTTTTATAACTTACACAAAGTCATCTCTGTGGACCCGCTATGGCCATGACCTTGCTGTGACTTGTGGCCGACTAGAGCCAAAATCAGAAGGGAAAAAAAAAAAAAAAGATCCAGCAGACAAAATGCTAAGTCTGATGAATTTTCACTTTTCAACCGGGAGTGTGGCTTGGTATAGGCCACAGTTAAGTAGGTTCACGCTGCACTCCCTTTCAGTGTTGTTAGAGAGGCTGCTTGAAATCAGATTAGGTGGTGGAGAGAAACCCAGGTGAAAAGTGTGCTGCAATCACCGAGCTCCATCCCAGAGACTGCAGGCATTCGGAAAAAAGAATGAGTACTTTGATTTTGCTTTTTGACCAAGGCTTTTTTTGGAGGGGTTGCACGCATGCCGTTTGCTTCCAGAAACTAACAAGCCACATGTTCCCCATTAGTTACATGTGGCCACTCTTTCCCAAACACTTTCTCTTTGGGCTCCTCACCAAAGAAGGAGAAGCATTCATTGTGACTGGGGCTGAGAAGTGACAAGAGAGCTCCGTGGAGGCTGACACGGGTGTCACCTCCATTTGTGAAGCTGGTAGCAAAGTCATCAAACCCAGCCGGGACCGGCTCCTTGGCCGTGTGCTCAGGGTTGCATAGGACCTGTAAATTGCATGGTAATGGCCGGCGCCTCAGCAGGAATAGACATGTGCTTTGAGTTTTCCCAATGAGTCAGACGCACGCCGCGAGATAAATGCTGATTGCAAGCAGATGTGACGTGCACTTTTTAAGAGGGACGGGCAGAGGGGGATCGTGTATTGGCATCTTCCACACTCTTTGAGATGACGGACTGACACTTAATGGAGTCTGGTCCCTTAACAAGAAACATTGTGTGGTGGGTGATTCCCGCCCCCCCACCTCCCACCCCTGACACCCTTCTTTCTTCCGTAAGAGGAATCTACACTTTAAGCCTTAAATGTAAACGTGTTCTGGCTCCAATTTGTCGGCTGACTCTAATCGCCTCGGAACTTACATAAACTCTAGGTGAGTAATTTCCCCAAGTACGGTGCCCCCCCTTGGAATGTGTGTGCTGTGAACTCAGATTAAACTTTTAACCTCACATTTTTCTGGGAAGGATTATTATCCGTGTTTTTACTGTTTGAAAAAAAGGCAATCAGAAACTCAAAAATGTCTAGTGCTCTTTCTGTGGTTGAGTTGGTACACCTCTCACGAGCCTGCCCTTTGTGTTGTGTGTGCCGAGAGATCGTGGACACCCTTGGCCCCTAAAATTGGGGATGAGACAACCTGTTGTAGCAGAATTGAGACCGTAAGGCACGGACACTCTTGCCTTCCTTGTGACACTCCCAACTGAACTGTGAACTGTTTGTAGGGCCCTGTGCCCTCCCACCTCAACTGCAGAAATCCCGAGTGTCTTTCTGCTGATGCACGCCATGTCCTGTTGCCAAGTGACCTACATAACACGTTCGTCAGCAGAGCAGGAGGTCTGAGTCTTAGGTTTCTGCTGCATTCTTCCACACTTGGCTTTCAATCACCTCATCTCCTTCCAGCAACTGGGTCAGTGCTAGGCTCTCCCAGAGTGTTTGTCGAACCAGTCCCAGACGCCAAGCTTGAAGATACAGCATCTCTTTACAACCTTAGTCCCTTACACATTAATCACTTGCTGGGTCCATCAACTAAGTCTGTTAGCCCTTTAATGCCAGAGTTTTTTGGACTGAGTTGGCATCAACGTGGAAACAAATGGACTGGCTTATTCTCCCAGGAGCTTCTGGTTATTTGTACTTGCTTTTTGTTGGATGCCTACAAAGAGGCAGCTGGTGTGGTGTCCTGGGAGGAACAGTGGGCTGGGGGTCCAGTATGGGTTCTGCCGCCTTGGTCTGTGTGGCCTTGGTCAAGTCATTGTATCTGACAGGGCTTCAGCTTGTGCATTTGTAAAATGGAGGCGTTGGATTCAGTGGTCTTCCTGTTGAAACAGTAATAATCCCATTAGTTTTATTGGCAGATTTCGAAGGAAAGCAAACACCAAAGCAAGAGGCAAAAACGGGAAACCTTCAAGGTAGAAAGTAACTGCTTATCGTATTGAACATTGCTGTGCGAGGCCCTTTTAATATGTCGCAATGCAGCATTCTGCTGCGAACACTGTGATGCTCTTTTCATGTTCTATTTCATCATCCTAAGAATATTCTGGATTCTTGAGCAAACGAGAAACACACTATTCTGGCACTGGAAGAACAAAGGGAGGCTGGAGAAGCATCGTTTCCACCCCAGTGTTTGAAAAATTGATCGAGTAATTGGTTTCTGGTGTTAACTTTCCTTTGCGCTCATATGCATAGATATTTGCCCCCAGGATACCAGGCTGCCTCCCATCCCCCTTCCTGGGCCCCTCTCCTGTGGCCTATAGAATCACAAACCAGAATCAGCTGCACTTTTTTCTGTTTCTGGCTTCCCATGATTGCTGTTTTGGTGTTAGCCTCACCAATGGCAAACAGCTGAAACTGACCAAGTAGCAAATGCCATAGGTGGTGGTGGGGCGGGGCGGCGGGAGCATCCAGGTACTGCTGTCTCTAGAAGAGGGTTGGAGGATTGGGGTCTGCTCTGAGGACTGGTACCCCACCTTCTGGAAGACGGCATCACCTGCACTTGTGCTTCTAGCAGCCACCACCAGGTTGTGAATGTTGAAGTGCATTTTGTTATCAACCTTGGTAACAAGCATCAGAAGGGTCCCACGTGCTGGTGCTGGAACAGGAGCTCTCATTTACTCGTTAATTTTACCAATGTTTGTGGAGGACCTGTTGTACATCTGGAACTTTGTATCTGGAGATACAAAGACAAGTGTAAATGGCATTGCCTTCCAGGGGTTTATGATCTAGC
Source organism: Phocoena sinus (assembly GCF_008692025.1). NCBI lineage: Eukaryota > Metazoa > Chordata > Mammalia > Artiodactyla > Phocoenidae > Phocoena > Phocoena sinus. Next base: position 52,546,653 of record NC_045776.1, on the reverse strand, counting down.
AAAGGACAGAGGGGTGTACCTGGTCTACTGTATAATGTATGTGATAAGCTGATGGTGTGGATGAAAAGCTGGACAGGAACAGAGATGGGGACTCTTGCTTTCTGCCAGGCTTTTGGTTGACTGAGAGACAGGCAGAGGGTATTCCAGGCAGGGGAACCTACATAGGCAGGTGTAGAACAACATGAAAGAGCACAACACCGTGAAGGCGTGACGTGGCTCAGTGTGACTGGAGCACAGATTCAAGGTAAAAAGTGGCCAAAGACAAGGCCGGAAAGGCAGATTGGGATCTAGAAGAGGCTTATGCAGGGCCAATGAGTTCCATACACATTTGTTCTCAAAAAGATTCAGGGGGGGTTTACCCCAACACACACTACATAGAAAAGAAATTAAAGTGTAGGGAATATAAGGGATGAAAAATAATATAAGACCATGAACAGTTAGTTCATATAGAGCTTATGTACCGTTAGTTGTTAGGGGTTGGACAAAAATTGACTCTGAGCTTCCTAGATGCCAAAGCAAAAAGGGAACTGTGAAATTTGCTATACCCATATGAAAAAAAGCCAATTGCTCAAAAGAAACAGGCTTTTGCTGGAACTAAGAGCCAAGGGAAATTTCTCCATTGATTCTCATCGAAGGCTCAATGTGGGGACACAGTGGAAATATCTTCCCTGCACTAGCAATTTTTATAGGACTGTTTCTTGTAATGTCCCTCAATGCAAGCCAATGGCATACTGCCAAAGTGTAATTCAGTAAAACCAGCTGAACACAGGGCCAGAACGATTCAGCCTAAGCCTGCAGCTTTTCCATGGTTTGGCTTGGTGTGCGGATACAATTTAGGGTATCTAGAGAAATAGAAGTTCTTCATATCTTTTAGGCAATCATCCATGAACATTATTTCTTACAATGGGGCTCTTAAAAAGTATTGGACAGCAGGCAGTGAACTTGAGCTTTCATTCATTGGCAGAGACCTCAAGAACAAAAGAATTTGAACTTTGGGTTATGTAACAAAGAAAAACAATCTTTTTCCAAAGATGTTTAATCATGGAAGGAAAGTAATTGGTTATCCTGGACTAATAGTGCAATCCCATGGCTCGGCTCCAACTGACCTGGAATTAAGGCTGGGTTGCTAAGTAGGGTTCCCTGACCTGCCGGCATGTGTATTGCTGTGAATCTAGGTAGCATAAAAAGTCCTCACATTTACAGAAGTAAAGCTGTGGGTTGAGCATCTTTTGAGATTTGGTTCTTTTCCTTAGCAGCTAAAGTAATTGTGTGAAGTGCAAACCTAGGTTCAAGAGGCTGATGTGTGTGTGTGTGTGTTATGTGTGTTGCTTTGGTCTCAGAAGGCCTGTGGCATTCACCGAATAGCATCTAAGGTAAAAGTGTAAATTTTGCCAAACATAAATCAATCCCAAATATTTATACAACATGGTACAACTCGTAAAATGTATTCCCATTGTTCCCATCCAGTATCTAAGTTGAATTGCATAAAAACCTTGAGCATGGGCTTCCCTGGTGGCGCAGTGGTTGAGAGTCCGCCTGCCGATGCAGGGGACACGGGTTCGTACCCCGGTCTGGGAAGATCCCACATGCCGCGGAGCGGCTGGGCCCGTGAGCCATGGCCGCTGAGCCTGCGCGTCCGGAGCCTGTGCTCCGCAACGGGAGAGGCCACAACAGTGAGAGAGGCCCACGTACCGCAAAAAAAAAAAAAAAAAAAAAAAAAAAAACCTTGAGCAGGCCTGGTATGATTATCCCATCAGACAGATGTGAAAACAGAGGCTTGATCAAGTTGGCATGGATGTGAGGTGGGAGAATCAGGATCGTAACCCAGGTCTTTCGATTTAAGTATAGTTATTGTTCTACCTTCCCAGGCCCAACTGACTTACCCAAGGGACCAGTGAACTGTAGGTTATGATGACCACGCTCAGCAGCCACCAGGCTAGAGTAGCGCCTGTTGGGGAAAATTCCAAACACTGTAGGGTTGGAAGGCTCACTGCAGTTAACTCAGAAAAAATTTCAACTCCTTAGGCCGGAATGCTAAAGGGAGGCATCTGTTCATGGGAGGATGAACACTCTCTAGTTCCTGGACCCCACGCATGGCCCCAGGTATACACTGGTCAGAGACAATCCAAGGATCTGTTCTTTCACCCTTCTATTTACCAAACATACATACATGTTGCCATACATGAGTGTGTGGACAGTATAATGCAAGAGTAGCTTCAAACATTGGAGAAACTTTGAATAATCTTACCTATTGGTATTCAGTGATCAAATCTTCTCAAAGCTAACTTATTGTAAATATGAGGATGAACCTGAACTCTGTATGTTGTAATAATTGCTTTTCAGAGTACTCTACTTAAGTGGAAGCATTGCCACCTCTTTTCTACTTATTCATTGAACATCTAAAGAGCTAATTCGTATCTAGTTACTTTGGTGTGCATATACTTTGGTGTTACTTTTGTGGATATAGACTGTTTTCACTTGATTCTCCCTGAAAATACAAAGAGGGGGTGAAATTCAGACATCAATGCCCCTGCTGATACAATGCACTAAATTGTAAGCTAGGGTCCCAAAAGACAGCACTCTCCTCCAGGTCAGCAAAATTACTTATAACTAGAGAGCCACAAGCACTCAAAAGGATGATTTCAACATAGCACCAAATATCCCCAGTTTATAGTCAGGGAGGAGATTCCAGATCTCAGAATGGTGGGCAGACCTGGTAACTCAACACATGTTATGTATTCACTAAAAAACCGAGACGCTTTTGATGCAGTTACTTGCCAAAGGTTCCCAAAAGCAACCCATCCCCAAACTGATCAGGATGAAATGTTCCAGAATGTTCTTCCCTGTTCTCTGTTAAGGCACACACATTACCACTTACCTCTTTCCAGTTGGCACCTGCACACACTCCCAAAATGAGAGGATACGTCATCTCCTGAGTCTCTTTTCAGTTCAAAACTTGAGAGTTTACTGGTTCTACAAGACGAAAGCAGCTACACGCCAAAGAGCCTGCTTCTCTCCAGCTTCCCAAATTGTTAGAGTTTATGTTAATTCAGTGGAAACAAAACCCTTTGACAGCCAAACTTGAGACTGCTTTGGGAAATCCATTGTTTAGAAATGGCTTTGCGATACAACTGGAAATTCAGGTTAAAAAAGAAAGAAGAACAAAAGAAAAAAAGAGTGGAACCAGTTCCCTGTCAACACAGCTCCCTGCACGGTTGGTTACTTCCTGACAAACACCAGTTTGCTGCTGTGGGGACAATGTCTGTCCCACCAGTGTAGCAGCAAGGGGTGTCCAGGAGCCTTCTCTGACCTGCTGCTAAACAGTGACAAAAGCATTAGGAAAGCAGAGCCTTCTTCACTCTCAGGGATTATAGCACATGTGCCAAAGGAGTCCTTGCCTCTGTTATCGTTTTCATCTTTAAGCACAGAAAAGAGTCATTTGCTGAATGATCCTTAGTGCCAGGAAATAGATAATGGAACATCTCCGAAAACCTCTGGGTCCCAGAGAGTAGTTTCTGCTTCAAAAAATTCCAATTCAAGTTTCTCATCTTGCTTCTTGTTCAAAAATAGCTCACAGGGGGAAAGGTGTAGGCCATCTCTGCTTCCATAACAAACCACAGTTTGGGTAACAGGACTCGCTTCCCTTCCCAGATTTTGGGAGCATCTGAGGCCTGCTCTTGGAGAATGCAGATGTGATTGGGAGCAGTGTCTCCCCCTGCTGGGCAAAGCACTTCCGGGTCCTGGAAACTGCCACAGGTTGAGGTGGCACCTGTGAAACGAGTCTGGCAGTGTGTTCGCGCAGTGTTTTGTTTTCTTTTGTTTTTATTTGTGCTTCTAGTGTTAAAGAAAAAAATTCTATTGGGAGCTTATCTTTGATCTTTCACTTAGAACAAAAGCCACTCATCAGAAAGCTATAGATGAGGTTTGTGGATACCATGGCGGAAAATGAATTCCCATTTGTGGCCTGATCTGTGAGTGGGATTCTGACCACGAATGAGATTTCCACATCCACTGGCCAGGCTCGGGGATTAGCAATTTTTCAGAAGTACCATGCCAAGTTTCCAGCTCCATTCTTCAGGCTTGAGTCTGTGGGTGGCACTGAGTAAGTTTGATTCTCTCCGGGAGTAGGGTGAGGGAAGGGGAGGATTATTCTGAATTAGTGGAGGAAGACCAGGGATGACTTTATTTGTGACTTGTGGTTGGATTTAAGAAACTCAAAGGGCGCTTTAGGATCTACAGCGCTCTCATTTTAAAAATTGGCTGTATAGTTTTCTGTAGCATGGTTCTGCATGTGTACGGGTGGGGTGTGTGTGAAATAGATATATGTATCTTGCTTTTCAAACATTCTTTCCCAATTCTCCTTAAAATAAGTTCCTTTCCAAAGTTATATTGGCTGAAAATGTATCAGTATAAATTCAATGATAACAATAAGCGCATCTTTTCAATTGTTAATACTCTTAGGAGAGTTGTGGTGAGTTGGTCTGTCTTCACACTAAATTGTGAATAATGTGATCATGTTGCTTTCCTTCTAACGCCTGGCTTACACGCTGTCCAGGAGAGGGAGTGTATGTTGTCAGATGAAGAGGTACTTGGAGCGAGGAATTTCCAGTAGCTGGCAGGCACATGAGCCTATGAGGATGCAGAAAGGATGCTCAGAAGAAAGAAGGGCAATGCAGAGATACAGGCAGGAGGCCTCCAAAGATAAACTTCTACTCGTGTTGAAAATGTGAACAAAGCTGACCCTGGTTTGGGGAGGGAAGGTGTGTGCTCTCCCAAGGGTTCTTCGACCAAAAAGAAAGGGAGATAAAGGAGGTGAGAATCTTATAAGCACAGTCAGTTATGGCAACTGCTGAGGTGTCAGCTCCTGTTCAGATTTCCCTGGGAAACAGATATTGTGGCAAAAGCTAGTTTTCATGTCACGTTAATTAGTTGCCAGGAATAACTTCAGTTGTTTCCCCAGCACAGCCCTGTTTAGTCCATGTCTCTGACATACCGGCTCTCTCGGATATGAGTGGCCACAGGTAGTTAATGAAATGACTTCAGCGTATTTAAACGGACGTTTACAAACTTCGCTGGATGTGTGGTTGACATCTGGGGAAACCCACACACATACAAAAAACTTTGAGTGACTCTCTTTATAAAGAGGCCGGTGGGTGATTGTGCGCTCCCACTTGGAAGCCACGTGTGCCTGCACAGTAATGGTGGCGCCATGCTAATTAAGACTAATGGCCGAAAGAGCCATTGCCGATGATCCAATTAGGCGGATGGAGTTAGAGATTACACAGATAACTCTAAGACATCAATCTAGTTCAATTTTACAAGGCCTATATTTAAAATGAGGTGGTATTTGACTATAATAAAATAGTATAATAAGTCGTTTACTAGGTCTTGCCGTTGTGGAAGCTGAGGGCTACTAACAGCCTTAAAAGTTACCATTTAAGCTGGATTTTTTTGTTTCAAGGACTAATTATGTTGATGGCTTATTACCAAGTTCTTTTTGTTCCTTATGCCTCCTGCTGTCCAGTTGAGACTGTTTTACAGTTCATTAGCCCCTTGACTAGAAGGTAGAATGGAAGAAGGTAAAATTCACATCCTTCTGCCTAGCAGCAGATCTGGTAAACTATTTTGTGGAGAAGATACTGAAACTATTTACTAAAACAGACCTTTGTGTTCCCGTGGATTACATTTTCCTTTGATTTCCCTGGATTCCTGATGTTGGAGAGAGCTAATAATTAGCTGAACTGATTATTTCTTGGTAGGGTAAAAAGTAAAGTCAGCAGGCTTCTGCTTTATATGACATTAATTTTGTCACATGTAAGGAAAAACACTGATAAACCCAACAAGATAGTGAAGCTTTTAAAAATTACACATGGTTTGTACTGTGGTTATACTCATCAAACTGAGCTTTGCTTAACTCTGTAAACGTTGTCAACAAAGAGTCTGAAATTTCCTAGAGCACATTATTTCTAATAATATCGCACTCCAGTGTGACATGGAAAAACATCGCCAAGAGATTGCTCTATGGCATAGAAGCCTTCAAACATTTAAGTAGGGAGAGACAAATCACAATGTTTTACTGGTGGAAATTTCCTCATGAGGCTTAGATTATGAGCAGAAGTTTCTCTGCCTCTTGCCATTAAGCATGGATTTGGGGGAGAAAGAGGGGGTAAGAGGATGAAAAAGAGCCAGGAAGGGTGCTGGAGCCTCAGTTCACTGTTTGCTTTTTCGAAGGCACCCCTTCTAGTCACTGCTACACGATCAATTCCTCAGTGTGCTCTTTAGTTTCGTGTCCTGATACAAGAGAACACCAGCTTAAAGCAGGATATACTTTATCCCTCTTGGAAAAAGAAATAACAAATCATTAAGGCCACAGCTCACAGGGGCCCAAGTTTATTGGCAATAAAAGGCAGCTGTGCTGACAACACTACCAATTAATCTGCCAAAAGCAAGCATGTCACTGTTAGAAAACAGAGCAGGAGGCATCCAGGGATCTATATAAAGCGTAGACACCAATCTTAAACAACAGGGGCAGCAATGTGGCACCCACCCTGCAGCAGATGGAGTAAGTTCTGCATTCTTTGTCCAAGAAAACTCCTTACTATGTAGAAAAACCCCCAGCCTGAGTCAGGTATACACCTGGCCTCTTCCCGAGGCACTGGGTCCCTCAAAGGTGCTGGTAGGAACAGAAAAAAATATTTGGGAGTTAAATTTTTTGAGCACCGTGGGCATTTTCAGTTATGTTATTTTACTCAGTCTTCACAATTACACTGCTGAGGAAGTATAAGCATCTTAGTGTCCACAGGTGAGGAAACTGAGGCACAGAGTTTCTCAATTCAGGTCTCCCTGGTTCCCATATCCATTCTTCTCCCATGACAACGTGTATTTACAGATGAAGCATCAAGAAATGCTTGTTCTAGACCTGGCTGCCATGAGTTCATGGTGTGACTTTGGGTAAGTCTCATAACTTCCCTGAGCCTCAGGTTTGTATCTGAAAAATAAGAGGTTATTGTTCCAAAACTATACATGCTGTTACCATACGAGCCAGCAATCACACTCCTTGGTATTTACCCAAAGGGATTGAAAACCTGCCTCTGTGTCCACACAAAAGCCTGCACACAGATGTGTATATCAGCTTTATTCATAATTGCCAAAACTTGGAAGCAACCAAGTTGCCCTTCAGTAGGTGAATGGATAAATTGTGGTACCAGCAGATGATGGAATATTATTCACCACTAACAAGAAATGAGCTATTAAGTCATGAAAAGACATGGAAGAAGCTTAAATGCACATTAAGTGAAAGGAGCCAATGAGAAAAGACTACATACTTTATGATTCCAACCATATGACATTCTGGAAAAGGCAAAACTATGGAGATAGGAAAAAGATCAGACGTTGCCAGGGGATATGGGGGAGGGAGGGACGAACAGGCAGAGCAGAGGATTTTTAGGGCAGTGAAACTACTGTGTGTGATACCATTATGATGGCTACGGGTCATTATACATTTGTCCAAACCCACAGAATATACAACCCCAAGAATGAACTCTAATGTGAACTATGGACTTTGGGTGATGATGTGTCAATGCAGGTTTGTCAGTTGTAAGAAATGTACCATGTGGTGGGGGCCATTGATAATGGGGGAGGCTGTGCATGTGGAGGGGTGGGCAGGAAGTACGTGGAAAATCTCTGTATCTTCCCTTCAATTTTACTGTGAACTTAAAACTACTCTAAAACATAAAGTCTTAATTTTAAACAAATTTAAATGAAAGGATAGAAACTCAAAGGTTTCTTACTGAAGTGCTTCTCCAACTTTAATGAGCATGGGAATCACCTGAGGATCTTGTTAAAATGCAGATTCTGACTCAGTAGGTCTGGGAGAGGCCTGAGGGTCTGTATCTAACAAGCTTCAGGTGATGCTGGTGCAGGAACGGAGGTCATAGAGCGTCATCACCGTGGGATTCCAAGATGGCAGCCACCGCGTCTTCCACTCACCGCTGCAGGCTTGCGTTTGGTAGGTGCCTTGCATACTTGGTTTTCAATAATGTTAGAGACGTTGGATCTGCTTAGTAGAGTAAGTGGCTCAAAGTAAGGGAAGTTTTTAACTTTAGCTGCTCGGTGATTCTGCAGTTCCCTGAAGGCTCCATCCTTCAAGGGCCAAACCAGAGCCTGGCCTTCTCCTCTACCCCCACCCCACCCCACCCCATGGCAGAGTCCCTGATAATCCTTTCTCCACAGTGGGCTTATTCACCCTACCTCTATCTGTCCACAGCTCAGTCTGATTGACATGTTCCAGAATGAGACCAACCTTAAAGGACACCTGGTAAATACCATTGAGAAGCACCTTACTCTTCCAAAGATTTTATTTATTTTTGCAGTTTAAATCACATCCTCCCCATGTACACTGTGACATGTAAAGTTTCTTCCTCCACTCCGACACCCCTCTTTGTTCTGGTAACCAATACAGCACTTTATTAGCCGTCTATGATGACTCCATGCATTTTTTCCTTGTGCAGTGGTACTTACTGCTCTTGAGAATGGTTGCAGAGGCGAGAGGCCAGATTTTCATAATCTCTATGGGGAAACATAGTCATAAACTCAAGACAAAAATATGGCATGAATTCAAAATTTCTTTTCTTTCTGTTGTTTTTTAAATCCCATTTTAAACCACTTGTTTAGAGTTGGATCTAATTAGAGTACCTCAGAAATAAGGACTTACTGTGTTAAACCTATAAAGAAGCGGCTACTATTTTTTTAACCTGATCTTTTCTTATAATGCCCAAAAGGACAACACTATGTATTTTGTACCACTGTCAAGGGACAAAGACAGCTCCAAATATTTGACCTAGATAAACAGATTACCATTCATTTCATCTGAAAATATAGGGATAATTAACTTGGACAACCATATAAACAGCAGGGGTCTCCTCCTGAGTGTCTGCCTTCTTAAATCAGCAGATAGCCTCCCAGAGGGCTGCCACAGCGGGGCCATTCAGCTGCCTCTTTTATTGCTCTATTTCCCATTGTTCTAATGAACTGTATGGTATTGTGGAAAGAACTTCTGGGCATTTCAGTCTTCTGGGGTTTATTCCTAAGTCCCAGTCCACTCATGTTTATCCATTTGGTAAGGTTTATAATGGATTTGTTCTCCTGAGTTAAACAAAATTTTTTTTCTTCACTGTGCAAAGTTGTGATTTAGTCCGTTATTAGTCATTGAGCCCTTGGAATCAAAGACATCTGGAATCACAGAGTTACAGCGGACCCGAAGGGTCACGTGGTCTAATCCCCTGTCAGATGCCTGATTTCCCTGTAGATTCCTTGCCCTATGGGCTTCACCATAGTCTGTGTTCGAACCTGTTCGGCCACAGGTTATAAGTTAGTCTTTGCAGAGTTTTCAGACGAAAGTTCTTCCGAGATGGAGCTGAAATCCATTTCTCTCTAGTTCCCACCCTTTGATATCAATGCAGAGAAAACAGAACTGAATGATTTCCTCTTACACCTGACAGGGCCTCAGGGATTTTAAGTACCAGTTATACTCCCGAGTCGCCTGTCTCTCTTTCCTTTGCCAGTTGTCCTTATGTCAGAGATCAGACGCTTCACCATCCTGGTCACTCTTTGAACAGGCTCCTACCTCACCAACCTTCTTCAGGTTCGTGGCTCAGAACTGGTACCGTCCTCCAGGTTGGAATGGGACTGGCCTTCTGGAACAGTTCTCAACCTTGGCTGCATGTTGGAATCACCTGGACGGTGCCTGCGCCCCACATTTGGAGATGCTGATTTCATTGACCTGGGGTGTGGTCTGAGCACCAAGATTTGTATAAACTTCTGGGGAAATACCAAATGTAGCTGAGGTTGGGGATGAGTATTCTGAAGTCTTTACCAATCAGAGGCATTGCTGGCCGCCCAGGCTAAGTGTGGAGAAAGGATGAGAATGGGAGAGGGTGTTAGGGTCGAGGAGGGGCTACAGCCTATTGTTGAATTGGTAGGTCTCTCTGTAAGCTGGAACTCATACTTGTTTCTTGGGTTTTAGATTCTCATCTTGAAGTTTTTTACATTGATACAAAACCAATATAATCATAACTTAAGTTTCACAGCTGAGCTAGCTGAGCTCATGTTTTTGTGTTTCATGTCTTATTTATCGTGTTTCTGGCACATATTTTATTTCGCTCTCTGGGATGCTGTGATGAGACATTTAGGGGGTTGGGATGTGGGGAGATATACGTCTCCCTCCTGAGAGATCACTCCCCTCCATCACGCTACATTATGACACTTGAGCTGTACCAGATCACTAACTCAAGGTGAATTTGCTATGCCCTTTAACTCCTAGGGTTTTTTACTTCTAAACCATTACCCCCCATCCTTTTTTGGTAAATGCTTTTTGTTTTTAAATTTAAAAATTCACCTTTAATATTGATAAAGGCTAGGTGTGAGGATATGGCTTAGGTGTGCCACAGCAGTGAGCTTCCCAATCCTGGACTCCAGAATTAGCTAGACTTTCCTGTGAAGTTACAGGAAGTGCTGGAAAACCACAGACTTCCCATGTGGGAACTGCCGTGTAAAACCTGCAGCATGGAGGCACAGACCAGAAAGTGTGTTCTCTGCAGATACCTCCAAAGAGGAATTGCATTTTAAAAGGAGAGAAGAAGAGGAAACTACAATACATTGACTTAATATGTGCCACATTCACTGTATTCATTGGCAATGCATGGTCTCCTTTAACCTATACAATAATCCTGTGATGTGCATGTAATTATGCCCATTTTACAGATGAGGAAAATGGGGGCTCAGAGGGACTTAAGCAGTAATCAGTGGGGTGTCAGGATGAAAGTGAGAGTCATGCCCTTTCCACCACACCATCTTGCTGGGGTAAGGAAGGCCCTGCATCCTACTGCATTTCATTGTGTTGGGTTTGCTCCAGAGTTCCAGTCTTTCAGTCATTCTGAATCCTCTTTCTTTGTGTTGTGCACTTGCAAGGTTCAGAAAACCTACTCCATTGTGATGAGATGCAGAACTCTTAGAAGACACTCATCCTGTCTTTGAGCAATTTGCTCTGTAAAGTAGTAAGTCAGACAATGTGCTTGTGAAACTAATTGATCCTATATTCTTGACCCTGTGCATGAAAAGTAGAAAGGAAAAGGGATTTTTCCCCGAGTGTGTCTGTATGATTTACCTAGGTAGTCCCCAACTTGGAACAGGAAAGGTGATTTGCAAGGCAGTTGTTTGATCATTTAAAGATATATTTTGCTCTAGAAATAATATTTTCTCTTCTGGCCATCTGCATTGCCTTTTTAAACTGTGGTATACCATATGTGGTGATGAAAATGCTATTCCACCTCCATCATGAGTATACTGCCGATTCTTATATTCCTGTCTCCTGCATGTTGGCAAGTAGCTTTTTTCAGATTCCTAGACGATCACAGACCTGGTATGCTTGTTAAATATGCCCAGTAATGAGTTCTTGACATTCATAAATCCAGCAATTATTTTCCTGATGAGAGGTGAAGTGTTTTAATACAATGCAGAACCAAATTTCAGAACTGCAGAACATTTGAGATTTAGATACCCCTTTTTCCTCTGTCAGTTTCATGCCAGACTTATTGACAATTAAGGGTTTTTAAATTTTTATTTATTTATTTATTTTTTTTTTTGCGGTACGCGGGCCTCTCACTGTTGTGGCCTCTCCCGTTGTGGAGCACAGGCTCCAGGTGCGCAGGCTCAGTGGCCATGGCTCACGGGCCCAGCCGCTCCGTGGCATGTGGGATCTTCCCGGACGGGGGCACGAATCCATGTCCCCTGCATCGGCAGGCGGACTCTCAACCAGTGCACCACCAGGGAAGCCCGACAATTAAGGTTTTGGAGCAGAATTATGTCTCAGTACGATGGACTATTTAAAAAATTCCTTCATACGTAAATACCCACTTCTGCGCTTTTCCACGTGTGCTTTGGAATGCGAGAGGTCCCTTCCTGCACTTACCTGCCTTTCTCTGAGGCTGGTTCCACTGGCTTTGACATTTATTAAAGTCTCAACTGCTTATCCCAGCAACTTTGACATTGGGTGGCTCTTTGGGAAAGGGCTAATTAAAAATGGAATTAAAATTGATGGAAATAGGGGACTTCCCTGGTGGTCCAGTGGTTAAGACTCCAAGCTTCCAATGCAGGGGCCACGGGTTCCATCTCTGGTTGGGGAACTAAGATCCCACATGCTGTGCAGTGTGGCCAAAAAAAAAAAAATTGATATAATAAATGGCTCTTTACGTAGGATGACCTGATAAGCGCCATTTTCCCAGGAAGCTGGAAGGGGACCAGGTGTGAGACTCTGCACAAGACCCTGTACCTCCCCCTCTCTGCTGTCACTCACTCTTATCTGCTCTCCTCTCTCAGACAATGTAGACTCTGCCTGAGTTGAAGCTAAGGCCTGTGCATATGAGGTCTCTAAGCACTTGAAGCCATTCATTTCCAAGTTTTAGACTTGATTTCTGATAGACCACTTATGCCATTCCATCAATCCATCCCAACTCTGGGGCCCTGGTCAGAAACTTCATGGCAGGGTCCTAACTAAAACTCACAGCCCTGGAGATGCAGGGGATGGTGGCTGTGTGGGTGTACGTGTATGTGAAACTAAATGTGTATACATGTAGAATCCAAATGAATGCTACACGAACAGTTGGCATACATTTGGGGCACTTCCTGTGGGCTAGATGCTGGTGACAAAAGAATGAAAAGATACAGTTCTTGTCTGTATTACAATGAAAGATCGTTCTCGTAATGGGGTGGCTCTTGAGTGCAGTGGAGTCCGGGAGAGGGAACCCAGGAAGTCAGGCTTCACAGAGGAGCTAGAGTTTTGAGATGGGTTACAAAGGGAGAGTACAATCTGGGTAGGCAAGCAAGCAGGGAAAGGTGTTCCAGGCAGAGGAAAACGCGTGTACCAGGGAAGTGTGAGACAGTATAACGTGCTCTGGAAAATGCAAGTACTCTGTGAATTCTGAGCCGAGAATGCAGGAAGAAGACAAAGGGGAAGAGGTGGGTGGGGTCCCACCTTGGAAGCCTTGGGTGCCATGCCATGGCGTTTGTTTCATACACTAGGCAGTGGGAAGCTCCTGAAAATTTTCAGGCTGGGGAAAATATACGGCCAGACGTGTGGGCCTCAAAGCTGAGGCACATACACTAAAAATAATCCCAAATCAGAGGGAAGTAGCATTTTTTTCTTCATCATTGGAAAAATAAATCAATAAAGCTCTTACCTCAGCTTTGGGGAGAAATCTTTGCTTTTCCTCCGGAAATACAGCTTCATCTTCTCCTTTGTGGTTTCTGTGCTGGTGCTTTCTTAATCTGGCCTTGCAAGCGAAGCTGCCAGATGGCTCCCGTCCCGTGAGCTGTCCCGGGCACGCTCGCACGTCCGGGTTGATGGATGACCTTCTCCCTTGTCTGTCTGACCTTTGCATCACTGCCTTCCCCACTGTGCGGCTCTGTGCTCACTCGGTCGGACCATCCTGCATGGAGATTCGTGAGCTCCCATAAGAGCAGACCACTCCTCTTAAATCACTTGTCAGAGGCCCTGAGAGGCTGCTGCGTAGTGGGACATTAGGAACAGTTTGAGTATTTTGAACTTTGACCTGAATGAGCTGTGATTGCTCTGAAGTGGGGTCTTTCTCTTCTGCTGTTTGTTCTTTTCTTCTTTTTCCCTCCGGTTTTCTCCCTCTGTTTCCTTCGCTTTTCCAAAATGTGTAGGTTGCATGGACCTGGTCAGGAGTCAGTGAGCCCTTCTGCTTGTTACAACTTTTTCTGACAAAAATCTAGTGTTGCGATAAAAGGGTTGAGCGATCCATCCAGCCCTTGTCTCCCAAACAAAGGGAGCTGTTGGAAACCATCCTACACGTTCCCAGTGTCCCATTCAACCCTCAGCCAAGGGCAGGCAGGCTGCTTTCTGACAGTTTGGATGTAAGGTTCTCAAGGGCACGGGTGGGAAGAAAGAACCGGGAGGACGAAGCACAACTGCGATAAAAATGGAAGGGACAGCAGGGGAGAGCGTGCACGGGGCTAGGGGAGAAAGGTGAGAATGGAGAGGGTAACAATCTGGGAGTGAAAAGGAAAAGGGGAGATCAATTGGGAAGAAGCGCATGGTGTCAGGAGGGTGGAGAAAAGGCAAGACAAACGTGGTTCTCTTGGCACATCCTCTGGCCCTGAGAATGGCCCCGTGGAGAGCAGTACAGACTGCCACATGGAGGGAGCCGCTCATGTCCGACTTTGATACTAGTTGCCAGGACCTCAGCGTAAGCTCCTGGAGGGTGGGCACCAGGTGTCCTCATTCTCTCTCCCTCACCGACCACACCCTGCAGGACCCGATGTTGGTCAACCCGCGGAAGGGCCTGCAGCAATCGCACCTGAGTGTTTGGTTCACAAAATATTGCACTTGGGATTTTTACCCAGGTTCACAGGAATGGAAGGATATCCTCCAAACCCTGGCACCTGTCCTTACGGCTACTTTCCTTAAACAGAGGAGCAACTTAAAATGGCCACCCGCCTGTCTGCTTTCATAACAGCTTTTATTTTTAATTCACAACTGGGGCAGATAGTCCGTCTTCTGATGTCCCATCAGCTCTGTGTGGCCAGGCTACCGCGGAGCAGGGCACCCTCCAGGAAAAGCACCAGGCAGTGAAAGCTCTGAGTCAACAGTGGAAAGTGTGTTGGCTGCTCTGGGATATTCCACCCACAGGTAATTGCTGTGGTGTTTTGTAAACGTCTCTCTCCGGACGCAGGCAGGGCAGATACTTAGCTGGGAGCGCCATGGGGTATCCCTGCTCATTGATTAGTGCTCGTGCCAGGGCATTTATCAAATATTTGGAATATCACCTGGATGTGGAGTTCAGGCTGAAGATGTGCACTTCTTCTATTGGTTGAGCTGGTATTTGGGCTGTGGGATGTTTCAACATTGAATTAAACTACAGCCCTCTCAGTGGGGAAGGAGTACAGGCCCCACCCACTCACCCACCTTCCCCACCCTGACTCCTCGCCAGGCTGGAGCCCAGGAATAAGGGCTTAGATGTGCCAGCTTGTGGTGCCCCTTTGAATCCACGCCCCTTGCGTTGCTCACCGGCTTCCCTCGCTTTCATCATTCTTGAAGGCAAGTGCTCCAAGTTCAGGCTCTGAATAGACAGAGGATTAAAGGCTTTTGAAATCAAAACTAGGTCTTCAAAGCTGCCGGCAATGGCCAAGGAACTCCCCTCGAGCATGGGTCCCAAACCCAGCCCAGCCCACAGTTCCCAAATGCTGTGGGAAGCTCATTTCCTTTGTGCTGCAAGGCCTGTGCTGTCCGTGGGTCTCAGACTCAAATGTGGCAGGGCACGCGTTGCTGGAGGGAGGTGGCTTCCATGCAGCTGGAGACCCTGCAGGATACAGGGTGTGTGCCCGTTACCTGGGATCCCCAGCACGCCCTGTTGGTCCAGCCAGGGGATCCAAACATGCGGGACATCTGGTTCTAATTCACATGGGTTCTTTATGAGTTTGGGTCACTGGCCCAAATGATGGGCATCAGACCCCTTGGACTGACCTGTGCCGTGTGCTGGTTGCTCTCCTGCCATCTGGAAGCCATCAGTGTTGAGACGGTTTCAGCCGCTTGCTGTGCACTTGTGTTGCAGGAGGTGCAGCCCAGCATGGCCCTGGTCCCTAGGAGTCAGGAGCCCTTTGCTTCCTTTCGGATTTCCAATGTCACCCCAGCGAAGCCCTGCGCTGCAGGCTGCCATCAGGTCCCCTTCTCTCCCTTCCCTTTCCTCTTATTTTGGACCTCGAGAGCAGTGACACTTGCAGGGGGACCCTGGCATCTCTCCCCATTCCTTTTCTTGCCCACTTTGCAGTTTTGAAAGGAAGGGGGTGCAGATAAGTCACTTTTTTTTTTTTTTTTGCGGTACGTGCGCCTCTCACTGTTGTGGCCTCTCCCGCTGCGGAGCACTGGCTCCGGGCGCGCAGGCTCAGCAGCCATGGCTCACGGGCCCAGCCGCTCCGCGGCATGTGGGATCCTCCCGGACCGGGGCACGAACCCATGTCCCCTGCATCGGCAGGCGGACTCTCAACCACTGCACCACCAGGGAAGCCCTAAATTCTCTTTTTTTTTTTAAGTCACTTTTTTAAAAGCCCCCAGGAAAGGAGTTGTACTTCACGTTGTGTGCATTTTGTAAAAGGAATGTCTCAGAGGAATCGGGACTCAATCCTGTCACCATTTGAAGTCATGATAATAACTGCATCCTAATAATAGCTGCCAGTGGCACTTGATAACGTGCCAGGAGCTGCCGTTGCCTTACTTTCATCCTCGTAATAGCCCTGTGCGGACGGGGACACTGAGTCTCAGAGTTAAGCAGCTAATAAAGAAAGATTGGATTCTACCCAAGGTCTTTGCAGTTCCAAAGCCCACACCCTCTTGTGCTACAAGCTCGTGCCCTGTTTAGGCCCAGGTAGGGTGGAAGCCCCGGGGTGACAGAGGAGCAGAGGAGGAACAGATATCTGCAGGTCACACTAGATAGTCCAGTCATGGGTTTTTCTAAGGAAGCAAAATGATCTTTTGAAAGGAAACTCATACAGTCTGTCAGCTTCTTGCCAACCCCACCACAGTACAACCTGCCAAAAACAGCCAAACCTTGTTTTGGGTATGAAAGCAGCTGTTATAATAAACTCCTCTGCTCTACCTCTTTTTCCTGTTATGGTGGAATGACTGTTTAAAGTAAATGTCTCCAATACGTGGATTTTCTGGGGTCATGAAAACATTTTTTAATTGGCAGGTTCTGCTACATTTTTTGGTGAGGTTAGGAAGTAAACAGAATGCCACATGCCATTTCAGATCCATGCAGTAGAAATGTCTCTGGATTCTGGAAACTTGATTCCCTACCGCCCACCCCCTTGGGCTAGAGCCTTCTCAGGCTTGGCCCTTGCTCCAGAATGAATGGATTTCTGCCTGTCTTCTATCCCAGGACTCCCAAAGCAGATGGAGGGAAATGAGTACACAGAACATAGAGTCAGATCTGGGTTTGAATCCTGGTTCTGCCAGCCACTAGCATGCAAAGTTATTCTGAGCCTCAGCCTCTTATATCTGTAAATTGGCTATTACAATACCGACTACTCATTAGGTGTGTCATGGAGTTTAAAACAAACATCAAAATAATAGCAAACAGTTACATAATTCTTATTATATGCCCTGTGCTTTTCAGGTGTTTTATGTGTCTTAACTCATTTAATCTTCTCAATAACCCTGTGCAGTAGGCACTGTGCTAGCCTTATTCTAGCCATAGAGTAGTGAGTGCAACTCACAAAATCTCCCTCTGCATGAAACTTACATTCTTGTTGGGGGAGGCCAAAAGATAAGTAAATTAGATAGTGTGTTAAATGGTGATGAGTGCTATAGAGAAAAATAAAACAGGAAAGGGGGATGGGGGAGCTGTAATTTTCAAAAGGTTGATCAGGGAAAGCCTCTCTAACAAGGTGACATTTGAGTAAAGACCTGTAAAGAGTAAGAGAGAGAGAGAGAGAGAGAGAGAGAGAGAGCTGTGAGGGTATATGAGGGATAGAGTCTGAAGCAGAGGAAACAGCAAGTGCAAAGGCCCTGGGGCCATGTGTCTGGTGTGTTCAAGGCACAGCAAGGAGGCCAACGTGGCTAGAGCAGAAGGCGTGATCCGCAGAGTAGATGAGGTCAGAGAGAGAAGGTTTGGGGAGAAGATAGGCTTTGTGGATCTCAGCTCTTTATCTCAGTGAGATGAGAAGCTACCAGAAGAACTTGAGCAGAGGGGAGACATGATCAAGAGGAAGCCAGATGTGTAGAAAGGACATTTCTGATTCATTTACTACAGCTGCTGCTCCTGCTGTTGGTTCCCATAAGGACAGTTGCCAACTTTTTGAGACTTTAAGTAGGACATTGTTTAATGGGACATCTGGGCCTCCACTGTCAACATTGTACATGTTGATTTTTTAACAACAGATGAACTCTCCCCAACTTCCCCTGTATCTTTGTCCAGCCTCCTCCCCTCTTCTGAATGATTCTGTCCTTTGCTGTCTCTTTGTATTGGGTTGTTTTGATGATGCTACTTAAGTGGCTTCATAGACAACTGTGGTCCACACTCGTGATTCATAATGTGTTACTGTGTTGAATTAGTTATTGGGACCAGGGACTCGCAGATAAATATTGCTTGGGCCTGGCAATCAAGAGAATCAGCAGGGAGGAAGGGTGAAGGAGGAGATGTTTGTCAATGGAATTTCCCCTCCATCCTGTTCCATGGGGGAACAGACGTGTGTCCGAGTGACAACTTGTACCCTTGCATTCCTGTGGGAAAGGATTATGACATCCTCATACATGCTATGAGAGGTCAGGTATCACAAGTTCTGAGCCCCAGGTCTGTGAGTGGCATCTGGAGCTCATGGATCTCCTGAAATCACATCCAAATGGATGTCTGTGTACATTTTTCTGGGGACAGGTCATAGCTAGCGCTCAGTTGCGTGTTCATTGAATGGCTTCGTCACAACTGTAGGCCATATTTGCAACCTTGGATAACCTATGTGCAAGCGTGTGAAAATGTACATGTTTTATAAAGGGATTTAAAGGGAACTTTTAGTTCTGTAATATTAAGAATCTGTAATATCTATATTTGACAACTACTGCTGATAGTGTTCCCAAGATAGATAAATTATGGTCCCTGAGAAGGTGTGGAATGTATTTTTGAGGACCTCAAGGTGTACTATCACTCAAGGTCTGTTCTGCCTCCTTGCTCAGTGACTAAGTCACCATGAATTCACCCGCTGTATTAGATCATTTGTTCTCATATGCTCATCATTGCCTTTGAAACACCTCCAATTCTAGCAATGCTTTACAGACACGCACATGAGCCAAGTGCTTTGAAACAACATCCTAGGCCTGAGGTATTTAGAAGCCCCCTGCCACGTCCCCTCGGGTCCTTGGTGGAACAGGGCCCACACACTAGATGAGGTCCAGGCTCAGAAGGGAAACAGAGAGGGACTTAACAGGGAGACCTCGGGACTTCGCCGCAGTACCATGGTAGAAATACACGTTCCCAGTCCCGTGGGTACGTACTGGCCTCTTTTGCCGCTGGAGGCAGGGCACGCACCCGGTGTGTCTGTTGTCTGATGCTCACCTGCAGGTATGCCGTGAA
Source organism: Phocoena sinus (assembly GCF_008692025.1). Lineage (NCBI taxonomy): Eukaryota > Metazoa > Chordata > Mammalia > Artiodactyla > Phocoenidae > Phocoena > Phocoena sinus. Next base: position 52,527,514 of record NC_045776.1, on the reverse strand, counting down.
GCACACCTGGCGGAGATGGTGGGGGAGGGGCGTCCTGGGCGCTAGAGTCCTGCCCGGCTAATCAGTTCCTCCCAGTTCAGGGAAGCCCTCAAGGGTTTCTTAGCTGGGACTTAGGGAAGTCAACAAAAGGATTGTCGAGAATGACTGATCCCAGGCCCTGGAATGCAAACCCCGCACAGTTGGTGGTACTTAATTATACCAAAAAACTACAAAGGACATACAGTGGGTTTTGATATCAGGTTCCAGTTCTCCTCACTAAGGACCCAGTAGAAACCCTTCATCGGTGTGGCTAAGGAAATAGTCCCAGTCCTGTCTGAATCCGGCCTTTATGTCCACACTGCCTCCCCCACTGTTCCTCTCACCGGTTGTCTGCTCCTCCCATCAGGGTCAGAAGCATCGACATGCCCCCTGACTGATCTCTGTACAGGGGGAAACGGGGACCGTCGGAAACACACATAGAGGTTTCACATTTTTCATCAAGATGGGAATTGAGAAAAAACTGTGAAAAGTACCCTGGATTCAGTCTGTGTGACTTTCCACCACTGTCACCAACATTTCAGTTTTGTCCTGGTCATGGGGAAGCCGTGGTATGGGCTCCTCTCTAACTCGAATCGACTGTTAAGAGGTAAACTGAGGCATATTAAGAATTTTAAGAGTTTATTTGAACAAAAATCTATTCTACCTGGATGGCACCAAACCGGAAGTGGTTGGAGCATTCTGCCCAACAGGAGCTGGGGCCAGACTTACAAGGAAAAGGTGCAGAAGCAAAGATAGGAAATTATTGATCGGCTGTAGCTTAAAGCCTAGTTGGCTGTTTGTGGCTGGTTGTCCTTGGGTTTAGATTTCGTAACCTTGAGGCATTTCAGGTTCAGGTTTTGGTTTGCTTCCATAGGCCTTGCCGGGATTAGAGCCATCTCAGTCTGATGGCCTCCTTGTTTCATTAATTTAACAATATCAGTCTCTCAGAGGGATTCATTAGGCTTTGCAACAGAGCTGTAATCTGTTTCCTTTAAAGATGGGAGGAGGTTTAAACTGTTAGGCCAGACCCTTTTTCTGCTAGAAGATCAGACATCCATTTTGGATCCCCTATTCATGAGACATCAATACACTTCCTGTGTCAGCATCAAACGTCCCCCTTGGCAGGAAGTAGTTGGAGGTGTTCCCTTGAATCACACACTGCTCGACCTTGTGTGAATTCTATTACCTGGTGTCAGTAAATAACACTTTTGGTCGTACCTTACAAAATGATGTTGGTAGGAAACTCTTTTGCACCAGCTTAAGGGGTTGAATAGCCTGCTCACAGCTGTGGCTCAGTGATGTCAACACTGGTGCTTGACTTAAAGGAGACAGTGCTGATCTCTTCAGTTTATTACCTGTTTTGTGTTTCAAGAGAGTTCATGGAGGGAGGGGAGTTGAGTTTGCAGAAGGACTCTGAAATACATCTACTAAAGGGGGATGCTTTCATTGTCTGGACATAGTGCGCCCAAGTCGGGTACATCTGACGAGGGGGCAGCCCCATTGTTTGGTTCCCAGTTTTCGTGCCACATGAGGTACTTGGCTGTGGGGAAGGGTGGGAGGAGAAGGGGAGTGAAGTCCCGCCCTGCTCTGAGGACCAGGTGCAGCTATAAATCCTTAGTATTGGAAGCAGATTGGCCCTTTGGTAAATAAGAATCACCATATTTTAACAGTGGATACTAGATTGGCACTCATTTCTCTGCCTGACATACTGGTTTGATTTTGCCCTAGATGTCCAAGTAATTAACAAGACTGTTGGGCAATTACTTGTTTCATGTTCTAGTTTGTTTTTCCTTCACTCTCTAGAGCCTGCTCTTCATTACTAACAGCAATAATCTGTATCATCTCTGTGTCCCAGCAAGTGAAGCACAGACACTCCACCTCAGGGTTTCCCAGCTCGCTGGGACACAAATGACTCGATGGTAGGAACCTTCCTTGCAGTCTATTTCGTGAAGCCTGTTGTTGCTTACTTTCATTTCCCTGTTGCCACAGCTGTCCCCTTTCTCCTGTTCTGACTAGATAATCACAAGCTTTGCTCTTTTCCTCAAAAAAGAAATCTTGTTTCCGTCCCCTACTCTGTGATCCTTTCCATCCCACCCTGAGCCTGTACAGCAGAAGTCACTGAAAAAAGGGCCCTTCCCAGAGCCCCAGGGCCCGCCTGGAGCCCCTGAAAAGTCAGTTCCATCCAGTTCCATTTGGATAAACATTTCTCTTAGATGATTTGTGCCCAGTTTGGGATGTGTGTCTGGCAAGTAAGCAGGGATGGAAACAAACTCAAAGCCAGGAAGATTTACTCCTATACAACCGTCCTATAGATAAAATTTAGTAAATATACAATCACACAGTCATTTAGGGCGCTGTATACCCTAATGAATTAGTGCTTCTAATTTTATAAGCACTGTCATAACCACGGTTGTAAGTGGGATGTTTCCTTTTACTGTAGTATATGTTTCTTTGCTTTTCTAGGTGTTGTTTATTAGGTGTTGTTTCCTCTAAGTGCTGTATAAAGGGATGCATTGTTTCAGGGCAACCCGTAGGTTGTATTTACAGGTGGCTGGTTGTCTTTACTAGCTTTGCTGCTATAACACAACTGCTTTCCAGCAGGAAGGAACATTGCAAAGTAGCTGGAGCTATTAAGTCCAGACTTCATCTGATTCCTCATTTAGGAACAGACGTGTTGTGAATCACTGAATCTTTCTTTTTCAGTTCCTCTCCAGGGCCATGCATAATGTGAAGTTAATGAACTAGTGCTCTCTTTGTGTTCACCAGATGACACTGCTGGCCCGTCATCCCTAGGACCTGAGCTTCAGGTGGCTTTTCCAACAGTAGGGTTGGGAAGCTTTGCTTCCCCAAGAAGGAAGAGCCCTGCTCAGGCCCCATTCTAGATGGGGTATGTGTCCTTGGTCTGCCAAGCTGAGCCCATCCTTGGCATCCCATTGTGTAGTGGCCACCCAAGACAGCTATATCTTCTTAACCAAGAGGGACTCTTTTGCCACAGAGATTTTTTAAAGAATAATAAGCAGTGAACTCACACTGTGTTCTGAACTATATACAGATTTCTAGGAGTTCATGTAAACCAGTAGAGTTGCATATTAGAAATATAATACATGAATGACTCCATGGTGGGTGATCCTGATATTAATTCCAAATTCCAGATTCGCGGGGGTGGTGGAGAAAACCCTGAGCTAGGTGTGGATTGGACAGTATTGTGAAGCACTTGTCCAAAGCCTCTTCTTTCAGCCTGTTTAACCAGTTTACAGCCATAGTTAGAAGCTGTTTAGCCATTTGGGCAATAAAATTCATTTCTTTGAGCATGAAATACAATTAAGTGATTTTACCCTAAGAATTTCATATCGTATGAAATTGTGTATATATTTTCTGCATCTCTGATATCCGTTGAATAATGGACCAGAGCTGATGCAGCCCTGACCAAACTTTGCAGTTCTCTGCTCTAAGAGGTCAAGTTCAAAAGGCACCCGGCCTCCACTCTGAGTGGCTCAGCTGGTGTATTTCTAATGTTCTCCTCTTTCTGTTTCTGGGTCCATTTGTTGCTGTCGCAGACATTTGTGCCTCTTAAAAATGTACAGAAGTTTCATGCTCTTTTGGACTCTTGGATTTTTTTCTGCCTAGCAGGTGGGGTTTTAATTCCTACATGATGTTAGGAGGCCAGGAGAATATCTTCCAGACTCTGAGGGTTGTCATTCGAAATCCCTTCCTCCACATGAGAAAGAAATTAGTTTTTAGGGTGGCTGGTCAGAGTTAAGTCAAACTTGTGTCCCTGTTATGAAGTTAACAGACATGTGGGAATTGAACCCTAAAATAAACATTGTCAGTTTCACTGAGAAACATTGTCAGTTTCACTGAATTTCATAATATCTCACTGATATTATGTCCCACTGATATGATGAATTTGTAATTTATGAACTTTCCATGCAAGTTTTAAATGCAAAACTTCTAATGTGCACAAATCACCAATAGGAGCATGTGCGCTATCCCTACTACCTTGAGGGGAGAGAAGGAACAACGGTCCAATACAGACTCCACCATGTCCAGCTTGACAGGGCCAGTGATCCTGAACTTCTCATGTGATTCTATGGACAGAACAGTTGTTTCACTTGTTTAAATGTGATGGGTCAGCTGCACCAGGTTGAACAGCATGTAGGCCAACTTTAACAACCAGTTCTCTGGAGGCCAAAGCCCTGATTTGTAGCATTTGCTGATTTCTGTGGTGTAAATACTCCCAGCATGACCAGCTTCAAGCTGTCAACTAAAGTCTCAGAACGCAGGGTGTGAAGAGATAAGAACATTTGGCTGGGGCTTCCCTGGTGGCTCAGTGGTTAAGAATCTGCCTGCCAATGCAGGGGACATGGGTTCAAGTCCCCCGGTCGGGGACGATCCCATATGCCGTGGAGCAACTAAGCCCATGTGCCACAATTATTGAGTCTGTGCTCTAGAGCCTGCGGGCCTAGAGCCTGTGCTCTGCAACAAGAGAAGCCACTGCAGTGAGAAGCCTGCACACCGCAAGGAAGAGTAGCCCCTGCTCACCGCAACTAGAGAAAGCCCGAGCACAGCAACGAAGACCCAACAGAGCTAAACATAAATAAATAAATAAAATTTATTAAAAAAAAAAAACCACTTGGCTGTCACCAGTCAGTGTAAGCTGGCTCCAACACACCCCTGAGAAATGATGGGAAATCGTGAATTTGAATTTTGCCTTAGAAATCCTTTCTTTAAAAACATCTCTACCGTCTGAAGAAAGTCACTGTGTGTGTGCGTGTGTGTACATACAAGTGTAGGTACTTACCTGTCTTTTTATCTAGTTATTTCAGTTTTACACAATTTTCTAAATTTAACACTCATTTGTGAACTCTTTACATAGGCATGGAAATGATAATAAGCATATACTTTTCCCAATAAGTTTACCTTTTTTTTTTAACATCTTTATTGGAGTATAATTGTTCTAAAATGGTGTGTTAGTTTCTGCTGTACAACAAAGTGAATCAGCTATACATATACATACATCCCCATATCCCCTCCCTCTTGCGTCTCCCTCCCACCCTCCCTATCCCACCCCTCTAGGTGGTCACAAAGCGCCAAGCTGATCTCCCTGTGTTACATGGCTGCTTCCCACTAGCTATCTGTTTTACATATAGTAGTGTATATATGTCCATGCCACTCTCTCACTTCGTCCCAGCTTATCCTTCCCCCTCCCCGTGTCCTCAAGTCCATTCTCTACGTCTGCGCCTTTATTCCTGTCCTGCCCCTAGGTTCTTCAGAATCTTTTTTTTTTTTTTTTTTAGATTCCATATATATGTGTTAGCATACGGTATTTGTTTTCCACATTCTGACTTACTTCACTTTGTATGACAGGACTCTAGGTCCATCCACCTCACTACAAATAACTAAATTTCATTTATTTTTATGGCTGAGTAACATTCCATTGTATATATGTGCCACATCTTCTTTATCCGTTCATCTGTTGATGGACACTTAGGTTGCTTCCATGTCCTAGCTATTGTAAATAGAGCTGCAATGAACATTGTGGTTCATGACTCTTTTTGAATTATGGTTTTATAAGGGTATATGCCCAGTAGTGGGATTGCTGGGTCATATGGTACTTCTATTTTTAGTTTTTTAAGGAATATCCATACTGTTCTCCATAGTTGCTATATCAATTTACATTCCCACCAACAGTGCAAGAGGATTCCCTTTTCTCCACACGCTCTCCAGCATTTATTGTTTGTACATATTTTGATGATGGCCATTTTAACTGGTGTGAGGTGATACCTCACTGTAGTTTTGACTTGCATTTCTCTAATGATTAGTGATGTTGAGCATTCTTTCATGTGTTTGTTGGCAACCTGTATATCTTCTTTGGAGAAATGTCTGTTTAGGTCTTCTGCCCATTTTTGGATTGGGTTGGTTGTTTTTTTGATATTGAGTTGCATGAGCTGCTTGTAAATTTTGGAGATTAATCCTTTGTCAGTTGCCTCATTTGCAAATATTTTCTCCCATTCTGAGGGTTGTCTTTTATTCTTGTTTGTGGTTTCCTTTGCTGTGCAAAAGGTTTTAAGTTTCATTAGGTCCCATTTGTTTATTTTTGTTTTTATTTCCATTTCTCTAGGAGGTGGGTCAAAAAGGATCTTGCTGTGATTTATGTCATAGAGTGTTCTTCCTATGTTTTCCTCTAAGAATTTTATAGTGCCTGGCCTTACATTTAGGTCTTTAATCCATTTTGAGTTTATTTTTGTGTATGGTGTTAGGGAGTGTTCTAATTTCATTCTCTTACATGTAGCTGTCCAGTTTTCCCAGCACCACTTATTGAAGAGGCTGTATTTTCTCCATTGTATATTCTTGCCTCCTTTATCAAAAATAAGGTGACCATATGTACGTGGGTTTATCTCTGGGCTTTCTATCCTTTTCCATTGATCTGTATTTCTGTTTTTGTGCCAGTACCATACTGTTTTGATTACCATAGCTTTGTAGTATAGTCTGAAGTTCGGGAACCTGATTCCTCCAGCTCCGTTTTTCTTTCTCAAGATTGCTTTGGGGCTTCCCTGGTGGTGCAGTGGTTGAGAGTCTGCCTGCCGAAAATAGGGGATACGGGTTTGTGCCCCGGTCCGGGAGGACCCCACATGCCACGTAGCGGCTGGGCCCGTGAGCCATGGCCGCTGAGCCTGAGCGTCCGGAGCCTCTGCTCCGCAACGGGAGAGGCCACAACAGTGAGAGGCCCGCATACCACAAAAAAAAAAAAAAGATTGCTTCGGCCATTCAGGGTCTTTTGTGTTTCCATACAAATTGTGAAATTTTTTGTTCTAGTTCTCTGAAAAATGCCATTGGTAGTTTGATAGGGATTGCACTGAGTCTGTAGATTGCTTTGGGTAGTATAGTCCTTTTCACAGTGTAGATTCTTCCAATCCAAGAACATAGTATATCTCTCCATCTATTTGTATCATCTTTAATTTCTTTCATCAGTGTCTTATAGTTTTCTGTGTACAGGTCTTTTGTCTCCTTAGGTAGGTTTATAGCTAGGTATTTTATTCTTTTTGTTGCAGTGGTAAATGGGAGTGTTTCCTTATTTCTCTTTCACATTTTTCATCATTAGTGTATAGGAATGCAAGAGATTTCTGTGCATTAATTTTGTATCCTGCTACTTTACGAAATTCATTGATTAGCTCTAGTAGTTTTCTGGTAGCATCTTTAGGATTCTCTATGTATAGTATCATGTCATCTGCGAACAGTGACAGTTTTACTTCTTCTTTTCTGATTTGGATTCATTTTATTTCTTTTTCTTCTCTGATTGCTGTGGCTAAGACTTCCAAAACTGTGTTGAATAATAGTGGTGAGAGTGGGCAACCTTGTCTTGTTCCTGATCTTAGAGGAAATAGTTTCAGTTTTTCACCATTGAGAATGATGTTGGCTGTGGGTTTATCATATATGGCCTTTATTATGTTGAGGTAAGTTCCCTCTATGCCTACTTTCTGGAGGGTTTTTCTCATAAGTGGGTGTTGAATTTTGTCAGAAGCTTTTTCTGCAACTATTGAGATGATCATATGGTTTTTCTCCTTCAGTTTGTTAATATGGGTTATCACACTGATTGATTTGAGTATATTGAAGAATCCTTGCATTCCTGGGGTAAACCCACTTGATCATGGTGTATGATCCTTTTAATGTGTTGTTGAATTCTGTTTGCTAGTATTTTGTTGAGGATATTTGCATCAGTGTTCGTCATTGATATTGGCCTGTAGCTTATTTTGTGGCATCTTTGTCTGGTTTTGGTATCAGGGTGATAGTCGCCTGGTAGGAGGAGTTTGGGAGTGTTTCTTCCTCTGCTATATTTTAGAAGAGTTTGAGAAGAATAGGTGTTAGCTTTTCTCTAAATGTTTGACAGAATTTGCCTGTGAAGCCATCTGGCCCTGGGCTTTGTTTGTTGGAAGATTTTTAATCACAGTTTGAATTTTAGTGTTTGTGATTGGTCTGTTTATATTTTCTATTTCTTCCTGGTTCAGTCTCGGAATGTTGTGCTTTTCTAAGAATTTGTCCATTTCTTCCAGGTTGTCCATTTTATGGCATATAGTTGCTTGTAGTAATCTCTCATGATCTGTTGTATTTCTGCAGTGTCAGTTGTTACTTCTCCTTTTTCATTTCTAATTCTATTGATTTGAGTCTTCTCCCTTTTTTTCTTGGTTAGTTTGGCTAATGGTTTATCAATTTTGTTTATCTTCTCAAAGAACCAGATTTTAGTTTTATTGATCTTTGCCACTGTTTCCTTCATATCTTTTTCATTTATTTCTGATCAGATCTTTATGATTTCTTTCCTTCTGCTCACGTTGGAGTTTTTTGTTCTTCTTTCTCTAATTTGCTTAGATGTACGGTTAGGTTGTTTACTTGAGATGTTTCTTGTTTCTTGAGGTAGGATTTTATTTCTATAAACTTCCCTCTTAGAACTGCTTTTGCTGCATCCCATAGGTTTTGGGTCATCATGTTTTCATTGTCATTTGTTTCTAGGTATTTTCTGATTTCCTGTTTGACGTCTTCAGTGATCTCTTGGTTATTTAGTAGTGTATTGTTTAGCCTCCATGTGTTTGTATTTTTTTACAGATTTTTTCCTGTAATTGATATCTAGTCTCATAGTATTGTGGTTGGGAAAGATACTTGATATGATTGCAATTTTCTTAAATTTACCAAGGCTTGATTTGTGACCTAAGATATAATCTATCCTGGAGAATGTTCCATGAGGACTTGAGAAGAAAATGCATTCTGTTGTTTTTGGATGGAATGTCCTATAAATATCAATTAAGTGAATCTTGTTTAATGTGTCATTTAAAGCTTGTGTTTCCTTATTTATTTTCATTTTGGATGATCTGTCCATTGGTGCAAGTGTGGTGTTAAAGTTCCCTACTATTATTGTGTTACTATCGATTTCCCCTTTTATGGTTGTTAGCATTTCCCTTATGTATTGAGGTGCTCCCATGTTGGGTGCATAAATATTTACAATTGTTATATCTTCTTCTTGGATTCATCCCTTGATCATTCTGTAGTGTCCTTCTTTGTCTCTTGTAATAGTCTTTATTTTAAAGTTTATTTTGTCTGATATGAGAATTGCTACTCCAGCTTTCTTTTGATTTTCATTTGTGTGGAATATCTTTTTCTATCCCCTCACTTTCAGTCTATGTGCCTCTAGGTCTGAAGTGGGTCTCTTGTAGATAGCGTATTTATGGGTCCTGTTTTTGTATTCAATCAGTCTGTGTGTTTTGGTTGGAGCATTTAATCCATTTACATTTAAGGTAGTTATCGATATGTATGTTCCTATTACCATTTTCTTAATTGTTTGGGGTTTGTTATTGTAAGTCTCTTCCTCCTCTTGTGTTTCCTGCCTAGAGAAGTTCTTTAGCATTTGCTGTAGAGCTGTTTGGTGGTGCTGAATTCTCTTAGCTTTTGCTTGTCTGTAAAGGTTTTAATTTCTCCGTTGAATCTGCATGAGATCCTTGCTGGGCAGAGTAATCTTGGTTGTAGTTTTTTCCCTTTCATCACTTTAAGTATGTCCTGCCACTCCGTTCTGGCTTGCAAAGTTTCTGCTGAAAGATCAGCTGTTAACTTTATGGGGATTCCCTTGTATGTTAATTGTTGCTTTTCCCTTGCTGCTTTTAATATTTTTTCTTTGTATTTAATTTTTGATAGTTTAATATGTGTCTTGGCATGTTTCTCCTTGGATTTATCCTGTATGGGACTCTCTGCACTTCCTGGACTTGAGTGACTCTTTCCTTACCCATATTAGGGAAGCTTTCAACTGTAATCTGTTCACATATTTTCTCAGTCCCTTTTTCTCTTCCTCTTCTGGGACCCCTATAATTCAAATGTTGATGCATTTAGTATTGTCCCAGAGGTCTCTGAGATTGTCCTCAATTCTTTTCATTCTTTTTACTTTATTCTGCTCTGTGGTAATTATTTCCACTGTTTTATCTTCCAGGTCACTTATCCATTTTTCTGCCTCAGTTATTCTTCTATTGATTCCTTCTAGAGAATTTTTAATTTCATTTATTGTGTTGTTCATCATTGTTTGTCTGCTCTTTAGTTCTTCTAGGTCCTTGTTAAACATTTCTTGTATTTTCTCTATTTCCAAGATTTTGGATCATCTTTACTATCATTACTCTAAATTCTTTTTCAGTTAGACTGCCTATTTCCTCTTTGCTTGTTCTGGTGGTTTTTTACTTGCTCTTTCATCTGCTGTGTATTTCTCTGTCTTCTCATTTTGCTTAACTTACTGTATTTGGGGTCTCCATTTTGCAGGCTGCAGGTTCGTAGTTCCCGTTGTTTTTCGTGTCTACTCCCAGTAGCTCAGGTTGGTTCAGTGAGTTGTGTAGGCTTCCTGGTGGAGGGGACTGGTGCCTGTGTTCTGGTGGTTGAGGCTGGATCTTGTCTTTCTGGTGTGCAGGACCACGTCCTGTGGTGTGTTTTGGTGTGTCTGTGACCTTATTATGATTTTAGGCAGCCTCTCTGCTAATGGGTGGGTTTGTGTTCCTGTCTTCCTAGTTGTTTGGCATAGGGTGTCCAGCACTGTAGCTTGCTGGTCGTTGAGTGGAGCTGGGTGCTGGCGTTGAGATGGAGATCTCTGGGAGAGCTCTCGCCGTTTGATGTTATGTGTGGCCAGGAGGTCTCTGGTGGTCCAGTGTCCTTAACTCGGCTCTCCCACCTCAGAGGCTCAGGCCTGACACCCAGCCAGAGCACCAAGACCCTGTCAGCCACACAGCTCAGAAGAAAAGGGAGAAAAAAAGAGAATGAAAGAAAAAAAATAAAGTTATTAAAATAGAAAATAATTATTAAATATAAAAAAAATTTAAAAAGAGAGAAAGAAGAGAGCAAGCAAACCAAAAAACAAATCCATCAATGATAATAAGTGCTAACAACTATACTAAGAAAAAAAAAAAGGAGTCAGACCCTAGGACAAATGGCAAAAGCAAAGCTATACAGGCAAAATCACACAAAGAAGCATACACATACACACTCACAAAAAGAGAAAGAAGGGAAAAAAATATTTATATATATAAAAAAAATTTTAAAGGAGGAGAGCAACCCAATCAACAAACAAATCTACCAATGATAATAAGCTCTAAATACTAAACTAAGATAAACATAAAACCAGAAACAAATTAGATGCAGAAAGTAAACCCCAAGTCTGTAGTTGCTCCCAAAGTCCACTGCCTCAATTTTGGGATGGTTCGTTGTGTATTTAGGTATTCCACAGATGCAGGGTACATCATGTTGACTGTGGAGATTTTTTTTTTTTTTTGCGGTACGCGGGCCTCTCACTGTTGTGGCCACTTCCGTTGCAGAGCAGAAGCTCCAGACGCACAGGCTCAGCGGCCATGGCTCACGGGCCCAGCTGCTCCGCGGCATGTGGGATCCTCCCGGACCGGGGCGCGAACCCGTGTCCGCTGCATCGGCAGGTGGACTCTCAACCACTGCGCCACCACGAAGCCCGACTGTGGATATTTAATCCGCTGCTTCTGAGGCTGCTGGAAGAGATTTCCCTTTTTCTTTGTTCCCACAGCTCCAGGGGTTCAGCTTTGGATTTGGCCCCGCCTCTGCATGTAGGTCGCCTGAGGGCGTCTGTTCTTTGCTCAGACAGGACGGGGTTAAAGGAGCAGCTGATTTGGGGGCTCTGGCTCACTCAGGTGGGGGGAGGGAGGGGTACAGATGTGGGGCGAGCCTGCGGCGGCAGAGGTCTGTGTGACGTTGCACCAGCCTGAGGAGCGCCGTGCGTTCTCCCGGGCAAGTTGTTCCTGGATCACGGGGCCCAGGCAGTGGCGGGCTGCACAGGCTCCCGGGAGGGGAGGTGTGCATTGTGACCTGTGCTTGTACACAGGCTTCTTGGTGGCGGCAGCAGCAGCCTTAGCGTGTCATGCACGTCTCTGGTGTCCGCACTGATAGCCGCGGCTCGTGCCCGTCTCTGGAGCTCGTTTAGGCGGTGCTCTGAATCCCCTCTCCTCGCGCACCAGGAAACAATGGTCTCTTGCCTCTTCGGCAACTCCAGACTTTTTCCCGGACTCCCTCCCGGCTAGATGTGGCGCACTAGCCCCTTCAGGCTGTGTTCACACAGACAACCCCAGTCCTCTCCCTGGGATCCGATCTCTGATGCCCGAGCCTCAGCTCCCAGCCCCCACCCACCCCGGCAGGTGAGCAGACAAGCCTCTCGGGCTGGGGAGTGCTGGTCGGCAGTGATCCTCTGTGCGGGAATCTCTCCGCTTTGCCCTCTGCACCCCTATTGCTGTGCTCTCTGAGGCTTACCCCTTGCCCACCCCCCATCTCCACCAGTGAAGGGGCTTTCTAGTGTGTGGAAACCTTTCCTCCTTCACAGCTCCCTCCCACTGGTGCAGGTCCCGTCCCTACCCTTTTGTCTCTGTTTGTTCTTTTTTGTTTTGCCGTACCCAGGTACGTGGGGAGTTTCTTGCCTTTTGGGAAGTCTGAGGTGTTCTGCCAGCGTTCAGTAGGTGTTCTGTAGGGGTTGTTCCACATGTAGATGTAGTTTTGATGTATTTGTGGGGAGGAAGGTGATCTCCACGTCTTGCTCCTCTGCCATCTTGAAGCCACTCTTCTACTTTTAGTTATAATTGGTTGCATGCCTTCTGACTTGTTGGTGTAGTGATTTTCCACGTATTTTTCAGTTTCATTCCTTTGACCTCTACAGCCAGGGCTGTCTGCTCAATGAAAAGATTTCTTCCTCTTTCTGTCCTTTGTCCAGTTTTAATAACAAGTGTGAATACCAAGCTGGTGAACAGATGCTCTTCACTGAATCTGGGGGCCACACCCCCTTCACCCCCGATCCCATGGTCTGTAAAATAGAGCCTTCTCATTTTCCTCATTATTTTTACCAGCTTTTTCTTCCCCCTCAATTGAGTCATTTCAAATCGACTTCTCATCGAGGTTCAGAACGGAGGTTACCTTCACCACAGAATAGATAATTACTTTAAAGTGCCAACAGGAAAATCTGTCACCTCGTCTGGCTCACTTTTCCCTTAATTTAAGTGTCCTCAGCTATCATCTTCACTTGAAGAAAGTAAAAAGCATATTCATACAGGAACGAGGAGTTTCTGTCAGGCTGATTGATATTTTCACTTACATTTAGGTCCTTTTTTTTTTTTCCATCAAAACACTCGTTTTTTGGTTTAAAAAAAGTCAAGTAGATATGTGAGAGATAGTGGGTTGTCTTTTTTTTCTTTTCCACCAGCACCTGCTCCAAAGCATAATTTCCACATGCCCCAACGCTGCCTCGGTAATCGACAACAAATACGCTATCATTAACTGAGACTTGCCCGCTCAGTTCAGCTGCCCTAAAATGACAGTTTTTAAAGCAAGCACCTCGAGGCAAATGTTGGACTGTGGGTTTGCTTTCTCACCTCTGCCCTGTCAGGTTTAGTTCTGTGAGAGCTGTAGCCCTGCAGCTGGGAAGGGTCTCTGGGAACAGCTTGCATTTCTTTGGTTAGTAAATCCCACTGCACACCCCTTCCCTAGTGGTGAAAAGAAAATGCTTCCTTTCTAGCCGTGCGTTCCTGAGTGTTTGGTTGGAAGGTGTCCTGTATGTCTGCGTTTTGACTGTCAGGCCCTGAGCTGAATGCCTCTCTCAGGACGTCTACACCCTGGCCTGCAGGACGCTGAGCTCAGCGTGTCACCCATCACCCAGGAGGCTGGACACAGAGTGGGAGAGAAGGTTGTGAAATCCCCACACCTGGCGCTGCTGCCAGTTTGTTTGACTAGTAGGATTGGCTGAGAGGGTGACAGAGCCTGTCTGCCCGTGGCGGGCTCTACACTCCAGGCCCATATTCGTGAATCTGCAGGGCGTACAGGGTATGAGAGGGGTCTGGTTTGTTCAGAGAAATGCAAAAGCAGCACAGCAGAACAATTACATTCCTATACCATGGTCATAGCCAGGGAGATGGCATTTAAATTACTCGAAAACCGTACAAATGAGCCTAATAGATTTATGCAATGTGAACCTCAGAGGAGCCGAAGAGGTCCAGGCCCAGCTGGGCTCGGGACGAGGCTTATTAGAAGAGGGTTCATCCAGGAGGAAATTTGTGAGGAAATTAAACAGCTTTTAATAGAAGTCATTTGGTAGAGAGAAGAGTGCTGCAGGGAGAAGGGGGGCGAATCTCAAGACGTAGAGAGGAGACAGGCAGACGATGAGGCTGTGCCATGAGGTCCCTGCCCAGCACCCCAAGCTCCTTCAAGCTTTGGCCCTGATGTTATTTCCTGAAGCCTTCTCTGACCACTTGCTTACACTGCCGTCCACCTCCTCTCCCACGTTCCCTTTGTCCAGTCCTTGCTTTATTTTTCTCCATAACCTTTAGCACCTTCCAACATATTAAGATATCCTCCCACCGGAGTGTACATTCCATAAGGACAGAGATTGTTGTCTGTTTTGTTCACCGTTCTACCCAGCGCCTGGTACAGACTAGGTGCTCCATCCTTGTTTCTTGAATAAATGGGATGTAGCGAGAAAGAAGTATGGTGGGCTATGTTTTGGGGTCTAAAGAACTTTGGCAGAGAATCCGGAGACCTGAGTCCTGAAGCCCAGGACAGCCTGGAGGGCAGAGAAGTTCATTGGACTGTAGTTTCCTCACTCGTAAGATGGATACTGGCTGAGGTGACCGCTGAAGTCCTCAGGCTGTGAGGTTCTGAGGACCTGGGTGGTCAGAGGATGCTAGGTGGTGGGCTTCTTGGTATGTACTTTGAGCCACCTGGAGCTGTTACTGTGGCAGTGGATTTCTGAACCATGGGGTCAAGCTGGTATTTGTAAAAAGAATTTTTTTTTCCAAAGTACTCCAGGCAGGTTTTTTTGGGGGGCGGGGGCGCGCGTTGGGTCTTCATTGCTGCATGCGGGCTTTCTCTAGTTGCAGCGAGCGGGGGCTACTCTTCGTTGAGGTGCGTGGGTTTCTTACTGTGGTGGCTTCTCTTGTTGCAGAGCACAGGTTCCAGGTGCGCAGACTTCAGTGGTTGTGGCTTGCGGGCTCTAGAGTGCAGGCTCAGTAGTTGTGGTGCACGGGCCTAGTTGCTCCGCGGCATGTGGGATCTTCCCGGACCAGGGATCAAATCCGTGTCCCCTGCATTGGCAGGTGGATTCTTTTTTTTTTTTTTTTTTTTTTTTTTTTTTGCGGTACGCGGCCCTCTCACTGTTGTGGCCTCTCCCGTTGCGGAGCACAGGCTCCAGACGCGCAGGCTCAGCGGCCATGGCTCACGGGCCCAGCCGCTCCGCGGCATGTGGGATCTTCCCGGACTGGGGCACGAACCCGCATCCCCTGCATCGGTAGGCGGACTCTCAACCACTGCGCTACCAGGGAAGCCCGGCAGGTGGATTCTTAACCACTGTGCCACCAGGGAAGTCCCCAGGGAGGTTTTTTAAAAAGGGGGTTAAGAGGCTAGATAAATTTTTATTACCACTCAATAAATCCTTCTTTTACCTGCTTCCTTTCCACTAACTTTTCTCTCCCAACTCCTGCAGGCTTGAACCACCAACAATTATTTGGGTCCATAGATGAGTGCACCATTGACTTTTGAGGCTCCTATTTCAGTGAACTAGAACTTCAGAAGAAAACTCAGTAGGGGCAACCAACTTGTTTTGGTTTCAAGCTCAAAGCCCTTACATATCTCATAGTTTGCCTTGAAATTATAAAGCTACCTTCTCTTCCCAGGCCACCCCATCCCAGAAATTTCACCACCATTGGGGGATGATTCCCCTGAGGGGCTAACAGACCTTACCAGCCAAACCTCCAAGCCAGTTGTGACCTCTCACAGAGATAATGAGGATTTTTTTAGGGTGGAATTAACTTGCTGCTCAAGTATGTCATCACAGAATAGGAAGAGAAATTATAGCCTGTAGAAACCTCAGGCCTGTAATAGTTAACTTCCTGGAGACTAAATTTTCCTGCTCATTTCTGAGAAAGGCTTATCTGTCAACATTTGAAAGGATGTTTCTGCATTCCTGTATTTTGACAGAACACTTCTACAAGTCTAACCTGTCCACCTTCTACAGTTTATCTCATTAGGCATCCTTCTCCTTGCTTTGTTTTGCTTTCCACCTCTGAAGGTCAACAAGCTTAGGGAAGCAACTTGTGATCATCTGGGTTCAGCTCCCAGCTCAGCCACTCACTAGCTTGGGTGCTCAACCTCTCTGACCCCCACTTTCCTAAAAATCTATAAAATCAGGGTCAGAAGTCCTACTTGGCAGGGTTATTAAAGGGACTGTAAGTAGCTGGGCAGGGGGTCGTGGTACACATCAGGTACTCAAGACTGGCCACCATCCTTACCAATTCCTCTTCGAGTTTGCAGCAATAGCAAACTCTCATCCACTAAACAAATATCTCGTGGCTTTCCTCCAAATACCTGTGCAGTCTAAGTGTCCAGCTCAATTATACGACAGACTCTTGATGGTCCAAGCTGGAGCCAAATTTTCATGTGTCCTTTTAATTAAAAGATTCAGAGCCTAATCACAGAAGGACATTGTTTGGTGGTGCCGATAATGAAGTTAGTCAGGGCTGCTGAAGTGTATCATTAGGATGGTTGACAGTTCACTCTGTGCCCATGGAATAAAATGAATAGGAAGAGAGCCAGAAGGAAGGGGCCAGCCAGGAGGGACATATGTAAGAGATGTGATGGATGAACTCCTCCTGGACCTAGGATTCCGCTCCTCAGAACTGAAGGCATTTGTGTACAGTTCATATAATAAAGGATTTCCTATTATAAAAACCACAAAGAGAAAGTAATGGCGTTCTTTTGAGACACCATATGATCTGGCAGATGTTATATATTCTGAGTGGCATCATTATCTGTCTTTTGCCTCTAACAATTCTTTTTTAGCAGGCAGCGTATACATTATAAATTTTAAACCAATAATAAATATAGATTTTTACATTAAAACCAAACCAGAACTGGCTGCCTCTTTTAATATATACATGAAAAGTTTTTAACGAAAGAAACTATACCTTTGGTAAATGTGCAGAATATTAATATAAGCTCAGGATGAATGCTGAAGAGTTCAAATTCATAAAACTCTTCTAAATCATTTTTCTGGTTTGAATGCATCTTTATGCATATAGCGATGCTGTGAGGCTTCATTTATTTTGCACAGAAAGTGATTTTATTTTTAATTCTCGTCCTCTTTCTGTTACCATGATTCTCTACATTATTTAAGAAACTTGGCATAATAAGTTGTCCAGGGCTGGGATTTGTATTTGGGGAACTAAATACTCATTAGTATTTTTTAAAAAATACTAAATAAATCCATATCCCATCATTTAGTAAATAGCCTTTATAATAAGGAAAAACTAATTATTTGTGGGATAAAATGTTTTATGTATTTAACTTCTGTTCTAGTGATGTTGCACAACATCCAAATAACTAACTAGGATGTTAACTCCTACTGTTTTGTTGCTTTTGAGGGCATTTTAATGATAGGAGTGTATTTGAATCATCAGTTTTACCGTTAGAGCCAAATCATTCTCATGGGCTTATGGGAATATATGCCACCAGGCAGTAGATTAATAACTATTAAAAAACCACATGCAAAGGTCACTGCAAAACTCAGATCAAAACCTGTGGTTTTCTGGATTTTGCAGTCTACCAGCTTTTTGAAGCTTCTCTATGGGAACATGATCTTTATGGCAACACCACTGAGCTCTGGACATTTATGATAATTAAGACAGCCCGAAAGTGCCGTGCACTCGCCCACAGCGCCAGCCTTCACTTAAGGAGAAAGGGCGCTGATCAGCACGCATCCATGTTAACAGAGAGCCCTCTTTTGGTGATGGTAGAAAAACATGATAGTGAAGGAGACTCTTGTTTTCCAAAATGATTGGCAAAACAGACTGTATTGGGGCCAGGACCACAGAGCTTGGGAGGGCTCTTTACGGAGAACCACAGCAGAAAGGAATTCTTTGCTGGTGAATTTTTCTGGCCTTCTGCACTGTCATTCCTGCAGTGTTTCTCACTTATTCTCTCCAACTAGCTCACCATACCCTGATCGGCGGCCGCACTGACCCCCATCTTCTTACTTAAAACGTGTTATTGGAAGCAGGGCAACACAGGGAACTTTGAGTTTGCACACTGGGGATGGGACCAAATTATCAGCCTATTCTGAACTTCGTAGAATACTCAAGGAGTTAACCAGAGTGATTCTGGCTTCCTTTGGCCTCCCCAATGTTTTTTGTATAATAAAGACTTGGACACTGGAAAATGCATTCAGAACACAAGCCAAGCATTGAGTTCAGTGGGGATAGAGCAGGAGGGGTAACCCATGGGAGGGCATGGGTCCTGCAGGCACGTTCTGCCTGTGGCCTGCTGAATTGTAGATGTGCCGTTTGGGCCAGGTTTTGTGATAAGCTGGCTCTCTCGGTGGTGAGGGGCAAACTGCTTCACTTCCTGACCTAGAATCTCTTATCTGCAGCCTTGCAGATCCATTCCCTGCCCTTCCTACCGGCCCCTCGCAATGGGAACAGAGTCCCCCGTCTCTGGAAAGTAATGCTAAGAAAACAAACACTACAAAGGCTGGTAACAGGGGGATGTCTCTCTTGAATGTTTTTTGTGACCATCTAGGTTCAAGGAGGAGGGGGTCCCCCAGCTACGTGAGCCAGCAGGGTCTCTTTGTAGTAGGCATCTGTATGTTTGGCCAGATGTCCTCCCAGTGGAGGGCAGAGAGGGAAAGATAAAACAGAATTCTTATGAAAAATAAGTCTTGGGAGGGAGAAAAAACAAGACGGAGAAATTGTGTCAAGTAGGACGGGAGACCAGGCGGTGCCATCTGATATTGATTAAATGCTGATAGAGTCAGCAACGAGAAATGCGTGTCACTAGGAAGTGACCCTTGTTCTTCAGCATGTGAAGCAGTGACAACTGTCTGGGAGCAGATCTGCATTAAAACCACATGCAGAAGATGTCCAGTGGCAAACACAGCGCCAGCACGCATGGTGAGAAGGGGAGGAAAGGACCCCTGCACTGGATGTCAGGGCATGTTCCTTCTGATTCTGCTTTACCTCGCCGGCCTCACTCTCCACATCAGTAACACAATGATACTTGACGGGATGACCTCTAAGCAATTTTCTAGCCCCAAATTCTGTTATCTATCATCATCTGCCCTCTGACCAAATCTTCTGAGGCTCTTCTAATGGAATGAAAGAAATAGCCCTGGAGAGGCTTAAAGAGTTCACCCACCACAGTCCTAAAATCCAAAAGGAATGAAACCCTCCATCAACTATAAAAGTGTCATCCAATCTTTGCACAGCATCCCTGGGTCTATCCTCCTTCTGTGTTTTACAATTACCACCAAAGCAAGTTAATTGCTTTCTGAACATGAGATGTGGCATATCTCTGGGTCCACCTGTGCTTCCCCCACTCCCAATTCCAAAACTATGCTCACTCTAACTGGATATAAGGGGTCTTTGTTTCATTTTAAACTGCCAGATTATAGAGAGCTTACGAGGTGTGTGTGTGTGCGTGTGTGCGTGTGCGTGCGTGCACGCGCACATCCTTTAGTTAAGGGTGAACGGTTGAAAGTTTTCTTTGTTTTTTTCTTTTTGGCATCATCATGAGGTCAGCAGTATTTTGTTCCAGGGTGAGGCTGGATTCCAGTGGGAATGGAAGAGGAATCTTCCACTGAGATCAGAAGATCTCACACTAGGACGGTGGCAGTGGAAATGGATAGGAAAGCTTGACCAGAGAGGCACCGTGGCGTAGGGGAGATGTCATGACGATTGGAGTCAGACGGGCCCAAGTTCGAATCCTGGCTATGATGTCTATGGGATGTCATTTCAGCTCTCACTACCATGCCATCTTGAAGCGTTATTATATGAATTAAAGGTGATGTAAAGTACCTGTATTAGAGTCTGGCACAGTGTAGGCAGTAAGCGAACATCAGTAAACTGTGGATGAGATGATCATGACAAAAATATCCGCAGGAAGATTAGCAGGGTCTCAAGACCTGTTGAGTTAGAGAATAAGTATAAGAGAAGACTTCAAGGTGTCTGAGTTTGACCACCTGGGGGATTGGGATGGTAGGAGTATTTAGGTTGGACGGAAATAAAAAAGTTGGGTGAAAGCTGGAGATCTGGTTTGGCAGGGCTAGTACCAAGGTCAGTTTTGGACACGAGCGATGGCACTGAAACATCCAGGTGGCAGTGGAAGGAGGAGGATGGAAAGGAAAAGGAGTCAAAGAAATGAGAAAACCGTGATGCTGCGAAGCTGATTAACTCTAGGTCTGTTTGATCAATAAGTCTGACTTTACAGCTTTACCTTCAGGGAATTGGCTAACCAAGGTTGATCCAGCATATGACCATCTTCTAAAGCAAACCGTAGCTCCTCAAAATGTGTTCTTCCAACGAAGCATCTCCTGGACCTTTTTAGAAATACAGAATTTTAGCTCCTGCTTCAGACCTGCTGAATCAGGATCTCCATTTCAAAAATGTGATTTGTAAACACTTGACGGTTTGAGAAGCACTGTTCTAAAGCATGGCGGCCAGACCAGCAGCATCACAGCCCCTGGGAACTTGTTAGAAATCCAGATTCTCAGGTGCCTTCTCAGACTTCCTGAATTAGAAAGGCTATGTTTCAACAAGCCTTTCGAGTGAATCCAGTGCACCGTGGAGTTTGAGAATCATTGCTCTAAGTCATGGAACAGACAGATTGAGCCCCCTCCCCTTGGGTGTATAGCCCAGAACACTGGAGAGATTGGTTAAACCCTGAAACTTAATTTGAGTCATTGTTCTATGCTGTTTCTCTCATCATTTTGCATTAAACACAGCTGAAGAACTCTTTTCACCGAAGAAGGGCACAATGCGTAAAATTACAAACCAAAGGAGAGAAACTTCAGCTGTGGCTTGATCTTCACAATTTACCCATCAAAAGTTATTGAGCACAATCATAGAAGATCAGTCCTTTATATGCTATTGCTCCTGGGAGACGCTATTAGTAAGACACACATAGGGAAAGGAAGACTCTCGCGATGCTCCTTACAATGTGATTTTCACATTAAAATGTCAAGAGTCTATGTCTTCTGTGTTTCTCATCAGTCCGATGGCAAGTTCCTTTTTAATGGGTTAGTTTCTGGAGTCACTTGCAGAAGTGTTGGTGGTTTACCACTTAGACTAGAATGTTTTTCAAAAAGTTCAGCTGTGAGCACTAAAAATTTACCTCCTCTCATCAAAAATGTCTGTTTTTTCTGGTTGTTCCCTAGTTGTTATTTAAATCACTGTGATAAATAAGGGTCAGTGTCTGTTTTCTGTATATATGTAATGTACAAAGATGGTTATATATGGAGCATTTTAATCATAAAATTACCTATATTTTCTGCTATAGGTTATAGTACAGTATAGCTAGTGGCATGCTGGTAAAGCAATTGAGGGTGTGGGAGGGCATCATTTGTAGTGTTTGCCAATTTCCATGGTGTAAATACTCCCTCCAGGGTTGATTTCAAGCTGCCAACTGTTTAACAACCGGTTCCCAAAATTCCTACAAATTTGACAATTGACTCTTGCAAGCCAGTAGGAACTAGCTCAAGCACACCAATGAAACAAACATCAAGGGACAAGTCACAGTTTTCTTTTTTTTTTTTTTTTTTTTTTGCTGTGCGTGGTTCTCTTACTGTTGTGCCCTCTCCTGTTGCGGAGCACAGGCTCTGGACGCACAGGCTTAGCAGCCATGGCTCACAGGCCCAGCCGCTCCGCGACATGTGGGATCTTCCCGGACTGGGGCACGAACCCATGTCCCCTGCACTGGCAGGCAGACTCTCAATCACTGTGCCACCAGGGAAGCCCCAGTCACAATTTTTTTGTTGTTGTTTGTGTCTGAATTACTGTAGGTCCAATAATGGCTGACACAAGTAGATTTGGGTGTTTTAAATCTCTTGTCATGTAGAGATCTTTATTGCAATTATAATTATCATAATGGAATGTGATCTTGAAACTGTTCTATGAGACAAAGTTCTCTATTTTCAAGTCATTAAATACGTTTATAATAATATAATGGCGAGATTTAAAGTGCTTGTATTGTTCAAGTATGTTTAATTTTAAAATACCACTCATCCTATTGTAGGGCATGTGTACAAACTACATTCTTAGTTATAGTATTTGAACCAAAATGCAAAAAGATACTTTTGAAATGTGTTTTTGGTTACTATTATTAAGATTTGACTTTTCTTACAGGTATTCAGGAAGGAACACAATGTACCAAATGTAAAAATAACTGGGCACTGAAGTTTTCTATCATATTATTGTACATTTTGTGTGCCTTGTTAACAATCACAGTAGCCATTTTGGGATACAAAGGTAAGTATTCTCTCCTTTTTCCTTCCAAATAGCAAGTTTTCTTTCATTAATTTAAGCCTGAAAAAACAAGTACATTGGCAAGTGTGAAGTATTTCATTAATATAACTCTTGCCAACAAAACTTAAACATCTTAAGTTCCATCTTTGTGTCTTGAGCTTCTTGTAGCTGTGGGACCTGAAAGGAGAGAAGTAGCAATTCCTTTTGAGTCATTGCAACCATAATCATGGTCCTCTATGAGTTATAAAATTTTTTCCTCTTTGTTGCTTTTTCCTACTTATTTCCAAATACTCCCTCTTCCTCTATCTTATTCCATCTTATCTCTAAGAGGCCCCACGAAAACCCTGGAGTCAGCACATGGGAAAACTGTATTGACAGAGGATAAGACCTCCAAGAGATACGACTTACTTCATCTAGGAACTGGCCAATTAATTCCCTTTTGTTTCTCTTCAGCACATTTACTGTGGTCACTGTTTATATACCCCCATAAAAATACCACCCTGTAGAAATTAAACACAGAGGTGGCACCACCACCTCAACTGTACTTTATGGCACATCAGGCATTCTTTCAATATGTATGGTTTAAGGTCAGTGGAGGATTTTTGCCTGAATCCTCCAGATCTGCAAAGTGGGTTGGTCCCCCCCACCCCCCATTCTAGACACTGCAGGTAGAAGGTGCCCTGATTCAGAATCACAAACTATGTAAACCCTTTTATAGAAAACAGCCATGGGGGACTTCCCTGGTGGCGCAGTGGTTAAGAATCCGCCTGCCAATGCAGGGGACACAGGTTCGAGACCTGGTCCGGGAAGATCCCACATGCTGTGGAGCAACTAAACCCATGTGCCACAACTACTGAGCCTGCGCTCTAGAGCCTGTGAGGAGCCCATGCACCGCAAGCTCGCTGCAACTAGAGAAAGCCTGTGTGCAGCAACGAAGACCCAACACAGCCCTAAATAAGTTTATTTATTTATTTATTTATTTATTTATCTAAAAAAAAAAAAAGAAAAGAAAACAGCCATGGAAGCCTCACAGAGACATGCGAGATAGATGTGATGTCTGGTTTCAGCAAGAGGCAGACATGGGGTCTGTTGATCTTCACTCTGCCTTCCCTCAGCACTGACAGATTAACAGTGGAGAATTCCCACATGTTCCCTTCTCTGTTCCCTGCCCCATAGACTTGACCGGGGGACAGAAGGATGCAAGGTGAATTCCCTCCAGCTTGTAACTCCTCCCACTGCTCTCCCAGTGTTTATCGGTTTCCTGAGAAAACAATGTACTGGAATAAGAATGGGCTTTGGAGCCAGACGGTCCCGGTCCAGTTCTTGAGTCCACCATTTGTAATGCAATTGTGAATGTTTATTAAGTGTTCGCTGGCGTGCTGGGCATCACGCTAAATCCTCTGCATGGCTGTGTAACCTGGGTATGAATCATAACCCCTTGGTGTTTCTGATTTCTTATCTGTAAAATGGCAATAGTAATGCCACTCTTCAAGGTGATTGCGATGAGCAAAGATGATGTAACTGAGCCACCTGTCCTAAGGTTGGTCCCAGTAGCGAGTGGCTGAATCTCTCTCTTCTTTGCTTCTTCATAACTGCGTTTTTACAGCTCTGGCTATGAGAATGGCAAAACATGTTAAAAAATACTCAGTATAGTCAGGGCTTGTTAAGTCCACTTTTAAGGCTATTTCCATGGAAAATTGTGTGCATCCTGTAGTGGGCTGACTGATGAACTTGGGCACTGGAAGTTTGGAAAATTACCAGGTCATTCTATCCATTTGCGACGAGTTAATCTAACCTAGGATTAACAGAGCAAGTGTTAAGAAAGGCTATTAAATCGTGGTGGGGCTGGACAGAGGGAGGCGGGGGAGGAAACCTAGTGGGGAAAAGGAAGGTGTTTTATGTCCCGGGTAATTGAGCCTGGTTGTCTTCTTTTACTGGGTCATTTAGGTCATTACTCACTTGACAACTTTTCCTAGTGAACTCAGATAAAGGAGATGCTTGAAATCAAACAGTCATTTAATAGGTATCGTTAGGGCTCAGCACTATGTGATATGAAAGTAAACAGAGATGAGAAAGGTTTGAAGAAATAGCTCTGTATGGTATTTTGGCATTTTTACCTCTGCAAAAAGATAAGGTCTAGGATCTTTATGCCTTAAGAATTATACAGAAAGATACAAAATAGGGGGCTTTGTTTATTTTTAAAGTACAGATATTTCCTCCATTTTTATGACAGTAGAAAGCCCTTCTCGGCTCTGGCATATTTGTGTGGGCTGGTCCATTCACCCGGAACGCCTTTTCCCTGTTCTCCACCTTTCTCTTTATGACTTTCTCTTCTTTCCCTTCATGTCTCCCTCAGACACATGTACCGCAAGAAGCCCCTGAAAGCTGAGTTGGGTGCCCTCCTGCTGGTCCCCATGGCATCCTTTTTTACTCTTAGCCCCTGTCACACTATATCGTTATGGCCAATGGGTCTGTCTCACCACCCAAACCGTAAGCTCCACGAAGACAAGAGACTATCTTTTATTTATCATATCTCCCACTAGCACCTGGCTCATAGTACGTAATAGTTACCCAATAAAGTTTACTGAATGAATTAATGAGAAGATGGATGGATAGTTGGATGGTTGAATTGTAGATTAGGGCCGACTTCTATAAAGGCAGTCAATCAATGCCCAGGGACCTCTAAGCCAATTGCTGCGACTCAAGGCCCTACCTAGAAGCTTAAAATCCTGAAGATTACTTGGCCTGCACTGGGGTGTATCTCGCCAGGATGAAGGGCGAAGAGATTGAGGGAGTGAGACAAGTTGGAGGCCCCTCTTTTCCTCCTTCAGGGTCCCCATCCCTCAGGCTTCTAATGACAAAAATAAGGTAACACAACATGCAATTTTTGTCTTTAAACACAGCCTTAATGAGCTAAAATGCTGACATTTTCCAGATGTGTTTTCCCTTTACTTGAACAGTGATTCCTCTTTCTTGCTGATAAGATTCTGGTGACCCAACATGGTAAGAGGCAGAAAGATAAGTTCTCCCTTCACACATCTCCCTTTGAAGTCTGGAGGAACTCGCTCCACTTAAAAAAAAAAAGGGAAGAAAGAAACAAAAAGAATATTCAGTGAAAAAGAGGTTTCTCTGGAGGAGAAGTTGGAAGGAAATAAAATAGAAACTCCTTTATTTATCAGAGTTTGCAAAGGCAGTTCCATGGTGTTTTCCTCAAAACTGTTCTTTACTTCTCCTTTTATGTCACTTATGCAGCTACAAGTTAGGATGTAACTTAAGCTCCTTCCAGAGAATTTGCTGATCAAGTCAGAGGATTGCTGAGTCACCCAGACAGGTCAGTACACTGGCTGTGACAATGAGGCATGTCAGCCACTTTACAGAAAGCACATTCTCAGACAGTTACAGCTTGGTGCACCCTCTGTCCTGGACTCTTTATCATCGGTCAGTGAAGCTTCCATGACAGAAGCCACCTCCTAAATTTAGTGGGTCATTTTTCCTCCAGAACATTCCCTGAACAGGAAAATCCTAGTCTGTGGTCCTGCCCAGCAGGCATCTACCTTAAGGGAATTAGGATAAAGATGAAAGACAGACATCTGAACCTTTTTCAGTAAGAACCTCCTCTGATGCAACATTCCTAGTCATAAATGTCTGCCTTGCTGCTCGGCTCTGCCAAGGTGGCAGTTACAGCTGGATAAGTAGGCTTTCAGATGTGCATCAGATCACACTGTGTAGCTGTTGTCAGAATCCATGATAACACCCTATAACCAGATCTTCTGTATTTTTGTAATGAAATATGAAATAGTGTTCAAGGTAGAAATGTCTTTATTACATCACGAAGGAGCATAACTGGTATTACTGGGAAGTCGAGGTACCAGCAGGGGGCGTGTTTCTCAGGACCACAATCAGGCTGGTACAGACTCTCGTGAGCACCCGGCAGGAGCTCTGTGCTCTGCTCTTGTTCCCTGTCCCCAAGGCCTGGGCCATGAGCTACGTCTCTTGGATCCTCCATGTCCAGCTCTGGGCCACAAACCTGGCAGATACTTGGTAAACATCTGAGGTTGATGACTGTAAAGGGAAGATAAAGAAGACATAGTCCTTCCCCTGAAGGGACTTTTCTTGGAAGAAACCATATTTAGGAAAAAGAAATACTGGATGAAAGGCAATGTGGAATTATAGGCAAGCATGGATTTTAGAGTTAGATCTCCTGGGCTGGTATCCCACTTAGTCACTTATAAGCTGTGTGAAGGACTTCCCTGGTGGTCCAATGTTTAAGACCCCGTACTTACACTGCAGGGGGCGTGGGTTCAATCCCTGGTCAGGGAACTAAGATCCTGCATGCCGTGTGGCCAAAAAAATAATAAACATTTTAAAATTAAAAAAGTAAAGTGTAGATTTTTACCCCCCCCCCAAAATTAAAAATAATAAGCTTTGTGACTCTGGACAAGTTACTGAACATCTCTGAGCCTCAGTTTTTTTCATCTGTAAAACAGCAGTCATAAGGATTAACTGCAGTGACGATGCAGTGCACCTTGCAAAGAGTAGGCAATCCACAGAGGCTGTTTTTATTGCCATTCAGATAAAGGGTCCATTGGTGTGGAATCAGATCATCAGGCAAGGCTTAGCACGATGGGCTGGTGAGATTTGGAGTAGACCTTAAAGGACGGGTGGAATCCAGACGAGGGAGAAGGAGGTTAGTGGCCCAGGCCAGGGAATGATACCAACATGCTTTTATAGAAAAGGTATTATTGTCAGATGATCCTAGAGAACTGAGTTTTGGGTACTTAAAGAAGGGCAGCACTTCAGATATGACACCTAAAGCAATGATACTTTGAAGAAAAAATCTGTCAAGAAACACTTTCCAATAAACGGGAGCCTGTGAAAAAACAGACTGCTCGTGACCCTTCTGTGTTTCATGTTTGTTTTCCTCATATGAGAACAATCTACAAACTGAGGTCTCCCTCCAAAGATGGGGAGTTTCCAGGGTCAGAGAGGATGGTCTGCCACTATTTTCCTGACAGAGAATTTGTGCTAATGAGTTAAGAGTAAAAAAAACAGCGAAAATGCTATGTGCTATTACAGCAAGTGTTACTTCTGGATCTCCGTCAGTCTAGTATTTTAAAGCAGTTAGCAAGCTGCCAGTTTTGCAGCCCTCAAGTTTGCAGCTTTATACCCAGATCCTCTGTTTTTAAACACAGACACACAGGCAGTGGTGCATGTAACCAATTCATAATCCTTGTGGGCGGGGCAAAGAGTTTCCTAGCACCAAAGAGAAACCTAACAGGTTTTTGGTTTTTTTTCATGAATGTATTTATTCCTTTTACTCTATACAAACCTGAATTAGCTGTCTACGACAGTTCTGTGTTTTTAAAAAGTAAAATGGAAGAAAAATTAGAGAGGGTAGAAAATGACTGCCTGTCAGCATATTCAGAGGTTTCTTTGGCTTCCAGGAAAAAAGGTCAGGACTTAAGATCCTGTGTGTGGTTTGAGGACAGACTGAGGCATGTGTTTGATTTGAGGATCAAAACTGAACCTAAACTTGTAAACATTCGTTTTTTTTTTTTTTAAAGGGTAGCTTTGCTAAAAGGCAGATGAAACATTTTGTTCTTCCCATTTTCCAGGGATTTAGGAATGTGCATGCCTATCAGACAACCCTCAGATTATTATAACTGTACCTCTGTGTTTATATAGTCATCTTAAAAAAACCGATAATTATTCAACTAAATGCCATACTCATTGCCAGTGTCAAGGCCTCCCTGCATTGGTTGGTTTATACGTTTGTTTGCATAACCTCTAGCTCAGTCGATTTTTTCCACAGGCCTCAGCAGCCAGCAGGCAGATTCTCATTTATTTAAATAAACGGTGTAATGAATAAGTATGTGATGAATACCTACTACGCGCCACACACTGAGCTAAGAGCTGGAGATAAAACCAACACAAATTGTCCTGCCCTAAAGGGTCTTAGAGTAGAGAAACCATGACAACGCAGTGACGAGAGTCCTATAATCGGGAGAGAGACCCCTGCAACATAAACTTCAGCAAAGATTTCCCACAGGACGTGACCAGCTGAGTCTTGAAGAGCAAGGAGGGCTTAGCTTGGGGAAGAGGCCAGGGAAGAACATTCTAGGTGGGGAGAAGCATGCATGGAAAGGCTTGGGGGAGAAAGAGCGTTTGGTGCAAAGCACACATTTCATTATGACCAGACTATATAGAAGCTTGAGATAGAGCACGACGAGCTTCTCCAGCTTCTCCACGCGTGGGAACATACTTCTGCTTCCTGATGGGAGCCTGGAGAATCTTCTCACGCAGTCCCACTTGGGTGGAACGCTTGCTGAATAAAATAGACTGGGTCCATTGGCTGATAAGTAATATATAAAACATATTCATGCTTAAAAAATTGGTCATTATTTTTTAAAAAGCTATCAATACCAAGAGGGACAGTCAGACTTGATCCCAAGCTGCTAGAGGTTGGATCTCACAGGAGTTACTTCTGGAGGGATATACTCTTATTTGACATTTATTTTTTCACTTAGTACACTTTATTTTTTTCTATCTTTATTTTTTTATTGAAGTATAGTTGATTTTCAGGTGTACAACATAGTGACTCAATTTTTTTTATAGGTTATACTCCTTTTAAAGTTATTACAAAATGATGGCTATATTTCCCTGTGCTGTACAATATATCCTTGTTACTTATTTACTTTATACATAGTTTGTATCTCTTAATCCCTATCTTGCCCCTCTCCCCTCCCGTCTCCCCACTGGTAAACATTAGTTCTCTATACCTGTGAGTCTGTTTCTGTTTTGTATATATATATTCGTTTTATTTTTTTAGATTCCACATATAGGTGATATACAGTATTTGTCTTTCTCTGTCTGACTTATTTCACTAAACACGATACCCCTCAGGTCCCTCTATGTTGTTGCAAATAGCAGAATTTCATTCTTTTTTTATGGATGAGTCATATTCCATTGTATATATATGTATATATAGAGATATATATATACACACACATACCACATCTTCTTTAGCCATTCTTTTGTTGATGGTCACTTAGGTTGATTCCATATCTTGGCTATTGTAAAATAATGCTGTTGTGAACATTGGGATGCATGTATCTTTTCGAATTAGTGTTTTCATTTTCTTCATATATATACCCAGCAGTGGAATCACTGGACACATGGTAGTTCTGTTTTTAGTTTTTTGAGGAACCTCCTTACTGTTTTTCATAGTAGTTGCACCAATTTGCACTTTCACCAAGAGTGTAGTAGGGTTCCCTTTTCTCCATATCCTTGCCAACATTTGTTATTTGTAGACTTTGAGGATAGCCATTCTGATAGGTTTACACCTGTCAAGGTGTAAATGAGATATGAGATATCAAGGGGATATCTCATTGTGGTTTTGATTTGCATTTCTCTGATGATTAACAATGTTGAGCATTTTTTTCACATACCTGTTGGCCATCTGCATATCTTTTTTGGAAAAGTGTTCAGATCTTCTGCCTGTTTTTTTGTTTGTTTGTTTGTTTGGTTGGTTGGACTTTTTTTGGTGGTGGTGGGGATCTCCTGGAAGATGAGTTACAATGACATGGCTTGAGTTGTAAGGAACAAGAGACAGTTGTTGAAATGCGTCCATTCCAGATGAATAGGGAAACACTGAAGTCTCAAGAAATGTTGCATTGAAAGGATGAGAAGAAAAAGATGCTGAAATCAGAGAGAAGGTACACCATGTCTTGAAGTTCTGTGGTTTATAGCCTCAAAGATAGAAAAGTAGAGTAAAATTGGGTGATGCTGATTTCAAAAGGAGGAAAGGGTTAAAAGATATTTCAAAGATAAGGATCAAGATGTGCCAGAGGTAAACAATTATGTCAATACCTACAGTCCCCACTAGGGAGGACCTCCAGGGAAGTGGTGTTATTGGGAAGGAATCAGGTTTTCATTTATATGAAGAGGTACAATATTAGAGAAGGTAGAAGATGAAAGATTATGACATAGGATGGATCACTGTTAGGGAGAGTAAGAGTTTTCTTCTTTATAGACTAGAGTTTATTGACCTGGATATCTTTATTCCAATAATACAAAAGAGGAAGGCTGGTATAAAGAGAAGGAAATAGATAAAAGTGAGTCTGACACTGCAACTTTGGAATTCAGGGAAGCATCGAGGATGCCATAAATCAATTTTAAAAAAGATATATATATATATGTGTGTGTGTGTGTGTATACATATATGTTACATATTTATTCTCTATTTTAAATTACAATAAAGTATAATTCAGTAAGTTTGGTGTTTGTATAATAAATCTGCCCGTTTTTTTTTTAATTTATTATTATTTTTTTTTTGCTGTACGCGGGCCTCTCACTGTTGTGGCCTCTCCCGTTGCGGAGCACAGGCTCCGGACGCGCACGCTCAGCGGCCATGGCTCACGGGCCCAGCCGCTCCGCGGCAGGTGGGATCTTCCCGGACCGGGGCGTGAACCTGTGTCCCCTGCATCGGCAGGCGGACTCTCAACCACTGCACCACCAGGGAAGCCCAATCTGCCCGTTTTTTAATTGGCATGTTTGTTTTATTGATATTGAGCTGCGTGAGCTGTTTATATATTTTGGATATTAACCCCATGGGTCATATAATTTCCAAATATTTTCTCTCATTCAGTATGTTGTCTTTTCATTTTGTCACTGGTTTCCTTTGCTGTGCTAAAGCTTTTAAGTTTAATTAGGTCCCATTTGTTTATTTTTGCTGTTGTTTCTTTTGCCTTAGGAGACAATTCCCAGACATTTTAGAATGGTAAACTTAAATTCATAACCATGGACAATTACTGCCTTCTGAGAACGAATAATGACAGTGGCTTTAACACTGCATCACTAACTTTCCCTATCATGTACAATCAGGAAAATGCTGGGAAAAAAGTCTTCTTAGTAAATTATTATTTGGAAACCCACTTAGGCACCTTCTTGGGAACTGATAAAGATTCACTTGTCACTACGGAGAAGCAGATTTTCAAGCTTCAGTGATGAACTCATGACAGAGAGTAGCAAACACCCTTAACTTTGCATCCCTTTTACAACAACTTTATGTATAGACTTGAGCTAGATTTTCTTTGCCATGGAAATCTCCTTGCATATAATCGAGTTACACCTACCAAGAATGGTAGGGAGTCTGATAAGTGACAAAATTTTGTGTTATGCCTCCACCTATGGAAGTTAATATAAAAAATAACACAGATTGAGGATTTCTATAATACAAAAAATATTTAATGAGTTGCATACAGTTTCTAAAATCTCCAAGCCAATACAGAATCCTGAGAACAGCTTTTAAGAACATACAGTTCTCAACCAAGTAAACTACCACCGGGGTTTACGACAAGTACGTTACTTATTTTTCTAAAAGAATGGCTTTTTCCCTATATTTGATTTCTTTTATACTCTTTTTCTTTCACTCTGTTTCCTTTATTCTGTAATGAAATGCTCTCTTGTTGAAACTGAAAGATAAAATATGGGCAGGTGTGTGTATTAATCCATTGATTTCCAAATCTTAGTTGTAGAGAAAATGGACAGTGTTACAGGTGGCATGGAGACATCTCGCCAAACCTATGATGACAAGCTCACAGCAGTGGAAAGCGACCTGAAAAAATTAGGTAATCTGCAATGAGAGTGAACTATTAAGTTGAATCCCCTAACTCAACTCTATGTAAATGACCACAGCTTTTTAGAATGACATGGCTCTAAATTCACATTCACCCAGAAAGACTTTAAACTTTCATGTTGTGTGTTGAATCTTTCCTCATGATTTAATTCAAAGACTTTAAAATTTTAAAGTTAAGGACCAATTTTGGAGTTGAATTCTGCTCCCCAGAAAACACTATTATGTGCCACATAAAACCTGAACACCAATCCTGATCAAAAAGAACCACAAACACCCTTTATTAAAAGCTGTTTTATGAAATACTCAGTAAATTCCTATTTGAAATATTTTAAACTTCATAAAAATTTGTAGAGATTAATTAAAAAAATAAAAGATACCAGCCTATTCTTTTTTTTTTTTTTTTTTTTTTTTTTATGCGTTACGCGGGCCTCTCACTGCTGTGGCCTCTCCCGTTGCGGAGGACAGGCTCCGGACGCGCAGGCTCAGCGGCCATGGCTCACGGGCCCAGCCGCTCCGCGGCATGTGGGATCCTCCCAGACCGGGGCACGAACCCGTGTCCCCTGCATCGGCAGGCGGACTCTCAACCACTGCGCCACCAGGGAAGCCCCCAGCCTATTCTTATCCTGTGATTTTTTTCAATTTTTTAAAAAGGAATTTTGATGAATTAAACAGAAGGTTATTGCCTTCTTGACGTCCTTCCCAGTGCTCTAGAATCAGGCAAATTCCCCCTCCTTTGAGATAAGTGTTCACCCAAGTTAGTCTGTCCTAGTACTCAGTAGCCTTTCCAATTTCTGAGGACCCAGTTTTAACAGAGAGATGGATTTTACTACTGCAGTGCAGTCTGCATATCCCACAAGTTTTATGTATGAAATAGAGCACATCCCAGTTAGGTCTCTGGGATCTGTGACCTCACCTGAACACTTCTCCATCCCACCAATCTGAGTAACACACATGTCTTATTCCAGGGGACCAAACTGGGAAGAAAGCTCTCAGCACCAACTCAGAACTCTCCACCTTCAGGTCAGACATTCTGGATCTGCGTCAGCAACTTCGTGAGATTACAGAAAAGACTAGCAAGAACAGAGATACGCTGGAGAAGTTACAGGTGAGCGGGGATGCGCTGGTGGACCAGCAGAGTCAGCTGAAAGAAACTTTGGAGAATAACTCCTTCCTCATCACCACTGTAAACAAAACCCTCCAGGCATATAACGGCTATGTCACAAACCTGCAGCAAGACACGAGTGTGCTTCAGGGCAACCTGCAGAGCCAGATGTATTCTCACAACGTGGTCATCATGAACCTCAACAACCTGAACCTGACCCAGGTGCAGCAAAGGAACCTCATCACAAATCTGCAGCGCTCTTTGGATGACACAAGCCAGGCAATCCAGCGAATCAAGAATGACTTCCAGAACCTGCAGCAGGTTTTCCTTCAAGCCAAGAAGGACACGGATTGGCTGAAGGAGAAAGTGCAGAGCCTGCAGACGCTGGCTGCCAATAACTCTGCCTTGGCCAAAGCCAACAATGACACCCTGGAGGACATGAACAGCCAGCTCAGCTCCTTTGCAGGGCAGATGGACAACATCACTACGGCCTCCCAAGCCAATGAGCAGAACCTGAAAGATCTGCAGGATGTACACAGGGATGCAGAGAACAGAACGGCTGTCAAGTTCAGCCAGCTGGAGGAGCGCTTCCAGCTCTTTGAGACCGACATTGTGAACATCATTAGCAACATTAGCTACACGGCCCACTACCTACGGACACTGACCAGCAACCTGAATGAAGTCAGGACCACGTGCACGGATACGCTGACCAAACACACGGATGATCTGACCTCCTTGAATAACACACTGGCCAACATCCGTTTGGATTCTGTTTCTCTCAGGATGCAACAAGATTTGATGAGGTCGCGGTTGGACACTGAAGTGGCCAACTTATCAGTGATTATGGAAGAAATGAAGCTGGTGGACTCCAAGCATGGTCAGCTCATCAAGAATTTTACAATACTACAAGGTAAGCGAAAATTCTGAATTTGTGTTTGTATTAGTTATCTATGGCTGTGTAACAGATGACCCCAAAACTCGGCAATTTAACACAATAAGCATGTATTATCTCATAGTTTCTATGGATCAGGGATTCAGGAGCAGCTTAGCTTAGCTAGATGGTTAGTAACTCTCATGAGGTTGTGGTTAAGATATTGGCCAGGGCTGCAGTCTTCTGAAGCCTTAACTGAGGCTGAGGATCTGCCTCCAAGATGCTCATTCACATGGCTCTTGGCTGGTCAGCTGTTGGCAGGTGGCCTCGTTTCCTCACCATGTGAAATTGCTTGAGTATTCTCACAACATGGCAGCTGGCTGCCTCCAGAGCAGGTGATCCAAGAGAAACAGAAAGAAGGAAGCCACGATGCCTTTTATGACCTAGCCTCAAAAGTCACATACCATCACTTCCACCACATTCTCTAATTTAGAAACAAGTCACTAAGTCTATCCCACACCCAAGGGGGAAGGGAATTAAGCTCCATTTCTTGAAAGGAAGCAGAAATAACTAAGAATTTGTGGACCATGCTCAAATGTGTTCCATTAAATATTTGTGGGATGAAAGATTGGTTAACTTGGATTTTCTTAGTGCCTAGCTATTTCAGTGCCATTATAAATCAGACTCCTTTGGAAGGAAGATTAATTCTTTTAGATCATGGAGTTACCATTAAGAGATTCCTACTTCTAAGTGTCATGAGCAGATGGATGGTTGGCCATTACAGTAACTGTTAACACCACAGAGGAAGGGAATAATGGACTTACATAAAAATCTGAGTTTTGCTCTCAACCAGATCATCCCTATAAATTAAGCCTACTTAATTTGGATTAGATTAAGCCTACTTCTGAAGATTTGCAGCAACCATATATTAATAGTATTTTCAGTCATAACTATTTTCACAGGGTTTAAGTTGAAAGTACTGAGTGGAAGATGCTGTGCTCGGCACTCTGGGGTGTACGAAGAAGACCAGAAGGTCTTTGCCCTCATGTAGCTTAAAATCAAGAGAATTTTAGGGCAAAAAGAGACTGGCTATAAGCAAAAGTAATCCTGATTTTCAAAAAAAGGGGATAAAGGTAGAGTCTACACACTGTGTAGAATGGAGAATTTGTCTTCAAGCCCAAGAAAAATTTGAGAAGAGATTATAAAAAGGATAATTTTTGAGTTTTCAGGAATGCAGTCATCATCGGAATGAATTCACTAAGAAGAAGCCTGGTGAACCTAATCTTATTTCCTCACGTTAACAGAGTTAGTATATTGTTTAAACTAGGAGAATGAAAAGTAGCATATCTGGATTTCGCCAAGGCACTTGGCAGTGATACCCTTGAAGAAGATGGAGCACTCAGTGCTGGCTTATAGCCCAGTTAGATGGGTTTATTGGTTGTATTCATTTTCTGTGCTGCATAGCAAATTACTAAAAACTCAGCAGCTTAAAACACCCACTTCTCATCTCACAGTTTCTGTGGTCAGGAATCTGGGCACAGCTCAGGTGCGTCCTTTGCTCAGGGTTTCACCCAGCTGCAGTCTCAGCGAGGAGCTGTGGTTTCATCAGAGTCTTGACTGGGGAAAGACTCATTTCCACACTTCTTCACGTTCTTGGCAGACTTCATCTGCTTGGACTGTAAGATCGGCTGTCAGGTCCTAAAGGCCACCCCCAGTCCTTTGCCATGTGACCATCTCAAAACATTACAGCTTCTTCAAAGCCAGCAAGGGAGTCTCTCTCACTCTAGTTGGCAAAGACAGAGTCTTATGTAATGTAACCTAGTCAAGGGAGCGACATCCCATCGCCTTTGCCATATTCTATTGGTTAGAAGCAAGTTAGAGGTTCCATACTTAAGGGGAGGGGATTATACGAGGGCATGAGTCATTGGGAGTCACCCTGGGATGTGACTGCCATACTATTTTTTTTTTTTTTTTTTTTTTTTGCGGCACGCGGGCCCCCCACTGCCGCGGCCTCTCCCGTCGCGGAGCACAGGCTCTGGACGCGCAGGCTCAGCGGTCATGGCCCACGGGCCCAGCCGCTCCGCGGCATGTGGGATCCTCCCAGACCGGGGCACGAACCCATGTCCCCTGCATCAGCAGGCGGACCCTCAACCACTGCGCCACCAGGGAAGCCCCCTGCCATACTATTGAATGACTGAGTATAAAGAGTGATAGTTCATGAGCCCCTCTGAGCCTGGAGGCATATCTGGGTGGCAGATGGCAGGGACCTGCTCAACAGCTTTGCAGGGACTCACTTGAGGACGTGGATAACCTGGTCATCCAATACTTGTGTGACATGAAACTGGATATACTGTTTAATGGGTGATAGAATCATAATCCAAAATGATCTGCAGGGGCTGGCATAGTAAAGAGATGCCAACAAAGTGAAATAAATAGGGAAGACATATAGGACCTGCTCGTACATAGAAGAGACCAAATACTAGTGTTGATGGGAGGGCATGGCTTGGAGGAAGTGTGCAGGAAAAGCGTGGGGATTTTAGTTGACTGTAAGCAACTAAATGTGTCTTCCAGGGAAGTTAATGTGATCTTTGACCGTATTAATAAAAATATGATTTCCAAAATGAGGGAGGTGATATCTTACTCCCTTCAGCATGGCAAAACCACTCCTGGTGGATACTGCGTATGTTGGGGAGCCCCTTTCAACAGGGGCGCTCACAGACCATCATGCTTGGAAAAATATGACCAGGATGATGGGGTCTAGAAATGATGTGCTGTGAGGAAGGACTGAAGGACCTGGGAACTTTAACCTGTAGGAGAGACAGCTTAGTGGGGAATAAGGCAGCTGTTTACAACTATTCAAAAGGCCAGCATGTGGAGGAGATTTTAAATGACATCGGAGGTGCTCCAGAGGGTGAAACAAAGACTAGTGGGTACTCATTAAAGGAAAATAAAGTGTGGTTTTTTGGTTTTTTTTTTGCTGTACGCGGGCCTCTCACTGTTGTGGCCTCTCCCACTGTGGAGCACAGGCTCCGGACGCACAGGCCCAGCAGCCATGGCCCACGGGCCCAGCCGCTCCGCGGCATGTGGGATCATCCCGGACCAGGGCACGAACCCGTGTCCCCTGCATCGGCAGGCAGACTCTCAACCACTGCGCCACCAGGGAAGCCCTAAAGTGTGGTTTTTGCGGTACGTGGGCATCTCGCTGCTGTGGCCTCTCCCGTTGCGGAGCACAGGCTCCGGACGCTCAGGCTCAGCGGCCATGGCTCACGGGCCCAGCCGCTCCGCGGCACATGGGATCTTCCCGGACCGGGGCACGAACCTGTGTCCCCTGCATTGGCAGGCGGACTCTCAACCACTGCGCCACCAGGGAAGCCCAAATTTTGGTTTTATATAATGTTCCTTATAAAAATTGGTGTTGCCTGAGACTGTAGTGGGTTTCCTGAACCATAAGCATGCCCCAACTCTAGAGAGGTTGGACAGTGCCCATCAAAGTATTGTAGGTATGAGTGATACTTGGAATAAAGAGGTGGGCTTTCAAATGACCAGAAGGTTCTTCAGTGCTTGATTTATTTTTTTCCCTATTCTTCCTCAACCTAAATTCAGAATGAGGGCAGATCTCAGCAGACGTGCAACCTCAGAAAATAAGAGCTTTCTCATTGTCTCTTGTTATACCTTAGGCAAGTTGTTATACCTTAGGCAGTCCTATCATGGTATTCTGGAGATTTTCTAGCTATAAATTTCATAGTTTTATTACTCCATGGGTTTAATTGTTAACTTCTCTTCTACAAGGAAACTTCTGACATACTTAGTTTACAGACAGTGCGGCTTAACAGCTAAGGAAGGGTATGAAAAGCTCATGGTTGGAGATTCAGAGCCCGGCTTTAACTTAGTTGATGTTTCCATTGTTCTGATTATTTTTATCAGCTGATACTGAGCGTGAGAGGAATGAGGGCTTTTCATGAACCATCTTGGTGAGTCCTAACACCCACTCTGTATGGCAGGTACTCAGAAGATCATCACCTGTTTACAGATGAGGAAACTAAGGCGTTGAGAGGTTTAAGGAACTTCCTTAAATTTACAGAAACGATAAGTAGCTAAACAGGATCTGAGCCCAGTGCGTCTGGTGCAAAGCCCATGGTGCGAACCCCATTGATAATCACAGCAAGTGCACGCCCCCCTTCCAGCCATCCCGAGGGAGCCTGTGAGGGCAGGGAGATGGGATTTCATTCTAAGTGTGAAGGGGAGTTTTAAGGAAGGTGGTGACATGACCTGATTTATATTTTTAAATATAAAAATATTTGTGTTTTTAAATATAAAAATATTTACGTTTTTAAATACAAAAATAAATGTTCTCTGGGGGGAGAACAGATTCTGGGGGAGTGAGCCTGGAGGCAGGGGTCCAGTGAGGGGCAGTGGACCAGTCATGGGTGATGTGGGATGGATGGTAGCAGTGGAGATGACAGAAGTGGGTCTCCTCAGTCAGGAGGAATCATGGAGGTAGAATCAAGGACAGCCCTGCCCTTCCCTGGACAACAGGCCGTGCCCACCGGCGTGAGGAATTCGCGGGCTGGAGGGGCTGTGCAGTTTGGAGTCTGTGCCAATCCCATCTTGACTACGTTTGGTGCACAGCACACTGGATTTCCCTCCCCGAAGTGTCCCAAGCCCAAAGCGGCAGCCAAGAGGCACCAGTACGTCGTAGGAATCGGGGTGCTGTGGACAGAAACTGAACACGGGGTTAGGGGCTGCTGCCTGCAGGTGGACGAGGCTCACGGATGCATCAGCCATGGAGGGCAGGGGAAAGGGAGGAATGGGTGTCTCCTAAGTGTTTGGCTTGAGCACCTAGGCGGATGGCAGTACCAACCAGGAGATGCAGAAAGGGAGGTCTGTTTAGACGTATTAAGTGGGAGATGTCTCTTAGGGTGAGGTTCCTGGCTCAGTGTCTCTGAAAGGCCTCAGAGTTTGGTTTCTGAATGGTATTTTCTCTTTTTCATATGCTTTCCCATTTACATTTATCCTTGGTCTTCTCATTACCTGCACTTTCTGTGAGTTGACCTAAGAAACTTCTCAAGCCAAGCCACCCCCTTTCTATTCAATGTGTTCAACTTCCTCCAGGACGGGAATGCCCACTGGCGATTCCAAGAGAACCAGAGACTGGGGGAAGACCCCCACTTCCAAATGCAAGCGTTTCCTCCCCCCCTGCATCTCTAGCGCCTTTCCTCGTTCTCTGTACGCACATCCCACCCCTGAGGATGAGGGACAGATGGGATAAAACAGGAAGGAGCAGGATGGGATTAACACTGGCTTATGCTGGGTTTGCCTCTGCAAGATTCAGCATACACTGATGCTTTCCAGGAAATTCTTGGTGACGTGCACTTCAAGAACCCTAATGCTTCTGGGACATTTCAGCCACAGGAGACACTTGCCTCATTAGGCAGTGAAAGCTGAAGCTGACTGATTAGATGGCACTGAAGCCAGATGATAATGTGGAACTAGATATTAAGTCATGTGTTGAATCCTGATAACAATTATCTCTACATCCATAAACCCCCAAACCTTAAGAAAGCCTTATTTTTTTTTGTTACCAATAATGTAATGCTTTTTATCCTAATTAGGCACATGGAGGACTTCATACTCATAACACACACTCTTGGGTGGCAAGTTCACCTCACATCCTGAGCTATTCTCTGCAAGCCATGCAGGTGTAAGTCACATCCTCCTAGTGCAATCAGACAGTTCCCTGCACCTGCTGTTCTGAGAGAAGCACAAGGTTTAGTGGGTGAGAACAAAAGCTCTAGAGCCTGATAGCCCTGGATACGGGTACCAACTTCCTTAGCCTCTCTGTGCCTCGGTTTTCCCATCTGCATCTACCTTTTAGAGTTATAAGGACTTAATGAGATAATGTAAATAAAATAGTGCAGTGCCTGGCAGGGGGTTAGCTAATATTCATACCCAAGAGTGAGTTTGTTCAGTTCCTATCCAAGACTTCCCTCCACTGGAGCCCCAGCCAGTACATCGCTGTGGAAAACAACAGCTTCATGTGCACAAGGACTATAGTTGTACCATATGGGTCCAAAACTACTTAACTACTGGCTTCCTGGTGCTCAGCCCAGGAGAGGAATCACACTCGGTGCTGCCGACCCCTGGCTTTCACTCATTCTTTAATCCACTTTTTTAAAAAATAAATTATTATCATTATTATTATTATTTTTGCAGTACGCAGGCCTCTCACTGTCGTGTCCTCTCCCGTTGCGGAGCACAGGCTCTGGACGCGCAGGCTCAGCAGCCATGGCTCACGGGCCCAGCCGCTCTGCGGCATGTGGGATCCTCCCGGACCGGGGCACGAACCCGTGTCCCCCGCATCGGCAGGCGGACTCTCAACCACTGCGCCACCAGGGAAGCCCCTAAATAAATTATTTTATTTATTTTTGGCTGCGTTGGGTCTTTGTTGCAGTGCACGGGCTTTCTCTAGTTGTGGCGAGCGGGGGCTACTCTTCGTTGAGGTGTGTGGGCTTCTCATTGCGGTGGCTTCTCGTTGTGGAGCACGGGCTCTAGGCGCGCAGGCTTCAGTAGTTGTGGCATGTGGGCTCAGTAGTTGTGGCGCACAGGCTTAGTTGCTCCATGGCATGTGGAATCTTCTGGGACCAGGGCTCGAACCCGTGTCCCCTGCATTGGCAGGTGGATTCCAAACCACTGTGCCACCAGGGAAGTCCCTAGTGGACTTTTATTGAGTGTCTGCAACATGCCAGTCATGCCAGTGAGCACTTGGATAAGTTGTCTCTGTTCATTGTTATAGCTCCTTAAGGTAGGGATCGTCAGCATCCCCATTTGCAGGGAGGGGGGCTGAGGCACGGAGAGCCTGAGTAACTAATCCAAGATCAAGCAGCTAGTCAGTGGTAGGTAGTGCTAAACTCGGGTCTGTCTGGTCCCTTAACCCATGCTTCCACACGGTACCCTGCTGCCCTCGGATGATTCAGGAGAAAGATGGCATGTTTGGGGAGGTTGAATACACGAGAGTTTACCTTCAGGAGAGCTATCAGTTAAGGCTTCAGTGAGAGACTGACATTTGATCTGGACCTTGAAAGATGCACAGGAAGGCTGGACAGCACACATAGCAGGACAGGGCATGGAGCAAAGTGGATCAGGCATGAGGCCTCGATTCCTCTCATTGTCGACCCCAGCCCCTCTTGATACTCTTCCCCAAACAAGACCACTTGTCTGGGGAGCCTTGAGAGTAGGCAACTCAAAGGCATCGATGTAGACCGTGGCCAGTTGGTGAGAAACAGTGGTTTAAGTATATCCTTCTCTGTGGAGAGAGAGCTTCCATGGCTTTCTAGAAGCCTGACTGTCTTGAACATGAGGTCAAGAATCAAATTCTTCTTCAAAATGATTGCCAAAAAATATCTCTTAAATTTCCTTTTAATTTGTATATTCCTTTTCACCTAAGTGAAGCAGGACCACTTTTTCATATGTGGGTGTTAAATAAATGTTTGATTAATTTCATTGCATGCGAAGTAGATTTTTTTAATGAGAAGAAAAATATGTCAGATTATATTACTGTTTTCTTCTATCTTCCAACCCAACCACTCGTGGTTCTAAAACAGTCTCTCCAAGATGTTGAATAGCAGTAAGAATTAGAGTGGTTTCTCTACTTTCTGTTAGGCACCAGCAGTTTTGTTGGAAAACGAATTGGAAAGTTATCTCTGGCATAGGACACAGGGCTGGGCCCTTCTCAAGGCCTGCAGTTTGGTTGTTAAAGCGGAAATGGCACAGTGATTTAGTCTTCTGTCCTCTTTGGAGCTGCTTGTTTAGGGGATTCGTGTGTTCAAGGCTCTGGGCTCTGAAGCCTGGGAACCTGGGGAGAAGGTTCTGCTGGCAGTGTAAACACGGTTGCTCCAAGTTCTGGTGTCGGTTATATACAGGCATTTCTGGAGCCTTTGGTGGCTTTATCAGCAACATGGGTATCCTGGCATTTCAGAATCCCAGGCCAGCCACCCACTTGGCCTTGGAAGCAAATCTCCAGTTTGCTCTTCTGTATGAGACATCATGTCTGCCTCACATGTAGTGTTACATTTTCTTGAGTCTGAATTCAAATTGTTATCACATGAGCTCATAAATACCTCCCTCATCATTTATCTTAGTGTTCTCAGTTTTAAGGCACTATGGCTGGCTTATATTTTATTTTCACTTCAATAGCTGCCTAATAAAAGATTCAAGTAATACCTAAAAGCCTGGGATCATCTAGATGCCAAAACCATACCAGCATCCCAGGGCCTAGAGGAAGATATACTCATGGCATTAACGATCGGCTTTGTAGGGGGATCCAGTGCTGACTTCTGAAATGGTTTTAGCTCTTTTTCTTAGTGATTTTTATTTATTTATTTATTATTATTATTATTTTTTTGCAGTACACAGGCCTCTCACTGTTGTGGCCTCTCCCGTTGCGGAGCACAGGCTCCGGACGCTCAGGCTCAGCGGCCATGGCTCACGGGCCCAGCCGCTCACGGGCATGTGGGATCTTCCTGGACCGGGGCACAAACCCGTGTCCCCTGCATCGGCAGGCGGACTTTCAACCACTGCGCCACTAGGGAAGCCCTCTTAGTGATTTTTAAAAAGAAATGATTAGCAAATATCTATGTCTTAAGGAGCAAAGTACCGTCTTAATGAGCCAAGTATATGAATGAATGAATCCCCTGGGTATGGGACACACAGAATACGTTTTCACATAGCCCAGCATCTGTAGGCGGAGCGCCAGCCTCCTGCTCTAGCTCTGCGGATGGGGCAGCTGGGGATGAAGACATGCGTTGATAATAGAATGCTTGCTAGGAGTTTATCCACAGCCATGAATATAAAACTTTATCTTAAAGAGAGAGACAGATAACCTATTTATGATGGATGTAGTTAGTGCTTCGTATGAAAATTTCAGTTTTTATGCTAATCCAGCTAGGAAATCCATCACAAGTAGGATTTTAGACTTTATCAAAGGCAAAATCTTGCATCTTCTCCCAGTGTCTTATTCCCTTCCTTCTCAAGATTTGGAAATTAGCATCTGTTGGTATTTTGTGTTGACTGTGGGATCCGTGTTTTTATGCTGTTCTTAAAATAAGCCACGATTCTATGTGGAGAAGGTAGGGCCATTCAAGCACAACTTCGGTTCAGAGGGAAACAGCTGAATACGATAAACTACCTGACCCCAGAAAGAAATAAGATTCACGAAAAGCTGTCACCCCAGGTAAGGGAGGTCTTGGATTCATGTGAGGAGGCAAAGAGAGAGTTGTAAGTCTTTGGAATTCTGTTGGAAACCAGAGGAGGGTGTTCTGGAACAAATACAAGTCCCTGTCACATGGGTCTGTCAGAACATTCAGAACAGGGAGACAGGCCCCGGAATGGGCACTATTTCACGGCTGCAAGTGAACTCATTTCCCGTAACTTGCAAGTATAGCACCAACCCCAGATGTGAGTGATCAAGAAACACTGATTATTGGTAAATCCACGAAGAGGATAAGGATAAAGAATTTCTAAAGCACTTGAATTTCCCAACAGACCTTCCTCATTATTTGGATTTCTTAAGGCTAAACATAGAACATAAACAAAAAAGTAGTAGCTGAGGGGAAAAAAAAAAGTTACTTTTATTTTTGCCCTTATTCTAAATAAATTAGATTTTTGTTTGTTCGTTTTGGCCTATTGTCAGTATTGTTCCACTAGAATCTTCCATAATGCTACATCTGTTGTGGAGGAACACACATGCCACCTTACCCGCTAATAATCTGTAAGACACTATTTCTCAACTACACAAAGGAACTAAGTTATTTTTTTTATGAGTGAGAGCCCTTTTTATTTTTTTAAATTTTTATTATTTTTTAAAATTTATTTTTGGCTGCGTTGGGTCTTCGCTGCTGTGCGTGGGCTTTCTTTAGTTGCGGTGAGCAAGGGCTACTCTTTGTTGTGGTACACGGGCTTCTCATTGCGGTGGCTTCTCCTGTTGTGGAGCATGGGCTCTAGGCATGCAGGCTTCAGTAGTTGCAGCATGTGGGCTCAGTAGTTGCGACGCATGGGCTCTAGGGTGCACGGGCTTCAGTAGTTACGACACGTAGGCTTCAGTAGTTGTGGTGCACAGCCTCTAGAGCTCAGGCTCAGTAGTTGTGGCGCACAGGCTTATTTGCTCTGCGGCATGTGGGATCTTCCCAGACCAGGGATCGAACCCGTGTCCCCTGCATTGGCAGGCGGATTCTTAACCACTGTGCCACCAGGGAAGCCTCTAAGTTATTTTTTTAAAGGAGACTGATCTGGCAATGAAAACCCACCCTCCATGTCTTTACTAAGTGGTTTGGCTGTTTAATAAGCCTCATCAAGTTAAACAGAAAAAGAAAATCTGTTTATCCAGATTGTGGATAAAAGACCACTAGATCAATTCTGAAGTGTGAGTAGAGTCAGGAAAGACATCTCCCCATGGTGATTCCATACTGGCAGCCAGGGTAAACCTGATGTGTAGATTGAGTGGAGCTGTACTTCTTGGAATGAGGTGAGGGACACCAGGCAGGACACCGTTCCCCCAAAATCTCTCCCTTTTGGTCTCTGCTGGGGCCCATAAGGTTGGCATTAGTGCACTGGGCTGTGATGCCCATTGATTTGATAAACACTTGCTGGATAATGAGTATGGCCTATAATCTAGCTGCTAGATGGGGAAGGATCCTCGAGGAATAAACAAGGACTAAAAAATCATAAAAGAGGAAAAACT
Organism: Phocoena sinus; assembly: GCF_008692025.1. Taxonomy (NCBI): domain Eukaryota; kingdom Metazoa; phylum Chordata; class Mammalia; order Artiodactyla; family Phocoenidae; genus Phocoena; species Phocoena sinus. Next base: position 52,482,847 of record NC_045776.1, on the reverse strand, counting down.
TCCATCTGGAGTGACCTGGGAGGATTACATGGTGGGTGAACAGGAATTCTCCAGATGGATATGGGCAGAGAAAATTCTAAGAGAAGAAATTTGCATAAGTGCAGGGGAGGATGGAATAAATACATGTGAGACCAGGTCATGAAAGCCTTGACATCAGGTGATCGAGAAGGGGCTGAATATTCTGGAGCAGGTGGAGACCAGAGTTATGTGTAAAGAAGGCGAAAGATGCAGAGTGGGATGAATGGAGAGGAATCAGAGGTAGGAAGAGCAGTTAAGAGGTAACTGTGAAAATCTACCAGAAAGACAGAGAGGGGCAGGAGGGAGAGAGGAAGAGAGAGAAGACTCACACTAGGATGGTGATGAGATGGTTGTGATGATGCAGTGGGATAAGGGATGGCGGGAGGAGGACATGAACAGCAGGGATGACAAGGTCAGTGTAGACACACCAGGTTGGGGGTGCTGGCGGGACATCCCAGAGAAGATAGACCATCCGACTATGAGATGGAGATAAGGACCCAGAGCCCAGGGGAGCTGATGAGAGAGGAGTCAACAGGAGCGGGTGGAGAGGAGTCAATGAAATGGGCTCAGGGAGAGGGTGCTTCATCCCAAAGCCTCCCACTTATGGGGTAGATAACCCTAGAAAGAACGCACTGAAGCCAGTGCTAGCCATTGGCATAAACTCGCTTACAGCTCCGTAGAGGGTCCTGCCAGTAAGTCCAGGGGCACGTCATGGGTAGCCTCAAGTAAGGAAAGCTGAGTCCAGGACCTAGGCTCCTGCTAAGGGGCGGCAGAGATGGCAGGCTGGACTTGGCCATGGATCGTATGTGGGCACAGTGATGTCCATTAGGGCCTGGGATGGGAGGGTGCAGAGATTCCCCCTACTGAGGTGGGAAAGGCTGCTTCACTGTTCCATCCCGACCAGCCGGTGGGGTGTGCTGGTGCAGGGGAATAGGAAAAACTGTGGGAGTGCAGAGTCCCACCAACCCAGCCTTTCCCCCGCACCTGCGCCCTTCCAGCCTCAAAGGCTGTCTGCTTCTGTCCAAAGCATGGGTGTGAAGCTCTTACACTTGTTCACGAAGAATAGTGAGATCTCAAACTCTAAGATTCTGGGCAGCAGAATATTTGAGCACAGTGCCCTCCACGATGCATCCATTTCAACACAAGAAGCCCTGAATTCCTGTCCCAGCTCCTCTCCCAGACGGTGACTGTCCGTGTCTTACTCCCCTGGGTAGATCTGTCCTGAGTCACTAAGTAACCTTGAACAAAGAGCTTGGTGTCTGTGGTCCTGCGTGTCCTCAGATGTGCTGTGGGAATTCTCTGTCATAGACGAAGGTCAGGTGACATAATGTATGTGAAAGTACCTCACACTGTCATTTTCTATACAAATCCTTGTTGTGATGTATTTGTGTGACATCCCTGTTACCTTACCTACCCCTGAGAACTCAGAGAAAACAAAACAATCCCATGTTATGTGAACTTGCTTTTGGAACAAGAAGGGATGAACAGGTATTTGCCTTCTTCTCCCAACCTTTTTTAGGGGGAACTGCTTTTTCCTCCTTTGGTGGAAAGTGGTGTCTTTTTTTCTCCCTTGCCAATTAGATGGTCCACCTCTTTTTTTCTCTAGTCCACCTTCCCTATTTGCATCATTAGACTCTCTGGAAAAAATGAAACTGATCCTCCTTAGCTCTGGCCCCGAGAGCACTTCTCATGGAGACCGCCCGTCCCTGCACGCTGGTCCACGGTGAGGCTGAGCCCTGAGGACAGCAGTGTGCCTGCAGCACCGCTGAAGGGGACAGGAGCGTCAGTGGAGGAGCAGAGAGGAGAGGCCGGGGCGGTGTGGTGCAGGAATTACAGGATAGGGCCCGCAATGCTCGATGGCATCTTTTTGGTCTAATTCTAAACCCCTTCTCCCCCACCTTACATGGTGCTTGTCATATAACAGGTAGTTCATAAATATCCATCACATCGGTGGAAAGAGGAGGAAATAAGAGGGAAGGGCATCCCGATCTCAACCCGCACATGATCTCAACCCACACAGCCTTCCTGCTGGTGACAAAATGGTCCCAGATGACCAGAGGCGTCCTGGATTTCACTTTTATGCCTTTTGTCTTTTTTTTTTCTTTTAGGTCCTCCTGGCCCCAGGGGTCCGAAAGGTGACAGAGGACAGCAGGGACCCCCGGGTCCCACTGGCAACAAGGGACAGAAAGGAGAGAAGGGGGAGCCTGGCCCTCCCGGCCCGGCCGGTGAGAGGGGCCCGATCGGGCCGGTCGGCCCCCCTGGAGAGCGTGGCGGCAAAGGCTCCAAAGGCCTGCAGGGCCCCAAAGGCTCCCGCGGGTCCCCCGGGAAGCCCGGCCCTCAGGGCCCCAGTGGGGACCCAGGCCCCCCTGGCCCACCAGGCAAGGACGGACTCCCAGGCCCCCAGGGCCCCCCTGGCTTCCAGGGACTGCAGGGCACCGTGGGGGAGCCTGGGGTGCCCGGGCCAAGGGGTCTGCCGGGCTTGCCTGGTGTGCCGGGCATGCCGGGTCCCAAGGGCCCCCCCGGTCCCCCGGGCCCATCAGGGGCGGCGGTGCCCCTGGCCCTGCAGAGCGAGCCAACTGCAGCACCCGAGGCCAACGGTAAGTCTGAGCCCCGCGTACCTGGGGATGGGTGCCCCCCCATGTGTGCCCCCCACACTGCATTTTATTGGCAGTGAAGGCATTGCACAGGGTGGCCTCCGCCCCCGCTGCTCCCACGGCCCCGTGCCAGGCAGTGGTGCTCAGGCACTTGTGTTTCTCTCTAAACAGCACCAGGCCCTCCAGCACTTGTTTATAATTAGCTGAGTCGGATCCTCGGGGACAAACTGGTCCCAAACATTTCCTTCAGGAAAGTCCGAGGCTGGCCACCCTGGACCCGTCCCTGTCCTCATTTTATGCCCTTCACCTGGGGATGGATGACCCGTGGTTAACGTGCAGATGGAACTTTCTGTTCCTGAAGCCAGATCGTATTTCTTTTTGAGAAGATGTTATGGCGCCTTCTCGTCCTTTGATAGTGAAACCTTTGGTCAAACCCTGAGTGTTGGGTCTGCAACCTTTGACCCACACCCGATTCCACTTGGTTTCCTTCAGTCCAGCTCAGTCATGTTTGTTCCATGAGCCTAGTTCTAGTTCTGGGCTCTCCTAGCCACTTGTTTACAGGTTCCACGTGATTCCAGACTGACATTGAACATCTGTGCCTGTGCTTTTTGTTGCTGTGTCTGTTATTTCTGTCATTGTAAAGACGAATCCAGACACAGAGGAACAAAGGCTCAGGGTAGATATTTTCCAGATTATGTAGTTTTAACTACTGTGTATTCTGCAGGCCACTTTCCTGGACTAGTCTTTGCTCCCAGCATGTCCCCAAACGTCAGTCACTGGCTTGGCACATGGACGTGGGGAAGCAGGGCCATAGCTGTGCCTCTTAAACGCAGCTGAGGAAAGGCATAGTGCTTTCTCTCTCTCTCTCTCTCTGTGTGTGTGTGTGTGTGTGTGTGTTTTAATCAATACTTTTAAACTTTGCATTCCTAGGCTGCCCGCCTCACTGGAAGAACTTCACAGACAAATGCTACTATTTTTCGGTTGAAAAAGAAATTTTTGAGGATGCAAAACTTTCCTGTGAAGACAAGTCTTCACATCTCATTTTCATAAACACAAGAGAGGAACAGGTATGTTTGCAGCATACTTATAGTTGGGGAAAACTGTAATTTAAGGATCGTGACACCTGGAAAGTACGTGCTTACTGAGGATTCAAAGATATCAAGAATTCATAGTCACGTAAACACAGAAGGCTGCATTATGGAGATTTGAGCTATTTATCCAGTGACAAGAAGCATTCATGGCATGGGAATTAGGTCCTTATGCTTCCACCTGGAAGGTCTTGCTTTATCAAGCCTGGAGGTGTGTGGCTTTTACCGGTGGCCATTGAAAGAGCCGTAAGCCTGGCAGGCCGGCACCAGGCCCCTGTGGAGAGAGAGGCAGAGAGGCCTAAGCACCGCAGGGGTGGGGAGGGATGCAAGAGACCAGACGTGTGGCCTCGGCACAGTCAGGAAGAGCAGAGGAGGCCCTGGGGCAGAGCCCATACATGATAACAATGGTGACCACTCACTAGGCCCCTACTGTGTGCCAGGCACTGTATGAGGCATTTTCTCTTAGAAACCTCACCACATCCCTAGAGCTTACGTGTAATGTTACCCCCATCTAACAGATAAGAAAACTGAGGCCCCGCAAAGTTTAAATGATTAATACATGATGAGACAAGTAAATGCAGAGCTGAGATTGAAACTGAGGTCCAACTAGCAACAGTACCAATGCTCTTTCTTTAATGCCACACTGCCCCAGTGGCCTCCTTCCTTTTCCTTAAGTGTCTCTGGCAGACATGACCCCAAAAACAGATGCTTCTGCAGTAATTGACTGGGAAGGAGCATCCATAAGACAGTAGTCAGGTACCTGGGCTTCAGAACACACACACCTGGGCCTGATCCCAGCTCAGCCACTTGTCATCTGTCTTAGGTTGGTGGTTGTAATGGCTCAAAGACACATTGTATGTGACACGTTGGACGTGGGACCTGGCCCAGAGGAAGCGCTCAATATTGCCGTGGCTGTTACTGTTGTTTGAACATGGGAGGGAGGGGTGGTGGAAGGGGGTGGAGCCTGGTGGGATTCATCAAGTGGTCTGGATACTTTAAGGGAGAAAGAGCATCACTTAAATATTGCTTATAAGCTTATAAGAGGACAAAACGCCAAAGCCCCCAAAACAGTGCAAAACAAGTGCAGTAACAAGAGGACAGCAAAAGCAGTGTACAAATTCTGACAAACATCCTTTTTTTTGAGACAGCTTTATCTTATTCAAATCTCATTATGCTTCTCTGTTAAAGTCTGATAAACATCCTCTTATAAAGTGTCCTTCTTTTCTAAACATTGAGGGGAAAGTCCCCCAAACATCTGTTCAAGAAATAGTAATGTACCGTTTCTGATTTATTTTTCAGCAATGGATCAAAAAGCAGATGGTAGGGAAAGAGAACTACTGGATCGGCCTCACAGACTCAGAGCAGGAAAACGAATGGAAGTGGCTGGATGGGACATCTCTAGAGTATAAGTGAGTCTCAGAAACTTCCAGATTGCTGGTCAGGCTCTCACTGGTCTATGTTTTCACCTCTTGCCAGACTGACTTCCTACAGTTTCTTCCTGAACGACCTTGTGTCCTACACGTTCCTCAAACTGAGGCTCCAGGTACCAGCTGCATGTTTATTTCCATGTAGGGAAATTATGGTTGAGAATCAATATGCTGTAAAAATAGGGGTTTTCTTTTTTCTTTTCATGGAGTGAATTTTTTTTCATTTCTACAAAAACAAACAAAACAACAAACAAAATAAACCACCAGACTCATAAAACCACCCAGGATGGCACTTGTGGCCGAGCGTGCTCTTTAAATGCTGCCGTGAAGGCCAAAGAAGCCCCAGGCTCCCCAGCATGGTCCGAGCTCACCAGCCATGTTTCTGGTGAGAGCCAGGCACTCCCTTCAGGATGACGCCATCGACGCCCTGACCCCCTCTGTGCTTCTGGCCAGAGTGTGGGGATGAACTACAGGTTGATGACTGTCCTACACACAGAAAGTTCAAGTACACCACAAATGAAGGCGTTTGTGGGATGACCGTGTCCTGCAGGCTTGAAGAGTCTCTCTAAGTCCGATGTGACCTGAGTTCTATAAAGGCAGCAACAGAGAAGGGAAGCACTTCACAGAACCTTCTCGGAGCTCCTAGGGGCACAGACATCTCTATGAGCCTCATCCGACCCCCGTGCCCACTCCTGCCCTAATCCTACCCCATGGTCTGAAGAGGACTAACTTGTGCCCATTTAAATTTCACCTCTTTATCCTACTCCTGCTTTGCCTCTAATGGATGTGAAAATATGCGACACACACTGTACCAAATGGAGCGGAATTTATAAAAACCCACCTTTCCTTTGCTGGAGACAGAGAAGGCAGGCCCCGCAGAGGTTCAAGCAGGCATGTGGGCATCTCGGCTTCAGGACCATGTCCCGAGCATGGAGGAGCCACAGCATCCTTGGCACCAGGAGAGGAGAAAGCGAGGGTATTTCAGGTCCAAGACAGCATCACGGGCTTCGGGGCTGGAGCAGTAGAGGTCAAGGACAGGGAACAGGGGTTAGAAGGGATGGAGGGGCCAGATAGAGTTCCTGTACATGTCTGTGCATGGGGGTAGACAGACAGGCTTCTTTATACTTTTAAATCCTCCACGTGAAAAGCATGATTAGAGGATATAGGTGGAAACCAGAATAAGGCCATTTATTTTATTTTTTTAAAAAACCTTTTACTTAAAAATTGTGGTAAAATATATATAACATAACAATTACCATTTAAACCATTTTTAAGTGTAGATTCCAGCGTCAACTACATTTACATTGTTGTGTAAACTTCACCACCATCCATCTGCAGAATTTTTTCATCTTCCCAAACTGAAACCCTGTCCGCGTTAAATAATAACTCTCTATTCCCCCCAGCCTGTAATACCTACCCTTCTACTTTCTGTCTCTATGAATTTGACTCCTTTAAGTCACTCGTGTATGTGGAATCATTCAGTATTTGTCCTTTTGTAACTGGCTTATTTGACTGAGCATAATGTCTTCATGGTTCATCCATGCTGTAGCACGTGTCAGAATTTCTTTCCTCTTTAAGGCTCACTAATACTCTATTGTATGGATGGACCACAGTTTGTTTATCCATTCATCCATGGATGGACATGTGGGTTGCTTCCAACTTTTGGCTACTGTGAATAATGCTGCTGTGAACACAGGTGTGTAAATATGGGAATTCAGTTTTCAGCACAACCCTAGACCTCATTCCATGTGACCCTTATCACCCCCATGGGAGAGGTGGAAATGATCAGCCTAGAATGGACCTGACCCCCGAGGTGGGGTCGCATAGCCAGGTACTGGGTCTATGATCTTACCATTGTGGGGGGTTTGGGGGGAGTGTTTAGAAACCGTACTTAGAGAAAGACAGTATATGTTTATTTTTTATTTTGGCTGCGGGCTGTAGTTGCGGTATGCAGGTTCTCGGGATCTTTCATTGTGGCACGCAGGCTCTTTGTTGTGTGGCGCAGGCTTCTCTCTAGTTGTGGCGTGCAGGTTTCTTTTCTCTCTCTAGTTGTGGTGCATGGGCTCCAGAACACATGGGCTCCATAGTTGCGGCATGCGGGCTCTCTAGCTGAGGTGTGCGAGCTCAGTAGTTGTGGCGCACGGGCTTAGTTGCTCCTTGGCATGTGGGATCTTAGTTCCCTGACCAGGGATCGAACCTGTGTCCCCTGCATTGGCAGGCAGACTGTTTACCACTGGACCACCAGGGAAGTCCCGACAATGTATGTTTTTGCTCCTGCAGCCCATCATAAGTGCTGTGCTGGAGCGCACACTGGAAATTTTGGGTCCATAGCTAGGTTCATCCTACCACAAGGGAGTTCTGGGTGGGGGCTGGCGAAGGCCATTTCTTTTAAAAGAACGACCAAACTTCAAGGTGGAACGTTTGAAGATTTTAGGTCTGCTCCGAACTGCCCCAGACTGCCCCCAGGGCAAATGGATATCTGCCTCCTGGCTCAGCAGACATCCTGTCTGCTCCCTGCGCACCTGTCCTTGGGGAGACGAAGCCACACCACACCCTGGCACTCGGGAATTTGACGGCCAGCCCGAGGAGGGCATCCAGCACAGCAGAGACATGCTTCAGGAGAGTCAAAACAGTTGTGAGAGTTGTCACCTAAAATCGGACCAGTGGGAGGGGGGGTCACGGGAGGCAGAGACTACTAAGGGAAAGAGAAATTTGTGACTGACAGTCTAGAGTGCCAGGATCATTTTTTTTTAAGGGAGTCAGTGGGGAGCTGGAAAAAAAAAAAAAAAAAAACCTCAGTCCCCTCCACTTTTCTCACAACCATAAATACGAAAAAGGTCTGGGTTAGACTCACTAAGAAATTCAATCTGAAGCCCTCCTATAAGCAAAAACTGGATTGGCCCACATGGAATGGATTGAGAGGGAACAGAACAGTACGGCCTATGCCAGCTCTCCCAAAGTGGAAGTTTCCTCGTCTCTCCCAGGCTCCAGCAGGAATTATGTGATTTGGGAGGAGAGCGCCAGAATTGGTACCTGGGACCTGAGAAGGCTCACATCCCCAGACACCTTCCTGGGAGCTCTGTTCCCAGCCACAGCCCAGACACTGCTTCTAGTTTTCCACCCAAAGGAACACATAGACATGTAAAAAACCCTAGGATCACATTTTTTTTTTTTTTAACATCTTTACTGGAGTATAATTGCTTTACAATGGTGTGTAGTTTCTGCTGTATAACAAAGTGAATCACCTATACATATACATACATCCCCATATCCCCTCCCTCTTGCGTCTCCCTCCCACCCTCCCTATCCCACCCCTCTAGGTGGTCACAAAGCACCGAGCTGATCTCCCTATGCTATGCGGCTGCTTCCCACTAGCTACCTACTTTACGTTTGGTAGGGTATATATGTCCATGCCATTCTCTCACTTTGTCCTTGGGATCACATTTTAAAAGCAAGAATAAATTAGGCAGACATATTATGAGGCCTCAATAGCTGAAGGCTAATTTAACTTGACATAGAATAATAAACACAGTACAAACTAGAAAAAGAGCTAGTGTAGCGAGGGGAGAGAGTACCTGCCCTAGAGTCAATAAGGTGTGGGTTCCAGGTCCGGACTCAGCACTCAACAGCTCGTGACCTTGTGCAAGTTACTCAACTGTGGAATCTCCATGCCCTCATCTAGAAATGAAGATTCCAGAAGGACCGATGTCAGTATTGTGAAAATTAAATGAGATAATATACATCAAGCATTGAGGACATTGCGCCCATGGGAAGTGCTCAAGAATTATTACTCCTATTGTCATCACTGTCATCATTTTCATACTAGTCACTAATCGCAGGATAACACTTCCTAGCAGTTATGGATTATACCATGTCCTGAGGAAGATGCCACACACACGACAGGTTTGTGAAGACAAGAAGAATGTTCCCTGCCGTGGCCTGGGGATGGGGCTCTAGGCTCTCAGGGGTCTCCCAACACGATACAGCTCCCCAAGTACCTCTCCATCGACTCAGACTCACCTGTACCCTCCTTCTCTTTGCTTCTGTGGCCTCCAAGCCTGGTCCATCCACTTCCCTTTCCCCTGCCACCCACAGTGGTTTCTGGACCTGGCACCTCCCCGTACTTTGTGCAGGCTACAGAAGAAGTCAGTCTCCCTACTTTACTCTTATCCTTTTTCTCCAACACGCGCACACACACCCCTTGTGAAATTATTTCAGGCTGCTGAGGGGACTGTTAAAGAGGAAACACACAAAGGATAAAAGGTTCTCTCCTCTGCCTCTTGCCCCCACTCCATTTTTATACTGAGAGCTGGCTGAGAAAGACAGTGCTGGAATAAACAGACAAAAAGCTACGGTGATGTGGATTGGATGCCAGAAGCTTAGGGCACACGTGGACTTGAATGGAGGTTTATTTCCCATGAAACATACGACCTGACTCACTAAATCTTATGACGATTAGGGAAAAGGATGGCATGAGAAGCAATCTGTGATGTCTCAGGATGGTCCCCAGGACAGGTTTCCAAATGCGTTGGGTCCACACACCAATACAATTCCAAGAGAAAGACTGGAGGGCTGACTCATGTTGCCAAGATTTTAGTTGCCCAACTAAGGACGTGGGTTTTAAAAATCACCTATCAACGGTGACTTCCCTGGTGGTCCAGTGGTTAAGACTCCACACTTCCAGTGCAGGGGGGCACGGCTTCGATCCCTGGTCAGGGAACTAGGATCCCACATGCTACACAGCACAGGCAAAAAAAAAAAAAAATCACCTATCAACAAATCTCAGCACAAAAACAACAAGAATAAAACCAAGAAAAGACAGTTGGCCATCACACATACACACAGAGTTGTCCTCATTTTTCTCTTTTCACCACAGACCTGTGAGAACTTCATTCTTGCCCAGCACCAGTCCTCTGACTGGACATTGGGATCCACTGGCCCACAGTCCCATGATAACATTCAGTGAATTATCCTGGAGTGTCCACCATGACCCAGCCTCTGTGCTGGTTTGGAGGATCTTTTCTGGAGTTTGGGGCACAATACGAGTGAGAGGTACTGTTCTTCTACTCACGTAAAAACAGTCTGATTTCCAGGACCCTGTCACAATCAAGAAGACAGACACTCTGACCCTAAACGTGGATACAGTGAAGAGCGGGGCTTCAAAGGAGGTTTCAATGCTCTCCTCTCAGTAATTAATAGAACAAGTATTGAAGAGATAGAAAAACCAAGAGGGATATAGCAGACACTATCAACTAACTTGACTTCATTGATATTTATGGGACTTTTCACCCAACAACTACAAATACACATTCTTTTCAAATGCGTATGATATGTTCACCAAGATCAACTATGGGCTGGGTCATCAAACAAGTCTCCATAAGTTTAAAAGCGCTGGAATTATGTAGTGTATGTTCTCTCACCAAAACAAAATTGAATTAGAAATCAATAACAAAAAGATATCTGTAAAATCACCAAATATTTGGAAATTAAAGACACACTTCTAAATAACCCATGGGGCAAAGGAGAAATCACAAAGGAAATTTGCAAATGTTTCAAAGACAAAGAAAACATAACATACCAAAATCTGTGAGATGAAGCTAAAACAGTATATAGAGGGGCATTTATAAATTTAAAATGCTTATATTAGAAAAATATTTTAAAGTTGAAAATTAATGACCTAAGCTTCTACTTTATGAGGGTAGAAGAAGAAATGCAAATTAATCCCAAAGCAAGCAAAAGCAAGGAAATAATAATGACTGGAAAGCAATGAAATAGAAAACAGACAAACCAGGGAGAAGACCAGTGAAATCAGGAGCATGTCAAAGCTGGTCTTTCTACTCTTGATGGAATAAATGCCGGTGTGTCATTTGGCAAAGGTCATCACTGTCAATGGAGACTGCCTGGTAGGCACGGGGCAGCCAAACACACATGGGATGGAGACTGCCCACTTGCTCAAAGCAGAAATGTAAGGGAGCCTTTGAAGGCCTTTCCTGCCCACCCTCCTTGCAGTTGCCCACCTTAGATCACCAGAGATATGCTGTGCTTCCTGAGAGTCTCCCAAAACACACTTGAAGCTCCTCTCTTCCTCTTGTCCATTTCTTGGTCCCCTGCACAGGATATCATTTAACGGGAGCATGCTGTCAAGTTACGAGTAACAGCTTTCATCTCTGCACTGCAAAGACAAAACATGGGCTGCCCTTCTGTCCACACAGATGGCTACACGTAATATTATATACTACATTTTTAGAATATAGAACCATAGAATGGTAAGGACCAGAAGGGAACCTTTGGCATCATCTACTTCAATACTCACTCGCTCTAGTCATGCCTCATGTTTGTATCAGTGGCACTGGCTTTGGCCACTAGAGAGAAATCTTCCACTGTTCAGACCTCTATAGCAGGAGAAAATTCTACAGCAAAGAAACACTTCTTACTACTAAGATTTTCCTGTTTTGAGGCCAGGCTCTTACCAGCAGAAGTTTCTTGGCCACGAAGGCTCAGTCAATCTTGTGGTTGATGAGAAATACTAAGTTGTGAGGGTTGGAAGGGGCTGTTCCCAAAATTGAGAGTTTGTGCTCTACCTCCATTAGTATAAACCCAGAATCCTGGGGGGTGTTTCACACCCACTGGCTGAGGTGCTTGCAATGATTCCAGCTCCCTGGAAGAGGGAGTCCCGATGCTTCCATTGTCCCCAGTGTACTCAAAATACAGTGTCCAAGTACATACACACCTTGCTACCCAACCACTTCTCTGACATGTATGTTATAATGTGGCATTCAAGGATCTGGCGCCCAGGTTTCAGCCATTCTTCTTTCCAGAATCTACCTATGAATGAGGTTTAGGAAACATTTAAGCTGAAATTCTTCTCCAAAATATATACATTCTATTTATCTGACACGTTCTGCTCTATTACAAACATGCAGACTGGGGGGATTTGCCACAAATCATTCCATGTGATTTTAGCTTTTCCAAAGAGATGCTGTGAGACTTAGTCTTTGAGACAAATTCCTCCTGCAGCCTGGCTTCAGGCTACTCCACCGCACATCCATGCTGGTCCCACCTGAGTCACTCCACTCACAGCCACCTTCTACCTTTAGTCCTGAAGGATTGCTTTAAGCACTGCATGTGAAGAATTCCAGTGACCTGGAAAAAAACGAATGGAGGATGGTGATAAAGACAATCTCCTTTCTTATCAAGCAGTTCTCTTTTTGTCTCATCTGTAAATCCCTTTTGTCTACTCAAAAGGGCAAGGAAATACAAGGGGAAAATATTAAACAGATCTTCTATCAGAATTCCTATTTATTTATTATTATTCCTATTTATTATTTATTATATAATAAATAATATTATAATAAATCCTATTATATTTATTATATAAATATTCCTATTTATTATTCCTATTTATTCCCAACTAACTGGGAGATAAAGAATATTAAATGTCCTGTCAGTATGCATCGAGAATCACAATCTCAAATTTGATAAACAAAATTGGAAGGGAACCCCCTCGTATAACTACAGAAATGAACAACGTGTACACCAACGACATCAAAGTGCCCGGGCATTGTTGTCATTTCCGGGAGGGTCCTTCAAGGTGGAAACACACACACAAAAAAGCTTGCCTGAAAGTTTCCTTCCAACTTCATCTCTTTCTGGCATCACTGTGACAGTCTGAGGGTTTTACCTCATTTGTTTCTTGCCTGTGATATAATTTCTGAGAGGGCTGGGACTCTATTCTCCACAGTGCCGTGTTGCCATCAGCTAGCATTATTTATCCCTGGCACATAGTTGGTGCTCTGTGAATATCTGTCGAATGAATGAGTTAACGAATGACTATTTCTGACTTCCACCTGAGTATCGTCCCACATTTACTCTCATCAGTTGATGGTTTCATCTAAATTATCTCTTCATCACTAGATTTATTTAAGTGAGTTCATTTCATTTTATAAAATATCCCAAAATATACAGTTGGCTTGGGGGAGTCCATGCTACCTTGTTACATCCTTTAACTGTAAATTTCAACTCTCCTTTCCCATCGCCCTGATTTTTGCTGGTCTTGTCGAAAGAAGCAGGACAACATGGGCTCTGTCCCCAGGTGACCCTGGTAAGAGCCTGGCCTCAGAAAAGGAAAATCTTAGTAGTGAGAAGTGTTTCTTTGCTGTAGAACTTTCTCCTGCTATCAGGGTCTGTACAGTGGAAGATTTCTCTCTAGCGGCCAAAGCCGCAGCCACTCTGATACGAACATGAAGCATGGACCAGAGTGAGTTATTATTAGATGATGCTGGTTGGGTAATGAGTCATCGTTTATGGGAAGCACTTCCTGCTGCAGATGTTTTTTCGGACCCTCCGCACGAGGCAAGCTTGTCCTCTTAGGAGGTAACCACAAGCTTCTGTGCAAAGACCTGGTTCTCAGAGAAAACGTAGTCTTTCAAGTTTTGAGTCTTGGAAGCACATCTAATTTATTGCTTGGAAATAGAGTCAGGGACAGCAAACGTTGGCAAAGGGGTGCTTTGAGCAGCAGCATGCAAGTTAAGCCCCAAATGAGCTCATCCTAAAGAAAACTTGTTTTAAAGACTTTAATCTCTCTCCCCAAAACGGCAGTGAGATGTATAAGTCATCTTCAGTAAGAATAAATTACTATTTCTTTCTATAGCAATTAACTATCTACAACTTAGCCAGAAAACCATAACCAAGTGTTTATAATTGTAGGTTCTTGTAAGTGTATATCAAGCGTCTTTCGCTCTCTCTGCCTGACTCTGACTTGTTAGAGACAAGATATCAGAACGTACGAGGATCCCTCTGGGTTCTTCCAAGAATGTGTGTGTGTGCGTGTGTGTGTGTGGTCCTCAGAATGCATATACATTCACACACAGATATACACCCACATGCCCAGCAGTCAGCATTCCAGTGCACGTTAGAAAGCTGTCATTCATCTAACTGTGTTGGAGACAGATTTACTCTCTCAGCAATGTTATGAAGCAGCTCAGTGAGCTGATTGCTCTGTGGCAATGATAACAAGCCTGCAGGGAGATGCTGCATAACACAGCGCTCTGCAAAACAGCTGCTTATTCTGAACCCGAGTGTGCACAGCTTTTTAAACAGTGCATTTTCATTCCCGGACAAATGACAGGCCTTGGTTTTGTTTTTTACATTTCTCTGCTGCTCTTGGGTAAAGAAAACTTCTCTGTGGCTTTGCAGATAATATCTGATTTCTGTTTTCTTAAAAGAAATTGGAAAGCTGGACAGCCAGATAATTGGGGTCATGGCCATGGGCCTGGAGAAGACTGTGCTGGGCTGATTTATGCTGGGCAGTGGAACGACTTCCAATGTGAGGACATCAATAACTTCATTTGCGAAAAAGACAGGGAGACAGGTAAGCAGCAGAGGGGATTTAAGAGAGAGCCACTGAGCTTATATCTTATTAAAGGGCAAGAGGTGATGAGTATAAGGGATCTGAATGTAGGCTCGGTAATCGGCTTCCAGTCCTGGTTCTGCCATTTACTAGCTGGGCAAGCTATTAACCTCAGGGAAATAATAATATCTTCTTAATGGGGTTGTTGTGAGGACTTAAATAAGTTAATAAATGTGCCTAATGTAGAGGAAGTACTCAATAAATATTAGACTAAAAGACCTAGGTCATTACCTTATAATATTGTCAGTCAGTTGTTATTTAACATATGGCACCAGTGTTGTGTCTTTTTCATAGAGTTCCATGCACGGATAATTCAGGTGGCCAAGCATTCAATTCCACGTGTATTTATTGAGCATTTACTATGGGCCAGATGCTGTGCTAGATAATGTAGGGATATAGTTTCCCTGCCTCCTTCTAAGCTCATAAGCCTAAGAGGCATTTGGAGATTCTTTTTTTCATTTCAAAAGGTACTTATGTAAAACTTCATTAAATACATGACCCTCTTCAGGACATAGCATCTTAGTTTTCTTCATCAGAACTAGATTTGAAAGTTTGTGGTGGGTGAAGGAGGAAATGGGGGTGAATGGTAATAGGTATGGGTTTCTTTTAGGGGTGATGAACATGTTCTAAAATATTAGATAGTTCTAAACTATACAACCTTGTGAATATTATGTAATTCTATCTCATAAAGTCTTTATTTTGAAAGTTGGTGGGAGACCTTGAAGGGCAGGCACTATCTTTGTGCTCTCCCTCTGCTGTGCTCCACAGCACCAGTATCACCCCAAGGGGAGCTTTTACACACGTCTGATGCCCAGTTTTTTGCAGCTGCCACGCAGGGAACACCCCTTGATCTCCTGGCTCTAGTGGCCAGTGAGCTTGCATTCCTGGGTCCCATGAGACTATAACAAACAAATCATTCTTGGCCAGCTGCTATCCCCAGGGGACTGTGCAGACAGCAAACTGAATCATACCCCCAGTATTTCTGTGAAAGAGGCCTATTTGCTTGTCCTGGAGCTTCAGCAAGAGGGGTAGGCTTCTGGTTTGGCTCATCTAGGGACCTACTGAGGTGCCCTCCAGGGACAAAGGCTGGTGGATGCCATCTTTGTGACCTCCCTCTGCCTCGTGACAGGGTGCAGGTAGCTCCCAGGATGGAGGTTGTACACTTGTCTGGCACCCTGATTTTTGCAACAACTGTGCAGGAGACACTTCTAGGTCACCCAGTTCTGGTGGCCAGTGGGACATACCTTTCAGTCCCACAAGACTATAAATATTTGCATACTTTAAAAGCTGCTGCCTGAAGGTCTAGTTTCTAATCAGCAAGACTCTAGTTGCTGACTGAGATCCTCCCCTTTGGGGCACTGACAGGTCTTGGCACACTCAAATGCTAGGAGCCACTAAAAATAAAAAAGGCTGCTTGAACAATCACAGTGGTTTGAAGGACAAGCAAGAGCTAGGGCAGTGTTGAAAGATAAGGTTCATTCCTACAAGATGCCACTCCCTCAAGATTGGGAAAGAGGGTTGTTTTATCTAGTTTGACAACACAGAGAGTCAAGCAAAATGAAGAAAGATACATATGTTCTGAATGAAAGAACAAGATAAAACCTTATAAAAAGTCCTTAGTGGAGATAAGTGATGTACCTATTAAAAAGTTCAAAATAATAGTTATAAAGATGCTCACACTGAACTCGGGAGAAGAATAGATGAACACAGTTAGACTTCAATAAAGAGACAGAAAATATAAGAAAGTACCAAATAGAAGTTACAGAGCTGAAGAATACAATAACTGAACTGGAAAATATATACTAGTAGGATTCAGTAGCAGACTAGAAGCAGAAGAAAGGATCAGTGAGCTCAAAAGCAGGGCAGTGGAACACACCCAGTGGAAGCAAAAAGAAAAAAGAATGAAAAAAACGTGAAGATAGTTTAAGGTACTTATGAGACAATGTGAGGTGGTCCAACATTCACATTATAGGGGCCCAGAAGGAGAAGAGAGGGGTAAAGGGGCAGAAACTTCTTGAAGAAATAATGGCTGAAAACTTCCCCAACCTTGGGAAGGAAACAGACATCCAAACCCAGGAAACCCAGAGTTCCAAATAGGAGGAACCCAAAGATACCCACACCAAGACACATTATAATTAAAATGTCAGAAGTTAAAGACAAGGAGAGAATCTTAAAAGCAGCAAGAGAAAAATAACTTGTTACATACAAGGGAACCCCTATGGACTGTCAGCTGATTTTTCAGCAGAAACTTGGCAAGCCAAAAGGGAGTGGAATGGTTTTATTAAAAGTGTTCAAAGAAAAAACCTTCCAGTTAAGAATACTCTACCCAGCAAAGTTATCCTTCAGAATTGAAAGAGAGAGTTTTCCAGACAAGCAAAACCTAAAGGAGTTCACCACCACTAGACCAGCCTTACAAGAAATGTTAAAGAGGCTTCTTTACACTGAAAAGAAAGGGTGCTAATTAAAAACAGGGAAACATATGAAAGTATAAATCTCACTGGTAAAGGTCAAAATATATTTACCTTTACATATATATAGTAAAATTCAGAATACTCTAATGTTGTAAAGGTAGTGGATTAACACTTATAAAGCTAGTATGAAGGTTAAGAGACAAAAGTAATAAAAATAACTACAACTACAATGATTTGTTAAGGGATACACAAGATTAAAAGATATAAATTGTGACATCAAAAACATAAAATGGTGTGGGGGCAGGGAGTAAAAACACAGAGTTTTAGAATGCATTCAAACTTAAGTTGTTATTAAAATAGACTGTTAATATAAATTGTTATATGTAAGCCTCATGATAACCACAATGCAAAAACCTATAGTAGATATATAAAAGATAAATAGAAAGGAATCTAAGCCTACCACTACAGAAAATCATCAAGTCACAAAGGAAGAGAGCAAGAGAAGAAGAAACAGAGGAACTACAAAACAGCCAGAAAACAATTAACAAAATGGCAGGTAATACACATCTTTTAATAATTATTTTAAACATAAATGGACTACATTCTCCAGTCAAAAGACATAGAATGGCTGAATGGATAAAAATACAAGACCCGTCTATATGCTGCCTACAAGAGACTCACTTCAGATGAAGGATACACACAGACTGAAAGTGAAGATGTAAAAAGATATTCCATGCAAACGAAAACCCAAAGAAAGATGGGGTAGCTATATTTATATCAGACATAATAGACTTTAAAACAAAGACTGGAATAAGAGACAAAGAAGGTCATTACATAGTGATAAAGGAATCAATCCAACAAGAGTATATAACATTTGTAAATATTTATGCACCCAACATAGGAGCACCTAAGTAAAAAAAGCAAATATCGACAGACCTAAAGGGAGAAATAGACAGCAGTACAGTATTAGTACCCCACTTTCATCAGTGAATAGATCATCCAGACCAAAAAATCAATAAGGAAACATTGGCCTTAAATGGCACATTAGATCAGGTGGACCTAACTGATAGAAAAAATCCCATCCCAAAGCAACAGAATACACATTCTTCTCAAGTGTACATGGAACATTCTCCAGAATATATCATGTTAGGCCACAAAAAAAAGTCTCAATAAATTTAAGAAGATTGATTTCTAGCCTCACACCATTGTGACTGGAAAAGATGCTTGATATGGCTTCAATCACAAGAAGAAAACTGGAAAAATCACAAATATGAGGAGATTAAACAACATGCTGCTGAACAACCAGTGGGTCAAGGAAGAACTCAAAAAGGAAGTAAAAAATATAGTGAGACAAATGAAAATGCAACATACCAAGACTTATGGGATGTAGCAAAGCAGTTCCAGGAGGGAGGTTCATAGCAATACATCCTATATCAAGAAAAAAAGATCTCAGATAACCTAACCTTACCCCTCAAGGAACTAGAAAAAGAACAAATGAAGCCCAAAGTTAGTTGAAGGAAGGAAATAAAGATCAGAGTGGAAATAAATGAAATAGAGACTAAAAAGATAGTAGAAAAGATTAATGATAGAGCTGGTATTTGAAAGATAAACAAAATCGACCATCTTTTAGCTAGATTTACCAAGAAAAAAATATGGGCTCAAATATATGCAATCAGAAATGAGAGAGGAGACACTGTAACCGGTATCACAGAAATACAAAGATCACTATGAACAATTATACACCAACAAATTGGACAACCTATGAGAAATAAATTCCTAGAAACATACCATCTACAAAGAAATGAATCATGAAGAAATAAAAAAATCTGAACAGACCAATTACTAGTAAAGAGATTGAATAAGTAATCAAAAACCTCCCAATAAACAAAAGTCCAGGGCCAGATGGCTTCATTAGTGAATTCTACCAAACGTTTAAAGAAAAATTAATACCAATCCTTCTCAAACTCTTCCAAAAAATAGAAGAGGAGGAAGCACTTCCAAACTCATTTTATGAGGCCAGCATTACCCTGATACCAAAGCCAGACAAGGACACTACAAGAAAAGAAAATTACAGGCCAATATCCTTGATGAACTATAGATGTAAAAATCCTCAACAAAATATTAGCAAACCGAATTCAACAATACAGTAAAAGAATTATATGCCATGATCAAGTGGGATTTATTCCAGGGATATAAGGATGGTTTAACATCCACAAATCAATCAATGAGATACACTACATTAACAGAATGAAAGGAAAAAATCATATATCATCTCAATAGATGCAGAAAAGCATTTGACAAAATTCAGTGTTCATTTATGATAAAAAAAAACCACTCTCAAATGGATTCCCTGTAGAGGGAAACTCTCTATAGAGGGTCTGTGACAGGCCCACAACTAACATCATACTCAATGGTGAAAAGCTGAATACTTTTGTTCTAAGATCAGGAACAAGACAAGGATGCCCACTCTCACCACTTTTATTCAGCATAGTATTGGAAATCCTAACCAGAGCAATTAGGCAAAAAAAAAAAAAAGGCATCCAAATCAGAAAGGAAGAAGTAAAACTGTCACTATTTGCAGGTAACATGATATTTTATATATAGAAAACCCTAATGGCTCCACCAAAAAAAAAAATGTTAGAACTAATAAATGAATTCTGTAAAGTCGCAGGACACAAAAATCAATGTACAAAAATATGTTGTGTTTCCATACACTATAACAAACGATCAGAAAGAGAAATGAGGGAAACAATACCATTTGCAGTTGCATCAAAAAGGAAAAAAATACCTAGGAATAAATTTACCCAAGGAGGTGAAAGACCTATACACTGAAAACTATAAGACACTGATGAAAGAAACTGAAGAAGACCCAAATAAATAGAAAGATATTCTGTGTTCATGGATTGGAAGAATATTGTTAAAATGTCCATACTATCCAAAGCAATCTACAGATCCAATGCAATCCCTAGAAAAATTCCTATGGCATTTTTCACAGAAATAGAACAAACAATCCTAAAATTTGTATGGAACAATGAAAGACCCCAAATAGCCAAAGTAATCTTGAGAACGAAGAGCAAAGCTAGACACAGTCCCTGATTTCAAACTATATTACAAAGCTACAGGGATCAATACAGTGTGGTAGTGGCATAAAAACAGATACATAGATCAGTGAAACAGAATATATATAACCCAGAAATAAATCCATGCATATGGATTATTGGTCAACTAACTTATGATAAAGGAGCCAAGAATATACAGTGGGGAGAGGACAATCTCTTCAATAAAAGCTATTGAGAAAACTGGACAGCCACATGCAAAAGAATGAAACTGGACCACTCTCTTATACCATACACAAAAATAAGCTCAAAATGGGTGAAAGACTCAAATGTAAGACCTGAAACCATAAAATTCCTGGAAGAAAACATAGGTGATAATCTCCTTGACATTGATCTTGGTAATGATTTTTTGGATCTGACAACAAAAGCAGAAATAAGCAAGTGTGACTACATCAAACCATAAAGCTTCTGCAAAGCAAAGAAAACCATCAACAAATGAAAAGTCGGCTTACTGAATGGGAAAAAATATCTGCAAATCATAGAACTGATAAGGTGCTAATATCCCAAATATATGAAAAATTCACACAACTCAATAGCAAAACACCAAACAATCCCATTGAAAAATGGTCATAAAATCTGAACAGACATTTTCCCAAAGAAGACATACAGACGGCCAACAGGTACATGAAAAGCTGCTCAACATCCCTAATCATCAAGGAAATGCAAACCACAATGAGATATCACCTCACACCTGTCAAAATGGTCATTATAGAAAAGACAAGTGTTGGCGAGGATGTGGAGAAAAGGGAACACTTATGCACTGTTGGTGGGAATGTAAATTGGTGCAGCCACTATGGAAAAACAGTATGGAGGTTCCTCAAGAAATTAAAAATATAATAGAACTACCATATGATCCAGCAATTCCACTTCTAGGTATTCATCTGAAGAAACAAAAACATTAACTTGAAAAGATATATGTACCCTTATGTTCACTGGAGCATTATTTACAATAGCATTATTTACAATATGGAAGCAGTCTAAGGGTCCATCAATAGATGAATGGGTAAAGAAAATGCAGTATATAAATACAATGGAATATTATTATTCAGCCATAAAAAAGAATGAAATATTGCCATTTGTGACAACATGGATTAACCTTGAGGGCATTATGCTAAGTGAAATAAGTCAGACAGAGACAGACACCATATGATCGCACTTATATGGAACCTTATAAAAAAAAATGGAACTCATAGATACAGAAAACAGGTGGTTGCCAGATGCGGAGAGTGGTGGGGTGTACAAAATGGGTGAAGGGGCTCAAAATGTATAAACATCTAGTTATAAAATAAATAAGGCATGGTAATGTAATGTCATGTACAGCATGGTGACTATAGTTAATAATCCTGTTATATATCTGAAAGTTGCTAAAAGAGTAAATCTTAAAAATTCTCATCACAACAACAGCAACAAAATTATAACTATATGTGGTAGTGGACGTTAACTAGACTTACTGTGGTGATCATTTTGCAATATATACAAATTTGGAATCACGTACACTTGAAACTAACATGTTATATGTCAATTTTATCTCAATTTTTAAAAACAAAGTTGATGACAAAAATATATTTTGCTCAAATTATTTTTGACAGTAACTGGGGCACAAATTATGCATTTATCCATTCAACAGTCATGTATTGAAAACCTCTAGTGTGTCAAGCACTCCTCCAAGTGCTAGAGGTCTCCAGACAGGTAAGAAACTCCCATCCTGGTCAGTTTCAGGAAAGGAACACAAATATCTCAACAAGAGATTATAGTAGAGGGTGACAAGTGACCCAGATTTGTCATTTGTTAGCCTTCTTTGGCCATTTGGGATTTGAGTTGGGACTAGGATTCCCCAAAATAGGCTCTTTCAAAGTGAATTTTACCTTTTATTTAATCTGAGTAAGAATTTCTAGGCATTTATTTGAAAAAATAATTATTGAACGATGTGTTTGGAATGTTTCCTATAAAAACACATGTTCCTTTTTTGAATTATACATTAACATTGTTCTTTAAGAAAAACTAACACCCATCCTTTTTCCTTTCTTTTAGTACTATCACCTGCATTATAATGGACTGTGATATAATAATAAGAGCAAATTTTCAGACAGTTCTCAAAGGCAAAAGATACTTCTTCCTCATTGCATCACCTTCTCACCAGATTGAAAAAAAGCACTGAAAACCAATTACTGAAAAAATTGACAGCCAACGTTCTTTACCATCTGCCATTACTTAAGGACTTGGGAACAAAAGTGTTCCCCCAGTATGATACATTGATTTTCAGTATGCAAATGGACTGAATCACATAGATTTTTCTCAGCCAGTAATCATACGGTTATGCAAATCATGTCTTCCAGAGTATGGAATGCTCCAGTCAGAAAAAAGATTATCATTGGTTGTTGAGCTTTAGGAAGAACTGAAAACGTATACTGTGTAAACAGTACCTTACATTTCTAAAATCCCACATGTAGGAAAAATATGCAGACATACAGATATATAGGTCAACTTTTAGTAACAATATGAAATATACTTAAAGAGCTTTTAAAACTTTGTATTTTTGTACAAAATATTTGCCTTTTTACAATTTTTTTCTTTTTTTTTTGTTATTTTACCATTATAGTACATGAAGCCAAAGAAAACAATAATGGTACTAATAAAAACTCATAGGGTTTCTTGTCAGATTTAATTCTACACAGTGGCAAAGAATTTCTTTCAGTTGTGGTTTAAAAAAATAATTAAATATGTGTGTATATGTGTATTTTTTAATGTATCATTTCCTCAGAGGAATCAATCACTTGAAATGTCTAAGAAGTGTCCTTGCAGATTTTGCCAGTATAGGTCAAGCCTGAGCATGTGTGTGGCTCAGTCAAGTGGGCCATGCATCAAGCCCATCACCAGCCAAGACTCTTGCTGTGTGTCTGCCAGGCTCAGAGGAAGTGGTCAACTCAGGATGTGCTTTTACTTCATTTTGGCGGAGTCAGGGGTGGTGGAGAGGCATCTGTTGGGAAGGGCAGAGCACCTGAATCTGGCTATCTAGAAGGTCCTGTTTTATGGCTGAGGTATGAATATACTTGGTATCAGACCCATACCAGAGCTGATATTAAATGTCAGGAAAGTATGGCATCACATCGGCCAAAGGCAGAGATGCTAGAAAGATGGGGACGCCTATACACTACCTGGAAAGTTTATGTTTTCTTCAGTCAGATTCCAAAGAATCCGTAATTCCAAGGCACATGCATGATGAAATGCAAGAATAAAAATCTTGGCCACTATGTTGAACTCTTGCAAAGAACCTTTTGTCTGAGCCCATCTACCTTCTACTCCTTGACTTGCCATTGAAAAGTCTAACATGAAATGTGCTGAAAACAGGCTTAGATGTAACTGATGCTCAAAGGTAAGATTTCCATCCAACAGATTCCCTCTCCTCTCCTCCCAAGGAGCTCCCCAGCAGTGCTGCTACCTATCCCACATACAATGGTAAAAAGAATAAAGACAGAGTTTGATTTTCACACCTGCAGCTGTGTGGACTGTGTTGTCTTGCCCTGGTCACTGTTCATGCCATCTCTGCAGCCCAGGAATGGTCACCTCCTCAGCACCTTTATGCCCTGCTGTCCTGTCCATGTAGTCTGGTCGGGCTGGTAGGACCCACTGTCATCTGGGCCCTATGACACAAGACAGGCACTGGACTCTGGTACCTCTTCAGGCTCAAGACCTTCTATAGACTAAACTCTATCCTCTTTTTCATCCCCTTCTGGTTTCTTAGGTGTCAATTAAGATTCATGTTCAGAAGCAACTTGAACGTCTGATGCCATGCTCAGAAGAGAATGGTGCTGGCTCCCACAGCTGAGGGTGTTCCTAATAACAACTTACCCAGAGCTTATCATTTGTCAGGCTTCAAGCAGATGATCTCATGTCATCCTCCCAACAGCCCTAAAAAGTAGGCCTTACTGCTCTCCCCATTTTATAGGGAGGTGATGTCATTTCCTGGGTCACATCATCACCAAGGAATGAGGCAGGATTCAGACTCGAGCTTTGAAAATGTTCTAATTTTCTTTAGGAAGCAGGGTTCATCTTAATAACACAGTAAAATCAGATGAAAATCACACATTACCAGATGCCTCATGTACTCCTCTGTATATTTAGCTATTTATACACCATGTTTCTATTCACCTACTCACCACTGATGCCCTTCTGGGAGGAGAGTTTTGGTAAAATGTCATGAGGTCCTCAAGCACTTGAGTTGCTATGAGAAGATGGAAACTTTTTAAATGACTTGAAAGAATGAGTGCGCAACCAGAAAGAAAAAAACCCTTTCTTTTCCTCTTTGTGAGCAGCGTTCACCAGGTCTTCCCATATCCTTCCAATTTTAGCAGTTAGAGTTTAAAGCAGACAACAAATAGTAAGACCTGCTCCCACTTTAAAAATCAGATGTTTAAGGAAATAGAAAGCTACATAAATCATATATCCCTGGGACTTCCCTGGTGGTGCAGTGGTTAAGAATCTGCCTGCCAATGCAGGGGACATGGGTTCGAGCCCTGGTTTGGGAAGATCCCACATGCTGCAGAGCAACTAAGCCCGTGCACCACAACTATTGAGCCTGCGTTCTAGAGGCCATGAGCCACAACTACTGAAGCCCTCGCACCTACAGCCTGTGCCCCGAAACAAGAGAAGCCACTGCAATGAGAAGCCCGTGCACCACAACGAAGAGTAGCCCCTGCTCACTGAAACTAGAGAAAGCCTGCACGCAGCAACGAAGACCCAACGCAGCCAATCAAACAATCAATCATATATCCCTATATAAATCAGGTAACAATATTAAGCATGTGTATTTTGCCTCAGATGACAGAACTGATCTCTTGAAAAATGAAGTATGTTAACTCATTCATGGCTCAAAGAAGTCCAATAATAATAATAAAAGTTTAAATATATTTAGCACTTTCACATACATTACCTCTTCCAACCTTGGTGCAAAACTTTTCTCTCTACTTTAGGAATGAGGACACTGAGGCTAATTTGAAGACTTGCCCGTTGCCCACATCACTGTCATGCAAATCTGATCAGGTTCCTCCTTCTTACGTCCCTAAGTCTAAGTCCATTCTAACCCTTACCCCCAGTTTAAAATCTTCTGAGTTGCCTGCAGGACATACATGCAGGGGAGATAAGGGCCTTGTGACCAGGTCCTCAGCTGCACCTCCAGCCTCCCCTCCAGCTGCAACCCTGCCCTCCCTTGCCATGTGCCAGAACAGCCTTGCAAGCCACCTGCAATTTCCTCCATGCTCTTTCTTACCCTCATACTTTACCTGAACTTCCCTTCCCTACCTTTGTTACCTGGAAAGTACCTCTAAGATACAGCTCAAGCATCACTTCTAGCCCGAATCCTTTCAAAACAAATGCACCCTGAAGGAAGAGCTGATTCTTCCATGCCAAACGCTACACACAAGTGCTCCGGATAACATGGAGGAAAACCCACACACTGTGTTAGATGATCTACAGATTAGCTGAGAGGCCTAAATATTACTGAATTAAGAAGAGAAAGGTGGGCTTCCCTGGTGGCGCAGCAGTTGGGAATCTGCCTGCCAATGTAGGGTACACGGGTTTGAGCCCTGGTCCGGGAAGACCCCACATGCTGTGGAGCAACTAAGCCCGTGCGCCACAACTACTGAGCCTGTGCTCTAGAGCCCATGAGCCACAACTACTGAGCTCACGTGCCACAACTACTGAGGCCCACGCGCCTAGAGCCCGTGCTCTGCAACAAGAGAAGCCACCATGATGAGAAGGCCCGTGCACCTCAATGAAGAGTAGCCCCTGCTCACCGCAACCAGAGAAAAATCCCGCAGCAACGAAGACCCAATGCAGCCTAAATAAATAAAATAAATAAATTTATAAAAAAAAAAAGAAAGAAGAGAAAGGTGAATATGGCCAGTCAGCAATGAAATCTTAAGAGAACTGATGAATGGGAGAAGCCAAGCAGGAGAAATGAAGCAATTCACGTTGATAACAACTGGTTACTATAAATCCACTATATTGGCTATATATGTAATATACATATTATGAATGGAATATTGAGTGAAAAGAAAACTGGCAAAGCAGATTCATTCTATTTATCAAAATATGGCCCTGAGTCAGGGAAAAGCTTTAGAAACCTTTTCTAAATGGCTGTGTAATGAAATATCTCTTTTCTGTTATACTCAACAGTTTTAGAAGTATAGGTGAACTTTTGCCATTTTTTAGAAGGTATTTCTCTGTACCATAGCTCCATTTTCCTGGAAAGCATCCCGTAGTGGCATGGCATCACACTTATTTTATAAATCACAGAGCAGATGTTAAAGAGATTCCACTCCACCCGTTCATGCTTTTTCCTCTCCTCCTAGATATACTTGTTCAAATAAGTACATAGCATGCCCAGGTTACACCAGGTGGGCAGAAGTCCAAAGAAAAGCAGGCTTAAGAAAACCAACTTTAATTCTCCAGAAGCAGAGCCCCTGGTTTTCAAACTTTTCAATGAATGAGTCTATGAATGAACTCAGTCCAGCCCTGCCTGCCATAGGCAGGGTTGTATCCCAGCCTCCAGCTTTCCTCCAAGGACTTATTAGGTAAAACAGGGATCACCTGTACAACTTGGTTGGGAGTCAGCTGCCAGCAAGGAGACTCCCACCAACAACTCAATCAGGCAGGTCATTAAATGGGCTTTAACAAAAGGGTTAGTCCTCTTGGCCAGAGATGGAGAATTGTCCTTTGGCCAGTCTTCCAACCGTTGGTGCCAGAGTTTGGTGTATTCTTTAATCATCACTCATTGCTGTGACCCACTAAATAATGCCTGCAAGCTTCAGGGAATTATAAGATTCTTAAAAGCAGTTGCTGTGCCTGAGAGCAGAGGAGCTAGGCCAGGTTTGACATAAACCAGCACAAAGTGCTGGCTCTAGAGTAGCTATAATAACACCTACTATCTCCAATTACCATACGAGGAAATTGAAGATCAGACAGGTTAAATAATTTTCCAAGAACTGGGATTTGAACCCATGGCCACCTAGCTTCCACCCCACCAGGCTGTCTCCTTTGATCCAACAGTAACCTTCCTGAGAGTCTGGGCTTTCTGGGTTGTATTTTGTTCTTTGCCACAAGAAATCAGTCAAGCCACCAGGTCTCTCTAACAGAAGCAGGGAGATAATGGAGGAATCGTGATTCGTGCCCTTTACATAAAAGTACTAGACCAATCTCTTTGTTATCAATGAGCAAAGAGGCAAAAGTCCACTTGGCACCCATGCCATGGATGTCCAAAGAGGTCCAGTTTGGAGAAACCACCGTAGATTCTAGAGTAACTGGATGTCTCACAGGGTTCTCTGATATAATTAGTGTCAAATGAAAGGAGACAGGCTTGGGAGCCAAATAGACCCAGGTTTGAATCCTCCTCTCTACTTCCTGCTTGTGAGGCATATGCTGTTGGATTCTGTTTGCTAGAAATACACTAGCCTTTTTATGCATATAAATTGTATCTACCCAAAATGAATAGAATGAAGTCATATACCATTGTGTCCTCCCTTTGTTTTAGGGGCAGATGGAAGGATGAATGCATGAATAGTTGCAAGGACAGATGCAAGCATGGATGGACAGATGGTTGGCTGCATGGAAAGGCTCTGGCCCCATCATAAGTAGTTTTTTCACAGGTTCTACCTCCTTCCTCATGACCTGTAGAAATATGACTTTCTGCTCCACACAAATCCCACTGGAAGCATCTCTCCTGGAACTTCAACCAAACTCTAAAAGGCCAACTAAAGGAGAGCTGAAGGTCAGAAAGGATATGGGAGAGGCTGGCTGAACTCAGCTGCATGAGGCAGCTCCAGGTCCCACTTACTGAGACCTGGGAGGAAGGGGGCACAAGAGGAAAAGCACGGAAGCCTGATGCTGTGGGAAATCCTGATCAAACAGACAAAAAGCAAGAAAGAGTCCCCAGTGGACTTGCTAACATGCTCTTAAAAATCTATAATCCTGCCCCCGCCAAAAGATTTCCTAGCTCCAACCTTCCACCATGATGTTCATAGATAGTAAAATGAATAATGATTTTTCTCGTAGACACACACTACCTTGTTATTGATGGTAATAACAACTTATTTCTAAACAACTATTTGCCTTGCCTCCATTTGGACAATACTGTGTGAAAATAAGCTCTTTTTACTCCAAAGGTATAGTTTGGAGTCCACTTCATAAAATAGTCTGGATTTCAGGTCCTATAAGATGCCACTTAATTGACACTCTGCAAAGAAATAATCAGTTTATACCAGAACTTCACCTATTTCAACCCTATACCTACAACTACACTGGGTGAAGTATATACCAAGAGGCCTAAATCAACAGGCACAAGGAATAATGACCAGCACCTTCATACAGAGCCTGGCATTTCTCAGAAAGAAAAAAGAAGCCCCCCAAAATTAAATGATGGATAGATAGATGGAAGGAAGGAAGGAAGGGAAGAAGAAAGGAAGGAGGGAGGGAGGAAGAAAGATAGGAGACAGAAACATAGACACATAGATGCATAGAATGGAAGAGAAAAAGAAAGAGGGTCAGCCAAGAGAAAGCTGTTACCATTTTTTTTTTTACCCAAGAGTCCATTTGAAAGAGTTCTTTCGGTGGAGAAAGCACTGCCTTAAAGTCCACTGAAGTCCTGAAGTCCTCCACCTGCCCCCCCCCAGGCAGGTGAAACCTGAGTTTAAGATGATGACAGCTTAGGAGCAGCCAGCGGCACTGCACATACTCTTCTGAAGGCATGAAAAAATCATCTGCTCAAGATCGTTGGTGCTCACTTTTCAACTCTGTGGCCACAGTGTTTTGAAATCACAGAGCCCCAGCATTACCTTTTCCGGTTTTCGTCTTCCATCGCAGGCAACGGGATCATATGCACTGCATTCTTCCACAGTCTGCAGTAAGAACTGGCAGCTTGGTCAGCTGGCCCTGGCATTTGGGGTTGCTGCTTCCCACCTTCCGTGGGGACTGTTTTCCTCCCTAATTCAGCTCGCTGACACACACCCTACCACAACGGGCACCTCGTGAGGCCAGAGCAGGGGAGGCCAGGAACCCAGCATGTTACCCAAATACAGGGTGGGGTTGAACCTACCCAGGAGCAGACCTGCCAGAGACAGGCTGCTCCCAGCAACCGGAAACCCCCGCAGGGATGCACTGGGCACCACGGAAAAGCAGGCAAGGCTG
This sequence comes from Phocoena sinus, assembly GCF_008692025.1. Classification (NCBI taxonomy): domain Eukaryota; kingdom Metazoa; phylum Chordata; class Mammalia; order Artiodactyla; family Phocoenidae; genus Phocoena; species Phocoena sinus. Next base: position 52,453,604 of record NC_045776.1, on the reverse strand, counting down.
ATCTGTCTGAACATTCGCATGAACTCTGGATTCTCACCCTTCCCTGTCTAGCCCTGTTGCTATTTTTGAGAAATAATCTCCTACTTAGTATTAGAGATTATATAAGAAAATACCACTTCTCATAAGAAAATAAACCAATCCCCAAGACTAGCACTTGAAGGATAACATCCTGGACCACACAGCCTGATGTGTCCCTAAGCTTCACGTTCTCCTGGGGCCTCATGGATCCCTGCTGTCATCACAGCAGGAGAGGGACACTGCTCTGTTAACGCTCACAGCCAAGCATTGACCAAACCCCTCCCCCCTTTCATTCTCTAGGTTAGAAGCTCTGGAGAAGGCTTACAGTCAGGGCTAGAGCACAATAAAAGATAAACAGTCACAGAGAGCATCCAGTTGCTAGAGAAGCAGAGCTTGTCAGCCACGGAGGATTCCAAGGAGGAGAGGTCTCACCTGGACTGCCCCCTTACTCACTCCAGGGTGCCGCCTGGCATCGCCTTGAAAACCCCCTGTTCAGAAGCACCTTTTAGGCATCTAGACCCCCAAAGTGCCCCTCTCCTGCCTACAGATCCATGGGTCCACCCTGGAGACACCTGTCTCCAGTTATTCACATGACACAGATCTCAACCTTCAGAAAAGATCCAGCCTCACCCTACAGGGTCTGCACCAGAATAACCAAATCTCAATAATAAAAACCCAATGTCACTAATACAAGAGACAGAGGAAGGGATAGGGAGGGAGACAAACTTCGGTAGAAAGGGTGGAAGGTGATACTTCACCCAAAGAAGTGTGTCTCCAAAGGTGGACTCTTAGTCATTGTGGGGAGGAATCTGGGGATAGGAGGTAAAAGGGGGATGACATTTATAAGGGGGGATGACATTTATAAGTGGACCATTTTTTCCTTATCTTTATAGACGTTACTTTCTTAGAGCAGTTTTAGATTTAGGGAAAAATTGATCAGAAAGTTCAGCCAGTTCCCACACATCTCCTCCCAGTTGCAACTGCACAGGTGGAATGAAGGAGAGTGAGGCCCTTGGCCTCGGGAACTTGGCTGTCACAAGGCATTTAGGAGGCAGTTCCAGAAAAAAAAAAAAAAAGATCTTTCCTCCGAGACAAGGCAGAAGCCAGCCCTCCCAGGGTCAGATAACGAAGACTCTGCATGCTTAGCACCCAGCTCAGGGGGCTTGCAAACTGACACTACGTATTTTGAAAACTTTGCAAAATTAAAAAGAAAAAAAGAGTTTCTCCATGGATGGCAATTGTTAGCCTGTCTTCAGAGCAGGAGCCCTTTCAGCTCTTCTCTTTTGTGGGAATTTTGGGGAATACAGGAAATTGGGGGCACCCTGACGTCCTTACTCAAACCCCTTTACCACTCACCCGAACACCCTCTTTTTCCCATTTTCTGCAAATTGGCACCATTCTCTCCTCAGGTGTCTTATGCGATGGCCGAGCACTGTATATCCTTGCTGACGTTCTAGTCTTCAGAACCTCCTCCTATAGGACACCCAGGATAAAATTTTCAAGGATACACCACTCCCTGGAGCTCCTCAAAATCAGCAGTACCACAGTGGTGCATCTGGCCTCAGGATCAAGCCTTGAGATCTGTCTCTTCTCCCCCTCTTATTAATTTATTCCATCATTTATTTATTTATATCATATGTGTATGGACTCAATCCACCTAGGGTCTTTGTAGTCTGTGCGTCAAGACTCCCAATAAATTACTGAATGTCCTCGCCAGCACTATATTTGGAAGAGATTTCATGAGGAAGGGGGCAGAGTGGTTTGTATCTTTCCACGCATATTCTAGACAAGGAGTCAGCGTGCGATAGTCTGTGGGCCAAATACAGCCCCCTGCATGTTTTTATAAATAAAGTTTTATTGGAACACAGCTGTGCTCATTGTTTAAGCACTGTCCATGGCTGCTTTTGAACTGCAATGGCAGAGTTGAACAGTTGCGATAGAGACCAGATAGCCTACAACACTGACATGTCCTATCTCTTCCTTTACAGAAAAATGTTGCCAACCCCTATACTAGATGGTAATAATTTATCTTTCTGTAGTGCTTAGGAAGTGTTTCACACATATAATTTTATTTCAGACAAACACCTCAGTGGATTAGGATATTTTATCACTTATAGTATCATTGTGCTGCTATGACATTTCCTACTTTACAAAATGAGGAAGCTGAGGCTGAAGGTGTTAATGGACTGGGCACTGAGTAGCAGAGGGGTCCTCAAACTCAGCACTGTTTCCATCCCACTCTCCCACCACTGTGTCTACAATACCAATATCCTTAATGTGACCTGATAAGAGTCTGAAGGGCACACAGAATCATCTTAAGGAGCTTTAAAAGCAAGGTAGCACTTTCGACAACCTCTCTTGTAAGAGGTCACCAATAGTAATAGCAACTGGAAAAGGCAAAATTATAGAGACAGTAAAAAGATCAGCGGTTGCTAGGAGGGAGGGGAGAGAATGGAAAAACCTGACAAGTGCTACCTTAGCCAGGTGACCAAAGCCAGCATTAACAGTCATAATTCATGTGGATGGCCTGTACTCTTGATATGATGTAATGAAAATGGCACTTTATCCTTTGGTCTGTCTCCCAAAAGCCCATAAAATCAGTCTATTCGTGCAGAAAACATCAGACACATTCCTATGGAAGGACATCCTACAAAATATCTGAGTGGTACTCCTAAAAACTGTCAAGGCCATCAAAAACAAACAAGGAACAAAAAACAGTCAAAGCCAAGGAAAACCTATGGAGACCTGACAATTCCATGTAATGTCGTATCTTGAATGGGATCCTGAGACAGAAAAAGGACATTAGGTCAAAATTAAGGGCATCTGAGTAAAGTATCGACTTTGGTTAATAATAACGAACCAATATTGGTTCACTGATTATAACACATGTACCATACTAATGTAAGATGCTAAGATAAAGGAAACTGGGTGCAGGGTATAAGGGAATCCTCTGTACTATCTACTCAATTTTTTTGTAGTAAGTCAGAAAGAGAAAGACAAATACCGTATGCTAACACGTATATATGGAATCTAAGAAAAAAAAATGTCATGAAAAACCTAGGGATAAGACGGGAATAAAGACACAGACCTACTAGAGAATGGACTTGAGGATATGGGGAGGGGGAAGGGTAAGCTGTGACAAAGTGAGAGAGTGGCATGGACATATATACACTACCAAACGTAAAACAGATAGCTAGTGGGAAGCAGCCGCATAGCACAGTGAGATAGCTCGGTGCTTTGTGACCACCTAGAGGGGTGGGATAGGGAGGGTGGGAGGGAGGGAGACACAAGAGGGAAGAGATATGGGAACATATGTATATGTATAACTGATTCACTTTGTTATAAAGCAGAAACTAACACACCATTGTAAAGCAATTATACTCCAATAAAGATGTAAAAAAAAATAAATAAAAACCAAGGGAACTTTTTGGCCAACCCAATAAAATAAATAAATAAAAAATAAAGTCTATTTTTAAAAAAAATTTGCTAAATTAGATACAAAGCTATACTAACAGGGCAATAACAACTCCTGGGCATACATCCAGAGAAAACCATAATTCTAAAAGATACGTGCACCTCAATGTTCACTGCAGCACTATTTACAACAGGTAAGACATGGAAGCAACCTAAATGTCCATCGACAGAGGAATAGATAAAGAAGATGTGGTATATATATACAATGGAATATTAGCCATAAAAAAGAATGAAATAATGTCATTTGCAGCAACATGGATGGACACAGAGGTTATTATACTAAGTGAAGTGAGTCAGACAGAAAGACAAATATCATGTGATATCACTTATATGTGGAATCTAAAAAATGATACAAATAAACTTATTTACAAAACAGAAACAGACTCACAGACTTAGAAAACAAATTTATGGTTACCAAAGGTGAAAGGTGGGGGGAGGGATAAATTAGGAAGTTGGGATTAACATATACACACTACTATATATAAAACAGATGATCAATAAGGACCTACTGTATAGCCCAGGGAACTCTACTCAATACTCTGTAGTAACTTACATAGGAAAAGAATCTGAAAACGAATAGATATATGTATATGTATAACTGAATCACTTTGCTGTGCACCTGAAACTAACACAACATTGTAAATCAACTATACTCCAATATAAAATAAAAATTAAAAAAAGAATTACAAAGTGAAAAAATAAACTTTTTTTTAGTTGCTAAATTAGATACAAAGCTACACTAACAGGACAATAGGGCCATAACCTTTGGAGTTATCTCTTCAGCCAGACAGAAATCATCTGCTCCTCTACTGGTCAAAAATCACTGGCAGCTTATCAATTATCTTCATTAACATCCAGCTTTACAGCGTTTGAGCCATTAATTTGCCAAAGTTTTATTCCCTAAAGGTTCTGATGGCCCGTTGATGGGCTTGTTGGTCAATGCAACAGAATGACATTTGCACGGATATATATTTATCCTTTTATGTTATTTCCATGTTTTGGATAATTTCATCTTAAAAACATAACTCGTAAATTTTTTAAATCATTATTTTTCAGAGAAGTTTTAGGTTTACAGAAAAATTAAGCAGAGTGTACAGAGGGCTGCCATATCCCCTCTCAACCACCCCCTCCCCCAGTTTCTGCTCTTAATAACATCATTCATTAGTGCACTACACTTGTTACAATTGATGAACCAGTAGTGCTAAACTACTGGCTTAAACTAAAGCCCATAGTTTACATTAGGGTTCACGTGACATGTAGCCATCGTTATATTGATAGTTTCATACAAAATAGTTTCACTGTCCTAAAAATCCCCTGTATTCCACCTATTTATTCATCCCTCTCCCCATCACCTGGAACCCCTAGTAACACATATTTTTAGTGTTCCCATGGTTTTGTCTTTTCCAGAATGTCATATAGTTGGGAATCATACAGTATGTAACCTTTTCTTATTGGCTTCTTTCAATTACTATTTATAATATTACTAATAAAGAGTTATATACATTTAACCTTCTTCTATGTCTTTTCATGGCTTAATAGCTCATTTCTTTTTAGTGCTGAATAATATTCCATTGCCTGGCTATACCACAGTTTACCCATTCACCTACTGAAGGACATCTTGGTTGCTTCCAAGTTTTAGCAATTATGAACAAAGCTGCTATAAACATCTGTGTGTAGGGTTTTGAGTGGACATAAGTTTTCAGTTCCTTTGGGTAAATACCAAGGAGCATAATTGCTGTATTGTATGGTAAGAGTATGTTTAGCTTTGTAAGAAACTGTTTTCCAAAGTAGCTGTACCATTTTCATTCTCACCAGCAATGTATGATCCTGTTGCTCCACATCCTTGTCAGCATTTGGTGTTTTCAGAGTTCTGGACTTTGGCTATTCTAAAAGGTGTATAGTGGTTAATCTTTGTTATTTAACTGAAATATTTAGTCCACTTATAAGTAATGTGATTGTCGTGTATTTGGATTTAAATCAAGCATCACGTGTTTCGTGTCTCACTTTCTCATGTTCCCTTTCTCCCCTTTCCTGTCTTCTTTTGGATCAAATATTGTTTTGCCCCCTTCTCTACTTTTTGTTTTGCTATTTAGACATTATTTTGACATTATGTTAGTGGTTACATTAGCTTGGAAAATATAATATTATTTTTGACTTTTTGAGTTCAATTTATTTAATCTATTAAAAAAAGTTCACCCCTTTCTCCCACCCCCACCCCCTACCCCTTGCAATCACCAACATGTTCTCTCTATCTCTGAGCTCAGTTTTTTGGTTTTTGTTGTTTTTCTTCAAGATTCCACATATAAGAGAGATCATATAGTATTTGTCTTTCGCTGTCTGACTTATTTCACTTAGCATTAATGCCCTCAAAGTCCATCCATGTTGTCACAAATGGCAAGATTTCATTTTTTGAAGGCTGAATAATATTCCGCTGTATATATATACCAAAATTTCTTTATCCATTCATCCACCGATGAACACTTAGGCTGTTTCCATATCTTGGCTATTGTGAATAATGCTGCAATAAACACGGGTGCTGCATACAGCTTTTCAAATTAGGGTTTTGTTTTCCTCACAAAAATATCCAGAAATGGAATTGCTAGATCATATGATAGTTCTATTTTTAATTTGAGCCACCTCCATATTGTTCTCCATAGTGGTTGCACCAATTAGCACTCACACAGACAATGCACAAGGGTTCCCTTTTCTTCACATCCTCATCAACGCTTGTTATTATCTTTTTGATAAGTCATTCTGACAGCTGTGAAGTGGTATCTCATTGTGGTTTTGATTTGCATTTTCCTGGTGATTAGTGATGTTGAACATCTTTTCATGTACTTGCTGGCCATTCATATGTTTTCTTTGCAAAAATGTTTATTCAGATCCTCTGCCTATTTTTTAATCAGATTTTTTTTTTTGGCTATTGAGTTATATGAGTTCTTTATATATTTGGGATATTAGCCCTTTATCAGATCTATGATTTGCAATCATTTTCTCCCATTCAGTAGGTTGCCTTTTCATTTTGTTGCCTGTTCATTTCTGCTGGGCAGAAGTTTTTAGTTTTATATAGTTCGACTTGTTTACTTTTGCTTGTTGCTTTTGGTGTCAGATTACCAAAAATCATTGCCAAGACCTATGTCAAAGAGCCTACCGCCTCTGTTTTCTTCCAGGGGTTTTATGGTTTCAGGTCTTAACATTCAAGGCTTTAATCTCATAACTCATAACTCTTCTACTGTTTTCTTCACTACTAGCTAGACCCAGGATTCTTAATTGGTAGGTCACGTATAGTACGGTGGCATCTCACAAATCCATTGCTAACATGTGGCCAAATATTGATCAACATATAAATTTCATTTTGGGCACAACTACAATACTTACTGTTACAGAGTTGTTCAAAAAATGAAACACAGAGGTGACGAGGCTGTGAAAAGCAATATAGAGCTATGTGGAACTTACTGTAAGGCGGTAAAGCATAAATTTTTATCAGGCTAGTACCAAAGGCAAATTTTATGCTAATTTAACCATGTGAGCAAAAGGCCAGGGCAGTAAAAAGGTCTTCTGAAACAACAACATGGCCTGAAAAGCTGCCAGGTGAATGAGGAAATGACTGTGGATGCTTTCATAACACCTTGAGAAAGTGTTAAACCCGAGCAGTGGCTGCATGGTAATTTATTGCTTACTTGTTTACCGTTGTTCTGAGTATTTCAATCTCTTCACAAATGCCACCAAAATTCTAGCATACGAGAATGGACTAGAAATGTAAGAGCTGAGAATCAGTGAGCCAGGCTGTAAAATGTCAGAACTAAGAGAAAGCAAAAAAGATGGGAATAGAGTGAAAGACTGATAGATTTCTGACCCTATCTGCAGAGCCTCTGCTTTTGGCATTGGGCACTAGGCAAAAACACCTCCAAGTCCTTCCAGGCCTACGATTACATCTCAAGAAGATAGCTCATTTGTTGGAGAATTCATCTCCCACCAACCAATCCCAGGAGAGAGAGATGAAGGGGTGGAGGGGAAGCAATTTTTCATAGAGCTGAGCCTTAGACCACTGTCAATGCTGTAACTATATTACACTTGCCACTTATTTTGGTAATTTATCGGGGTAAGGTACATGGGATAATTTAAAAACTAAATTCATTCAGTCACTTTCAAAAACATTCAACTGGCTTACGTGTGGAGCAATAAAGTGTGAAAGTGACACAGCATCCAAATTATAGCCATGTGTGACTTGGCTTTTTTATTTGGGGGAAAGAAAATGGTCAAGCCTTAAGGATCGTGTTTCTTTCTGTCGCTCTGACTCTGAGGAATAATGAGTTCCTGCTGGCGACACAGTGGCTTGGGGAGGCAAGCACAGAGGGGCTTTGGTGCACTTCCAAAGCTGTGTGTGAGCCTTCAACATGAGACCCTGGTTCGGCGGGAGGAACAATGAATGAACCCTGCTGAACAGGGGCTGGGGGTGTCACGTGTTAACATACAGACCTTCCCTGAGATCCCTAAGCACTTCTCAAATGTGAATTAACTTGAGCATCCTTACCACAGAGCACAAGGCACAGTTATTCATTCATACATTCATCAAAGATTCATATAGTCAACCTCTTAGGGCCTCTCTACTATGTTCTAGATCCTGTGCCAGATGCTGGGGATCTTTCTTGAGTTCCCTGGAAAGCAGATCCCAAGATAAAGCCTTCATTTACCTCCTCCACCACCCACTCTAGATTTCACTCACCTTTGGTCAGTACTCCAGACAGCTGAGGCTTCCTGCCTCATGGGCTGACCCAGAACCTCAGCCCTGAGTCCTCAGCTGCCTTGGCCTCATCAAGCCATAGCTGTTGAAGTTGCCCACTTACTGTTATTGCTGGCATGGAAGCACCGAGAGACACCCAAGTGAGTCCTCTGGGTTCCAGTCAACTCCTCCATGCTTTCATTATGTAGGAGCAATCCTCTGCCTCATGGTAATTAGGGTCAATTTTGCCCACCAAGGGGATAATTCTTTTCTTTGCCAGTTCTTCCACTGACATGAGGAGCCTAAAATGACCTGACATAGTCACAGCTTCAAGTTCACCTGCTGCCTGGTGTTCCTCTTGTGGAAACCAGAACCTTTAAAATGGCAGAGTCTAAAGTTGCAAGCTTGATAAGCAGTGATCCTGAGAGGATCCACACCCATTTCTATCCCTTGGTTCCTGTACCTGTGAATTCTAGTTATTGGGAGCATAGCACTATAGCCACTGACTTAGTGGATATACTGCACCCTGGAAGACAGCACCCTAACTCTGCAGGTTATTGCCCCAAGGCTAGAACCCTAGCTGAGCCTTCAACAGTCTTTGCACTCTCCCATTAGACTAGCTACTTCTGGTTGATCAGATCTCTGGGGAGACCAGTAGATCTCGTGTTCATGTGCCCTTTGCCACAATGCTGTGCAGGATGCCATTTTTAATAGATCAGGAATTCTGTGAGCCCTTGGGTGGTGATATTAATAGAGACATGTGGGTAGGGTTGGTATATCAATTCTGGAAAGGACAACTTGAAATTGACATCATTCTGCCACCAAGTGGGTGGTCTGGTCTCCCCAAGGCTCATCACTAGCTGTCCACATCCACAAGATGAGACATCTTGTCTACCTTGTGGTTGAGAGTTCCCTCTGCAGTGGGGGTTCTCTGGTGGGCATTAATGTAGGATACAAAGATACACATACTCTGTGCCCACAACCACAGATACATCCTCATGCCTCTTCCCCAGATTTCCTCACCATGGACCTTCCAATTTTGTTCCTTCTGGGCCCCGACCAAGCAGTCAAGCCATTCACTCTTGTCCAAGAATTCATATCAATCTGTATCTCAGGGTACTTCTCCTTCTTTATAAAGTGAGCCTTTATAAGGTCACCCTGAGAGGGGGTACAACATGGCAGCAGTCCATCTCCAGCCAGCACCAAGATCCCATGATCTTTCTTTCCACTGTGCTGGTAAATGGATAGGGGGTGGCTGGTTAAGTTTCCCACTGTGGTAGGTTCAGGGCAGGGATGTGATATGAGTGAGGCTCTTTGGTGCTTAAGTCTGTGCTTTTCCTTGGCACCCCACTCTGCCAAACCAGAGAGTAGTGCTAGGATGGAGAATACATAGTTTCTCCTATAAGTTCTTTGCCCAGTGGGTGGTCACTACTACTCTAGCGACTGGCCAGAACATGACACCCTCTACAGAGCAGGTCAGAAAAACATCCGTGTGCCAGCTCCCACTCTGCCCAGTTTTGGAGGGTACACTTTACACTGTGGCTGTTATTACCAGTTTGAATGCCATTGCTGTAGAAAAATGAAAAACCGCAATTTGGTTTGGGCCAATCCTGGCTCACAAATTGTGTTCCAGCCAGCTGAGAGATTGGTATTTCTAGGAGAATAGAAAAGTTAAGAAATCTGCAAGGTCTGCCTTGTGTTGATTTTTCCAGGGACTTAGAAGTTACTGGATGCTTCAAAGTATTGAGTGACTAATTTTCTTTCCTTTTTTCTAAAATCTAACATGGTTAAGCACTTATTTCCTGAAAACCTGCCAAAAGAGTAATTTTTTTCAGAGTTGGAATATTGTTTTAAAATGTAAAATGAAGTCCTGATAGCAAAAATTATCAATGTAGCTTGAATCTACCTATGGCAACTTAAGAAGTATTGCCTTCTTTTAAAAGGAGTTTAAAAGAGAGAAAGAAAGAGAGAAACTTCCAAATGTTTCTGAAGTGCTTATTTTTCTCTACGATTCAGGCTTGCTTATTGGATAAGAATGGTCAACCCAGGGCAGTGGGCAACTCCAGGTAAAAATGTGCCTACAATTTGTTTTTAGTTGTGTTATTTACACCTTTCAAGCCAAGGTTGCAGGTTGGCAGTGCCCTGAAGAAGGCAGAGAACTGGACAGCACCCACATCTCCCATTAGGGAGGCCTCCAGACAGAGCCTGGAGCAGAGCCACGCTGAAATTGACCCAAGACAGGCCTTCCTGGGCTGCCCAGAATCGGAGCAGCACCCTCAGGACGAGCCCACTTGAGCCCACTTGAGCCCACTCTGGATAGGCCATTCTAGGGGCATATACAGATTTGCCCAATGGGTGTTTTTTTGTATCCTAAGAAGTGTCTCTGTCAAATTCATAATTTAGATTGGAGGTTGGTGATCAAATACTATGGAAACTACTACCTGGTTTTGCCATTTAGTGAAGGAGTGGACCTTTCATTCTAGAAAGTGCTCGTTGAAAGTAAGGTATTTTGTTTCAAGAAGTAGATACACAGTTAATCTGGAGTTTTAAAATATTTTCCCAAAATAACAATAAACCTTGTTTTCAATGAAACCGGTTAAGTGCCTTGTGTATGATGATATTCCTTTGATTAGTAAGTCACATTATTTATGGGCTGTTGGAAGACCAACCTTTCACTTTACAAATTGCCAGTGGATCATTTGGGAAAGGAACCAAAGGGTCAGGAAGAGCTCTTTATCCCACTAATGCAGACACACACACAGCATGACCCAGATATAAAAAGGGGCCAGCACTGCTAGCAGATGCCATTCATGGTTGAGCTGAGGAGACAGCTGCCTGGAAGCTCTCATAAAGAAGAAAATGATAGAGAGGTGGGGGGAAACACTGCCCAGAGTGAAACACCATGGGGAAGACCAGAAGGATCTGGGAGGGGTCTGGCTTTATGAAAAAACAAGATATAAAAGGACCCCATTTTTCTAGTTTCTGCCCCACCCTCTCCCTCCTGAAAATCTGAATCCAAATAGACAACATATTTGACTGCAAATATCCACCCTTTCCATGGTTAGAGTTATGAGAAGAGTATATTAATTTGGATAACACTAGCTGCTATAATAAACAGCCCCTCAAAAAATGTATAATGGCTCAAAGACCACAGGAGTTTCTTTTTTTCCCAGAACTCAGTGTGAAGGAGATATTGTTTGGCAGCTCTCCTCCACATGGCAATTCAGGAACCAGGCTCCATCTGTTTTGTGGCTGTGCCATCTCCTACGGCCTTGTCCATCTTCTGCATCAAGACACTGAGGAGGGCACTTAAAAACCCTGCTTTTGAGAAACTCTAGCTTGAAAGTGATGGGTAAAACTTCTCACAAACCATTGGTTAGAACTTCATTGCATTGTATGCCTACTTGCAAGGGTGCAAGGAATGTAGTGTAGCTGCCTGCCCAAAGAAAAAGAAGAAATGGATTCTTTTTGGTGAATGGCTAACCATCTGCTTGGAAGCAGATAAACCCTTTATTCATTTTTTCATGAGTGCCTTCTGCTGTGCACTGCAGGGTGAGTGGCAAGTAAACAGTGAAATGAAGCAGTGTTTGAGTGACTACTGAGATCAGAGTAATAATTATCATAAACTTATTGAGAACTTATTATGTGCACCTTTCTAAGTTATTTACATGTTATCTTATTTAATCCTCAAAGTTTTGTGTACTTTTACAGATGAGGAAACAGGCACAGACTTACTGAAAGTCACATAGCTGTGGGTGGCAAGGCAGGAATCTGAATCCAGATTCCTCATTCTTTTTTCGGTACGCGGGCCTCTCACTGTCGTGGCCTCTCCCCTTGCGCAGCACAGGCTCCGGACGCGCAGGCTCAGCGGCCATGGCTCACGGGCCCAGCTGCTCCGCGGCATGTGGGATCCTCCCAGACCGGGGCACGAACCCGTGTCCCCTGCATCGGCAGGCGGACCCTCAACCACTGCGCCACCAGGGAAGCTCCCAGAGTGTAACTTTTAATCACAATTTTTGTTCATGCACACGGAAACCAGCTTTTAGAATTTTGTAACCCAAAGGTCAGTATGACATAGTGTAGTGTATTTCAAACTGGATTCCTGGATGGGGTCCATTGAGTTCAATGGGACAATTTTTAAATTTGGAGTTCCCACTGTAATGATAACCTTTAAAAAAAAAATACCATGGGGGGTATGAATCTCAATCTGCAAATTTAAGCAGGGAAAAATATATTACTTAATTCTCTATAATTAAACTTAATTTCTAACTCTGAGTCTACCATTCCACCAGGAGGACAAACAACTTCAGGTCTCCTTGCTCCCCTCACCCCACATCTCCAGGGCTTTGTCTCAACTCTGTGACTTTTCACAGAGCCCCAAACACCAAATCATGGGGGCCTGTGCGGGAGCAAGGACTTATGTCCAAACAAGTAGCCACTGAGATGCGTCCCTCAGTCTCATGTCAGTGCCTCCCACTGGCCAAAACCAAGCAGAAGCCAAAAGACAAGAGGGATCAGTGATACAATTCATAATGAGCAGCCTCCAAGGGCACAGATCAGGCTGGAGAAGAATGGAGAGTGGATCTGAAGGTACGGATGGAGGATAAGCAGCACACTGAGGAAAAGTAGACCCAAAAGGGGCTCTGTCACCTGGAGGCTTAGGAAACACAAACCAAGAAAGCTTACAGACAGTCTGCTTCTCCGACCCGCCAGACCCCTCCCATGAGGTCCTTGGCATAGAATCCAAGTACCTGCTGGAATAGTCAGGACAGGAATAAAGGAAAGGGCTGGAGAGGGACAACACAGAGAGAAATCAACAAATAATGCCTCAAAATATTATCTCAGCAATATAAGCACACTGTGAATCATCTGGACGACCATCAAACAACCTATTATCACCATAAGATCTCAGAAACTGCCCTTACAGGTAATAATGTATTGGCCTCAAGTGTTTTTTGTTCATTAACCCTTCCATCCAATAAACATTTACTGAGCACTTACTATGTGACAGGCACTGTTCTAGACACCAATCAATACACCAGTGAAAAAGGCAGACCCACCCTCGAGGAGTGGACATAGTTCTATTTTTATTGTCATGATTGATTTTTTATTGTAATGAAACAAGAACAGAGGTGGATTTCATAATGAAATAATCACTTGGGTCAAGCAAAGGTTAAATCATATCACGATGTGCTGTAAAAATCTCGGATTTTCACAGTAGTTCAAAGAGTTAAGCGGTAATGTGAAATGGGATCATCACACAGCAGACAGAAATGCCGAAGTGAAAAAAAACTGCACTATGAGAATTAATATTGTATTTATATTGCAAGCCTCAATTTTATTTTAACAAAATTACATTATCTATTATTTATGTCATTTGAAGTTTTGTTTCTATTTAATTTGTGTATTTGCTTTTAGTCCTGTAGTTACATAAATGCCATATACATGAACTGTATTTAGTTTTATGTTTGATCACTTAAGAAACATAAAATAACTTAAATCATTACAAGGGGTCTGTGGAAATGTTTTCCTTTTTTAAAAGAGGTCTATTCTTCATTTAAATTTGGGAGACCCTGGGGGAGCGGGGTTATGATAATGCATGTGAAAGAGTTGTCTGGCACTTAGCATATCCTCAGTAAATACTAATTCCCTTCCTTTTCTCATAATATTTTTTCAAGATGAGTGATAAAAATAAATTACTTGAAATGGGAAACTAATAAGGCCATATCTTTAAAGAATTTCTTGCTCTCAAGAAAATGGAACCATAATTTGCCAGGAAATTTCCAGAGTCTCAGCAACTAGAAAACTGTACAAAAAAAAAAAGAGGAAGAAGCCATTGCGAAATAAGAAAGGCAATGCTCATGGTACAAATCTAAGTGAAAATCTAGCTCCCAATATTTGAGAAAGAAATGAAAAGGCATGCTGGAGATATAATCCCTCAAAGTTTCTGTTCCCAGGTAGCATGCTCAAAATAGCCATTAGCTACCTTATGGAAAGAATTTTAAGAAAGGAGTGTTGCCTCCTCCTGATTTGCCCATTCTGAGCACACAAGTCCTCCCTGTAGTTTGGGTAGGAGTTGTTTTCCCTCACCTTCAAGGCCCTTTTGGTTCCTGTATTTGCAAAGGCTCAGAGTTCATTTCAGGTCTAGCCTTTAAACACAGCTGCCCGTTTGATTTGTTCACCCAAGTAATATCTTTTTCTATTCTCTTAGCCCTGCAACTCCACCTTGGGAGCTCCTTCTTGAAACTTCAGTTACTGCTCAATCAGTACTCTCCCTCTCCTAGTAATTATATCTCGGGGTCAAAGGAGATGGACTTATTTTGCTCCCTTATTTTGAACACATTTCCTTGCTGGGGTGCAAGCTACAAGTGGATTTCCACACGTTCTTTTCTGAAGAACCAGAGCAATGGTTCTTCCAGAGTAACATCAGCAGTTAACTCCCGAATCCTCTGCCGTACTCCCTCATGTACATGCTAAGAAAAACTACTCTGTCCTCAGAGCAGGGGCCATGAACACAGTTGAGTAGATCGGGGAGGGTCAACCACAGCAGTGATGACTAAGCTGAGCTTTAAACAAGAAGGATTCCACTAGTTAGAGCAGGGAAGAAAGGCATTCCGGAAGAAGCAGAAATGTACGCGAAAGTTATTAGACATAAAAAGAACTGAGAGTAGCTCAGTCTGACTGCAGAGTATGTGGTTATGAGGCAAGACAAGAGAAATGCAATATATAATTATGACTTTAGAATCAAAAACACTCAAGTCCGAATCCTAGTCGTGTAAAGAATTTTTTTTAATTCTCTAAGTCTTGTTTTCCTCGTTTGCATACAATATCTCAAAAAGGAATCAATGAGATCATGTATATAAAGTATAAAAGACAATGATGGCATATGATGTGTGCTTAGCATACAGTAACTTATTATGAATAGGAATATATCACTATATAAGGCTGATGGATTGGGCAGGGCCATGCTATGAATACCTTTGAATGTGGAGCTAATTTAACTAGGTCTTGAAAGCTATTTGGAGCCACTGAAGGAATGGACTGATCAGATTTCTATTTTCATTAAGGCAGATATTCAAGTACAAGGCAGTGTGCTCATCACTGTGGGAGAGATGTTTGAACAAAAATGCTATCTTAGACACCCCCTCTATGATTCACTGCCATCAACCACTGACGATTTAGTGTGGGTCTGGTGCTGACATCAAAACAGGAACCTTTTCACGACTTTCCATTTAAGAAGTGGGAGGAAGGAAGCTAGAGTCAGGCAAAAAAACATTTTAGTGGAAAGTCTAACCAGAACCAAGTGGCAGAGGCCTCTTCTAGCCCTGAGGGCAAAGTGCTTTGTTTTCCTCTAAGAGCTATGAATAAAAATAGCACATGCTAGAGTGAAGGTCACAAAACCTCATGAAATAGTCATAACTTAGTAATTCCCCCTGGTGTAGGTCTGTATCACTTGTTTTTTAAACTGACATAAACAGCCATTAGAGGAGTTCCTTGAAAGAAAAAAACACCAAAGTCCAGCTGAGCCTTCCTGACTTCTGTAATGTGGATGGACCTGCTGAGTTGCTCAGAACTAAGGAAGTATTCTAACATAGCACTATAAGTATATACCATTTCCTGTAGTAATAACTTACTTACAATTGGCATTGACTAAGGCCGTTAAGGTCAGTACTACCAGAATCCACTTCAGATAGAAATACATCTAAATAGAAAAAGTTCACTTTTCTGTCTCTTCGTCTTTCTACTTTAGAGGAGTATTTCCATGCAAATGCTGACCTCTCCTGGTAAGAAACTTTAGTAAGTTACTTACTAAACTACTTCTTTAAAGTTACTTTAAAGAAGGTATCATTCCAATGGAATTTAAGATAATTTGCGTTATGGATAGGAAAGGCAAAGTTAAATGATCCTATTTTATTTAATTAATTTATTTTTTTTGCGTTACGCGGGCCTCTCACTGTTGTGGCCTCTCCCGTTGTGGAGCACAGGCTCCGGACGCGAAGGCCCAGAGGCCATGGCTCACCGCTCACGGTTCATGGCTCATGGCTCATGGCTCCGCGGCATGTGGGATCTTCCCGGACTGGGGCACGAACCCATGTCCCCTGCATCGGCAGGCGAACTCTCAACCACTGCGCCACCAGGGAAGCCCTAAATGATCCTATTTTAATGGAAAAAACAACTTCACCCACAAAATGCTTTTCCCTTGGCAATCCCAGAACTTTCTCTCTTTCCTCCAAAGGCTTTCTCATTTTGCTTATTACATCCCTATTGAAAATTATAAAAGTCAAACATGATCACTCCAACCAAAGAGATTTATTCACACTGAAACAAATACATCTAGCTCTTTCATTTTCTCTGCCTTACACTCAGCAAATGAATATTTTAATATTTATTCACCAATTCATTGATTGACACTTGGTGTTTCCAATTCTGTGATGTTACCAACAGTACCAAAATAAGCATTTGTGTACATGGCTCTTTGTATATGTCTTATCAACATAAGAAATCCTCTTGTGTTTATACCTAGAGAATTGTTGGATTGAAGGGTATTACACCTTCAACCTTATAGAATGCCAAATTCTCTTCCAAAATGTCTGTACCAGATTACATTTCCATTAGCTGGCCCCACCTCCTCACGAACATGCATCAGGATTTTTTTTTTTTTTTTCTATTTTTTTGGCCGCGTGGCACGGCATGAGGGATCTTAGTTCCCCGACCAGGGATCGAACCCGTGCCCCCTGCAGCGGAAGCACGGTGTCTTAACCACTGGACCGCCAGGGGAGTCCCACATCAGGCTTTTAAACTCATGCCAATCTCACAGATGAGAAAACAATCTCTCAGTATTGTTTTATGCATTTCCCTGATTACTCAGGGAGCTAAGCATCTTTTCATATTTCCTCTTCTGTATGAATTTACTGTTTATGTCTTTTGCCGTTTTTAACTTGTTTGCCTTTTTATTGATTTGTAAAAGTTTTTAATATATTCTAGACACTAATCACTGATTATAAGAGTCACAAACATCTTCCACCACTCTAAGCCCGTCTTTCCATTTTTACTATCTTGTCTTCTTAATGAGCTGAAGTTAATTTTAATGTAGACAAAATTGTTTATTTTTCCTTTATGTTTTATGCTTTTTGTATTTTGTTTGAGATATCCCTCCCTACTCCATGGTAATTGGATATGTTCTAAATAATTTAATTTTGTATTTCAGACTGTGTCATTAATCCATCTGAAATTTTTTTGTGTGATATGAGGGATCTTTTTTTTTCCCCATGTGTGGATAACCAATTGTCCTAGAATGATTTATCATATAATCTCCCATTTTCTTCTTGACTTTTAGTCACAATGTCTTCAAATGTGATACAATGAAACATAGATAAAATTTCTTCATATGTGTGGGTCTGTTTGCGGACTCCTTATTTTCTTTCATTAGTCAATTTTTCTTTCCCTTAACCATTAGTATGGCATCTTGTTATGATTCTAATAAGCATATATCTAGTAGGGTAAGTTTTAATTTTTTCCAGTGTTATTGAGGTATAATTGACAAATAAAAGTTGTGTATTTTAAGGTGTGCAACATGGTTTTGATAAATGATTACCACAATCAAGCTAATTAACATACCTATCACCTCACCTAGTTACCTTTCTTGTGATTGATGAGAACACCTAAGATCTATTCTCTTAGCAAATGTCAAGTGTAAAATACAGTATTAACTATAGTCACTGAGCTGTACATTAGATCCTCCCCTTCTCTTTTCATTTCCTACAGTCCATCTGTTAGCTCTGTGTCTGTGTGTTGGCCTCATTTTCTCTTTCTGAAGATGGGCTTTCTCCAAGTGATAAGGAAGATGGCAGCATTAGCTCAATATTCACCACGGTTCCTGTGGTGAATCGGGCTAGGCAGCCAGCATCACTAATGGATATTATCCTACTTGCTGTTCAGCATCCAAATAACTCTTTCCAGTTGAAGGGAAATCCCAAAATAGGGCTCTGCAGCTCACTACAGAAGCTGAAGGTGAGGAGGGACAGGTATAACTCTTCCTGTTCCCTGGAAGCTAGAGCACAAACACGAGACCTGAGTGTAGCCAATCAGATACTGTCAGCCACGAACTTGAATCTCGAGGAAGACGTGCAAAGGTCTGAGAGCTGGAGATGATGCAGGACAGCTGCAGCGGCATGGTGTGGTGGTCAATGTTCAGTGACGCGGTGACAAGTGCCCAGGGGCTGCCGAATCCAGAAGCAGAGCCAAGCCATAGAAATGGTGTTGGTGGGGCATCTTAAGACTGAAGCTATGTCTTGCTTCCACTGAGGCCTGCCCAAGCTTTATCTCCAGCCTTTTACTTATATGAGCTTCCCGATACCCTCCCAATAACGTACTTCTCAAAATACTAACCAGAGCAGGTTTCTATTGTTTTATGAAAGAGAAACTCTCACTAGTACGACAGCCATATTGTCCAGCTGCAGAAGAAAAATTTCAAAGACTTACGGCTGGCCAGGCCTGGTCCTATGCCCACAACTGTTCATCTGTTACAAGAATGGGGCAAAGGTGGTGGGAATGGCAAGCGAGGAGTGGGAAACGTGCTGGGCACCCCTGCAACAGTGATTAGGACTGAACAATCTTGACCTTCATTTATAAACATTTGTAAACATACAGAAGGAAAAATCACCATTCATATGAATATCTTTCTTGCCTTCCTCTGCCAAATCCCACCCTCACAAATATACAGCTCATTCCTTTCCATTCTTTAAGCTTTAGCTTAAATATCATTTCTTCAGAGAGGTCTTTTCTGGCAACTCAAAAGTTAAATACTGCCGGAGTCCCCTGCCTCAGTCTCTCATTCCTTTGGTTTTGAGGGACCTTGGGGCTACGTTACTTAAGCACTCTTCACCTCAGGTTCTTCTGTAAACGGGGAATAATAAAGAGTACCTACCTCACAAGGTTGCTGGGAAGGCTAAATAGTTCATACGTGTAAAGCACTAAGAATTCAAGCACACAAGGGCACTCAATATACGCCACTGTTTCCTTCATAGCATTTTTCACAGTGAAATTCTTTTATGTTTTTCTTTACTTTAAAAAAAATCTTTTCTCCCATAGAATAAAAACTCCATGAGGACAGTTAACTCTTCTGTTTTGTTCAAAGTGCCAGGTTCACCCATACACACACACACACAACTAATATATATATTAGTTGAGAATAAACAAATGAAGAAAATATTATATCAAAAACTTAGGAGAGTGTGGTGGCCATGAAAATGCTCCCCTCAGACCATTTGCTGTGGGAAACATAATTGACTGACAGCCCCACTGTTGCCTGCTGGGTCCACCACACTTGCACCGAGGCCAGGCTTTCTGAGGGTGGCTCTAGGTCAATGACTGAGCATGGCAGAGGTAACCAGGGCAGGTCCATTCGGGCAAACTGCCAGACCCTTCCTACAAGAAGTTTGGCCTGACATCTCCCCACTGGCAAAGTCAAGCCTTTCCTGGAGCTGCACTTCACTTCTTCCCTCCCTCTCTCTTTGCACAGGTGTCAGCCCTGCACTGTGGTCTGCAAGCTCTCACTGCCTGCTCCTGGCTCTTGCTCCCTCCCTAATAAATCTCTTGCACATCTAATAAAATGTTGGCATCTGCTTCTTGGTAGACCCAAACTAACACACTCAGGACTTGCAGAAGCAAACCCCGAGGGGAGAATTTGTGAATATATGATTAAGGTGCTCTCAGGAGAAACCAGTAAGGGAGAGAAACAGGATAGGAAAGGGATACAAGCCAAGTGATGGGTCAATTTCAGTCAAAATCTCTGCCTAAACTTTCAGGGAAGCTGGGCTCACCAGGGTAAGAATCACCCACTATTCAATTTCTAACCTTAAATTATGTTCATCTATGTGGTCTAATCAAGCTCACCAAACAGGATTTCACAACATATACTAGATAATGATATATACAGTATTACAATAAAAATAACAATACTGCATATATAGTCCAATAATATTGTTCTTGTGCCTAGCAAATAGTAGGCACTCAATAAATACATATTGAATGAATAGCACAATATTTACAATATAAAATGCTTGAAAATTGCCACCACCCTATAAAAAAGACAGCACCCACAGTTTTCACACAATTTCTCTTTTTCCACAAAAATGTAACTCCCAAAATATACACGAAGTGCCAAACGTCTTCCATTCTTCTTCTCAGCGACATTCCTCTCCCAATGCAGGAGTCTCATTCTTTTTGCTCAACTTTGCCTCTCAAACATCAGTTCCCTGTCAATATAATTCTTTCAATCCACTTAAATTACCTAGGGAGAGGAAGGGAAAGAGGGCTAGGGCCCAGAACCCAAACGGGCAAAGGCCGCAATCCAACATGCTAACACAGCTGACTTGTGAGCATGCAACAAAGTTTTGTTGGCCTGGGCTAGAGGATAAAGACCAGAACGAAAGCAGACTAAGCTGCCTCCCTGGTCCTTTTCTCCTAGATCTCACCACACCAATGATAACTTGAATCCAAATGAGACATACCAAGGAAACGAAGAGGAATAAAGATGTGAATGCTTAGAATCCATCCAAACCATCCATCCTAGAATTTCCCATGGAGGTGTTTCCTAACAGAGAGGCATTCCCTGGTCCATCTTACCTCACTAGCATAGAAGGAAGAAGAGGTGCTCAATAAATGTAAGTGAGGAATTTACATGTTATTGGATGTCTGCCCTTGGAATGTTATTATTACATACTTCTTTAAACACTTATGCTAGGAATGACAATATGATCCTCACCCTTATCTAATTATAAGGAAATAATTTATGAGCCATTAACTAGGCCCGTGGCTTCATAAGGATTCATAAGTTAAGACTCGAGAAGAATATAGGCTTTGGGATTACAGCTAGGGGTTCAAACCTAGCTTCCTCTAGCCATGTGACCTATGACAGATGAGCCTGTTTCCTCACTGATGTGTATAACTATGTACAATGTTGTTGTAAGGAGTAGGAATAATACAAGAAAAGTGTCTGGCTCATAGGAGGTACTCAATAAAACTTGACTATTACTTACGACAGTATGACAGTGTAGAGCTAAAAAACTGAAATCAAAACCCATGGGTAGTCTCATGTTGCCAGTTACCTCTATCAAGAACCCTATCTCTTTGAGTTTGCTTCCTCGTGTAAAGTGAGCATAATCGCTGTTACTCATCTCAAAATATCATTTAAAAGATCAAAAGCAAAAAAAAAAAAAAAAAGATCAAAAGCACTACACGTTAAGTGCTTTGGGAATTATAAGGCATTTATTAACATGATCTAAATGCTAACACATTTCTATGGTAGTGAGTTTTGATGCACAACTTTTTTAAATGCATCACCTACTTCCTTGCCTTATTGAATATCACTTCACCTTGAGATCTCAAGATCATACTGATGGCTGTGACGTTTTTGCCCTTTTTAAGTTATCTAGCATCAGACTACTGTTTTTACATAGATTTTTTCCTAACTTGTGGTAAAATATAAATAAAATTTAGCATTTTAACCATTTTTAAGTGTACAATTCAGTGTCATTAAGTACACTTACAGTGCTGTGCAAACGCCACCCATATCCATCTCCTGAACTTCTTCATCGTCCCAATCTGAAATCTGTACACATTAAACAGTAACTCCCCATTATCCCCTGATGTTTGCTGCTTTTTTTTCCTGTTTATCTGGCGTTTGTTCACTCATTAGTTACAACAGCTCACTTCTCTCCTTCCCACAAAATATACTGCTGGCTATAACTTGGGAGGAACCGCAAATGCCATTTTTAAACCAGTAACATTCTTTGGCCTGAAACACGAATACAATCTGGTTCCAACCCAGTTTTTCAACTCTATTTCTATTCAGAATCCAAAGTTTAAGTCAAAGTCAACAACTACCTTTCACTGTGCTTTCTTCTTTCCACACCTCTGCTCACACCTTCTTCACCCTTTGGAATGTCTTTCCTATTCACCCCTTCACACTCTGACCTGTCTATTGGAATCCTTCAGGGCCCGGCTCATATTCTCTCTTTTCCACAAAGGCTCCTTGACCACCTCATATGGTCCCTCTCTCCTTTGATCTCTTACAGCAGCTATGATGCAAATTACTCATGATCAAAATTGTACACTGCAGTTGTTTCATTTATGTCGACCTGAGCTCCTCAAAACAGCAATTTTTGTTCATTCAATCATATGTCCATATATTTATTACTCATTCAACAAATACTGTCCACTGTGTATAAAGTGCCCAGCAAATGTGTGAATAAACACAATTCTAAGTCACTAGACTTTGATGGATGAGTCAATAAACTCAAGCTCTTCTTCTGTTTGGATTTTGTAGAAAATAATTTTATTTACCTCTTGGGTCTTAGTTGTGCTCCACACAGTTAATAATCATCTATAGTATAATAATAATCCTAATACATCAGCTACCTATTAAATCAGTTAAAACCTGTTTATTTTGGCAATTTGGAAATTTACGTTGCACAATCAAACCTGAATGATTCTGTTGATTCTAAAAAGCCTTCAACGCTCCAGGTAGCCAGCACTGTTCACAATTCCCACTTAGGGACAAGACTATGCAAAGCTGTCTTTTTGTTAGTGTCCTGTATTCTCGCTGGATATCAACGAAGGGAAAAAGGTAAAGCGCGTCTAGCTTTCTTCATTTAGGTACACATGGAGGTGAGTAAGAGCTGGTAGGAAGTGTTTGGGTCAGTGCTTCTTCGCCCACAGCATAATTCCAACTGAAAAGTTACTGCCACTTGGCTTCTCATTGGCCAAGCCTCTCTCATTGGCCAAGGTAGGAAACTGCAAGATTTTGCAGCTGGTGCCTCCAACCCTTGACCCGGCGCCACGCGCTATCCAATCAGCGCCGAGTACTGCGTTCCTCCGAGATCTTCCTCTTTCAGTATAGCCCTCTATGTGCCAGCAAAGTTAACGAATCCCCAAACATTCATAATAATACCTGCATTGCTATACAAGCCACACGCGCATTCATGACTTCACTGACGCTCCTCCACAGCCCAAGGATATAAGCATTATTTCTATTACTCAGAAGAGGAGGCTGCTCCTGAGCTACAGGGCCCATGAACTGTAGCGCAGAAACGCAAATCCGGAGCTGGGACCACTCCTCGAAAAGGACTTTGGTCCGGCGGTGCACGGCCATTGCCGACACTTCCCCAGCCTGGAGCATTCCCGGATAACCCACCTGCCTTGGATTCTCGGGCGGCGGTTACCTTCCCTCGCGGCCCATTGAGCCGTAACCAGCCGCCTTTCACCAGGCTTCCCCAAAACAGGATAACCACCGCCAAAGTGCGCGTCCCGGCCTGCAACCCGCAGCGCTTACAGGACAAGGCCACACATCTACCGTCACCCCAAGGGTTACCCACGAACCCGAATCGGGCTTTGAGCGGCTAACTCCGGCTCCCAGCGCCAGCCCGTCCTCGGTCACCACAGAAGCTCCCACCCCCCACCGGGCCCGCCCCTGCGCTCACAGGCCGCTCTAGCCGCGCACCGAGCCGGCAATCTCTTCGCTCCCGCCCTGACGTCATCGGCGGGCGCCGCGGCGCGGTGGCGGGCACGCGCGGCCGAGAAGATGTCTCCTACGCCGCCGCTCTTCAGTTTGCCCGAAGCGCGGACGCGGTTTACGGTGAGCGGAAGGCGGGTGGGTGCGGCCCTGGCTCAGCGCTATTTTTTGCCCTCCTCTCCCTGAAATTACTCGAATTTTCCTCTGGGGTAAAGCGGGGACAGAGGTGTGTGCGCCGCGGCGACGGGCTCCCGGCCTCGTCGTGGGCTGGGAAGTGGCAAAGGCGCATTACCTGTCTCTTCCGCGCGTCCTCTGCGGTCCGCCTCCACCTTCCCGCCGGCTGGTCCCAGGACCCCGCGTTCTGGGCGTGTCTGCGCCCTGCGTGGAGGGGTCATCCGCAGACCACCTCTGTTCGGGTCCAGCTCCTCTGCAGTGCTCTCTCAGCTGGTCAGGTGTCTCCAGAACTGGAAGGGGGCTGCTGAAGGGGGAGGGACTGACTTTAGCCCAGAGAACTGGCTCCCGCCCCGCCTCCTAAGCTGCCAGGTGGTTGTTCTGGCCGCTTATTCACCACCCTTTAACCCTCCGTATCTCATTCGTAAGAGATGGATGAGGAAGGTCCTAAGTGGGACAGGACAAACAGGTCAGCTTGGAAAGGGTTGTCAGCTGTCATTTTATTCTTACACATTGGGGAACAGTAGTTTAAGCATTTGGGAAACACTTTACAGAGCGTTTTCTTGTTAGCTTGGTTAACTCTTAGAATAACACCTGTAAGGAAGCTGTTCTATTATCCCTGGTAGATGAGATAGAAACTGAGACAGCCTTCCCCCACTCCACAAGTTAAATGATTTACTTTACTGTTTTCTCTGACTTAAGACCCGGTATTCTTTTTATGTTGCCCATCACTAAATTGTTTGACTGTATTTTTCCCTAGTGCTCTGAAATTCTGCCAGGAGTAACTGTTAGGAATATCCAATACTGGTCCTGGAGGGGACCATTTAATGGGAGCTCATCTAGCCCAGTGCTTCTCAAGCTTGAGCATGAGGTGGGATCTCCTGGAGATCTTGTTAAATGTAGATTCTGGTTCAGTAGGTCTGGAATGGGGCCTGAGATTCTGCATTTCTAACAAGTTCTCAGGTGATGCCACTGCTGCTGTTGGTAGTAAGGATCTACAACAACCCTCATATTTAACTCATGAGGAAAATGAAGCACAGAGGTAAGGGGGTATGCCCAAGATTACACAACCTATTCACAGGCAGAGTCAGGAACGGACTTTTCCAGTATAAATATAATTCCTGTGAGGTAACATTGATTTTCCAAGTGTATGTGAATTTTCACAGAATGAATGACTTGGCAATATTTTTATCTTTCAATTATGACTACTTTAAGACAACCAACAGGTTTACTACTTTAAGACAATCAGTGTTTACTTGGTGTCAGGGGCTGTGCTGTGCAAGCCACCTAGACGAGGCAGGACTTTTTTTTTTTTGAGGTAGGACTTTTGATGGGTCTTGAAGAATGGATAGAATTTGCGTGAGCACGTGGGAGGAATAATGGGAATGAATACACTAGAGTGAGCTTGATAGAAGATGATGGGAAAATGGCTAGACCCTAGTAGAGAGTATGTGTTAGGGGGTACTGGGAAATGAGGTTGCTTGAGTGGGATAGCATTATCAAGGACGTTTAGAGGAAGCTACGAAATAAGGAGCCACTTAGAGATTTTTTTTTTTTTAAAGCAGGATACTCTCATGAATGGGATATTTAAAAAGAAAGGAGGAAGGAAAACCTGGAATGAGAAAGTCTAGCTGGGGAGCTCTTGCAAGGCTTAAAGTGATGAGTCTATATCAGTAAGTGGCATTTGAATAAGAATTACTGATAGAATGACTCATAGGTAATTTTTCCCAGGTATAAACATTTTTAAGTTAGACATACTATTGATGAGTGATATGTTTTTCAGTAAATAATAAGCAGAAATCTTTCCACTTATTTGCTATTTTTATTTTTCTAGAAATCTACCAGAGAGGCCCTGAACAACAAAAATATCAAGCCCTTGTTGAATACCTTCAGCCAGTTGCCTGGAAGGTAAGGCGTTGATATCCATGAAATAGGCTCGCTGAAATCTTTATACTTACCCTGAGCTGCTTTAAAAATGCAGGTGTTTTTTGTTTTTAATAGTGAAAATGAAAAAAAATGTACCCTTGACCAAGCTTTTAGAGGTGTTGTAGAAGAAGAAATTGTAAGTATGTTTTTCCTTTATTTATCGTTAGAATTTTGCTGGCAAATTAATATTATTTTTAAATTTGCTTTTATCCTTAGAATAGATATTTAAACATGACTATTTTTTCTAGAGTGAACTTGCTACTTTGTGAAACGTAACTTGGTCATAGTTAGTATAGGAGTTGTGTAAGGATTAAGGGTTTTAATAGCACAGTTTGACTTGTTTAAGTGTTTGGTTTAATAAATGAATAGAGCCCTCTGCAAGTGAATATGTATAAGAAAATTTGATAAGAGGTCTTCCTGAGCAAAAACTATAATTTGAAGGTGAGCCCTCTCGCTTTGCTGGATAAACAGTGACACATCTTGTAGTGGCATAAAAGGTCTAGTCCAAGGATGTTCAGCATGGGAGCTGGGATTCCATGCCCTCATTTTCCTATGGCATCCCCTTATCAGTTCACCTGCAAAAATAACAATAGCCTATCCAACTTCAGTAGAGAAATTTAATCTAAAGATGAAAAATCTGAATTTATTTACCATCAGTGGAGCACGCAAATGAAAGGAAAAGTTTCAATAGTTTATTCTTGGTTTAGCAAAGCTTAGATCTCAAGAAGCTAGACCCTTTTCCCGTGGCCATAAAACAGTGTCCCTTTCTTTTGGACAATTCTATGTCAAATTCATTCTTTCCTCTTCTTCAGACCTAGTCACTTACCTGTTGTCAGGTATTGGGCAAGTTACTTTGCTTTTCTGAGCCTCAATTTCATTTGTAAGAGGGGAAATACCATGTTTTCATGGTGGTTGTGTGAAACGGCACTTAATGTACACTCAATAAATGCTGGATTTTATGATGTTATCAAACCTAAGCACCACCTCTCTTCTATTAAAAACCCTCCCTCAGACATATTGATGCACGAGTACAATTAATTCCCCTGGCCCTGCCTTTGTCCTGTGCCATTGAGTGAGTTTTGGCCTCAGCACATGTGTAGTTGATTAGCTTACAGCCTTAATCATGCTAATGTAAGGATCTTCCTAAGACTTGGATTTTAAGTGAATCACCTGCTGTTTAATTATTTGATATACTTCTACCGTTAGGGTTATTACTGTTCATTTTTTAAATTTTCATCTTAGAAAGTAATCTTATCTTCTGTGAGAAATATCTTTATCCAGTATTTATGATAATCAATTTAATGTCAGAGGATATGTTTTTCTTATTATCAAATTAGCCTAAAGTCTGGCTCCTAAATTAAGTTGTTTTCTCCTTTGTTGGTAGATAAATCATTCATCATGTGAAAACGTTTTAGCTGTTATTTCTCTTGCTATTGGGGGAGTTACTGAAGGTAAGTATGGGTTTGTTTTGTGTTTTTTAAAGCAATCTTGGGCATGACATGTTTTATTTAAAACTTATTCTCCCCATACCTAATTGATTTTGTTCATTTTTAAAATTCTGCCTACCCCCTTTGCCAAGAAGTCCCATGGAAATTAGCTCACAGGTATTCCTTGTCACTAGTGTATACAGTGCACACTTTGGCACTTTCTTTGTTCTCCACTTGTTCTGTTCATCAGGTAAATATTTATTGAGCATCTACTATGTGCCTGGTACTGAGCTAGGAATTGGGGGATTCATTGGTAAATAAAACATATTCGCTGCCTGTAAGGAGCCTAGTGGCTAATGGAGGAAACACGTCTAAATGTCTTACTGGGGCGGGGGGTGAAGTAGGAATGAAGTATGGTTGAAGTGATTCTCTAAACTTCAGAGTCTGAAGGAATCAGGATGGTCTTAGAAAGGAAACTGTAACATAAGAGCTGGGATGTGAGGGATGAGTAATTTGTCAGGCAGAAACAGAAGGATATAGCTATATAAAGACCTGGTTCAGCATGACTAAAAAAAATGTAGAGCAGAATGGTGAGAGGATGATGAGCATGGTGAAGAAAAGAAGCAGGAGGGGTAGGTTAGGGCCATTTGTAAAGGGCTTTGTGTGCCATGCTAAAGAGGACCTATGGAAGAGCCATTGGATTGGGAGAAACTGCTGGCAGGAAAACTAGGTAGAGGACAATTAAAATGGGGCAGTGGCAGTAGGGGATAGTTTCAAGAGACTTTTATTTATTTTTAGTTATTTATTTTTAGTTATTTTTATTTAGTTAATTTTGGCTGCGTTGGGTCTTCGTTGCTACGCGTGGGCTTTTCTCTAGTTGTGGAGAGCAGGGGCTGCTCTTCGTTGCAGTGCACAGGCTTATTGCAGTGGCTTCTCTTGTTGCAGAGCCCGGGCTCCAGGCACGCAGGCTTCAGTAGTTGTGGCACACGGGCTTAGTTGCTCTGTGGCATGTGGGATCTTCCTGGACCAGGACTTGAACCCATGTCCCCTGCATTGGCAGGTGGATTATTAACCACTGCGCCACCAGGGAAGCCCCTCAAGTGAGATTGCCAGGCTTTAGCTTTGTTTTACTGAATCAGAATCTTTGAGAGTGAAATTTAGGTAATTTTCTATAGCTATTAATGTGAGTTAACTTTTGCCAAACTATACTTCTGCTAAGGGCAGGAAGTATGTCTCTCAAATCTCTTGGATATACAGGACATAAAAGTATCACAAATCTAAGTGTTAAAGGACTTTAGAGGTCATATGATCCAATCTTGTCTCTGACCTATCCTGTCTCCCCTCAGTAAAGTCCTTGGCAGGTGTTCATCCAGCCTCTACTCCAATTGATGGAGCTCACTATTTGATTTCTGTTAGATAGTTCTGATGGTGCGATATCCCCTTTGTATTGAGTTGAAATTTGCTTCTTTATGCCTCCCTGGTTCTAGGCAGTATCCCTCACGTCACATTCCAGATATGATCTTACCAGTGCAGAGTAGAGCTGGAAATACTACTTCCTGTTTCTGAACATACTGTGTTAATGCAGTAATTTGGGCTAATAGTACCCACTCAGTACTTTTTTTTTTTTTTTTTTACATATCATGCTGAAGTGTCTACTTTTCCTAAACACTTAACAAGTGTTAGTATCTATTACGTAAAAATAGAAGGAAGAATGAGCAGGGAGGTAAAAGTATTTTTAGCTAGCCTAGATGACCTTAAAGTCCTTAATTTATTGCTTTACTTTAGTAAGATTGAATTTAGAAATAAACAACTTTTTATTTTACCCTTTTTTCCCTTGAAACAATGGTATTATTGTAAAAGTTTAATGAGTTGAAATCAGTATCAAATCTTTTTTTTTTTTTTTTAGAAACAAATATTTATTTTGCCACTTCAGAAGGTTTTTGAAAGCTTTAGGAAGAGTGGAAGAACAGAATTTTTAATTTGAAGTTCATTTACCCTTTTTTTTTAACATCTTTATTGGAGTATAATTGTTTTGCAGTGATGTTTTGTTATCTTTTTTGAAGTAGTTATTTCAAATCACAGACAAATTTTAGGAATAGTACAGAACATTTGGAAATGAGAAGGGAACATACTAGTCCTAATTCTTCTACTTTAAAAAAAACTACCATTTATTTTGGTATATGGTTTTAGTTTCTCTGGTCTTTTTAAAAGATTTTATTGTGATAACCATAATACCCATACAGTTTTGAACCCTGCCTTTTTCACTTGACATTATATCATAAACATTTTCCAAGTTATTATAGTCGTCATAACCATCTTTTTTAATTGGCTGCATTATATTCTTTTGAATAGCTTAGTGGTGAAGAAAACAGACTGTGGAGCCAGACTGCCTGGGTTCGTATCCCAGCTCTACCACTTACTGGCTCTATGATCTTGGGCAAGTTATTTAACTTCTCTGTGTCTCAGTTTTCCCATTCTATAAACTGGAGATAATGTTATCTACCTCATAGGGTTATAAGGATTACATGTGTTAGTATATGTAAAGCACTTAGTGTGCCTGACATATAGTAAATGCTCTAGAAGTGTTATCAAGAATGATTATCATCATCACATACTTACTTAAGTATATCCTGTTTGGGGACTTGAGGTTGCTTCTGTTTCTTGTCTTTCACAGCCTTGTTAGGATTGACAAAGTATACCTTTAATATTTTCTTTAAAATTATTTTGCATGGGCTGTTTTACTCAACAGTATTTTAAACTTTTTAATTGGCTTGTGCTCCACTTGAAGGTATTTGTACAGCATCTACACCTTTTGTATTGTTGGGAGATGTTTTGGATTGCCTTCCTTTGGATCAGTGTGACACGATATTCACTTTTGTGGAAAAAAATGTTGCTACTTGGAAATCAGTAAGTGCCTTAGTTTCTTTTTCTGCTAATATTATCTTTCTATAGATCCAGAGTTCTGAGGGTAGTTTTTGTTGTTGTTGTTGTTTTTGTTTGTTTTTTGCTTATATTTCTAATATTGCTGATTGCCAAAAAGTTTGTCCCTATGAGAATTACATATTCTGCTCTCTTGGAAAAGCCAAGTAAAAGTTATATGGAGAAAATGGAAGTACAAAATTTGAGTAGATACAATTAACTTGAAAGCACACACTTTTACATGTTTAAAAGTTACTTAGAATTGTGTTTTGTTATATATTTGAAAATATTTTTATTTCATTAAAATTGTTATTTGCTTGAAAAAAGTGAAAGTGGCATAGTAGATTCTCAGTGCATAGTAGTGTTCTTTAAAATTTTACTTCCTGTGACTTATTACTGAAGGATGTGCAACAACTTCAGAACAATAGTAATAATTTCTGTCTTAATTTCAGAATACATTCTATTCTGCTGGGAAAAATTATTTACTACGTATGTGCAATGGTAAGTAATTCAACAGTAAATGATTGTTTTTTAAAAAGTAAATGTGGCCAGGAAAACAGGTGGTGGAATTAAACACAAGTGGTAAAATTTTTAAAGTAGATTGTATCTTCATTTTTAAATAGCAGTCTGACTTATTAAAACTGATCATTTGCTTTAAATTAAACTATTATTGTTCTGGGTATAAACTTAATGAAAACCAAAAAAATTTAGTAAAGCTTGTCTTACCCATGCTAAACTTGTTTAGTTTTATTCCTAATTTTCTAGAGCTTTTTTGTGACAAAAATAGTTTCTACCCCCATTTTGAGAACTACTGCTTTAGGGAAATACTTTTAACAAACTGGTTAAGAAACTTGGGTATGATTGTAATAAACATAGAATGATCTCACCTGTGTAACCTTGGTTTCCATGTGTTGTTAGATCTCTTACGAAGATTATCAAAATCCCAGAATACAGTCTTCTGTGGACGAATTCAGCTCTTTTTGGCCAGACTTTTCCCTTTATCTGAGAAGTCAGGTAAGCTTTTGTGCATAAAATGCTTTGCAGGAAAATCTTTACCAGATTAGAATCTACTATGATGATAAAAAAGAAAAATGGTTCTAAAAAGTTGAAAACTTAGGAAATTGCCACTTTATTTTACTTATAAGTAGTTATACCTGTCCCAGTGTATGATACAGGTAACCCTTAAATAAAGTCATTGATTCCTTTTTTTCTATATCTGCAAGCCTGTTTGTCTCTCTTTTTTTAATATTTATTTATTTGTTTATTTATTTATTTATTTTGGCTGCACTGGGTCTTAGTTGCGGCATGCAGGATCTTTGTTATGGTATGCAGGATCTTTAGTTGCAGCATGCGGACTTCTTAGTTGCAGCATGCGGACTCTTAGTTGCAGCATGCAACTCCCAGTTGTGGCATGCATGCGGGATCTAGTTCCCCAACCAGGGATCGAACCTGGGTCCCCTGCATTGGGAGCACAGAGTCTTACTCACTGGACCACCAGGGAAGTCCCTAAAGTTATTGATTCTTTAAGTTCAAAGTTTATTAATAATAATGTACAGTTGAATCACACTGAAATATGTAGCTGTGAATCATGTTTTTATTTCATTTCCTAATGTGTGCCTATTTTTCTCCTTTTTTCCTTCAATCACTACTGTTCAGCCACATTGACTTTGTTCGTTTCTTTTATCATTTATTATTGTGAAATATAATGGTAATATGAAAAGTGCATAAAGTAAATATAGTATAATTAGGAAGCAAATACTTGTGTAACCACTGTCCAGGTCCAGAAATGGAACACTGCCCACCACAAGGCTCTCTAGAGCCCACCACAGTCTGTTCAAATATGCCAGATTTTAATATCTCTGTGCTTCAGTCTTCCCTTCCTTAATATCAGGCTAATATACCACCTACTTCATATGTTGTTGTAAGGATTAAATGAATTAAAATATGTGAAGAGCTTACAACAGTGCCTGCATGTGGTAAGACCTATAGTATATGTTAGCAGTTGTCTTACATGTGGCTTTCTTTTTGTCCTGCTAGATCTATGTTTTTTTTCTTTCCTCTTATTTAATGTGGTCAGGATTAATTTTGATTTATCAGTGTATTTACCACTTGTATTTCTGACCTTCTGTTTCCCCCTTTAGACTTTAGTGCAGATTTGTGTTTTCTTTGAAAATCTTTATTTCTTTACTCTTGAAGAATGGTTTCAATAGATAGAAGATTGTAGGTTGGCACTGGATATAGGATTTCATTTAGTGGGAGATAATCATTACTTTGCCTTCTAGCTTCTATAGATAAGGCAAATGTCAGTCTAACTCCTTTGAAGATAATCTAGTTTTTTTTTTTCTCTCTATCTGCTCTTAAGGTTTTATTTTTCTTTGGGTTTTTTGTTTGTTCGGGTTATTTTGTTTGTTTTTCAGTTTTATATGATGTATCTAAGCGTGGATTTTTAAAATTTATCATTCTTCAGATTTGTGGGCATCTCGAATTTATGGATTGGTTGTCCTTCATACAGATTGTAAAAATTTAAGCTGTTATTTCTTCAAATATTGTATATGCTTCTTTCTCTTTTTCTCTTTTTGGAACTCTACTAGACATCCTATATCTTCTTACCGTATCCTGTCTCTTACACTTTCTACATTTTTCATCTCTTCGTCGCTCTCCATCACATTCTGCATAATTTCTTTAGAAATGTTTTCCAGTTCACTACTTCTCTCTTCAGCTATGAATAATCTGCTAAATGAGCTCTTAATTTCAGTAATTGTATTTTTTCATTCCTAGAAAGTCTTTTTTAAGTCTGCTGTGTCACTTTTTTAGTTTCTTATTCCCTGCTGATATTTTCAAACTTGTTTTTTAATCTTCTAACCAGGGTAAGCATTGTTATTTTTATGTGTCTGATAATTCCAGTCTCTTAAGTCTTTGTGGGTATGTCTCTAGTGTCTGTTTCTACTGTTTCTCACTGATTGTATCTTACCCCTTTGTGTTTCTGGTTAGTGTTTAATGTTATATTTGAGAAGATATTTGAGGGAATAATTTTGAGGCCTAGGTTAGATACCTTTCTCCAGATAAGAGTTTTCATTACTCCTGCCAGGCACCCTTACTAGTCCAAGATTACCTTAATCTAGCCCAGCTCAAGGCCTGTGATTCCTTAGATAATTGAGAAGACTTGGCACTGGACTGCAATTTGGTTCATCCTTACCTGAGGACATAGGTCCCAGTCTAGAAGAAGGTTGGGGTAGGATTTATTAGATTCCCCACCTTCCTTGGACTCAGAGATTTATTTTTATCATCCTCACTTCAGGACGCTGCTAAAAGAGTAGCTCAGTTTTGCAGCCGATTCTTCCTGTTTGGCAGATATCGTCAAGACAAAAGTGGCTTTGAGTGCTGATGATGCATTGCTTATCTTTCTTGCCTTCTTGATTTTTGCCATATATTCCTCACTGAATGTCAGCTCTTTACTATTTTTAAGAAAACAATTTTCTGTTTCTTTGCCTAAAACAATGCTGTGAACATGGTTTATGCTCTGTAAGTATTCATAGAATTAATGTAATTTATCCAAGTTTTCAGTTGTCCTTAGAGGGTTAATCTGAATTAATTAATTAGCTAATTAATTAGCCTTCCATTACGGGAAGCTCAGCTTTTTATATTTTTTTAACAGCTTTATTGAGATGTAAATTCACATACCATACAATTCACCATTGAGAATGTACAGTTTACTGTTTTTTAGTATATTCACAGGGTTGTGCAGTCATCATTGCAGTCTAATTTTAGAACATTTTAACTTCTAAAAGGAACCCTGCACCCATTAACTGTCACTCTCCACTTACCTCCATCCTTACCCTGTCTCCCAGGCCCTAAACAACCATTAATCTACTTATTGGTCTCTATGGACTTTCCTATTCTGGACATTTTAAAAATGGAGTAATAAAATATGTGGTCTTTTGTGACTGGCTTTTTTTTTTTTTAATATCTTTATTGGAGTATAATTGCTTTACAATGTTGTGTTAGTTTCTGCTGTGTAACAAAGTGAATCAGCTATACGTATACATATATCCCCATGTCTCCTCCCTCTTAAGCCTCCCTCCCACCCTCCGTATTCCACCCCTCTAGGTGGTCACAGAGCACCGAGCTGATCTCCCTGGGCTACGCAGCTGCTTCCCACTAGCTATCTATTTTACATTTGGTAGTGTATATATGTCAGTGCTACTCTCTCACTTCATGTGACTGGCTTTTTAAACTTAGCTTAATACTTTCAAGGTTCATCTGTGTTGTATGTATCAGTAGTTCATTCCTTTTTATGGCTGAATGATATTCTCTATATGGATATACCACATTTTGTCCATTCATCAGTTAATGGACATTTGAGTTGTTCCTGCTTTTTGGCTATTGTAAATAATGCTGCTGTGAACATTTGTGTACAAGTTTTATGTGGATGTATGTTTTCACTTCTCTTGGCTATATACATAGGATGGAATTGAGGGTAACTGTTTTAATTTCTCCTGGATAGATATCTAAGAGTAGAATTACTGGGTCATATGATAACTCTGTATTTAAGTTCTTTTTTTTTAAATTGGGGTATAGTTGTTTTACAGTGTTGTGTTAGTTTCTACTGTACAGCAAAGTGAAGTAGAGTTCCCTGTGCTATACAGCAGGTTTTCATTAGTTATCTATTTTATATGTATTAGTGTATATATGTCAATAATCCCAATCTCTCAATTCATCCCACCCAACATTTTCCCCGCTTGGTGTCTATATGTTTGTTCTCTACATCTGTGTCTCTATTTCTGCCTTGCAAACTGGTTCATCTGTACCATTTTTCAAGACTCCACATATATGTGTTCACATACGATGTTTGTTTTTCTCTTTCTGACTTAACTTCACTCTGTATGACAGTCTCTGGGTCCATCCATGTCTCTACAAATGATGTATTTAAGTTCTTGAGGAACTACCAAACTGTTTCCCAAAGAGACTGCATCATTTTATCATTGATGCAAGTGCGTTCCAGTTTCCCTGCATCCTTGCTAACACTGACTGTTTATTGTCTTTTTTATTATAGCCATCCTAGTGAGTGTACAGTGGTATCTCATGGTTTGGGTTTGCATTTTTGTAATGACTAAAGATGTTAAGCCTCTTTTCATGTGCTTACTGATCATTTGCATGTCTTCCTTAAAGAAATAGTCTATTAAGATTCTTTTCCCATTTTAAAGATTGGGTTATTTGTCTTTTTATTACTTAGTTGTACAAGTTCTTATTATATTCTGGATACTAGACCCTTATCAGATATATAATTTGTAAATATTTTCTCCCATTCTGTGGATTTCCTTTTCACTTTCTTGATCATGTTGTTTGCAGCAAAAAAGTTTCAAATTTTGATGAAGTTTAATATATCTATTTTTTCTTTTGTTGCTGGTGCTCTTGGTGTCATATCTAAGAAACTGTTGTCTAACCCAGCAGTCCCTGACCTTTTTGGCACCAGGGACTGGTTTTGTGAAAAACAGTTTTTCCACGGACTGGGGTTGGTCAGGGGCATGGTTCAGGTGATGATTCTAGCGATGGGGAGCGGCAGGTGAAGCTTCGATCACTCCCCTGCTGCTCACCTCCTGCTGTGCGACCCGGTTCCTAACAGGCCGCTGACCGCTACTGGTCCACGGCCTGGGGGTTGGGGACCCCTGGCCTAACCCAGAGTCACAAAGATTTACATCTATGTTTTCTTCTAAGAGTTTTAGCTCTTACATTTAGGTATATGATCCATTTTGAGTTAATTTTTGTATGTGGTGTGAGGTGGGGTTCCAGTTTCATTCTTTTTATATGTGGATACCCAGTTGTCCCAGCACCATTTGTTGAAAAAACTATTCTTTTCCCACTGAATTGGCATCTTGCCTTCTTTTTACCTTCAAAATATCAAGATCAATTGAACCTTAGGACCTTGGCACTCTTTCTGCTGTCTGTAATCCTTTTGTTCGTTATTGTCACATTACTGACTTTTGCTGTCACTCAATCTCGGTTTAAATTTTATTACCTTAGAGAGGCTGTCTTTGAGCATCTAATCTAAACCTGCCACCACAGTTACCCATTATCACCACCTGATTTCAAATCTCTTCTTAGAATTTAGCACCACCTGGCATTTTCAGTGTGTTTGTGTTGTTCACCTCTGTATTTTCTGTGCCTAGTAACTTCTAATACCAGATATCTAGGCACTATTTAAATATTTGATGAATGAAATTCTATCTCTTTGTGAAATGAAGTGCCCCTTCATAAGTACTGATTTGTGATTTCTTTTTCTGGAATTTACAGAAAACAAAAACAAGGTTTCAATTCTCAGCCATTCTTTAGTCCTTCCTGTTGATCTCTAGCCTCCACTCTCATTTTTTAAAAAACATTTTAACCTCTTTTTCAATATGCTACATTCCTAAATTGACAAGACATAGAGAAATGACTTTTTTCTTATTAACTAGTTGAAAGACTAACAATAATTGCTAAAGGTAGCTTTAAACTATATATATATCTTTTAATAAATTATATTTTTAAATTTAATTTTTAAATTATAAAATTACCCAACGTTGTTTCAGAAAATTTGGAAAATGAAGGGAAAAAAATCATAATCGATCCTGTCACCCTAACATAAGCTAGGTTGGCATTTGGGGATATCTTCTTGCAGTATTTTTTCTTCTTTTTTTACATTTGATTGCATAAGATTCACTAGAGTATATCCCAAGACCTTCAGAAAGCTGTCTTCACATGTAATTTACCCATTAAATTTAGTAAAGTATGACTGAGATTTTTAACCTGAGAATTATGGCATGTGCTTTGTTGAGTAATAAACAGAAAATGGACAAAGATATTTTAAGTAGTCAATGCTAAATGGTCAGCCAGTTTCATTCACTAGCTTAATGACGTCATCTAGCATACTAACTTTAAAAAAAAACTTCTTGTTTTAAAATAACTTTAGACATGAAGAGTTGCAAAGATAGTATAGAGTACCCAAATAGTTTCACCTAATGTTAACCTCTTACATGCCATGGTACAGTTATCAAAACTAAGAAATCAACATTGGTGCAGCACTGTTAGCTACAGACTTTATTTGGATTTTACCAGTTTTATCAGTGCTTTCTTTTTTAAGAATCCAATCTGGGATCCTGTATTACTTAGTTGTGATGTCACTTTAATCTCCCCAATCTACCCAGTCAGTGACAGTTCCTCAGTCTTCGCTATTTTTTCATGACCTTGACAGTTTTGAAGAGCACTGGTCAGATAATTCATAGAATGCCCTTCAATTCATGTTTGTGTATTGTTTTTCATAATTAGATTGAGGTTACAGATTTGGGGAAGAAGACCACAGAGGTGATGATGGGCCCTTCTCAGTGCATCGTTTCAACATGGTATTGATGTGTCTTTTTACTGGGGGTGTTATCTTTCATCACTTATTTAAGATATTATCCTTGATCACCATATTTCTCTACTACAAAATTACTATTTTCCCCTTTGTAATTAATAAATATTTGGAGGGAGATACTTTGAGGCTATGCAGATACTTTTTCTCCTTAGACCTTTGCCGGCTGAGTTTAGTACTGTTCATCAGTGGATCTTGCCTGCAGTGATTATTATTAGGTTGTCCTGGTGGTGATTTTCTGTTTCTTTCATTCCTTCTACGTTTATGAATTGGGAGTCTTCTCTAAAGGCGAGTTGTCTTGGGAATTCCCGGGCGGTCCAGTGGTTAAGACTCTGCGTTTCCAATGCAGGGGGCCTGGGTTTGATCCCTGGTCAGGGAACTAAGATCCTACAAGCCTCGCAGTGCAGCCAAAAAAAAACCAAAAGAAAAGAAGAGTTGTCTCTTCTCCTTTGTTTACCTGTAATTCAGTCATCTATTTCAGTATGAACTCATGGATATTTATTTTATATGGGTTATAATCTCATAATATCATTATTTACTTTGTTGCTCAAATTATTACAGTTTTCCCCATTGGGAGCCCTTTCATGTAGGCGAGGATAGTCCAGGCACATCTTGTATTTTCCCTGCACAACCCCTGGAATCAGCCACTTCTCCAAAGAGCCTGATTTGTTTTACTTAAAAATGGTATTTAGAAGACAAGATCTGGGACCTAGATAATGCTAATTGTTACTAGAATATCACTGCTTCTAAGCCCTCTCAGTAGACAGAGCTTGGAAAGATACATATGTATACTAACATG
Source organism: Phocoena sinus (assembly GCF_008692025.1). Taxonomy (NCBI): domain Eukaryota; kingdom Metazoa; phylum Chordata; class Mammalia; order Artiodactyla; family Phocoenidae; genus Phocoena; species Phocoena sinus. The sequence continues at coordinate 52,415,246 of NC_045776.1, read as the reverse complement.
TATTTCTGTATCTGTATTTCTGTATCTGTCTACGTGTTTTTTAATGACCACGAACAAAAACAATGCTATCATAGTGACTGATAACTTGTGAGTCTAATCTAGCACCAATAGATCTGCTTATTTATAACTTCTTTCCCTGACAGCGAGAGACCTGGCCCTCACTAACTATATTTCCTATAAATATTGTTATACATTCACACTTTTTGAATAATACAATTTCTATTTGTGCTTCAGCAAAATTATAAATTACTACATATTGCATTCTGTAAAATTGTTCTAGAATATTCATAAATAACAAGGATCAATATATCTGTCACAGTGTATACAGAATTCAGCATACTCTAAAGGCACCTTAAAGAAATGAATTTTAGAAAGAATTTGAAAATCAAGTGTGATGTTATTCTGACTTGATCTTTTGCTTAATTATGGATTTATCATTTTATGTATTTTGGTTATATGACAACAAAGTTATACTCTTAAACAAGTTTAGGTGTTTGATGGATTTGCTTTGAAAATCTTTTTTTTTTTTTTTTTTAATAGGTCTTAACTTGCAGAGTCAGTTTAATCTGGAAAATGTCACTGTTTTCAATACCAATGAGCAGGAAAGCACATTGGGTCAAAAGGTGAGGCTGATGTGAAATCTAACATAACATATTTTGTTATTGAGATAACTCAGATGAATGGGTCTTCTAAATCAAAAATTTTAAAAACCTTTGTTTTCAATTTATAGAAATAATATGTATTCTGTGTAGAAAAAAACAAAATAGAAATATTTAAAATAAAAAGTACAGCTACCCCATAATCCAAGGCCCCAAAGATAACCACTCTTAACATTCTTTTTTTGTCCTTACAGGACTTTCTGTGTATATGTAGTTTTATTCCAAAATTGAGGTCATACAATACATACTGTTCTGAAAATCGCTTTCTTCTTTTAACAGTATGAAATGGTTGCATTTCTGCATCAGTACATTTAGATTTGTCTCTGTGTTTTAATGTCTCATGATAAGTTTTTGGATATATCACAGTCTCCTGTTACTGAGCATTTAGATAATCTCTAATAGTGAAAACTGGTTAACAACATTATAGTAAATAGTATTTTGTGTATCATTGCTAAATTATGCAGGTGTCTCCTTAGGATAAATTTTGATAGGTGAAATTTCTGTGTCAAAATAAATGCATATATCAAATTTTGATAACTGTTGCCCGGGTACTTCTCAAAAAAGTTGTACCCATTTATACCACCCCCAGTGGCACATAGAGAATGCCTTCCCATTTCCCCATAGCCTCACGCCAACATGGGGAATTACCAGTTTTTAAAAATTTTTGCTTAATTGATACATACTTGAAAGGTAAGTCGTCTTTGTTTTAACTTACATTTCTTTGGTTATTAATGAAGTCGAGGAACTTACTGCATGTTCATTGGAATTTATTTTTCTTCTGTGCTGATTAGAAACAATGAGGAAGAGAATTGCCTATTCATAACATTTGCCCATTTTACTGCTGAAACGTCTTTTACTGTTGATGTGTAGAAACTCATTATATAGAATATTATTAATTCATTCCTACTGTGTGTTGATACATTTTTTTCCTCAGTTTATGGTTTTTCTTGTAACTTTATAGTTTTCTATATGGAGCTATTAAATTTGGATATAGTAATATTAACATTTGTTGGTCTTTTGTTTTAGTGTTTCTAGCCTTGTGTCATACTGAAGGCTTCCACTCCACAGGAGTATGTAATTCTTTGTTTTTTTCTGGTGCTTTTATGATTTTATTTTTTCTTTTAAATCTTTTACCCAGCAGGAAGGTTGGGGTTTGGAGTAAGTTGAGTTATAATTTAATTTTTTCTAAATGGTGAGCCAGTTATCTCAGAACCATTTGTTAAGTAATCCATCATTTGCCCACTGATTTTTTCAAAAGGACATCAGCAGATCAACTTTATTTTTAAAGATTATTTATTTATTTATCTGTCTGTCTATCTATTTATTTATTGGTGCGTTGGGTCTTCGTTGCCGTGCACGGGCTTTCTCTAGTTGCGGCGAGCCGGGGCCACTCTTCATTGTGGTGCGCGGGCTTCTCATTGCGGTGGCTTCTCTTGTTGCAGAGCATGGGCTCTAGGCACACAGGCTTCAGTAGTTGTGGCAAGTGGGCTCAGTAGTTGTGGCTCACGGGCTCTAGAGCGCAGGCTCAGTAGTTGTGGTGCACAGGCTTAGGTTTCTCCGCAGCATGTGGGATCTTCCCAGGCCAAGGCTCGAACCCGTGTCCCCCTGCATTGGCAGGCAGATTCTTAATCACTGTGCCACCAGGGACACCCCCTAAAGATTATTTTTGATGTGTCCAGAAGACAGTCCAGAGCTGGCAAATTTTTGGACATTCAGCACCTGCTCTTCATTTAGAGCAAGTTATAAAGTTTAAAAAATTATTAATTAGATGTAACTAATATTTCACTGTAAATTAATCAGAGTACTTTACTTAATTTATCCCTTAAATTGTAATCATTGTCAATTTGGAAATGATACTGACTTTAAGATTTTTCAAAATCTGCCTTTCCCTTTTATGTATCTTTTAGGTATTTCTTGGACTATTTTATGTAACCTTGTTATTTTAAATTGGGGGGGGGTGGGATGAATTGGAAGATTGGGATTGACATATATACACTATACTATGTATAAAAGAGATAACTAATGAGAACCCACTGTATAGCACAGCGAACTCTACTCAATGCTCTGTGGTAACCTAAAAGGAGAGGAAATCCAAAAACGAGGGGATATATGTATACGTATAGCTGGTTCATTTTGCTTTACAGTAGAAACTAACACAACATCATAAAGCAACTATACTCCAATAAAAATTAAGTATTAAAAAAATTTTTTTTCAATATGGAGCTGTACACCCAGCATATCCTAAAGTGTTCCCAGATAATAAGTGTTATGTGTACAGGCGGGGGAAGATTTTCAAGGTCAAATTAAAGTTGGGGACAAAAACTACTTAAATCGCTTTGAGTTATTTACGGTGGTTCTTGGAATCCTTAGTGTACTAATGATCTTCTCACTTTTCCAACAGGTCATTGTATACTATGTTTCCAAATCATATTTTGCCATAGATTCTCTATTCCCAGAGAGAATGTACTGACTGTGTTTGGAAAAGTACTGGTTTAAAACTTTGCACTATGTTTTTTGTTGTTGTTATTGTTTATAATGAATAGGTATTTATATTTATATTCTTTTATTATTTATATAAATATTTATTAATATTTATTTTGGCTGCAACTGTTCTTAGTTGCGGCATGCAGGATCTTAGTTGCAGCATGCAGACTCTTAGTTGCGGCATGCATGTGGGATCTAGTTTCCTGACCAGGGATCGAACCCGGGCCCTCTGCATTAGGAGTGCAGAGTCTTACCCACTGGACCACCAGGGAGGTCCTTGCACCATGTCTTCATGGTTATCTTATATTATTGTCATACTGCTCTTGAGTTCTCGGATCCCTGTCATATAGAATTTTCCTCTGCCTGACAACTGCTTCATGACAGGATGTACATTCTTTTAATTTAGCACATGGAGGACAGAGAAGAAGGAATGGATGTGGAGGAAGGTGAAATGGGGGATGATGAAGCTCCAACAACTTGGTGAGTGTTTAGAAGTTCAGATTTCTTGATTTACAAAGATAATACCTTATGACTTATCAGGTACTAAGGTGAGAATGTAGACAGGGAGGAAGGAGATCATGCTTATAGATTTCTTTTGTTTGTAACTTTAATGTATATCACTTAAAATTACAACTCCAAAATCACTAATGGGCTCTATCAGTTGGTTTCTAAATTGTGTGCAGGCAGTCCGTTGTTTAGGTGTAACCTACCTTATATATATTCATAACGTTTGAAAAGCCAACCACAGGCAACCTACGCACTCCTTCCCTTCTCCCTTCCATTTCATTTTGAGATCATGGTGCTGTGTGGATCACTAAACCTACTTCCTGTTTCCCATATAAAATTACAGTCTTACTTGGAATATTTGTATGGGCATGAAGCTTAGCACAGATGCTAACTGTAATCCATAGGTTCAACTTGTTAAGGTTTATTTGGAAAGAATGGAGTAAGATAGTATACGTATACATATAGCTGATTCACTTTGTTATATAGCAGAAACTAACACAACACTGTAAAGCAATTATACTCCAATAAAGATGTTTAAAAAAAAATACGTATTGACACTGAAGATTTGTAACATAGCCGATTTAGAAATTGAATTAGTAACGCCATTTTTGTAATACTAAGTTGATATGTACTTAATGTGTTTGTTTCATACTAGGTCTTAGTGTGTTGGTTAGGATATAATGCCTAGGGCTTTTACCATTAGAGTCAAATTAACATTAGCTTAAACAACATAGAAATTGATTTCTTTCTCATGTAAAAGTCTGAAGACAGGTGTTCAGAAGACAGGTGTTCAGGGCTGATGCAGTAGCACTCTTCAAGGAGATTGTCTAGTGATCCATGTTCCTTCTAACTTCTTGTTCCACCATGCCTTGGTATTTGCTCTTTTTCATATAGTCCAGGATCGTTCATCATCATATCTGCATTCTAGCCAGCGAAAAGGGAAAATGGTAAAACATAGCCCATATAAGACATATGACTTCCGCTCCCCACTGACTGGCCAGAATTTAATCACATGGCCACACCTAATGCAGGAGAGGTTGGGAAAGAGAGCCTTAAATTCTGAATGTATCCAGCCAAAATTCAGGGGTTCCACCACTGAAGATAAAGAGGGAATAGGGGTCTATGAACCCCCTGAAATTATTTATAGACGTTTATATAAATATTTATGAATTTGTGTACTTTTCTAGGGAAAGAAGCCATGGCTTTCATTACCTTTTTCAGAGGATATGTGACCCAAGAAAAGTCAAAGCATTTAGATATTTCTAAAAGAACTTAAATGATTTATTTAATGTAACGTTTATTTTATCAGCTCCATTCCAATTGATTACAACCTGTACCGAAAATTTTGGTCACTTCAGGATTACTTTAGGAACCCTGTGCAATGCTATGAGAAAATTTCATGGAAAACTTTTCTCAAGGTGAGTTGCCAATTACAGACTACCAAAAGCCCAATATTTTATAGCTAATGGCAGAGTCAGAACTTGACTCTTGTCCAGCATACTTTTCACTATATAGTTCTACCTCTTATGTTTTTATACCTATTTCATAAAATAGAAGCTAAATTGTAAATTAATATATAAACAATTGATTTTGAGAGTAGTTTATAAATGACTTGAGGATTGAAATTTAGTAATTACAGCCTTGGTTTTTTTTTTTTACATAGCGAGTATTGTCAATTGATGAACTTTTACAGAATACATCCTGCCTTCGCACAAAATTATTTCAGCTATCCTCTAAGAATAGGACTTTGCATACTATGGCTTTGGACCACATCCAGCCTACTGCCTACTTTTGCAGACAAAGTTAATTTTGTCACACAGTGACACCAATCATTTATGTGTTATCTGTGGTTGTTTTTGTGCTATAATGGCTAACTTGAGTAGTTGTGATTGAGACCATTTGAGCCATATAGTCTAAAATATTTACTATCTGACTGTTTACAGGAAAAGTTTACTAACCTCTTTTCTATAAGAATCCTCTGTATTTCTTTTTCTTGGCTCCTTAAAGGTCAGTTTGTCCTTTTTGTTGTAATCAAAATCTAAAGTTAATAGGTAGCTCTTAAAAGTAGCATGGTGTGTTTTCTGTGTTACTTTTTAAAGTTTTTATTTTGTATGAAGTATCTTTTTTTTCGCCATAACTATCCAAATTCAGGTTAAGTGGTAAGTGAGAAATCATCTGGAATTGTTCCTCAACTGGATAGGCTTTGACATCATTTTTTTATTTGGTCACAGTGTTTAGCACAAGAAATGCTTGAGAGTTCCGTTGCTGATTAAACAGCTACTTTTACTGGTAAATTTCTGTATACTCTCAAAGCATTCCTTTCTCTGTTTGCCCCTTACACAAACTGCATAAGAAATCACATTTTTCCAGAAGTAGAGAGTTTATTCCTACTTTTACAGTAACCATGATATCTCACAAAAAATAGTTTTACCCTCATTTTGCTGTCATAATTTTTCTTGTTTAGTGTGCCTTAAGGATGCATATATGATTAACTGGGAATAAATTATACATTATTTTGATAAAGAAAAGCACTAAACAAATGATTGGGCAACAATGCCAAATAAAACTAATTGATATTTTTACTTTGCAGTATTCTGAAGAAGTTCTAGCTGTTTTTAAGAGTTATAAATTAGATGATACTCAGGCCTCAAGGAAAAAGATGGAAGAATTAAAAACAGGAGGAGAGCATGTATATTTTGCAAAGTTTTTAACAAGTGAAAAGGTATAAATCTTTCTTTCTCACTAAGCATAGTAAGAAATGTTTTTATTTTTGTTTTCTCTATTTAGCTGATATCCTTTTACGTTAAATACAGTAGAAAAGTTTCTTTATTTTTGGTTAAAACTGATAAATGTTAGTTTGAGAGTCCTATTTCTTCTTGTAGAAGTAAGACTAATTTAATTTCAAAGGTGAAAAGTTGTTCTGCATTGTCTGTTTTGTAGATTTACTTTGGATTAAATACATTTTAGTTATTTTCAAGTACATATATTCTGAACCTCAAGTTAGGATTTCATTTGCATTTATGAAAATATTTTGTATAGTTTTCCATTTAGGTACAAATAAGGGGTTTTAAAATTCCCTGTTAATCTTATTTACACAGTTTAATAAGTAATAAGTAAATTTTGTTCAAATACAATGCTAAGGCATTATGCAAGTTTCTAGTCAAGATGGCACATTGAGTTTGTGTTTCGATTCACTCCCTTTGCTCCAAACACAAAGCAATGACAGGTAAAATATAAAAAGAGAAAACCAAAAAGACAAAGCTGGGCTTCCAGAGACAAGATAAATATCTTCACAGACCAGAACTGCCAAGTAATAAGTGAAAATGAAGCCTTGGGCCTGCTGACTGTATATTCCAAGCAGGTGGTGGCAACCAGGAGCTTGGCTACAAGTGAGACCAGATCCATGTGGGACCAGGAGCCAGAGCCATATTCACTGCTTGAAGCCAGAGACTGGGGTAGAACTTAACCCACTTTTGAAAAGAAGCTAAGGTAGATATTACCACTCTTCTGCCAAAGGCTGTGGTTTCATAGCAAGTTGTGGGTCTAGGGATAACAAAGGCACAACTTTGTGTCCTCTGCTTGCTCTATGACCAGATATGAGATATCCCCACTATACTCATGAAACAGCTGTTCCAAAAAGTCATCATGAGACTGTTTTCTAGACTTGGGCCCATGGACCTGGTGAAAGAAAGTACAAAACTACTAGATAGAAAAAGGTATACACAGAGATAAAGAAGAAGCAAAAAGCAACAATCCCAAAACAAAAGCCTTCCATTCAAAACTCTGATAAATTAAAATTCCGAAATCCAGTGCTAAGAAAGATCACCAACAAAATCAACTATTGGGATGTATGTTTGTTTATTTTAGATACATAGCCTGACCAGGACTTTAAAATATATATGTTTTGGATAATCAAAGAGATAATTGATAGTACAGCCTCCATGGAGAGTAAGAAATTGTGAAACTGAAACATTTCAGTTGAAATGAAATAGGAAAGTTTAATATGACAACTAATAGGGATTCTTGAAAATGAAAATATATGATCATTGAAACCAAAGCACAGCACATAGAATTAAACTATAGTTTGGACATAGATGACAAGAGTACTAATGATGAGAAGTTCACCCAGAACACAGCACAGAGACAGATTTTTTTTTGTCAACCTGAAAGCAGTTAAGAGCCATGGAAAATAGATTGAGAAATTCTAGCATATATCTAAGTAGGATTGCCAAAGAACAAAATGGAGAGAATATTGGAGAAACTAAAGGACTAAAGGAAGTCCCAAGTCCTCAGATTAAAAGTGTGCTACAACTGCCAAGCAGGATAAAGAAAGATGAATCCATACTTCTGTACATTATGCTGTAACTGCAGGTATAGAGAGAAAACCTTAAATGCCACCAAAGAGGGGAGGAAAAAAACACAAATATACTGGAAAGGAACAGATTTCTAACAGTTATCAATAATAGATACCAGAAAACAGTGGAGAAGTATTTCTGAGAAAAAACTATCAGTCCAGAATTTCATACCCAGCTAAATGCACTCAAGACTGTAGATGAAATAAAGACATTTTCATTCTAAGACCAGGAAAGCATACCACTCTTAAGACCATCATTGTGAAAAACTACTAAAGGATGATCTTCCGGAAGAAGGAAAATGAATCCATAAGAAAGGAGTGGAATACAGAAAGCAATTGTGAGCACAGAAATTGAAAAATATTTCAGTTTACTATTGACTAAAAACAAAAAAGTCATAATAACTGATTTTTTAAAAAATTTTAATGTAGTATGTAAACTAGATAACAATAAGAATCAGAGGGGAAAACATGTTTAGTGAGTAATTTAAGTGTATGCTACAGTCCTTGTAAATCCTCAGGAGGAGAAAAGGAATGCTGAATAACTTTAGACATTATTATATTAAAAGGGAAACCACCAAAGGAAAAACATCCTGTAGCTCTCAAATGGCAAGGGGTTAAAAAAGGGGACAAGAAGGAATATAGACTACTTTATAAATCCAACAGATGGCAGGAAGGGAGGAAAAAAAGAAGGGTAGGTAAGTCCAAATATATCAGTAATGACTGCATAAACTGATTTAATTTACCTAATAGAGATTATCACATTGGATTTTTTTAAAATCCAGATATATTTATTCATTTAAATGAAACAGACATATAAAATTCTTTGGTTGAATAAAGAATTCAAAATTTTATTTTACCGTATGTAGAAAGGGAAGAAAATTCCAAAGCCTCCTCTAATTTAACAAAGAAGCTTCCCAAAGATATATACCTTTCAGAAAGCTTGAGATATCAATTTAAATAATATTATCAGGGCAAAACAGTTAAAAAATACAACAACCAGTAAGAGTTGTATGCTTTTAGCAGTTAAAGGTCACATTTCTCAGGACATGACAACTATTTCAAAACCCTGGATATCTTAAAAGATTTTTTTTTTTTGGACAGTTGACATTTCCAAGGACATTTTAGAAAGCAGCAGGATTATACATTTTCAGACATCTCCACATTGGAATGTAAAATCAGTGCTTTTGTATCGATCTCCATTCACCACTTTATCAGAACTGGTCCCTGAATAGTGTCTCCCTTACTGACTCTTTGTGAGCTTTGTTTCACCAGCAATGCAGACAGCATGAGCTTTCAGGGTTAAGCACTGGAATTCCATTAGGTAACGTTTTGATAGAGGGAAAAGCAGGTTTTAGATGCTTAAAACTTTACAATATGGGAAAGAAAAAAGGCACAGAGAATTGCAACAAAGAATGTAAGGCATGTGATGTTTTGCATCTTCACTTCCATTTGTTGCCTCTTAAGCAGTAACTTTATCTTAAATTTCAACCTATATAAGAACCCTTCCTGTGCAATCTTTGTATTTTTCCTATGTATTTCCAATGTTTATTACTCAGCATCCAAGTGAAAATATTTGTAATGCACCACCTGTAGCACCATTTGATAAGTTTTACTGCTTCACTAAAAGAAGCCTTCTAGCATTTCTATAACACCTTACATGATGTTTTACATCCCAGGATTTCTGAAAAGGCCATCCCACCTAAGTATGTGCCAATCTAATGTTACTTCTCAACTTTCTTCTGGTTGTAGATTTGGTAAATGACAGAAACACTCCTGATTTTTCAGGGATATATTTCTTGCCAGTGAGAGCTAGCTTAAGTGAAATCAAAAGCCATTTAATTATTTAGAGTATAATTCTATAGCCCATTGTTTCAGTGGTGAGCAGGTTTAGGAGAGTGGTCTTGTCATTACAAGGTTAGGTCTTTCATCACTCAAATAGAGCATATAGCCTCATTTGATGGCCGTGTTATTACCCAGAACCCTTGTGTTTTGCTTACATGAATGTGGTCAGACTTTTTCTTAGGAGAGTTTTCCTTATATCATTCTTAGGAAGGATGATATAACCTTTCTAGTTAGAGACAGGCCAATCATGTAGCAGCTTCAGGTAGGCACAGATTTTACAGATAAAATAGATATGTTTCTAACTTATCATACCTTCTTTCTTAAAGGTGGAAGTTTCCACTAGAAACTCAAGCCTAGGGTATGATTGTAAACACTAATTTCCAACAATATAGTTCCCTTGTTAACGTAGCAAAATAATCCCTGGATTATTATTTTTAGTGGAGAACTGCCGGTTCCTTAAGTATAGTCCAGAGTCTTACTCAGAAATTTTAAGGGAGGATTTCACCTCCAGTTGTCCAGTTTATCATACTGTGTGAGGGGCACTGTACTATTATAGGAATTTCTCCCTCAGTACTGTGCAGCATGTAAAAGTAGAACCAGCATTTTCAAACAAAATTCCAAGTATCATGAGTGTTAGCATGATGGTTAAAGGAATGTATTTTTATATCTTTGAGTTCTTACAGAAAAAAGCCCAGCCAGTAACTAGGTATGAGCTTCAGGGTTACCCAGTTCTTCAGAATACCGACTCCTTTTCCCCTTACAGTTGAGACTCAGTGACCTAATGAAAAAATCCGGGGGAATACTCCAGAGCTATCAGTTACCAGAGTGGTTGTCCCACAGTCACACACTAGTGTGGTCATTAGGCCATTCTTGTTCATGGAGGTAAGAGAAATAACAATTCTTCCCAGACTCTGCATTGTATGAAGAGCTCTCAAATAAGAACTTTTAGTCACTTAAAAAAAAAAAAAGTTCCTGGCAGAAAGAAGCTGTCAGTACAGCCTTAAATTTTTCATACTTTCTCTATCAATTTGAGAGATAGCCAAGGCTGAGTGTTTATGTAGTGTAGGCAAAAACAGGTCTCATCTTTTATGAGACACACTACAACCTAGTTAGGAAATGACCTCAGAAGTAAGACCCTCCTATAGACAGACAGGCAGGCTAACCACTTTCCTAGAATTTCCTTTAGTTTCATCAGTTGTCTCATATGGGACTCCCTTTAAACAGGTCTGGGAGGTTTTTGGACAACTCTGGAACACCGCTTGAGTTTTCCTTGTCTGCAGCCAGAGAAAGAGCCAGCCCTCCAAATAGTTCCAGGAGTGTACCATGAGGTTCCTGGAGTTTATCAGAAATTTAAGTAGAAACTAGATCATTGATCCCTGTGCCCCCAGAGAAAAAAAAGTTATAGCAAAAAGCTGTTAAATGGGTGGTGCTGACATTTTCTTATAGGTCCAAGATGGAAGGCCTTACACTTTAAAAATCATATAAGCACTCAGCAGTTCTCAATAAGAACGGAGCAGTGTTTTCCACTGATGAACCTTGATGTAAATCAGTTGTTAGACTTTACGTCTTGACACCATCCATCTGAGTTAACTGGTTGGGCTTCTCAAAACTGTGATTAGAATATTTGACACACTTGATCCAGGCTTTGAAGTAATCTAACAACATTATCTAGCACATCAGTGTTGGCCCTTGGGTGGCCACTGGGGAAGTATCAGAAATTTAGTTGGCCTACCATTAATATTTCACAAGGAGAGAAACCAAATCTTCTGTTTACTATAGATCTCATTGTCATATGAGCTGTAGGCAATGTGTCTAACCACTATAGTTGAAATATATACAAACTCTTGGGTTAGTTTATTTTTCAGAATTCTCTTTTGATGTTTGACTTTCTCTGCTGAATTCCAGTTCTATGGCATGAAGGCATTGATGAATCGTTAGGGTTTTACAAACTGCAGTTTGTTTGAAGACTTTTGCTGACACTCATGTCAGTTTTAACATATGGGTATACTTCCACTCATCTGAAAAGGTAAACACAATTACTAAAGTTTTACATGCATAAAATCAATCTGAAATGGTCTGCAAGGTGGGAGGCATGAGCTGCCCTCTTTATTGTGACACTCCTGTATTCTGTGGGCCTGACACAGGGCAGCTCCATAAATACCATTGAACATATTGGAAAGTTTAGAGCATACTCATCATTCTTTATTATTTTTAGAATCCCTTCTGTGTGTGAGTCAATCCATAGTTATGCAAGCAAGATAAGAGTAAATTCTTTGGTGATGCCAAGCAGCTATTTAGGAAAGACTAAAGACAGGGTTAAAAAAATACCCTGCCAGTGTAGACTGGATTTGGAGCCTAGTTCTGAAGAAGGACAAAGTATTTTATGTCACATGTGTAGGTCACAAATAAAGTGAGAGGTAAAAATTACCACTTTAAATGCATTAATGAAAAATTTAAGAGTGACAAATTGAGAATTCAGGAAGCTAAAAAAGATACGGAATAAACCTCAAGAGAGAACTAAGTAATAATAATAGCACAAGTTAAAGAAATAGAACAAAGAAACTATAGAACATATCAGGAAAACCAAAGGCTTTGAAAAGAAAAATTTTATAAAAAGAATTTTTGTAGAAGTTCTTGTAGAACAGGCCTAAGGAAAAAAGTGAAAAGGTACCAATAAACAAAATAGGAGTAATTGGAAATACAGAGACAGTAAAATGTGTAAGAGACTATATTTAAATCTAATGAAATAGTAATTCTGTAGAAAAACTTAATTACCAAAATGGATTCACAAAGAAATTAAAAGCCTGAATAAACATATAACTATTAAAGAAATAGTAATCAAAGTGACACCTTTCAAATGACATCAGTCCCAGATTTTTTTAGGTACGTATTATCAGCACTTCAAGGAATAGAGGGAAAGCAACCAAGGTCCTTATATGAGATTAATGTAACTTTTAAATAAAACCCCAATAAGGACAGAACAAGAAAAAAAGTATATATATCAATTTCACTTATGAATAGAGATGAAAAATATATTGTAAAAACTCACAAATCAATTTTTTAAATTGATAGTAGCTATTTTTAAAAAATAGAGACTAGGGGCTTCCCTGGTGGCGCAGTGGTTAAGAATCCGCCTGTCAGTGCAGGGGACACGGGTTCAAGCCCTGGTCCGGGAAGATCCCACATGCCGTGGAGCAACAAAGCCCGTGCGCCACAACTACTGAGCCTGCGTTCTAGAGCCTGCGAGCCACAACTACTGAGCCCATGTGCCACAACTACTGAGCCTGTGTGCCACAACTGTAGCCTGCGTGCCTAGAGCCTGTGCTCCGCAACAAACAGAAGCCACCACAATGAGAAGCCCGCACACAGCAACGAAGATCCAATGCAGCCAGTAAATAAATAGATAAATAAATAAATTTAATAAAGTAAATTAAAAAGAGACTAAATAATATTTATAATAATATTTAATAATATTTATCATTTAAGTCTCTAAATAATAGACTTGATATTTATTAATATATTAATAATCCCAGGATTGTAAGTATGATTCAATACCAGAAAGATTAATATGAAATTAACATATTAATGGTTTTTAAATAAAAACTATGACCATCTCAGATGCCAAGAAAATTATTTCAATACAATCTAATACTCATTACAAAACCAAATCAGAAGTAGAAGGGAATTTTCTCTAACTTGATTAAGGGGATTGACAAAAACCCTATAACTTAAAGCATCATATGTAATGATCAAACTTTCAAAAGTATTCTCAGTAATTTCAAGACCAAGACACAGATATCTACCAACCATATTTCTGTTCAATGCTGTAATGGAGGACCTACATTTCAATAAGAGAAAACAAAACAGAAATGAGAGTTATATGTATTGGAGAGAAAAGACTGAACTGTCTCTAACTGAAGGCAATATAATTGTCTACAGAGAAAATCCAAGAGAACCAACAAACTTTGAATTAAGGAGGCTTCAGCAAAGTTACAAAAGAAACATCAATAGTGTTCCTATAAGCAGCTGGTTACAAAATGTTATTTAAAACAGCAATGAAAACTAGTACCTATGAGTAATCTCCATGGATAAAATTATAAAAATAAAGAGATATGACTACATTTATAGATAGGAAGACCCAGTGCAACTTCTCCCCAAATGTGTCCATAAATTCAGTGTATTTTAAATCAAATCCAAACAGGCTTTTTGAGGGAACTTGAATAGTTGATCTTAAAGTTTTTATGGAAAAGCAAAAAGCCAGGAGTAACTAAGCCAAGAGTAACTACTTCCTCCTAAGAAGGAACAGTTGCCCTATCAGATATAGATACTAAGACCTATAAAGCTCTAATAATTAAAACAGTAAGTATTAGTACAGGTATAAAGAAGAAAAAGGAACTAGGACTAGACAAAGTGAAAAGACAAGCCACAAAGTAGGAGAAGATATTCACCATCTCCAGAACTGAGGAAGATTAGTATTTTAAATATACCGTTGACAAAAAGACAACCAGATGGAAAACTGGAAAGATGGTATGAACAGGTGATTTACAGATGTAGAAACCTGAATAGCTAATGAGCTTATAAAAGATGCTAAATGTCACTAGTAGCCAAAGAAATTAAAATGATGAGATAATCACTTCACATTTGTCAAATTGACCAAAATTAAATATCCTAACTATAAATGAAATGTATTGGCAAAAGTGTGGGGAAAGGAGAACTTTAACACACTGCTGGTTGAAGTATAAATTGATACAGCCACTTTGCAGAGTAATTTTATAATAAAGAGCAAAGTTAAAACTTCTAAGATGTGGGCCCTAGAGAATCACACATATGCACAAGGAAATATATGACTCATTGTAACTTAGGTGTTTGCAAGTGAAAGTGTAGAAACGACCTAAATGTTCATAAGCAGGAGACTGGGTGGGTGGTAAATTATGGTAAATTTATACCGTCGAGTTCTATAAAGCACTGAAAATGGATGACTTAGGATGGGGGTTGGCACATTACTTACTGCCTATTTCTGTAAATGAGTTTATTGGCTCACAGCCATGCTCACTCCTTTACGTGTCGTCTGTGGCTGCTTCTGCATGGCAACAGAGATAAGTAGTCGGGACGAGGACTGTATGACCACAAAGCCTAAAGTAATTTACTGACCCTTAACAGAAATTTGCCAACCCCTAAATTCGAGCTACATGTATCAAGTTGTGTAAATGTCAAACATAATATATGAAAGATAGCTTATTGCAGAATAATGTGTGTAGTATAAGAGTTTGAAAACATGCAAAATACCTTGATACTTATAGATGCCTCTATGTGTATAATAGTGTAAAATATGCATTAGAATCAGCAACACTGAATACATGGTAGTGCTTTCCATAGTGGAGGGAGCTTATAGAGGGGCTTCAACAGTTTTGATAATATTCTATTTCTTTAAGAAATGTGGAACAAGTAAAAATGTTAGGATTTGATAAGTAACTGGATTGTGAGACATGAATGTTGTATTAACTGTACCTTTTTGAACTTTAAAAAATACTCCACAATTTGAAAATTGGATATTTTCATCTGATGTGTTAATAATCACAAATTAGTAAGAATTTAATTAATGAGAATGCTCTTAATATTTTGTTTTTTAGTAAAGATTTTTAAAGCATTTTGTGTTAAAGTAACAGAAATGGAAGATTTCATACTTCAGTTTAATTTTTCCAGAGCATTGTTTTGGTTTTAAATTTTTTTATTATGAAAAGTTTCAAATGTGCAGAAAGGAATATTGTTTGTATGTACGATTTATTGACAGAAAGGCACATAAGAATAACTTAAGAAGAGTAGCCTGAGCCTTTTTAGGTTTAGAATAATAATCAGGAAGGCTGAGGCCTGAGCTAAGAGGTGTAGTAAAAGCTAAGGACAATAAAAGGTCCTTTGTTCACAAAACAAAGACAGCAAAGAAATATTTGACCCAATGCATGATGTAAATGGTGTAATTTTAAAAATAACTGAAGAAAAGCAGGACTAGAAAATATATATTATTAAAGAAAGAATACAATTGATAGTCCCACCTCTTACTAACTAGCTGTGTAACCTTGCAGGGGTCATTTTAACTTGTCAGGGCCTCATTTTCTTAAGGATAGTGTGATGCAGTTAGTTTAAATGATCAAACTAGTCCCCTCCCACCTGTGATTCAATGTCTTCTTGACTCTTGTTTTCAATCCATTGTTTCTATCAAAAATTATCATCCAACATAAAAAATAAATGTGGAATAGGGGACTTAAAGCTCAGGGTAGATGAAAAGTTCATAAACAGCACCTATTTCTTCAAGCCAGGAAGTTTCTGTCTTCACTGTAAGCTAAACGCCTCAGGGTCTTCAAACTGGCCAGTCTTGTACTTGCCTCAGTCTTTGTACCTCCTGTTTCTTTCTTCTATACACTCCAACTTTAGGTTTGCTCCTGTGGCTCATGGTTGCTGCTTTTTCCAGGAAGTGTTCCTGGAGTAGTTTAGGCAAATAGATGGATGGTGGAGCCTCTCGGTGAATTAGCCAACACCAGAGAAAAGCAGACTTTGTTGAGGAAATTGGTGTGTTTTATTTTGGACAGGAAATCTGATCAAGTGTCAGTGGGACATTCAAACAGAGATATGTAGTAGCTTCTTGAGCACACAGATCTGGAGATTAGGAGTGAGATCTAGGTTGAGAGTATAGATTTGGTATATAGTTTGGTTATCAGCTTATACGTGGTAATTAAAGAGGGGAGTGTAGACTGGAAAGAAAAGAAAGCATCAAACCAAATCCTGAAGAAAATCAGCATTTGGGGGAGAAGGAAAAGAGAAGGAGAGAAGAAGATAGAAGAGTAGCCAGTGAGATTGGAGAACTAGAAAAATATGACCCCATGGAAGCCAAGCATATTGAGTAGGATGAGGACTGTGAAGAGTGCTCATTCGATTTAATAACAAGTAAGTCATCGGTGGTCTTGGCAAAACACTTCCCGTGGATTGGTGACCCAGAACACCACTGGTTGAGGCAGGTTGAGGGGAGGATTGGAAACTGAATGTAGCCAGTTCTTACAAGAAGCTTTGCTCTTCAGGAAGGATAAGGTGAAGCTGTAGAATCTTTTTTTTTTTTTTTTTTTTTTTTTTGGTACGCGGGCCTCTCACTGTTGTGGCCTCTCCCGTTGCGGAGCACAGGCTCCGGACGCGCAGGCTCAGCGGCCATGGCTCACGGGCCCAGCCACTCCGCGGCATATGGAATCTTCCCGGACCGGGGCACGAACCTGTGTCCCCTGCATCAGCAGGCGGACTCTCTACCACTGTGCCACCAGGGAAGCCCTGTAGAATCTTTTTGAGAGAAGTTATTAAATGCTAATGGAAAGGAGCTTGGAAAGAAGAAAGGGTTGAAGATAAGGCACCAGGGTGGTTAACTGATGGGATGTCCAGATAGAAGGATCACCTTCAGTGAAGATCCTGAAGATGTTGTGGCAGAGGAAATGAGGCGAATGAGGATGTGAGTGCAGTTGAAACTTCCATTTTAATGAGTTTTTCTCCTCGTTGAAGGTAGAGGGAATTATCTACTGAGAGCGAGAGGGGTAGTAAGTAGTGTTCTGGTAAGTACAAGGGATTTGAAATAGTTGCTGTGGAGAATAGGAGGGAGAACAGCCTTGGAGAATAAAGATTGCTGATTAGAGACAAGGGAGAATTCTAAGTTGGAGACAGTAACATAGCAGTGGTACCATTTGTGTAGCTGTGTGATTTGTTTTTTCGTTCTGTTTTTTTTTTTTTTTTTTGCGGTACGCGGGCCTCTCACCGTTGTGGCCTCTCCCGTTGTGGAGCACAGGCTTTAGACGTGCAGGCGCAGCGGCCATGGCTCACGGGCCCAGCCGCTCCGCGGCATGTGGGATTTTCCCAGACCGGGGCACGAACCTGTGTCCCCTGCATCAGCAGGCGGACTCTCAACCACTGCGCCACCAGGGAAGCCCTGATGTGTATTTTTTTTCAAGCAGTTCCACCTGCGGCTAGATGGGAAGTCTTAGTGTTAGGATGGAGAAGGTGACTAACAGTTGGTTTGCTCCAAGTTGCCCTTTTGCTCAGTAGATGTGACAGAAGTATGGGATGAGGGTGTTAAGGAAGTTGGCAAGAAAGTTGTTGAAGAGATAGACCACGTACTCTAAAACAGGGGTCGGCTGACTATAGGCCAAATGTGGCCCACTGCCTGTCTTGTGTTTTTATACATTTTAAATGTTTACATAAGTACTTACATAATATCCATAATATGCCTCTTGGCTCACATAGCCTAAAATATTTAGTCTCTGGCCCTCTAAGAAAACGTTTCCTGACCTTTACCTAGACTAAAATAGGATTATAGTAATAACAGGATGGGACTTACAGATAGCCAGAAAATAGAGGGTCCAAGGAACTTAAGGTCTCAGTAAAGTCCAAATATTAGGTACAGTGGGACAACTGAGTGGGAAGGATAGGAGGTTGAAGTGAGACTCTTGTGATTTCAGAGCTGGGGCAGCTGCAAGTGACAGCCAGGTCCAGCTGTGGCCATGGTAGTTGGGGACCAAAGTAGAGGGGCTGTGACTGTCAGTGGAGTTGAGGTCAGGGAACTGAGAGCCCAAGCGGAGATATAAAGTTATCCAGGAGTGGAGGAAAGGGAGATTGGGAGCGTGCCATTCAGCCTGCCAATTTGGGGTGGTTCATACAGTAACAGAATCAGATCCTTAAATCACATCTCTAAAGGCGAGGGAACCCCCACTGGAAGGCCAATCGTATGTTTAAAATTAAAAGAAAAAAGGGCCTGGCATTTGCTTGAACCAGAACCACCCTTGTGGAAGAAGTGGCTGGTGAGTAAATGGCTAATGAACGTTAGGCTGCGGCATGACCAGGTCACGCAGGATGGCTGTTTTTTTGCTCTCTGTACATCCCCTGCCGACCAGTGCCTGCTTCACCCACACCCTGCTCACATGAGTGCCCTTCTGCATACCTGCCCCAGGCCCCAGCTGGTGATCTAATCTTTAGGTCAGAAGATCTCCACCGGGAGAGCTTACCTAAGGGGCAGTGAGGGGCATGCGCCTCTGCTAGTTTCCCTGGTAACCGATGACATCAATTCCCGCTACAACTGGTAACCTCCCCCCTCCCCCCCGGGGAGGGAAGACTGCTGCCTCGTCCTGCCCACCATCTGCGACACATGGTGGGGTGTCACTCCAGGCCTCGCTTTCAAACATGTAAGCTTCCGCGTCTGTTAAACCATTGATGTCTCTGTTGCTGACTCCGGCTCTGCTGTCTTGAGGCTGGGCAAGTACAGGGCTTCCAGGCCTCTGGGGTGCAGCCCAACTGCTGTGTTAGTAGATGAAAGCATAGCGTGTGATGCGTTGCCCAAGGAACTTGGGACCTGGAACTGGAAATTGGTTCCTAGGGCTGTCAGGTGTCTCACTGGTTATTCATTTAGAAAAAGGAGGCCTCCATTGTTGCTTTAGGTCTGGAGGGCAGAACAGCACAAACAGGGTTTGTGGACATAGATGTAGCTTTCCCTCAGCACGTGGGACAGAATCAGAATGACGCCTTCATCACTGAGGTCATTCTTACAGCAAGACCAGCTAGGTGGCAGTGTTGTTGAAGAGCTTCCTCATAAATGACCTTCAAGTCCTTTCTAATCCAAATTCTGTGATAATACAGGTGTGATATAATTTTTTCTAAAATATAAAAACAATCCATTTAATTCATGGATGATTTTTCACCTCTGATTCTTCTCATTTGCTTGTTATTGAGCACCCACCCTGTTGCAGGCACTTCCTAGGACTACAGAAAAGAGCGACATCCCTCAATATTGTATTGTTTATCCACAGGGACCTCTTCTTTAGCCATTATTTCTTTATATGTGGGAAAGTGACAGCCATACTTTTACTTTTTTATATTTCTGCTTTTATCCTGACCTCAGGACCACAGGTATAACATTGCTATCCACCAACATAAATACCTCATGGCATAAAATGGTTAAGAAAGCTAAATGAAGCTTTGCTACTCTGTCCTGGGGCTTGTACAGTAACGCCTCACATGCAGTGAGTTCTCAGCACGTGTTGTTTTGAATTGAAATCTTCCATTTCTGTAATAGCATCACTTGCACCTTTAGGTAGAACTTGAATTTAATGTGGTGGTTTGTGTGTGTGCTTGTTTTTCGAGTAGCTGATGGATTTACAACTGAGCGACAGTAACTTTCGTCGACACATCCTGTTGCAGTATCTCATTTTATTCCAGTATCTCAAGGGGCAGGTCAAATTTAAAAGGTAAGTTAATATGGGTAGTAAATGGTTTATAAACAGCAGCAAAGAGAATGATTGCTTACTGATGTGTATTTTTATGTAGCGGGCTCATTTTGTGTGGAAGGCTCACCTCCCTGAAACATTTCATTTGCAGCAATATTAGATAATCAGGGGCTTTTGTTAGCTTAACAAGATGCTAAGGTTATTTGTTTTAGAGAACCAAGGCATTGACTGTATCTGCTGCCACTGTCTTTCTTGCTGAGAGCCTGGCATCCTGGGAGTTCTCAGTTGTCTTGGTGGGTGGAGGTTTGCTCCTGATTTCCGTCATTCCTCACCTCACTCAGACCTTCTCCAAACCTGATTTGCAAACTCAGCCAATAATATTTCTTTCTCCAGGTGTGGGACTATCTAGAACATTAGAACTGAAAAAAATTAGGTAAACCTTTGAAGCACGGAGGAGTTCTAGTTTCTTTGGGATTTCAGAAAACCTAATCAGGTTTTATATGTGGGAAAGTGACAAACCTCCGCTGTCAGTCTGAATACCTCCACCTGTAGGGCGGACTAGTCCCTCTTGTCCCACCTAAAACTGAAGCAGAGCTCCGTTACTGGATGGTATCGGAAGTTTGCAGAGCAGTGTTGTATTAGTTGTAAAGAATGTGGCTTTCTACCTTCTGGTTTTGAATCCCACTTTCATTACCCACTAGCTGCAATTCAGCTTTCAGACTTGTAATTTTAAGATAACACATAGCAAACACTCAAAAATGCTATTTTTTATCCTATCTGTTGTGGAGGTTTGGTATAGCATAGTAGAAATTGGAAGCAGACCTGGGTTTGAATGCAAGCTTTATGGCTTGAGCCTCTGTAGTCTGTTTAATATATGCACATGTCCTTGTTTTGAGAATTAAATGAATAATGTATGTAAAGTCCTTAAATCCTGGCACATGGCAGTCTACCAGTATTCGTTGGATGGCTATAAACTATAGAGCACCTAGTACATAGTGAGAGCTGAATTGATGGCAGCTGTTAACAATTTGGGTCTGCCTTCAGCCTTCTATAGAGTTTTGGGGGTTTTATTCATTGTATCTTGAATGCGTTTTAAAGGAACATAGTGTGACTTATTTGAATGTGCATCTTGGAGAGGAGTATGTTAACATTTTCTCTGAGGCTATTATCCCACATTGAACTTATTTTAGGAAACATTCATTGCTTTGTTCAGTGTTTCTTCAAGACGGTACATAAACCTTAAAATTGAATATACAATTCTTGTAACTCAAGCATGCTTTTATTGCTTTGTTTCCTAGTTCAAACTATGTTTTAACTGATGAGCAATCACTCTGGATTGAAGATACTACAAAATCAGTTTATCAAGTAAGTTCATCACGCAACAAACCCATGATTGAACAAAATGAAAATTTAGAATTTTCTTTGTTTCAGCCCCAAATAGGAAAATAAGGATAAAGTTAAGCTCAGGTACAAGACCACAAACACTTCTTGGTTCTCTGCCTACAAACCACTCCTATGATGCAGAAAGTTGTTGAAAGCTTAGTATATTCTTTCTAATCACAGCTACTATCTGAAAACCCCCCTGATGGAGAAAGATTTTCAAAGATGGTAGAGGTATGTGTTTTATATTTACATAGTCTTCTTAGCACCCAGTAGAGTTTCAAAGTCTTCATTATGGAAATGCAATTTCTTTGTTTTTCCCAGCATATATTAAACACTGAAGAAAACTGGAACTCATGGAAAAATGAAGGCTGCCCAAGTTTTGTGAAAGAAAGGTAAATATATACTCCTCTCAAGCAATATGAGAAAGGCTTTCAGAATACAGTCTGGTATGATTATTTTACATTATGTACAGATATGTGTAAATGTATTTCATATAAAAAATGTAAATTGTATTCCATAAAAATTACTACCATTTTGATATACTTCTATTTGACATTTTTATCTCAAATTTCTTGTCATTAACTTCTCAGAACAAACTGATCTGTTATTAATTATTGGGAAAAAAATGCTGTGTACCCACTCCTTGTAATTTGTCCCCTGGTGTGGCCTTTTTGTCTTCTCTCTGATGAGTGTGATAATATGAAGCTTTCATATGAAGCTTTTTTAGGAAGAAAACAGTAACTAAATTTTCTTTTACATTAAACATTTGAAATTCCAGTATGTTTTGTTCACCACAGAACATCAGATACCAAGCCGACAAGAGTAGTACGGAAGAGAACGGCTCCAGAGGACTTCCTAGGGAAAGGACCCAACAAAAAAATTCTGATGGGAAAGTAGGTTAACCTGTCTCATAGGTGGGATGTTATCATAGAGGCTTTTATATTGTGAAAATATTACTGTAAGAACTCCCAAGGTTTTGTGTTTTTCCAGTTTTTTGTGTGTTTGGTATGTACACAGATGACTAAAGCAAACCACACCCTATCAATCTGTAGGGTCCATCATGGATTCACGCATTGAGACAAAACTTAGTTTTTTGTCTCCTGCTTCCAAAATCCATGGCTCTAGGTTCTGCCATTTTTTCCATGTCACAGACAATACAACTGCTGTTAGATTGATCCAGCTTACTTCTAGTTGTTGCATGGTACTATAATCCTTTCATTTCTTTTACCTTCTAGTTAACTATTCATTGCGTTATACTGCACTTGAATATTTTTAGAAAAAAGTAGTGGTTATCATTATCATTAAAGGGAGCTCAGCTCAGCGCTCTGTGATGACCTAGATGGGTGGGATGGGGGCGGTGGGAGGGAGAGCCAAGAGGGAGGGGATCTAGGTATACATATACGATTCACTTCATTGTACAGCAGAAACTAACACAACATTGTAAGGCGATTTTACTCCAACAAGAAAAAAAGAGAAAAAAAAAATCATTAAATATATGCTCATATAGAAAATTTGCTAAATACCAAAGATGATTAAAAATCACCACCCCTAAATCCACTATTTAAGTATTTTTATAGTTTTAAGGTAGAAGAGAATGGTGTCCATAAAAAAATGTATTTATCTTTGTGTCTGTCTGTTTTGCAGTGAGGAGTTAACAAGGCTTTGGAATCTCTGTCCTGATAATATGGAAGCCTGTAAATCAGAGACAAGGCAGGTTTAAAATGTTTCATATGAAGTATTGCTTTTCTCAAATGTTAAACTAGAGTAGAATTTTGGCAGCTATAAGCAGAGCTCAAAAGAAATTTTAAAGTTTAAAGCTGTACAAATATGTAACTGAGTTTCCCCCAAGTAAAGCTGAGGCCCTCAGTGCACACTATCTGTAAAGAAAAGGGCACGGCGGGAGGAGGAGGGACTTGCTCACTGGCACAGGAAGCAAGGAACTCATCCATTTCCACCTGAGATGTGGAGGAAAAGGAAAAAGTATTCCCTGAGAAATTATAACCACAGGTCTGCTGTCATGCCGTCTTAGAGTTTATATTTATATTACCAGCAGTATAAAGGAACGACCCTTAAGCTAAGAGGGTGAACTAAAAAGTCCCAGGCTGATGATAGAAAGCTTGTGGTGGGGTAGGGCGGCCACACCTTCAACCTAAGCCACACAAGGATTCTACAGGTAAGTCTGAAGATAAACTCACCATCCAAACTTAAGAAAACAATCTACCATGACTAAGAATCAGCAGACAGAAGAAGCAACTAAAAGGAACATGGCACCCTCAAAAAGGACCAGGCAAATTAGAAAAAACAAGTACTACTTGTAGCAATAAGAAAATATAGCCATTTTGTACAACACAGGGAATAGAGCCAATATTCTGTAATAACTGTAAATAAGAACAGACATGATCCTCACTAGTTATTTTTTTAATGCCCAGGGAATATATGCCAACTTTGGAGGAGTTCTTTGAAGAAGCCATTGAACAGGCAGACCCTGAAAATATGGTTGAAAATGAATACAAGTAAGTAATGTTTCTCATGAACTAATTTCCCTAATCTCTCTTAAGAACTGTATGTATACTAGAATGCTTATCAAGGCAGACAGTTGAGAGCATAGTACTTTTTCTTTTAGCTGAGTTTATGTGCCAGCTTCACATTACTGCACGTCTTGATTTCAGTGATCATTCCCATCGACTAACAAGCATGACTTAAGAGTCACGCTTGTGTCAGAAAAGTAGAAAAATCCCCCTTGAGCCCACCTCTATCACCTCTTTTCTCTGTTCCCCTTCAAATCACAGTATGTCCAACAGTGGTTGATAATTACTGCCTTCATTTCCTCAGCTCCTGTTCTCTGGTCAGCCCATGCCTGTCTCCCCATCACTCCACTGAAATAGCTCTGATCATTTTTTGACCTCTCAGCAGCATTCTCCAGTTGATCTCTCCCTGCTTAGATAATGTTTTCTTCCCTTGACACCCATCTAACTGCACTCTCCTCCTGTTTTTCCCTTTGCCTCACCGTCTCAGTCTCCACTGCTGGCTGTCCATCTAACTCAAATTTTGTAGTAACTTCAGGAGTCAGTCTTAGCTGTATCTTCCAGGTGACACCACACAGCCCCGTGGTTTTAAATAGGCATTATGGCATCGTGATCCGAGGGCAAGGGCCCTCTCATCAGCCTGCCTAGGTCAGTCCTGGGGCTCTGCCACTTACTGGCTAGGCTTCTAAGGGCTAATTTAAACCCTTTGCTTTGTTTCGTTATCTGTTTAACAGTAATAGTACCCATCTCACAGGGTTATTCTGAGCATTAAATAAGATGGTTCACGTTGAACCACGCACTGCCTAGCGGTAGTTTTTCAGGTGCCAAGACTGTCTCAGAGGTAATGAGGCTTATTTATGAGCAGTGACTAATAAACTAGATTGCTACTCTAAGAACTTGTGGGGACTTCCAAGTCACTTACAAAAACTCTTAAGTGGAACAGATCTGTGCTCTGGATTCTCTGTAGCTTGTCTGTTTCCAAAACATTATCTTTAGAGTTTCTCCGGTTTTTCTTACCTTACTGTGTACCACCTATATTAAGGAACAGTTCGTGGATTCTGTTCTTGGTATCACTGCTTATGGTGTTGGCTACTGGATGTGTCCCTTTTAGTTTTGGAGTAATTTTTATTCACTGAGGTTGATATTCAGCAAATTAAAGTTTAGATGTTATATAAATTAAAAAAAAGATTAATTAAATTAACATGATGAAAACGGTTGGGTTTATAAAATATTCTGAAACTCACACCTGCAGATGGCATTGCCCATTTGGATATCAAGTCTACTGAACATAGTGAACCTATGAGTATTTTTCTCTCTAAATGACCAGGGGGATGATGTGTCCTGCACACACAGCATCTAGCCAGTCCTGGACACATACTAATTGACTTAGCTTAAAATGTATGTAAACTTTTTAAATTTAAAAACTTTGCTGCATATGAACCTGCCTCTTTGGACTCTGATGGTTTCCGTTTATAAGTGAACTGCTCACTGAGAGGTTCTTTAGGGCTGTGATCAGAATGAGAAGAATGGTGCCTTCAGCTACTGACCTGGGAGTATAGAATTTTGCCTCATGAACTACATTTAACTAGAAGGGAATATAGAAATAAAGAAGTATAAATTACAAGACTGACATCTCTTTTTATAGGGCTGTGAACAATTCTAATTATGGTTGGAGAGCCCTGAGACTATTAGCACGGAGAAGCCCTCACTTCTTTCAGCCAACCAACCAGCAGTTTAAAAGTTTGCCAGAATATCTCGAAAACATGGTAATAAAGCTAGCCAAGGAATTACCAGTAAGTAACACATCAATTTTTACATCCTTTAGTTCGCGTTACCTTCTTTTTTTAAACTGCTATTGCTGTTTGAGCTAAGAGCTGAATTTAGCCTTTATCATGTGGGGAAAAAAAAAAATCCATAAACCCCCTTGTTTAGAATGAGAAAAAAATGCATTTGGGTATACATTTATAGGAAGTACATATATAGATAAAGTAACTATATAAAAATTAACTTATTATACTTTAACTTATTTTTTCTGTGTGCCAATGCATTATATTTTATCAAAGGTAGGGCCCATGGGGTAGTGTGATAGGCAGTTTGGCCTATCTTTCTACTCTTTTCCAATACAATATGGTAATAACTATACTGTATGCACAAATCTGAATAAAATTACTCAAAAAAAGTGTTAAGGACATGGTTGCTCCCCCAGTCTTCCCTAGACCATTGTTACCATATGCTGAGTACTTGCAAGTCATCTTACCATACTTCTTACTGGCTCTCTTCTTCCCAGGTTGGAATAAGAGTCTTTCCAACCTTCAGTCTTCCCCGCCCACCCCTCCTTCTCCAGGTTAACACTGTCCCACTGCGATCCTTACCTGACATTCACATTTAACACTCTCAAGGGTAAAGTTCTGGGCCCCGTAATTGGAATCTCATACCTAAATAGAAAGTATGCCCAGTTATCTGGTTTTAGAAGTTGGCATTCTTTTAAAACATTCTTTTACTCATTTTAGCCTCCTTCTGAAGAAATAAAAACAGGTGAGGATGAAGATGAGGAAGATAATGATGCTTTACTGAAGGAAAATGAAAGTAAGAATTGAATTTTCTTGGCTATTTTACAAAATTGGAAAAGATTGGGGTTCTTTGTTGAGAGGTACGTTATTTGATCTACTTCTCAACTTCTACCATCTTTTTCAGCCGTTTCTTATAGTGAGGAATCTAAAACATTGCTTGATAATAACTTTTAAAATAGTACCTTTTATACAGTAAAATTTGGAAGTGTTGGGAAGAAAAGTACTTACATTTGAAGGCAACTCATACCTCTGTTAATTCTTGGGGTTTAGATTGGGGGCCGCTGGTTTCAGAAGCCTTCCTAATTATAATAGAGGCAACAGCTTTAGCTTTGATTGAGTCCCTAATGATCATAAGAATGGTACTTCAACCCGTGGAAAGTACAAAAAGGAACTGTTTTACTTTTAAAATAAAGCTTATTAAAGATGACTAATATCTCAGTGGCCCCATATTCCGTTTTATATTTTGAATCGTACACATCCTCGTACTTTGTTCATAATTTATGTTTCCTGTGTTTTCTAGGTCCTGATGTTCGGCGAGACAAACCTGTAACAGGGGACCAAATAGAGGTATTTGCCAACAAACTGGGTGAACAATGGAAGATTCTGGCCCCCTACTTGGAAATGAAAGACTCAGAAATTAGACAGATTGAGTGTGACAGTGAAGACATGAAGATGAGAGCTAAGCAGCTGCTAGTCGCCTGGCAGGATCAGGAGGGAGTGCACGCGACACCTGAGAACCTGATCAATGCACTCAACAAGTCTGGGTTAAGTGACCTTGCAGAAAGTCTAACTAATGACAATGAGACAAATAGTTAGCTTTTTTTTTTTATTATTAAAACTGTGATAAGCTTTTGTTACCAAGCAGCATTTGATAAGAGGTTCACTGGTTTTGGTAAACAATAAACATTTTTATAACAGTTGTACAGTTGGCTGGTGCTCCAAGAACAACAGAATGCATGGTGCCTCTTGATGACTGACCTCAGGGTCTGGGGGGACAAGGGGGTAGGTTGGGGAAATGGCCAAAGTAAAGTGACCTCAAGGTCACATAATATTTTTGTTAATTAAACATTTATAAAGTCAGTAAGCAATATTTAGGGGCATGGTGTTTGTTTCCTAAGATACCCTATGCCAAACTGGTTTCCTGCATTCCATTAGCAGTTATAGAATTTAACTTGCTATCCTGAACATCCCACAGTAATACTTTCTGAAACTATATGACTGCTCTAGTCTCATCTATGCTTTAAAGCAGAGGATCAGCAAACAATGGTCCGTTTGTCACCTCTTTTTATAAGTAAAATTTTAATGGTACACAGCCATGCTGATTCTTTTAAGTACTGTCTATGGCTCCTTTCATGCTACAACAGCGAAGTTACATAGTTGCAACGAAGACTTATGGCCTGCAAAGCTTAAAACATATTTTTAAAATACCTGGCCCATGGCAGAAAATATTCTCCAACCCCCAACTTTAAAAGAAATGGGGTGAAGTCTAAAACGTAGTTCATTTAGCCTTAGAGAACTTATTTTAAGCTCTCAAGTCATTAAAATAGGGGTACATACCTCAGGGATTGTTGTGAAGTTCAAATGAGATGTATGTGAAAGCATCCTACAAACAGCAAAGCACTATGTAGTCATCATGGCTGGAGAGAGTTTCCATTCCCACGTAAGTTACCCTTTAGGGCGCTACGGTCATTGTTTTGAATCTGGAAGGAGGGCTAAGTGCCTGTCACTAAAAATATTCTTGCTGGGGCTTCACCTCACTCACTAGTCCAATAGTGATCCAGCACAGCTCTAATATCAAAAGGGCCTCAGTGCGAGGGGCACAGCACATAAGGCACGCTCAGGAACCAATCAAGACATTCTCTTGCTTATTCTCTGTTTTCAAAGATCTTATATGAAAGGCTGAATTCTAAAATAGCCTAAATAGTTTAAAACAACCCTAGTATAAGTCCAATTTCTTATACTTTGTAATGCTTTTCTGGATCAAATAAAATGAAGTGTTTTGTTAAGGAATTATAATTTAAAATGCTAATTCCATACAAGGCTTATATACTTTGTTCTAACCCTACCTGATCTAGTAGCTACAGCATCCTCCAAATCGTAAAATCTGAATTCTAATTCCTAAATTGGTGTACTCAAAATTGTTCAGAACAAAATTAGTGAATAAAAAAACTTCACAAATTTACAAGCATCACACCAATATATAAAAGAATCATTACAATTCTTAAGGTCTCATCCTCCCTATTCTATTCTATACCACCTCCAAGGCAAAAGGAGTACTGATTGCCAATTATTAAAGCTTAGCTGAAGAAGCTATTTACAAATAAATTTTCCTGAAATGCTTATTTTATCCCCTAGTGTTCTTAGATTACGTTGTTCAAACGTGAGAGGAAATGGCCATTATTCTCTAAGAATCTAATAGTTATCACTACTATGCTCTGCAGAGCATTAAAACAGCATAAGCAAAGATGAGATTTCACGATAATCCCCAAAACTTTATTATAAATATCTAACTCAAAGGAAATCAGACAAGTCAGCTGATACTCTATCCTTTTGCAACCAAGCAAGGCTCCTAAAACAAAAATGAATTGACTAGAGTATTAAAATGGAAGAAACATACCATATATTGAGATATCTCATACTCTGGTATTTCTACCATCACTTTAAAAGTCATTGGTACTAAATTTTGATAGACATTAAGAATTTGGACAAGGGAGTTGTCCAAAGTTGACAAGGGAGTAGAAATAAACACCCAACTGAGCCAAGGAACAGATCTGATAACATGGTTGCACTCAGCATCCAAAGAACTCCATTACTTTTACAACTCTATTCCTTTTTAAACAATATTATGCTAGCAGGCAAAGACTAGTTTTAAATGGATGCTTAAGAGCATAGTTAAACTAACCATCTGCAGAAACTGTAATAGTAGTAAACATATCTGAACTTCAGCCAAGCTCCAACACTCAACAGACAAAAGACTTGAGGTCAAACGCTGTTAGTCCCTCTTTGTTTTGTTTTTTTATTAAATATCCTAATTTTCTAAAAATAAGCAACTGGAGCTTGTCAACATTTTTAAGGTTGATTACTACAAAACCATTGCAAAGTTAAATGTACAAACCTAGTACATCAGAGACACAGTAATAAATGTATAATCAAATGTACTATTATTGATCACAATTTATTTTAAAGTCATGAAAAGCCAGCAACAGTCAGGCTGGACAAATACTTGATTGTACCCATGTTTCCATGGGATGGGGACAGCAGCACTGAGTTACACAATGAGATCAACACTTAACTTCCTTTCCACCGTCCTGGCAAAATTTTTGTTAGATAATGCAAAGGATGGGCAGCTACTCAATCACTGGTGGTTTGAACCATGCAAAAACAACAAATAATAGAGTAATAGGTGTGCAATAAACATCTGATTGCTGAATCTTGGGCTGAAAAAGACAGGAAGAAAAATTATCACAGAAGGTAATGGTTGAAAGGCATTTCAACTCATAATTTTTAAAAATTAATCCAAGAAATAAGCTTTTTAAAAATGTCTTCCTGTCACTTTTATATAGGGCAGCACAGTCCAAAGGCAATTTTCTCTTTTCTGTTATTTTTTAGGTCGAAAACACAGAGTGGTCTGCGTCTGCCCTCTTTTGTTCCACATGAGGGGAAACATGTAAAACCACCTAAAAATCTTCCTTTAAAGCTCTGGGTTATAGAAATAAATGATCAACAAACAACATTTATCTCACACCTAAGCATAAATAGCTAAAATGAAGATTACTGTTCACTTTCCTCTTCCATTATTTCAATTCTGCGAGGCCCATAGAGTAGAACATAAGCTATATGCCAGTCTCCACCACCAGATAGCCTCAAGATATCCTCTGGTGTCACGATGCTGACCTTATCATCATCAAACTTAATCCATTCATCTAAAGTGCAAAAGAGAAGAATGAAATTAATCTCATATATGATTTTTTCAGAGTTCCATTGCAAAAGAGGTACTGAGTAATTTTATGTACAGTAGTATTCCATCTGCCATACCAACAGTTCTCAAAGAGTGGTCCAGGGACTACTCAGGTTCAAGATCCTTTCAGGGGTTCCATGAAGGTTACAACAATTTTTATAACACTCCTAAAGCATTATTTCCCTTTTCCCCCTCATTCTGTGAAGTGTGCTTTGGAGTTCTCCAGAGGTTACACAATGTGTGATAAAGCAGCAGACTGAAGGCAGAAACAGGAGAATCCAGCTGTCTCCTATTAAGCCTAACAAAACAGACTTAGAAAAATGTAAATCAATATAATTTTTTGCCTTTTTTGTTTTGGAAAAGATTGTAATTTTTATTTTGAAAATGTTATTTATGTTAATATGTAATGACTTCACTACTGTCAGTTTTAAGAGAATTAACTTCTCAGTTTTAATTTCTATTATAGTAAATATTAAGAGAGATAATCCTCATAAACAGAAGCTCTCTGGGATCCTCAATAATTTAAGAATGCAAAAGGAGTTCTGAGATCAAAAAGTTTGAGAACAAATGTGCTAAAAATCTAAACAACTTATCAAAATAGTATGGAACAATTTAAAAAAACAGAATCTTTACCTTGTTTCCTTTTCACCCATGACACATAATGACCTGAAGAGCTAGATCTTCCCTGATGTGTTAGCACTGCTTGTAAGTCATAGTATCCACAATTATTGGAGCCAATGTCTAAAGAAAGATGTAAACCCAATAATATTAGAAATGAACAGATATGTGCTTTCTCAAGCTAAGTAACAAGCAAGAACAACTCAAGTTTAGCCTAGAGAAGTACTACTTTATTGTTAAAATCCAATAAGATACTACTGTCCAATTAAAGGTTCATGAAAGATGTTTTAAGAAGTACGCTACCATTCATAGAACATATATTCACTAAAAAGTGATTTTTTTACTATGTCATACTACAATAAATCATAAGAAACAACTTTTTTTTAAAGCACAGTACCTGAAAAAAACGTGGAAAGACAGTAATTTTACCTTAAAAAAAAAAACTACACACAGTAAAAGTCAACTGAAATGAAGATTTCACTTACCATCAGCAAAAGAAAAGGGTTCATACTTAACTTCTTTTGGGGGACTACTCTTTTTGTCACTCTGAGGGGAAAAAAATTTTAATTTTAAGTTTTCATGATATTGGAAATAAAATTTATATTCTCAATGAGTATCCATCTCCACAAATATTTACTGTCTATAATGCAAATCACCAAGGCAAGACAAAGAAAAAATATGATCTGCCTTACAAATTGCTCAAATGATACAGCTACAGTTAACATAAAACTGTAAACCCAAAAGTCCTACTCTTTAACAACATACAGTCTCATATGTACAGTAGGAGATCCTGATTACAGAACCAACTTCAAACCACTAAACCTAGAGCACACCAGTGAATACAGAGTACAGATAAACACTGCTCTAGGGTAGAAAAAAACCAATTCTGCAACTTTTCCAGAATACTATCAAACCATATAGGTGAAGATAAAAGAAAACCTGCCTCAAAAAAACAGAAGTCGAATTACTGCAATTAATATTATATCTACTAAGCCACGGTCACCTGCCACTTCAGCTCAAATGAACTGAAATATTTAATTCAGCAAATATTTACCTACATTAAGAGGCATTTTTTACAACTTTAGACAAGGGTCTTCAGTGGGAACTCGCTTGCCTCAACCCATTTCAGTGTGTAATATAAAAACAACTAAGCAGGGGCTTCCCTGGTCATGCAGTGGTTAACAATCTGCCTGCCAATGCAGGGGACACAGGTTCGAGCCCTGGTCCAGGAAGATCCCACATGCCGCGGAGCAACTAAGCCCGTGAGCCACAACTACTGAGCCTGCACTCTAGGGTCTGCGATCCACAACTACTGAAGCCCACGCGCCTAGAGCCCATGCTCTGCAGCAAGAGAAGCCACCACGATGAGAAGCCCGCGCACTGCAGAGAAGAGTAGCCCCTGCTCGCCACAACTAGAGAAAGCCCGCGTGCAGCAACAAAGACCCAACACAGCCAAAAATAAATTAAAAAAAAAAACTTACTTAGTCACATGGACACAAAGTTCTTGAAGACTATAATGAAAATGAAGACAATGCAAGCAGTTTAAAAGATAGCTAAAGTGACAAGAAGCCAAAGAATCTTACAACAAAGAAAGGCAATTAGGTCAACCATTCCTTTATATATTTTTAATACCTAGAGCAACCCAAAAAAGGCTATACAAAGAAACACATTAAAAAACATTACACATGGGTTTTCCTGGTGGTGCAGTGGTTGGGAATCCGCCTGCCAATGCAGGGGACATGGTTTTGAGCCCTGGTCCGCGAGGATCCCACATGATGTGGAGCAACTAAGCCCATGTGCCACAACTACTGAGCCTGCGCTCTAGAGCCCACAAGCCACAACTGCTGAGCCTGTGCACCACAACTACTGAAGCGCGAAAGCCGTAGAGCCCACGCTCCACGACAAGAGAGGCCACTGCAGTGAGAAGCCCGCTCACCATAGCAAGGAGTGGCCCCTGCCTGCCGCAACTAGGGGGAGCCTGTGTGCAGCAACAAAGACCCAATGCAGCCAAAAATAAAATAAAACAGATAAATTTTTTAAAAATCAAATTCTTCAAAAAAAATTATACATAAACTAGAATTCTAAAAAATGTTCATGTAACCTACAAGAAGGGAAAACAGAAACAAAAATCAGAACAAACAGCAAATGTAAAATAGATTCAAACACTAACATATTAAGAATTACATGAAATATAAATGGTCTAAATGTACCAATAAAAAGACAGAGGTTAACACAGGATTAAAAAACATGACCCAACTATATGCTGTCTATAAGAAACTACCTTCAAATATAGCATGGGCAAATTTAAAGTAAAAGAATGGAAAAAGGTGTATCATGCAAACATTAATAAAAAGAAAGCAGCAGTGGCAATATAATATCAGATAAAGTAGACTACAGAACAAAGAAAATGACCACAAACCGAGATGGACACTGCATAATAATCAAAGAATCACTCCACCAAGAAGACAGAGCAATCCTAAATGTGTATGCACCAAATAACAGTTACAAAACATGAAAAGCAAAAAGCTAACAGAACTGAATGAATGGAGAAACATACAAATCCACAATTTTAGTTGAAGACTTCACTACTCCTCTTTCAACAACTGACAGAAAAACAGCAAGGTTACAGGAAAAAGCAACAACACCATCAACCAACTGGATCTAATCAACATCACATAATACTCCACTCAACAACAGTAAAATACACATTCTTTTCAAGTGCCCATGGAACATTTACCAAGATAGATCACATCCTGAGCCATAAAGCAAACCTCAACAAATTTAAAGGAATTTAGATCACACGAGGGTGTTTTCTCACCACAATCGACTCAAACTAGAATAAGTAACAAAAAGATAACAGGAAATTTTAATTTGTAAATTAAACAAGACATTTCTAAATGATCCAAGGTCAAAGAGAAGTCTCAAATTTTTTAAAAATACAAGAAACATAATGAAAATGGAAATGCAATACAACAATTTGTAGAACACAATCTGAAAGCACTGCTAAGAGGAAATTTACAACACTAAATGCACACATCAGAAAACAGGAAGTCTGAAATAAAAGATCTAAGTTCCCACACCATATGGACCTAGAAAAAGAGGAGGAAAATAAACCCAAAGCAAGCAGAAAACAAGAAATAATAAGAGTAAAAATCAATAAAATGAGATGCAGAAAAACAGAGAAAAATCAATGAAACGAAATGCTAGTTCTCTGAAAAGAGCAATAAAATTGACAATCCTCTAGCAAGACTGACAAAGAGGAAAAAAAGACACACATTTACAATATCAGGAATGAAACGGGACAGATATCACTACACACCGTGCAAACATCAGAATCATCATCATCCTAGGAACAACTCTGCACGCATAAAATTGACAAGCTAGATGAAATGGATCAATTCCACAAAACGACAAACTACCAAAACATACCCAATATGAAATAAATTTGAATAGCCCATAACTATAAAGTTGAATTTTTAATTTTAAAACTCCTGAAAAAGGGCTTCCCTGGTGGCACAGTGGTTGAGAGTCCACCTGCCGATGCAGGGGACACGGGTGTGTGCCCCAGTCTGGGAAGATCCCACATGCCGCGGAGCAGCTAGGCCCGTGAGCCATGGCTGCTGAGCCTGCGCGTCCGGAGCCTGTGCTCTACAACGGGAGAGGCCACAACAGTGAGAGGCCCGCGTACCACAAAAAAAAAAAAAAAAACTCCTGAAAAAGAACTCTGCAGGCCAAGACTGTCTGACCAAGACAATTCTACCAAACGTTTAAAAGAGAACTAACACCAATTCTACACAATCTCTTTCAAAAAAAATAAGAGGAAAAAAAACAGCTAATAAACCAATTCAGGAGAGTAGAGGATGTAAAATCAATATACAAAAATCAACTGCAATGAATGCAAAAATGAAATTTTTTAAAACTATGCCATTTACAAAAACATCAAAAAGAATAAAATAGTTACAAATAAATTTAACCAAAGTACAAGAAGTGGACTTTCCTGGTGGCTCAGTGGTTAACAATCTGCCTGCCAATGCAGGGGACACGGATTCGAGCCCTAGTCTGGGAAGATCTCACATGCCGCGGAGCAACTAGGCCCATGCGCCACAACTACTGAGCCTGCACTCTGGAGCCCGCGAGCCACAACTACTGAAGCCCACATGCCACAACTACTGAGCCTGTGAGCCACAACTGCTGAAGCCTGCACGCCTAGAGCCCATGCTCCGCAACAAGAAAAGTCACCACAACGAGAAGCCCGCACACCACACAAAGAAGAGCCCCCAGTCACCGCACGCGACCAGAGAAAGCCTGCACCAGCAACAAAGACCCAACACAGCCAAAAAGTAATTAATTTATTTTTTAAAAAAAAAGAAGGGGGTAGGGGGAAAGGAGAGTGGATTTGGCTACAAAGGGATCGTTGTGGTAGAGGAAATGTACTGCATCTAGACTACATCAAAGTCAGTATCCTGGTTGTGATATTGTATTACAGCTTTGCAAGATGTTACCACTAGGAGAAACTGGGTAAAAGGTACTCAGGAACTCTATTATTTCCTATAACTTCATGTGATTCTACAATTATCTCAAAATAAAGTTTAATTTTTTTAAACTTGCTTTTAACACACACACACAGTAACCTGCAGAATTTAATTTTAAAATTTGGTATATAATATCACACTGGAAATATTCCTATTTACCAGGAAATATCTTTTTCCTTTTGAAGAAAACAATCCAACATATAATTCAGCTGTCCCTTCTCTGAATTTAAAATATACAATTTATTAAATATATAAAGTTGCTAAGGTTATAATTTTAACAGTTATAGGTGCTTGTTAAAAGATATGACTTAAGTTGTCACAGTGGGCATAATGAAGCAATATTCGATAACACTAACTCCATTTTAAAAAATGGAGATGCCTTACAAGGAAAATAATAAAATACTCTGAATTTTACAAGGCAAGATTTTACGTGAAGTGCTTTGAGGAAATAAATATTGATATAAAAGGAACATAAGCTGAAGATTTTTATGGGAAAAGAAAATTAAGTTTATTCTACCACGAAGGACCCATTTAGCATAGCTAGAGTTCTTTTTCTTATGCTAAAACACACCTAAAACTTTAAGGGCTTGCACCAATATCTGCAAGATTTGTATATATGCTAAACACAGGTTCATCCATTTTTACTAACAGGTTAACAATATAAAATGAATACTGGACACAGATTAAAGATAAACATATTAAGATTAGAAAATGACCAATAAAAACCTACTGTCTTTGGCTGATGATTTACTTTTTTATCTTCCAGATCCTTGAATTTTGATCGAAAAGAAATCATTTTCTCTTGAAGTTCTGGTGTACACAGTTCGTACACATCCAACATAAGAGGAAATTTAACATCCTATATACAAACCAAAAGGAAAAGGGTAAACAGACTTATAAAGGTAGTTATTTAAAATATTTATCACACTTTTTAAAGTACTGCTTTCATATTCAAATAAAGTTGAAAATAAGAACTGTAAAAATCACGTGGAAATCTATGCATTTGAAAATATGTTTATTTTCAATCTGGTCCTAACTTTTTTTTTTTTTTTTTTTTTTGCGGTACGCAGGCCTCTCACTGTTGTGGCCTCTCCCATTGCGGAGCACAGGCTCCGGACACGCAGGCTCAGTGGCCATGGCTCACAGGCCTAGCCGCTCTGCGGCATGCGGGATCCTCCCAGACCAGGGCACGAACCCGTGTCCCCTGCACCGGCAGGTGGACTCTCAACCAGTGTGCCACCAGGGAAGCCCGTAGTCCTAACTTTAAGATAAAAAATTTTTAACTTTTCCATTAAACATTTTAACCCATGAAACTGACCGCAGAGGAGTTACCAAAAATTTAAACAACAGGGACTTCCCTGGTGGCCCAGTGGTTAAGAATCCACCTCCCAATACAGGGGACACGGGTTCAATCCCTGGTAAGGGAACTAAGATCCCATATGCTACGGAGCAACTAAGCCTGCGTGCTCTAGAGCCCACGCACAACTAGATAGCCCATGTGCCACAACTACTGAGCCCATGTGCTCTGGAGCCCCACACACCACAACTAGAGAGCCCACATGCTGCAATTACTGAGGCTGTGTGCTCTGCAGCCCGTGCGCCACAACTAGAGAGCCCGAGTGCTGCAACTACTGAGCCCACATGCTCTAGGGCCCACGTGCCACTAGAGAGAAGCCCGCATGCTGCAAAGAGCCACAACGAAAGATCCCGCATGCCGCAATGAAGATCCCATGTGCTGCAACTAAGACCCAACGCAGCCAAATAACTTTTTTTTTTAATTTAAACAATAAAAGAAGCATTTCAGAAATACTAGACTAGCAGATACTTCAACTACATTTAACCTGTTCATATGACCCTAAGTATATCTGAAAATGTATTATAAATTTCAGCTCAAGAGGCTAAAATTATATATTCCTCTCCCAAGGATCAGACTCTATGGATGCACAGCAGAGCTACAGTTCAACAAAACAGATAAATCATAAGGTTAGCTCTGACATCAAACGATTACAATTTAAGTATTCCTTGGGCACCAGTAACTTAACACTCTCCTTTCACCTGGAAGAAAGGAACCGCCTAGAATAGAGTGTGTTATATTGCCCCTTACCCCACTCCCGTCCCCAAACCTACTGGACCAGTATCTCTGGAATTGAGGATCTGGTCTAGGGCAATATTTCTGGGGAATGGAGGGCATCCATCAGAATTACCTGGGAATCTTTTGAAAAATGTAAGACCTACTAAGGCCCCACTTAATCAGATGCTTGGTGGCAGTTGAGGGGCAGGCGTGTGTATGATTTAAAATAAAAAGGACAATAGATAATTCCAATATATATTCTTGATTAAGAACCACTTGTCTAATGTTAATAACTTCCCTATTTATAGTATTTTAAAGTGAGTTTATCCCTAAAAGAATAAAGAAACCTATTGTAAGTTATGAATTACCTTCAAAGAATTACAATAATTCATTATAGTAAAGTTCGTTACTAACCTTAAGAACTTTGGCATTCACAGATTCCTTCTCTTTATAAAAAAATCGAACCATCTGAATAGTCAAGTAAGCAGGCAACCGGCTGATCTTGGACTGAGGAGACAAAGTGGAAAGAAATTCTGTAACATACAAATACCACACAAATTTTTAATTTCTCAGTTTAGTAAAAACAAAGACTGGGTAACATTAATTAGCTGGAAACCTTTCTAGTAAATGGAACTGGATTCCAAAACTTACAGATTTGATGTACAAAGCATTTCTTTGCAATGTTGGAGACTGTTTGGTGATTTCTTCCTGAAGTCGCTAAAAAAGAACATAAGTCCAAACATTAAAGAATTTTCTTCTGCAATACAGTTATTTATTTATTTCTTTTAAAAATTATCAGCACTACTAATTAATAGACAACACACAGGACGTCAACGGATTTATACCCCTGAGAAATAATTTGAATGAAGACAATGTGGGAAGGCTTTTAGATATGGTTCAGTTCTTAAAAGGCATCAATTTTTACTGGCATGAACTCCTCAGAATGTAAATAATATTTGAAGTCTTTTAATTATGACCCAAATGCTCAGATTCTGAGAGTTTATACTGTATTTTATACAACCTAAGGAAGCCTTTCATGGTATTCCTCTACTTATGGATCAACAGAATATTCATATTAGACAAAAATTAAGAGAATGCAGATAATCCTTGTTCTTTATGCTTTATTTATCAAAGCCTTCCAGAACAAATCAGTTATTGTTAAATCTGAGAAAAGTCATAACACAGAAAACCTCTGTTAATCTAATAAATGTGGGAAAGCCTTTAGCCATTATATCTTATAACCATCATGTCTGCCATTCCACTCCTTACAGCCTGTGTGACACTGAGCAAGACAGTTATCCCTCTGGGCATCATCTGTAAATGGTGCTAACAGCATTTAACGTGACAGTGCTGTTGTTAGAATTACATGAGTTTGTACATGGAGAAAACTTGGAGAACTATTTGGTATATATTCTATGTTCAACAAGCATGTTATACTTGTATAAAAATTGTTTCAGGTTTGATTTTTTAAAATTACTAATTACAAAAGAAAGCACCATGGAGTAGCTTTTTAACATTTAACCAAGTTTAGCTGGCAACAAAGAGGTAAAGAAATATGGAGCAAAATTACTCAAAACTAAAACGAATGATGATAAGAAATTTAAAAAATTACCAAGACAACAAATACAACATCTCATTAATACATGTTATTAAAGAAAGGATATATGGTACAATGTTACTCATCAGGTAAGCTACATATCATTATCATCAATTCATGATCATCTAGAAGTTCCAGGTATACTTAGTTTTCCTGGAATTTTATAAAATTACGAAGAATACACCCTGGAGAGTCCCTGCCGAAACATTCTATACCACACTCTCCAATTAACATTTACATCATATTTTGATGCCCCAAAACTTGCATCATAATTTTTTATAGGACTTGGGGTGGTAAGCTAGTATCTGTATGCTATTTTTATTTTTACTTTTTTTTTTTAAACATCTTTATTGGAGTATACAATGGTGTGTTAGTTTCTGCTTATAATAAAGTGAATCAGCCATACATATACATATATCCCATATCTCCTCCCTCTTGCATCTCCCTCCCATCCTCCCTATGCCACCCCTCTAGGTGGTCACAAAGCACAGAGCTGATCTCCCTGTGCCGTGTGGCTGCTTCCCACTAGCTATCTATTTTACATTTGGTAGTGTATATGTCCATGCCACTCTCCCACTTCTTCCCAGCTTACCCTTCCCCCTCACCTTGTCCTCAAGTCCATTCTCTACGTCTGCATCTTCATTCCTGTCCTGCCCCTAGGTTCTTCAGAACCATTTTTTTCCCCTTAGATTCCATATATATGTGTTAGCATATGGTATTTGTTTTTCTCTTTCTGACTCACTTCACTCTGTATGACAGATTCTAGGTCCATCCACCTCACTACAAATAACTCAATTTCGGTTCTTTTTATGGCTGAGTAATATTCCATTGTATGTATGTGCCACATCTTCTTTATCCAGTCATCTGTCGATGGACACTTAGGTTGCTTCCGTGTCCTGGCTATTGTAAATAGAGCTGCAATGAACATTGTGGTACATGACCCTTTTTGAATTATGGTTTTCTCAGGGTATATGCCCAGTAGTGAGACTGCTGGGTGGTATGGTAACTCTGTTTTTAGTTTTTTAAGGAACCTCCATATGGTTCTCCATAGTGGCTGTATCAATTTACATTCCCACCAACAGTGCAAGAGGGCTCCCTTTTCTCCACACCCTCTCCAGCATTTATTATTTGTAGATTTTTTGATGATGGGCATTCTGACTTATAATGAGGTGATACCTCATTGTAGCTGTGATTTGCATTTCTCTAATGATTAGTGATGTTGAGCATCCTTTCATGTGTTTGTTGGCAGTCTGTGTATCTTCTTTGGAGAAATGTTTATTTAGGTCTTCTGCCCATTTTTAGATTGGGTTGTTTGTTGTTTTGATATTGAGCTGCATGAGTTGCTTGTATATTTTGGAGATTAATCCTTTGTCAGTTGCTTCATTTGCACATATTTTCTCCCATTCTGAGGGTTGTCTTTTCATCTTATGTTTCCTTTTGCTGTGCAAAAGCTTTTAAGTTTCATTAGTTCCCATTTGTTTTTGTTTTTATTCCCATTTCTCTAGGAGGTGGGTCAAAAAGGATCTTGCTGTGATTTATGTCAGAGTGTTCTGCCTATATTTTCCTCTAAGAGTTTTATAGTGTCTAGCCTTACATTTAGGTTTTTAATCCATTTTGAGTTTATTGTTGTGTATGGTGTTAGGGAGTGTTCTAATTTCATTCTTTTACATGTAGCTGTCCACTTTTCCCAGCACCACTTATTGAAGAGGCTGTCTTTTCTCCATTGTATATTCTTGTCTCTTTATCAAAGATAAGGTGACCATATGTGCTTGCGTTTATCTCTGGGCTTTCTATCCTGTTCCATTGATCTATATTTCTGTTTTTGTGCCAGTACCATCCTGTCTTGATTACTGTAGCTTTGTAGTATAGTCTGAAGTCCAGGAGCCTGATTCCTCCAGCTCCGTTTTTCTTTCTCAAGATTGCTTTGGCTATTTGGCGTCTTTTGTGTTTCCATACAAATTGTGAAACTTTTTGTTCTAGTTCTGTGGAAAATGCCATTGGCAGTTTGACAGGGATTGCACTGAATCTGTAGATTGCTTTGGGTAGTACAGACATTTTCACAATGTTGATTCTTTCAATCCAAGAACATGGTATATCTCTCCATCTGTTAGTATCATCTTTAATTTCTTTCATCAGTGTCTTATACTTTTCTGTGTACAGGTCTTTTGTCTCCTTAGGTAGGTTTATTCCTAGGTATTTTATTCTTTTTGTTGCAATGGTAAATGGGAGTGTTCCCTTAATTTCTCTTTCAGATTTTTCATCATGTGTATAGGAATGCAAGAGATTTCTGTGCATTAATCTTGTATCCTACTACTTTACCAAATTCATTGATTAGTTCTAGTAGTTTTCTGGTAGCATCTTTAGGATTCTCTATGTATAGTATCATGTCTTCTGCAAATAGTGGCAGTTTTACTTCTTCTTTTCCAATTTGGATTCCTCTTATTTCTTTTTCTTCTCTGACTGCTGTGGCTAAAACTCCCAAAACTATGTTGAATAACAGTGGTGAGAGTGGACAACCTTGTCTTGTTCCTGATCTTAAAGGAAATTGTTTCAGTTTTTCACCATTGAGAACGATGTTGGCTGTGGGTTTGTCATATATGATCTTTATTATGTTGAGGTAAGTTCCCTCTATGCCTACTTTCTGAAGGGTTTATATCATAAATGGGTACTGAATTTTGGAGAAAGCTTTTACTGCATCTAGAGAGATGATCATATGGTTTTTCTCCTTCAATTTGTTAATATGGTTTATCACATTGATTGATTAGCATATATTTACGTATGCTTTTCAAGTGAACTTCTCTTAAAAGCCATTATGCCTCACCACACCTCTCCCCTCAGTATCACAGGGCAAAGAATAGCACTATTTATCTATCTGTTTCTTATAGAAACATTTACCAATACTTCCCCTAACCAATCTTACCCCAAACTGTAAATGGGAGCTCCCTGACAACAAATAATCTTGTTTTCAATGTAATCCCTGCCCCAATTCACTGCCCATCATTCAAGAGATGTACATATTCCCCCAAACCATATCAAATAAATGTTAGGCAAGCAAAATTGTTCTATTTTATCAATCTGCTCATTAGGGTGGATTCTTTAGTATGGCACTGGGGAAACAGTACTAACTGAATAATAAGACAAGCAAGTTTTATTTCTGGCTCTGCCACAAACCGATTAAGTCACTTAAATTCTAGGGCCTCAACTTTAATACTAGTGCAATGGCAGAATGACTACATGCCCGTATTTGCACAGTACAACCCCAGTTTTTACCTCACAATTAATATATCCTTATTATAATATCCTCAGAGGCCTCCTTTGAGCCTCTGGCCACAACATTTTTGTCAACCAATCAATACACAACCTTGTTTTATGTGTGTTTCTGCTATTTAATGACACCTTAACATACACTGAACTCACAGCCAATTAAACTATAACTCATCCCTGAATGAAGCTTATCTAACAAAGGTTATTTTCTCCTTAAGGCACATCACAGCCTTCTTGCACTTAGAACACCAGACAGCACTTCAGCATTATGTCTGAAGGCCATTATAAACAGCAAGATCACCAACAAAAAGCACAAAAATGCAAGAAATGTGGCATTAAAATTACCGCAAAAAGGGTACTTGTTTATAGTATGAGCACTGAAACAAGAAGGCAGAGCGGGCTTCCCTGGTGGCACAGTGGTTGAGAGTCCGCCTGCCGATGCAGGGGACACAGGTTCGTGTCCCGGTCCAGGAAGATCTCACATGCCGCGGAGTGGCTGGGCCCGTGAGCCATGGCCGCTGAGCCTGCGTGTCCGGAGCCTGTGCTCCGCAATGGGAGATGCCACAGCAGTGAGAGGCCCACATAGCGCAAAAAAAAAAAAAAAAAGGCAGAGCATCACCTTTGGGGACCTCAGGTGAAACAGTGTGAGTCAGGCGACTCAAAATTTTTGTCACCCTGTGCGTATCTACAAATGACCATGAAAGCACCATGAGTACTGATGTTGGGGTTACAAATACATTTTAGCAAGTAGGTGTATTTGCAAATACAGAATCTACGAACAATGGGGAGGAACTGCAATTGTCCTTACCAACTTAAGTCCTGTAAAAAGATACTTGACTTCTTGATTGATAAAACAGCTAAGCTGAAGCTGACTTTCCTTTCCTTTACTGACTTCTTCTTCAGATTCTGTACATTTCATGCTTTGAAAAATAAGATAAGGAATTTGCCAATAGGCATTCAATTTGTTATATAATCTTGAATAAGTTATCCTAATGCTATTAAAATTAATAGCATCATTCACTGGTATTTAAAACATTTCAGTCTTCCAATAGAGATTCATTTTAATATACTTAAAAATGCTCATTCACTTACCAACAATACGGATTAATGAATGTGTGTAAAAGGATAAACTCTCAACAAATATATGTTGGTATTTATAGTCTTAAAATGGTCTTAATAACCTGACGATAAACAAATCTTTTTCTAAGTTTCCACCCATGATGTAGAAAATAGTATTCTCCTAAATTCATGTTTTATTAATTATATCAATCTCATGTATATAATTTAGCTGATTTATCCCATTTCATAATTAAAAATTAATTCTCTATGAGGTGAATTAATGAGGTATTCTGCTAAAGGTGTTCTCAGGAAAAAATATGAATGTCCTTAAAGAGTACATTTATCTAAACTTCAAGAGCACTCCAAAGGATGTATTTTTCCAAATTCCTAATTTCCATATTTTTTAAGCATAAAAACCTCTGAAGAATTTTCCTTCATATCCCACCCACCACCCCAGGCAACAACGCTATTTATACCAATACACTTCTAAGTTACGATTACAGTCATACTAATCTTGGCTCATAAGGATACGTAGTTTCAAATTCAACTCCGAAGAACTGATCAATTAAACTTTTCTTTTTAGAAGGTGTCACTGCTGGTGCAGATGAAGAATCTGTCTGCAAAAGTTAAGATGAGATAAAAATTCCAACTTACTTCATATGGATATTAATGTACATTGGCTCCCACACAATCCAGTTTAGTAACACACATTTAGACTTTTTAAAATGTAATCCCTTTCTGTAAAATTCTTCTACTGATCAAAAAATATTACCAAAAAATTAGATGCTCAATAATCTCAATTGATTAAATTCAGCAAATAATGCATTGAATTCAAGCATCAAATGCAAGTTGTCAAGTTCCAACTACAGATTCAGCATCTAAAGTATTCAAGTACATGTCTACCTATTAAGATGAACTAAGACTTTAGGGTGGGGGTGGGATAGAGAATCAAAGTCTATACTCACAAATATATTTCAATTACCTCTTTAACAGTATCATCCTCTATAGCTTCCAATTTCTGTTGCAATACTCGCATCATTTGTATCCAACATTCATTAGCATCCTGTAATTTAAAAAGTGACACAGTAAGTAATCCTGGCTATTACAGTGTTTGATCTACAAAATCCTTCCAAAGTAATTACTGTTTCCTTAGAGAAGGGGAAGGAAGTTGTTTTCTAAAAAAATATTAAGCCAAATTAAATATTATATGATCTTCAAAACAATGAAGAATTCCAGAATAGTTTATTCATTCATTCAAGAGATGTTTCATGA
This sequence comes from Phocoena sinus, assembly GCF_008692025.1. Classification (NCBI taxonomy): domain Eukaryota; kingdom Metazoa; phylum Chordata; class Mammalia; order Artiodactyla; family Phocoenidae; genus Phocoena; species Phocoena sinus. The sequence goes on along the minus strand of NC_045776.1, from coordinate 52,370,307 downwards.
ATTCATCATTATGCTAAACACTATTCTAGACACTAGGAATACACAACAGTCAACAGAATAGAAAAAGTTCTAATGGGGAACATAAACAAAATATAACAAATTCAAGTAAAGAGAGGGTTATGAAGGGAAAAAAAGCAATATGGGAGCAGAAAGTGATTAGGGGATTGCCAACAAACACATGAAGGATACTCAACATCACTAATCATTAGAGAAATGAAAATCAAAACTACAATGAGGGGCTTCCATGGTGGCGCAGTGGTTGAGAGTCCGCCTGCCGATGCAGGGGACACGGGTTCGTGCCCCGGTCCGGGAAGATCCCATGTGCCGCAGAGCAGCTGGGCCCGTGAGCCATGGTTGCTGAGTCTGCACGTCCGGAGCATGTGCTCCATAACGGGAGAGGCCACAACAGTGAGAGGCCCGCGTACCGCAAAAAAAAAAAAAAACTACAATGAGGTATCACCTCACACTGGTCAGAATGGCCATCATCGAAAAATCTACAAACAATAAATGCTGGAGAGAGTGTGGAGAAAAGGGAAACCTCTTGCACTGTTGGTAGGAATGTAAATTGATACAGCCACTATGGAGAACAGTATGGAGGTTCCTTTAAAAATTACAAATAGAACTACCATATGACCCAGCAATCTCACTACTGGGCATATACCCTGAGAAAACCATAATTCAAAAAGAGACATGTACCACAATGTTCATTGCAGCTCTATTTACAATAGCCAGGACATGGAAGCAACCTAAGTGTCCATCGACAGATGACTGGATAAAGAAGATGTGGCACATATATACAATGGAATATTACTCAGCCATAAAAAGAAACAAAATTGAGTTATTTGTAGTGAGGTGGATGGACCTAGAATCTGTCATACAGAGTGAAGTAAGTCAGAAAGAGAAAAACAAATACCGTATGCTAACACATATACATGGAATCTTGAAAAAAAAAAGGTTCTGAAGAACCTAGGGGCAGGACATGAATAAAGACGCAGATGTAGAGAATGGATTTGAGGACAAGGGGAGGGGGATGGGTAAACTGGGACGAAGTGAGAGAGTGACATGGACATATATACACTACTAAATGTAAAACAGATAGCTAGTGGGAAGCAGCTGCATAGCACACGGAGATGAGCTAGGTGCTTTGTGACCACCTAGAGGGGTGGGATAGGGAGGATGGGAGGGAGATGCAAGAGGGAGGAGATACGGGGATATATGTATATGTATAGCTGATTCACGTTGTTATAAAGCAGAAGGGAAGTGTGCTATTTCAATAGGACTGTCAAGGAAAGCCTCTCTGATGCCTTGACATTTGAGCCATGATACCTGAATGAGGTGAGGAAGCAAGCCATGCACCTGGGAGCCAAAGGAACAAGAGCAAAGGCCCTACAGAAAGAGGATACTTGGGGGGTTTTTTAAAAATAGCAAGGAAGTCAGTGTATCTGGAGAGAACTGAGCAAGGGGAAGAGTGGCACATGATAAGCTCAGAGAGGTAGCCAGGAGCTAGACTGTTTAGGACTGAGACAGAAAGTCACTAGGAGGTACTGAACAAGGAAACCAACATAATCTTATTTACATTTTTAAAAGGACTCTGGGGCTGTATAGAGAAACACCACAAAAGGCAGAAGTAAGATGATCAGTTAACAGACTACTGCACCTCTCCAGGCAAGAGATAATGGTGGTGTGAACTACAGAGGACTGATTATTTGTATTTCCAAATATACTCCAGTAAGTGTAGGATGCCTAAATTTTACATTTACAAAATAAAAACCACAGAACCTTGCCCTGATTACCTGTTGAAGATACTGTCCTTGTTCGCCCTTCTCTGCAAACTGTGGAAAAGCCATGTGCAAAAACTGCAGTAGAATAATAGGTGGAATACTAGAAGAAGTTTTATCCATGGAATCAAACAAATCTCTAAGGGCTTAAAAACAAAGCAATACTTCCTTAGTAAAACAGTGACATATTTAATACATGCTACTGTAAATTAATTCTCAATTAATACCAAGAAATGCCTATTATTTTTAAGTATACCTATTCCTTTTGCAATTGTTGGATCCCTAATAAGAAAATGTTTTTAAATCTTAACTCACCAGAAGACTTTATAATGCAATCACTAGCTATAAACAATGTCTCTCTCTCCTTGACAGCCTTTGTCTTCCCTAATAAAGCAAGGTATATTCACTTTAATACAGACAACACATAACTTCTGTCTAGGAATCACAGAGGCATGATGTTACAGTTCCGCCATTATCAGGACGTCAGGTAACCACTCCCAGCCCTCCTCCCTTTAAGCCCATACTTGGTTCCCGTGTACTGAACTCCTGAGTATTGAAATCTGGAGTATGTTTAAATGAAGTATGTTATCCTCTCTCACCATGACCATAAATCCCATGATGGTCATAAACTCAACCCTGCTCTTGAGTTCAGAATACTTTTTCTCTGTTGACTCCCTAGCTATCACACCTTGCCCTTACTTCATGTATAGCAAAACTCTAATCTAGCTTATCTTGCACTGTTTTGTTAACTAAAATGTGAAATGTTATCATTAGTATACAGACTATTTAGCATAACAAATACTAAAATACAACATCTCAGCACAAAGTAAGTACTCAATGAAATGTTCCTGAATAAAACTACTAAACACAATGTTTAAAAAATATTTTAGGAGGTAGAGCTGAAATTATGCATCCCTACTAAGCTAATAATTTTTAAAATAAAAAAAGCCTAAATTGTAATAACACTTTAAAGGATACACTTCTCAAAAAAAAAAAAAAAACAAGAAAAAAACACAGATGATTTAATTTAATATATACCATGAACAGAGCATCTCAAATATTTCATTAGTTTGAAAGAAAAGGTCAAAAGACACACTATACATTAAGAGACTAACGAGACATAACAACATAACTAAGTGCAATGTGTGATCCTAGATTGGCTCCTGAAGCAAAAAAGAAAAACAACTTTATAATAGGCAATACAGGGTTAACTGGCAAAATTTAATCAAGTCAGTATTACAAGTTAACATCAGTGTTAAACTCCCAGACTTTGAAAAATAACCATCTTGTGGTTATGAATGTCCTTATTCTCAGGAAATACATACTGAGGTATTCAGGAACAAAAAACAAGATGTCTGCAACTTATTCTCAAATGGTTCAGAAAAGAACATGCATTACACAGAATGATGAACCAGATGTGACAAAAAGTTAGTAACTGGTGAATTCTTGCAACTTTTCTGTGAATTTAAATTTATTTCAAAATAAAAAACTTAAAAAATCAAGAAGTAAAAAGTAAAGAACAGTATTTTTCATCCCATAAATACTGCAAGCCTCCTATAAGACTCTGGAGAAGCTGTTGAAATTCTGAGCAACTCTTAGATACGTAAGTTACAAGATGAACTAGATATGTGATCACATTTTCCCAGTAAAAACTTCATTTCAGGGGGCTTCCCTGGTGGCGCAGTGGTTGAGAATCTGCCTGCTAATGCAGGGGACATGGGTTCGAGCCCTGGTCTGGGAGGATCCCACATGCCACAGGGCAACTAGGTCGGTGAGCCACAACTACTGAGCCTGCGTGTCTGGAGCCTGTGTTCCTCAACAAGACAGGCTGCGATAGTTGAGAGGCCCGCGTACCACGATGAACAGTGGCCCCCCCACTTGCCATAACTAGAGAAAGCCCTCGCACAGAAACGAAGACCCAACACAGCAAAATTAAATAAATAAATTAATAAACTCCTACCCCCAACATCTTCAAAAAAGAAAACAAAACATTTCAACAAATGAACCTACTTTCAGGGAAAAAGGTTAGAGGAAAATCTCACTAATTCCAAATGAGGCAAAGAAACCTACTGTTTATAGTATTACAAATTAATGATTGGCCACAATGAGATACCATTTCACACCCCTAGAATGGCGATAATCAAAGACATTCAATACCTAGTGTCAGTGAGGATACAAAGAAATCAGAATCCTCATACATGCTGGGAGGAATATAAGATGATGCAGCTGCTTTGGAAAACAGTCTGGCAGTTCCTCACATAGTTACCATGTGACCCAACAATTCCTCTCCTAGACATATACCCAAGAGAAATGAAAACATATGTCCACACAGACTTGTACACAAATGTTTAGCAATATTTATATTGGTCAAAAAGTGGAAACTACCCAAATGTCTTATCAATGATGAAAGGATAAATGAAATGTGATATATCCAATACAATGGAATCTTACTCAGCAATAAAAAGGAATGAAGTACTGATACATGTTTACAATGTGGCTGAACCTCAAAAACATTCTAAGTGAAAGAAGCCATCAAAACAGACCACATATTGTACAATTCCATTTATATCAACATTCTAGAATTGGCAAATCCGCAGACTGACAGTAGATTACTGGTTGCACAGGGCTGGTAGTAGTGACAGGAAACAGGGTGACTGCTGTTACAGGATTTATTTTCTAGTGATGAAAATATTCTAAATTTGATTGTGGTGATGACTGCATAACTCTATGAGTAAACTAGAAAACAGTGAATTGTATAATTTAAATGGGTGAATAGTACGGTATGTGAATTATCTCTCAATAAAGCTGTTACAGGGCTTCCCTGGTGGCACAGTGGTTGGAGTCCGCCTGCCAATGCAGGGGACACGGGTTCATGCCCCGGTCTGGGAAGATCCCACATGCCGTGGAGCGGCTGGGCCCGTGAGCCATGGCCGCTGAGCCTGCGCGTCCGGAGCCTGTTGCTCTGCAGCGGGAGAGGCCACAACAGTGAGAGACCCGTGAACCGCCAAAAAAAAAAAAAAAAAAGTCCCAAGTTGTTTAATGTAAGTGTAAGTACTCTAATTTTAATGAGGTGATGTTTTAAAAACACATTTTGAAAACAGAAAGATACTAAAAAACTGTGAGTGAAAAATGACATTTATTGAATACCATACTCCCTCTTGAAAAGTAGTATATTTAAGATACTGACCTGCAGTAATATACTGTGCTGAAGCCATTTCCCCTGAAGCTCTCAAGGCACCTGCATACCTAGGAACATTAAGACAATTAAATATTCACTTTATTCTGAAACTCAAATGGGAAGAAATTAGTTCCAAGGACTTATTATGAAACCCTCAACTACAAGTTTCTCTGAGTTGTTCCCACCATTTTTTCTTCTTCTCTTCTGGTCTTGTTCCTTTAAGAATTACATGGGCAAAAAAGGACTGCTAAGAAAAAATGGAAATTAGATGAATGAAGCCTACTTTAAATTCTTTCCTCTTGTCTAACTCATCTATAACATTTTCTAAAAATTGTGTAAACAAAAAAGTACATATAGCTGACTCACTCTGTTATACAGCAGAAACACAACATTATAAAGCAATTATACTCCACTAAAGATGTTAAAAATAAATTAAATTAAAAAGCACATATTTAATATCCATTATTACAAAGAAAATAAAATATAATTTCAGAAATGAAGAAAAAATCATTAGATCAAAAACATTAGATCAGGGCTTCCCTGGTGGTGCAGTGGTTGAGAGTCTGCCTGCCGATGCAGGGGACACGGGTTCGTGCCCCGGTCCGGAAAGATCCCACATGCCGCGGAGCGGCTGGGCCCGTGAGCCACGGCCACTGAGCCTGCACATCCGGAGCCTGTGCTCCGCAACGGGAGAGGCCACAACGGTGAGAGGCCCGTGTACCGCAAAAAGAAAAAACAAACAAACAAACAAACATTAAATCAAAATCAATAAATCTACATTCAGCACTAAGTTCCTACACAACACTAAGTAAGTCACTTAAATTTCAAGTCAGTTTTCTCACCTATAAAATGAAGGGTTCCTATTAAATGATTTCTAAATTCACTTTTATGATTCTCAGTTAATTTACAGCAGTACAAAGGACTGGCCACCCTAAAGGAAATACCCAAACCACTGTAGTTACTTATACAATGTTTTACGAAAAAGGATCAAAAATTATCATTCAGGTATTAAACACCAGGCAATGGGAGAGATCCCACAAAACTAATATAAGATCAGTGGTTACTTGGGGGAGATGAGCAGTTAACTGGGAAAAGGTACAATAAAACTTCCTGGGATGATGAAAATGTTCTATAAATCTGATTGTAAAATGAGTTAGAGAATTTGCATTTGTCAAAACTGATCACACTGAACACGTAAGATGCATACATTTCACTAGATGTAAATTATATTCCAATTTTAAAAAAAAGGGGACTTCCCTGGTGGCGCAGTGGTTAAGCATCTGCCTGCCAATTCAGGGGACATGGGTTCGATCCCTGGTCCAGGAAGATCCCACATGCTGCAGAGCAACTAAGCCCATGTGCCACAACTACTGAGCCTGTGCGCTGCAACTACTGAGCCTGTGCTCTGCAACAAAACAAGTCACTGCAATAAGAAGCCCACGCACTGCGATGAAGAGTAGCCCCCGCTCACCGCTCGAGAAAGCCTGCGCAGCAACGAAGACCCAATGCAGTCAAGAAAAAAAAAACTCCGTGCTTATGTAAGTGAATGAAAGAGGTCACAGAAAATATTATGTTAAATTATACTCAATGGAATAATTTTCTTTTTTTTTCAATTGTTTAGATCTTCTGGAAAGTCTTGCAACTAAAAAATTCTTAATTTTTCAATATACAATAATGCATATTGTCTAAATTATATATGTTCATTTAAAAAATAAAAATCATATGGGCTTCCCTGGTGGCACAGTGGTTGAGAGTCCGCCTGCCGATGCAGGGGACACGGGTTCGTGCCCTGGTCTGTGAAGATCCCACATGCCACAGAGCGGCTGGGCCCGTGAGCCATGGCCGCTGAGCCTGTGCGTCCGGAGCCTGTGCTCCGTGGCGGGAAAGGCCACAACAGTGAGAGGCCCTCGTACCGCAAAAAAAAACAAAAACAAACAAAAAAAAACAAATAAACTTAATGCCTATTATACTTTATCACCTACAAAAAGAGGACGTCTTGACTCTTCTATCATCTGTGAAATATTCACAACATTCAGTCACAGATCAGATCAACCCAAACATTCATTGACAGAAAAATGAATAATTATTTGGTAGTATATACATACAATGGTGTACCCTACAGCATGGGTCCCCAACCCCCGGGACACTAAATGGTACTAGTATGTAGCCTCTTAGGAACCCAGCCGCACAGCAGGAGGTGAGCAGCAGGCAAGGGAGAGAAGCTTCATCTGTATTTACAGCTGCTCCCCATCGCTCGCATCACTGCCTGAGCTCCGCTTCCTGTCAGATCATCGGCCTCACTAGATTCTCATAGGAGTGCAAACTCTACTGTGAACTGCGCGTGTGAGGGATCTAGGCTGCTTGCTCCTTATGAGAATTTAATGCCTGATGATCTGAGGTGGAGCTGGGGCAGTGATGGGGAGTGGCTACAAATACAGATTATCATTAGCAGAGAGGTTTGACTGCACAGAGACCATTATAAACCAACTGCTTGCAGACTCATATCAAAACCCTATCAGTGAGTGGCAAGTGAAAACCAGCTCAGGGCTCCCACTGATTCTGCATTATGGTGAGTTGTATAATTATTTCATTATATATTATAATGTAATAATAATGGAAATAAAGTGCACAATAAATGTAATGCTCTGAATCATCCCGAAACCATTCCCCCCACCCCCACACCGGTCCATGAAAACACTGTCTTCCATGAAACCAGTCCCCGCTGCCAAAATGCTGGGGACCACTGCCCTACAGCATGAACATGAATGAACACACACACAACATAGAAAAGCCAAATATAATGAGCCTGACTCAAATGAACATAATCTGTATGTTTCTGTTCATGAAGAGTTCAAAATAAGCAAAATTACTCAAAATTAGAAGTCAGGTGAGCATAACAACTTTGCAAAGAAGGGTGGGGGCAGTGGATAGGAAGGGATTGGTGAGGGGATTTTTGGAGTGCTAACAGAGTTCTGTTGATCCCCATCAGTTACAGGGATGTGTTCACTCTGGGATAATTCATTTGTATATGTTTCTATATAATTCAATAATTAAAAGCAAACTTTGGTTTTGCACAGCAAAGGAAACCATAAACAAAACGAAAATACAACAGGAGAAAATATTTGCAAATGATGCAACAGACAAGGGCTTAATTTCCAAAATATACGAACAGCTCATACAGCTCAACAACGAAAAAACAAACAAGCCAATCCAAAAATGGGCAGGGACTTCTCTGGTGGTCCAGTGGGTAAGCCTGCACACTCCCAATGCAGGGGGCCTGGGTTTGACCCCTGATTAGGGAACTAGATCCCACATGCATGCCACAACTAAATAGTCCACGTGCTGCAAGTAAGAAGCCCGCATGCAGCAACTAGGAAGTCCAGATGCCACAACTAAGGATTCCGCATGCCGCAACAAAGATCCTGCATGCTGCAACTAAGACCCAATGCAGCAAAAAATAAATAGTATAAATAATAAATTTTTAAAAAATAATAATACCTTTAAAAAAAGTCTACAAATAACAAATGCTGGAGAGGGTATGGAGAAAAGGGAACCCTCCTTACACAGCTGGTGGAAATATAAGCTGGTGCAGCCACTGTGGAAAACAGTATGGATGTTCCTCAGAAAAGTAAAAATAGAATTACCATATGATCCAGCAATTCTACCTCCTGGACATATATCTGGACAAAACTATAATTCAAAAAGATACATACACCCCTATGTTCATAGCAGCACTGTTCACAATAGCCAAGACATGGAAACAACCTAAATGTTCATCGACAGCTGAATGGATAAAGAAGATGTGGCACACACATACAATGGAACACTACTCAGTCACAGAAAAGAAAGAAATAATGCCATTTGCAGCAACATGGATACAACTAGAGATTGTCATACTAAGTGAAGTAAGCCAGAAAGAGAAAGCCAAATACCATATGATATCACTTATATGTGGAATCTAAAATATGACACAAATGAACCTATCCCAGAAACAGAATCATGGACATAGAGAACAGACTGGTGGTTGCCAAGGGGGCAGGAGTTGGGGGCAGGGGGGGAGTGGGAGGTTGCGGTTATCAGATGTAAGCTTTTATATACAGAATGGATAAAACAAGGTCCTACTGTATAACACAGAGAACTATATTCAATATCCTGTGATAAACCATAACGGAAAAGAATATTAAAAGACCAGAATACATATATGTATAACCGAATCCCTTTGCTGGAACGCAGTAATTAACATAACATTGTAAATCAACTATACTTCAATAAGAAAAACAAAAAACTTTGAGGCAAAAGGAAAAGATAAGAATTTATAACTTATTTTTTAAATATTTATTTATTTTGACTGCACCGGGTCTTAGTTGTGGCGTAAGTTGTGGCATGCGGGCTGCTTAGTTGTGGCAAGTGGACTACTTACTTAATTGCAGCATGCAAACTCTTACTTGTGGCATGCATGTGGGATCTAGTTCCCCAACCAGGGATTGAACCCGGGCCCCCTGCATTGGGAGCACAGTGTCTTACCCACTGGACCACCAGGCAAGTCCCTTTTATAACATTTTTTAAAAAACATCTGAGCAATCTCATCTAATGAATAGAAAACAAGCAAAATCTCAGAATTAAATACTTTCATTCCTACATGAGAATAAATTAATGATCCAAGCATGCAACTTAAAAAATAATATAACAAGTCTAAGGAAAACAGAAATAAAACATTAATACAAACAAAAGTAGAATGAATCAGACAACTGAAAGAACTGAGTGAATAAATCTAATAGCTGATTCTGTGAAAAAATACACAAACCTCAGCAAGGTAATCAAAAGAGAAAAAATAACTAATACGAAATAAAAATGGAGAAAAAAATAGATCCCAAAACAGAGTAACTCATATGCTAAAATAGTTTAAAGACATACGGACAAATTCGTAGGCAACAGTAAATTACCAAAACTGACTCAAAAAGACACAGAAAATGGACATTTAAAATGCCCCAAAAAAGGCTTCCCTGGTGGCACAGTTGTTGAGAATCTGCCTGCCAATGCAGGGGACACGGATTCGAGCCCTGGTCCAGGAGGATCCCACATGCCACAGAGCAACTAAGACCATACGCCACAACTACTGACCCTGCGCTGTAGAGCCTGTGAGCCACAGCTACTGAGCCCATGTGCTGCAACTACTGAAGCTTGCATGCCTAGAGTCCGTGCTCTGCAGCAAGAGAAGCCACCACAATGAGGAGCCCGCACACCGCAACGAAGAGTAGCTCCCACTCGCCGCAACTAGAGAAAAGCCCATGCACAGCAATGAAGACCCAACACAGCCAAAAATAAATAAATAAATTTATAAAAATAAAATGCCCCCAAAAAAGTTGGGTCCAGCCAATTTTATTGGTACGTTCTATCAAGAATAGATCATTCCTCTACAAATTTGAAAATGAAAGTAAAATAGCAGTCTAGTAATTGCTAATGAAAAGACTATTTTGTACTTACTAAGAGTTGGCTTGCCAGTCTCCAGTAAGACAAAAATATTGTCATGTGATACTGTCTTTTACAAGTAACATAGAATTTTCAAGAGTAATTTTTATTATATACACTTTTCACTTTAGGTTCTAAATTTAGAACTCCCACATTAAGATGAGGTTCCACTGCTGGGCAGCATCAAGCAAACCAGATTTTATCTGCAGGTATTGTTCTTGGCCCTCACTGCTTCTCTTCAGCTAATCCAGCCTGTTTCTCTTGAATGCGTTTTCTTTCTACTCTTCATCGGTATACATCCCACTCTCCAGAACCTGCCATACATTTGAGGATGAACTTCAGCATCTCCAGCAGTAAAGCATCTTTCATGGAATTGTCCTCTTTTCTTTCATTCCTATTTTATCAGTTAGTGTCATTTTCCCAAAGACATACAACCCCATCCACATCATTCTGTATCGATTAAGTTAGTAAGTACAGGGGCTTCCACCCTCTTGCAACAACTTAAAATTCAAAATAGTTTACTTCGTTTCAAGAAAATGGAAGCAACAAGATGAAATCTCCCTGCTTATATAAAACTCAGAGAAGTTAACTCCAAAACATGAAAGAGAGCTCTCCTTGACGTAGAGGCTATAATAAGGAATCCCAGATGAAAAGAGTAAAGAGGAAGTCTTGGAAATAAGGCAAATCTGTCCCAACTAGCCACCCTCTATGACAGGGAGCTGCCCCAGCAAGCTACTCATTCAGATAATTTGCACTTGGAACACAAGAGAATACACTGCATAAGTACACCATCTTCAAAGAAATGAAGATCTATATATCCAAAGAGAACAAAGTTAAAGGACCAAACAGGAAAAAAAAAACCTTTAAATAAGAATACTTTGGAGCCTCAGAGAAATAAAAGCAGGAATCATATCCAAAACTTAAGGGAGATTTTATTAAAAAGAAGGTTGTGATAAATGAGCAGTTGTGAAACAAAGCTAACGTACAAATCAGTGAAATGTAAAACAGAACTGAGGCATTCTCCTAGAACACAGCACATAAAAATAAAAGTGCAGAGAAAAAAAAGACATTAGCAACAGATCCAAGAACCCCAATATTTAGAATATAAGAGGAAGGTAAAATAGAAGAGAAGCAATATCTGAAGAAATAATGGCTAAGAATGTCCCAGAGTTTAGGACAACAGTCCTCAGACTGAAAGCACCCACTGAGGGCTAAATGAGATAAATAAAAGAAAACCCATACTTAGGACTGTTGGAAAACGTTGAAAACAAAAATAAAGAGAAAACCCTAAAAGTTACTGACAGAAAAGATTAAGAATAGAGATTGATATTAGACCTCTCATCAGTAACCATGGGCACACTACAACAGTGGGGAAATAACTATGAATCTCTGAGGAAAAATAACTGACTTTAACATTTCCCAGCAAAGCTGTTCTGAAACAGTACCCGTTTACTTGGTAGTCTTCCTCCATCAGACCATCAGTACCTTGAAGACAGGTGCTCTGTCTTGTGCACTGGCAGTATATTAGTGACAATCTAGGCAACTTCATGTAAATACCTGACAAGTGTTCACGTCAGAGAAATTCAGAAAACCTTCAGTTACTCTCAGGTTTCTGCATGTCCCTTCTCTCTCTACTGCTCAATTTTATGAAAGCATTTCATAAGCCAGTAGGGGAGAAAAAACCACACAGCATTCATAAAGCTAAGAATCCAAACTGTAGTTCAGAATTCCACCACGTATTAATAACTGGCAATGTATGAATCAAAACAGATGTAATAAATGTAGTCAGAATTAAATTACATATTTTTTTAAGTTACACATTTATACTCACTGAAGAGAAGGGACCCTCATTTTATAGACTATTTGATATGTTCTCAAAACATGGATAACTGTTTACTCTTGTAAATACAATAGTATAAAAACAAAGTTCTATTTCTTTTAAAAACCGTTACTCACTGGTATAAGGATAAACATACAACGTATGTGTTTCTAGACTAGAATTGAGAATCCAATCTTACTTTTTATTACATACATTATGGTCAATTAATTTTCAAAAAAGGTGCTAAGACAATTCAACAGGAAAGACTAGTCTTCTCAACAAATGGTACTGAAGACTAGACATCTGCATGCAAAAGAATGGGGAAAACTACCACCCACCATACAAAAAAATCACCTAAAAATGGATCATAGACCTAAATGTAAGAGCTAAAACTATATAACTCTTAAAAAAAATTTATGACCTAGAAATTAGGAAATGGTTTCTTACATGTGACACCAAAAAAAAGGAAAAAAAATTCAACTACATCAAAATTTAAAATTTCTGTGCTACAAGAATGCGGTCAAGAAAGTGAAAAGACAACTCACAAAATGGAAGAAAATATTCGCAAATTACCTGAAAAAGGACTTGTACCCAGAATATATGAAGAACACTTACAACTGAATAATAAAAAGACAAACCATTTAAAGCATAGGAAAAGGATATGCTGATCACACATTTCTACAAAGATATACAAATGGCCAATAAGCACATGAAAAGATGCTCAACATCATTAGTCACTAGGTAAATACAAATGAGGGCCACAATGAGATACCATTTCACCCTTAGGATGGCTATAATCAAAGACAGAGTCCCAAGATGGCAGCCACCATGAAGTTGACTACATAGATGTCAATGTTACATCTGAAGATCAACAAAAGATAAATGTGCACAGAATACAAGTAGAATCACACAATTAAAGGAAGAAACAGAATTAAAAAAGAAACAGCTCCAAAATTTAGGAGATGCTTGTGAAGATATCACATTTGCAGATGACAACTGCTTAATGATATCTCATCAGATTAGTGATGTTTTCATTAGCCATTCTCAAGAAGAAACTTCAAGAAATGTTAGAAGAAGCAAAGAAAAATTTCCAAAAAGAAACTGATACTTTAGAATCCAGAGTGGAATCAATGCAGCAGGTGTTAGCAGATTTGAAAGTTCAGTAATATGCAAAATTGGAGAACAGCATAAACCTTGAAGCAGAAGAACGCTAAACATTTTACAATACTTTTAAAATGTTGCTCAACACAGGTTACCATGTGACCGAGCAATCCACTCATAATCAAGAGAAATGAAAACAACTCATCTGCACAAAACCTTGTGCTTGAGTGTTCATAGCAGCATTATTCATAATAGCTAAAATATGGAAACAATCCAAATGTCCATCAACTGATGAATGGATAAACAAAACATAGTATATCCATACAATGGAATATTATTCATCCATACAAAGGAATGAAGTATTGAATCATGCTACAACATGGATGAACGTAGAAAACATTATGCTAAGAAAAAGAAGCCAGTCAGCAAAAAGACCACGTACTGTATGATCCCATTAATATGAAATGTCCAGAATAGGCAAATCTGTAAGACAAAAAGTAGATTAATGGTTGCCTAGGGCTGGAGGTGGGAAAGGTATAAGGAGCGACTGCTAATGAGTATGAGGTTTCTTCTTGGGGGGCAGGGGAATATTCTGAAATTAGACCGTGGTGATGGTTGCACAACCTTGTGAATATAATAAAGACCATCTAATTGAACATGTTAAAAGGGTGAATTGTACGATAAATGGATTATATCACGATAAAGCTAATATATATATATATGACATAAAACAATCTCTCTTCTGTCTTACCTTTTAAGGGCATCTTTGAGTTCAGGTACAGAACGAATACACTGAACTGTAGCATTCATGTAACAAGTGTTACCAAGGTTTGTCAATCCACATGGTAATTCCATCTGATAAGGAAAAGGATTAAATCATTTTTAAAAGATGACACAGCATATATAAATCACTGAAGCAAATACAATTTACCAACTCATACCAATTTATTCTACCTTAACAATGTTTTATCTCCCTAACAAAAAATTTTACTTGCATCATGCGGACAATCATCCTGTTTTAATTCCCTTCTTAAAAATAATAAGAAAACAATCATATCAGTTCTGCCTCATCTGCAGGTTTATCACTGGAAGAGGGTAACAAAATATATACAGAAACACTTCAAAAAAATGAATGGTACTATATAAATGCTGGGTAGTAAAAATAATGATAATATTTGACAAGTGTGTGTTGGCCAGTTTCTAAACCAACACTGCATTTAAATTAAGGATAAATTGTATATTTTCAACATGGAAGGTTTTAAGAATTTAAATATCCCAGCATTTAAACTATTTAATTTCTTTGAGCCTGTTTTCCCATAAAATAATAGTAAACATTTAAATAGCACTATCTGCCAGACACATATTTATTACAGATATTCACTGACTTTATAATGAATTATTCAATTAAAAAAGGATTCCTTGAGCCAATTTCAAAGATAAAACTTTTATTTACTGCTAATAACATACATCTTAATATTGATTAAATCTTTAAAACATGTAGATGCTTTCTGAAAGGCATCTTACTAACTGTACTTCTTAAAAGTAGTGATCAAATATATAAAATGTGGTATGTCTTACAGCAGATGCTAACTGTTCTTCTGTCATGTCTTCTACGAAGACAGTTTTAGCTGAGGGCTCCTCAGGAAGAGCATCTGCTGACCCCATCATTAGTAAAGTCATTCCCTGTTTAAAAAAAAATTCATTTCATGAAAATGCTGAAAAGTTGATCACGTTTATGTGCAATGAAAGAAGCCAGACACAGAAAAACACATGTTGCATGCTTCTATTTGCTAGAAAAGGTAAATCTAGAGAGACACAAAGTAGATTACTGGTTGCTAAAAATGAAGGTGAGAATAGGGAGTGTCTTTAAATGGGAACTCATTTCTTTCTGGGGTGATGAAAATATTCCAAAATGAGACTGTGGTGAAGGTTACACAACTCTGTAAATACATTAAAGATCACTGACTGTTAAAAAAAAAAAAAAAAAGTACTAGGGTGGCTGCCTCAGGCCACAGGTCACCTGCTTATCTGAAAAGGGGTATAAGGAAACTTCTTAGAATAGTGGAACTTCTTTACCTTGACTGTGGTAGTGGTTTCATGACTGTATAAAGTTAACCAAATCCATCAAACTCTTACACTAAAGTAGGTGAATCTTACTCTCTATATACTATACGTCAATAAAGCTAACAGAAAAAACACAGTCACAAAGAAAGCTGAGAATGTTTTCAATACTGGAAAGGAGAGAATTCTTCAAATGATCGTTAATATTTTGTGGCATCATTTCTCCCCATAACACAGTACGCACTGATAAGATTCTTTCTATGAAAGTCTATTGTGAAATGTAACCATTATTTACATTTGAATAGAAATATTTTGAAAGCATTGAAATCTCCATTATTAGAAAATATCAAACCAAACATATAAATTAGTTCAAAATATCTAATTGTATAATTCTACACATTATTAACTTAAGGGAATACTTATATTCAGTACAGATACACCATTCCATACAATAGAAGAACAATGGAGACACTGTCACCTTAAGTCTCATAATCCTGAAATGTGAACATCTTATTCAATATCTTTCTGGAAGACAAAAACATCTGAGACAAAGACAGAGGGTAGAGAGGTTTAAAAGAAAAAAAAGGCCAGAAGGAGAATTTTTTTTTTAAAAAATGACAATAAAATAAAAATATCTAGACAAAGATTAAAATTAGTAAATTAATAAGGTCACCAAACTCAGTCTTATGAGTACCTATGTTCAAATCCAACAATCTTCATTCTATCACCTATTATTTTTATTTAAACTTTCTATAAGATAATAGCAAAGCAGTACTAAGCTATCACTAAAGAATCTTTCTTAAAAGACAACTGTCGTGCTTCCCTGGTGGCGCAGGGGTTAAGAATCCACCTGCCAATGCAGGGGACAAGGATTCGAGCCCTGGTCTGGGAAGATCCCATATGCCCCAGAGCAACCAACACTGTGTGCCACAACTACTGAGCCTGCGCTCTAGAACCTGTAAGCCACAACTACTGAGCCCATGTGTCACAACTACTGAAGCCCGTGTGCCTAGAGCCTGTGCTCCGCAACGAGAGAAGCCACCGCAGTGAGAAGCCCACGCACCGCAACGAAGAGTAGCCCCCACTTGCCACAACTACAGAAAAGCCCGCACGCAGCAACGAAGACCCAACACAGCCAAAAATAAAATAAATAAAATAAATACATTTATTTAAAAAAAAAAAGACAACTGTCTCAGGAAAACCAAATATCTGAGGAATATACTAGCAACAGTCAGAAAATACAACAGAAAAGAAAGAATACCAACAAATATCTAAGAGTAAATATAACAAGAAATATGTAATACTTTAATAAGAAAACTATAAAGCTTTACTTAGGGATATTAAAAAACACCTAAAGAAACTGAAGGGCACGAAAGATTTCTGGAATAGAAAAATTATGTAAAGATGTGATTCCAAACTATCAAATAAATTTAACAAAATTCCTTTCTGAAACTTTACAAAATGTTTCATTCATGTAGCAAATTCATACCCATGACAACAGCTAAGAAATTTCTGAAAAAGAAGACTAAAAACAACAATACCTTTAAAATTATTAAGAAAATAGATTACAAAATGAAGAATGTTGAGGACAATAATTTAGAAAAAAAATACTTTGAGTTCTCCACCTCATGATATGTCACACCCAAAATGAATTAGAAACTGAAGATTTAAACGTAAATAAAATGAAACAAATAATTACAAAACATTTGTTCATTTTCTAAAAAGTCTTACTGTTTTTGGAAGATTTTCTAAAATTGACATAAAAGATGAAAGGACTCATGTCTATAGTATATAACTATATAAATCTTAAAAACTTGCCCATTACCACAATCAAAATTTTAAAGGACAAACTTAAAAAAAAAATCACTATATATAGGCACAATAGAAAAACAGGCAGTAGAGATAAGTAGAAAGCCAACAAAAAAGGCTTAAAATTAAATTAAATATGCTTCCACCTTAAGAAGCTAGCAGAAGTATATATTAAAATCAAAGTAAAAGGAGGAAATGAAGCAAAGAGGGGAAATCAATAAAATAATAAATAAACAAGCAAAAGTTAACTCTTTGGACTGGGGAGAAAAAAACATCAATGAAACTTTACAACCTCTGCCTAGATGATAAAGACAATAAGCAAGAAATCACAATTTGCCAATACGGGGGCTGGGGGAGGGGTGGAACGACAGAACTACAGATTCTAGAATCTGTAGGATATCCTGTAAGAATGTAGTATGACAATCAATCCAACAATTTAAACTAAACAGACCAATTCCTTAAAAGACACTACCAAAACCGGTGTAAAGAAAATATAACACCTGAATAATCCTACATTTATTAAAGACTCTAAATTCTGAATTAAAAGTCTTCCCACCAAGAAAGCTCCAAGCCCAGAGAACTTCACTAGAGAATTCTATGAGATACTAATATATGTGTGTGTGTGTGTGTGTGTGTGTGTGTGTATAAACTCTTCCAGAAAAGAGGAGAGGTATGAATGCTTCATAACTCATTTTTTTCATAACTCATTTTATACGGTCAGCATTACACTGATAGCAAAAATCAAACAAAGACAGTTCAAGGAAACTACAAACCATCTCTCACAAAAAGAGACACAAAAATACTTAAAATACTACCAATAGAATCCACATTATATAAAAAGGAAAATATATAATGACCAAGTGGTTTACTATTTCGAAAAAGGCAGTGTAGTTCATCACATTGAGATTAAAGGATTTAAAAAGAAAAATTTCAATATATATAGAAAAAGTATTTGCCAAAACTCAACTCCCATTCATGATAACTCTCAGCAAACTAGAAATAGAAGAGAGAACTTTCCTCAACCTGATGAACATCTGTAAAAAACCTGTAAAACATCTGTAAAAAAGGGACCAAAATTCTACAATGGGCAAAACTACCCTATATATGTGTAGCTGTAGTCTCAAAAAAGAGGAAAGAGAAGGACAGACAGAAAAAATATCTAAAGAAATACCTAAAGATTTTCTAAATTTAATAAAAACTATAAACACACAGATCCAAGAGGTTTAAGCAGAATAAACATAAAGAAAACCTGACCAAAACAAATTGCTGAAAACCAATAATGAGAAAAATCTCAAAAGCACCCAGGGAAAAAAGGACACATTACATGCAGAGGAACAATGATAAGAATGACAGCAACTGTACAAATGAGAAGACATCTTTCAAGTATTGAAAGAGTGTTAATCTAGAATTTAATACCAATCAAAAATGTTTTTCAAAAATGAAATGAAAAAAAAAAAAAAAATGAAATGAAACCAAGAGTTTTTCAGAAAAACAAAAGCAGAGAAAACTCATAGACAGGATCTGCAAAAAATGTAAAAAGGAAGTTCTCCAGGCAGAAGAAAATGATACCAGATGGCAATTTGGATCTGGATCCAAAGGAAGAGCACCAGAAATGGTAAATATGGGTTTTCTACATTTTTTAATCTCTTTAAAGGATAAATGACTATTTAAAGCAAAAGTAGCAATATAGAAAGTAAAAATAATAGCAATGTAGTATGGAGTTTCTAACAGGTAGAAGTAAACTATATGTATGTATGACAACAACAGCACAAAGCAGGGAAATGGAAATACACTGTTGTAAGTCTTATACTATGCCTGAAATCACTCGTTATAGATACATAATATAAACCCTACAACAGCAATTCAGAAACATCAAACATCATCACAGGACCCTTTATACCAACGGTTGGCAAACTTTTCCTATTAAAGGCCATATAATAAATATTTTAGAATTTCTGGGCCACATACCATCTTTGTTGCATATTCTTTGTTGTTTTCAACCCCACCCCTTTAAAAATATAAATATCATTCCTAACTTGCAGGCCTTACAAAAACAGGCTGCAGGCCAGATTTGGCTCAGAGTTCACAGTTTGATGACTCCTGCTTCACATTCTTAAAAATTGAGAACTTCTGTTACGTAGTTCTCAATATTTACCGTATTAGAAATTAAAACTGAGAAATTTTAATAATATTCATTCAAAAACAATAAACCCACTTAATGTTAATAACATTTTTATGAAAGATAATTATATTCTCAAAACAAAACTAGTGAAGACTGATATTGTTCTACATTTTTTCAAATGTCTTTAATGTTTGGCTTAAGAGAAAACAGTGGATTTTCATATTTGTTTCTGTATTCAATCTGCTGCAGTATCACATGTCCCACAACCTCTGAAAAATTACTGTACATAATCAACAACAGAAAAGGCAAACAAAATCTTAATGTCAACATGAAAATACATTTTTAAAATATGAAAACAGTTTTGATCTCAAGGATTCCTTGAAAGAGTCCTGGGTACTGCCTGGAGTTCCCGGGATACACTCAGAGAACTGTTACCCTAGAGAAATCATTAAAACTCTGGGAATGGAGGGGAGAATGGAAAATGACTGTTAATGAACACAGGGTTTCTTTTTGGATAATGATATGTTTTAAAACTAGACAGTGTTGATGGTTGCACAACTCTATGAATATAGCAGAACACACTGAAATGAACATTTTAAAGCGCTGAATTTCATAGTCAGTGAATTTTCTCAGAAAACTTACTATAAAAGCATAAATAACAAAACAGAGATAAAGCAAAGTCAGAGATAAACACAAAATTAAAAATAATCAAAAAGAAGGCAGCAAAAAAAAAAAAAAAGAAGGCAGCAAAAGAACAATGAGACAGAAAACAAATAGCAAGATGGTAAATTAAACCCAAACATGTAGATAATAACACTGAACATAAGTGGTCTAAAGGTTCCAATTACAAAGTAGAGATTGTAAGACTGGATAAAAAAGCAAGACCCAAGTATATGCTAACCTAAAAAAATCCATTTTAAACAAAGACACAGATGTATTAAAAGCAAAAGGATGGGAAAATACATGAAACGCAAACAATAATTAAAAGAAATATGGTGTAGCTTTATTAAAGTCAAAGTAAAACTGAGAGCAAAGAATATTACCAAGGATAAAGAGGGACAGTTCACTGTGATGAAAGGTCAATTCATCAAGATTTAACGATCCTATATATGCATGCACCTAATAACAGAACTTGAAAATACACAAAACAAAACTGATACAACTGAAAGGAGACATAATCAAATCCACAATAATAGTTGGAGATTACAACACGCTTGATAAAAGAAGCAGACAGGGCTTCCCTGGTGGCGTGGTGGTTAAGAATCTGCCTGCCAATGCAGGGGACACGGGTTCGAGCCCTGTTCCGGGAAGATCCCACATGCAGCGGAGCAACTAAGCCCGTGCGCCACAACTACTGAGCCTGAGCTCTAGAGCCTGTGAGCCACGACTACTGAAGCCCACGTGCCTAGAGCCTGTGCTCCGCAACAAGAGAAGCCACCACAATGAGAAGCCCGCGCACCACGACAAAGAGTAGCCTCTGCTCACCACAACTAGGGAAAGCCTGCACCCAGCAATGAAGACCCAACGCAGCCAAAAATAAATAAATAAAATAATTCAAAAAAAAAAAAAAAAAAGGTAATGGGTTTGCTACTGCTACTTTTAAATGAATAATATGTTTAATTTCTCAGCCTTAATTTCAAATACAATAAATATCGACGTAACCCATATAGATGAAATTCTTTGGGGTTAAAAAATAATTTTTCAGGGCTTCCCTGATGGCGCAGTGGTTGGGGGTCCATCTGCCGATGCAGGGGACATGGGTTCGTGCCCCAGTCTGGGAGGATCCCGCATGCCGTGGAGTGGCTGGGCCCGTGAGTCATGGCCGCTGAGCCTGTGCGTCCGGAGCCTGTGCTCCGCAACGGGAGAAGCCGCAACAGTGAGAGGCCCGCGTACCGCAAAAAATAATAATAATTTTTGAGAGTGTAAAGAGGTCACAAAAACCAAGAAATCTGAGAACTGCACATGCCAAATGTGCAAGGTTTAACAGTTAAAAATCAATGAGACTAGCCAGATTACCAGAATAAAAGAGAAAAATCATATGATCCTTTTAATCAGCAGAAAAGTACTTAAAATTCAAGAGCCATTCATAACTTAAAAGGTCTTAGTGAACTAGGAAATGACAAAGATGTTCACTCCCACCACTTTCTATTCAATGCTGTACTAGAAGTCCTAGCCAGTAAAGTAAGGCAAAAAAAGAAATAACAGCCGTAAAGACTGGAAAGGGAAAAGTAAAACTGCTTCTATTTGCAAAGAGCATGGTTACGTACATAGAAAACCCAATGGAATCTACAAAAAAACTACTGGAACTAGAAAGTGAGCTTGGCAAGGTCACAGGTTAAAAATAAACTGTATTTTTATAATCTAGCCATGAACATTGGAAAACAAATTTTTTTAAAGTATCATTAAATAGCCAAGAAATGTTAAGTTCCAGAATCTAACAAAAATCGTGCAAGCTCTCTATACTGAAAAATTATAAAACTGAGCTAAGAGAAATGGAGAAGTACACCTTATTTAAGGATTTCCGTACTCAATACCTTTAAGATGTTCATTCTCCCCAAACTGAACTACAGATTCAATGCAACCTAAACAAAATTCCAGGAGTCCGTTTGCTGGAATTGACTAATTCTAAAATTATAAGGAAATGCAAAGGAGTTAAAATATTCTTGAGGAAACAGAAAAAGTTGGAGAACTTACATTATCTTATTTCAAGACTTATTATAAAGCTTTAGTAATCAAGACCACGTGGTACTGTATAAGGTTAATCAAATATATCAATGAAACAAGAGTCCAAAAATAGACCAACAAATGATTTTCAAGAGAGACTCTGACATAAATCAATGAGAAAAGGAAAATATTTTCAACAGATAGTGCTGGAACAACTGGATATACAGACAGAAATAAAGGCATTTGGAATACATTTTGGGTAATAATTAGGGAACTGCATTATAACTAGTGTTCTTAAGATAATACTTACATTTTTTATTTTGATGTTTCCCCAATCATCATCCTGTTTTAAAGACAAATAATAAACATTTAACCACCCCCATATAATCCAAACATAATCTCAATATCAACTAATTTTAGATTTCTACTTCAAAATAGAAATTGTCTATATGCAGATTTTACTTAAAATTACTGTAATCAAAAGTATTTTTTAAAAAACAAATGCAGTCCTAAAACTAGTAAGTCTAGCAACTGTTCAAACTACATAAGATACAATCTAAAAGGCAGTAAACTTGGCAGCACCAAAAGTACTGAAACACTTGACTGATGACAGATGCTAATTTTTTGCATATTTGGAACCAGCAGAGCTAATAACTAGCATATGTTTGACAAGAATAAAGAATAACTTCAGAAATGAAATAAGGTCTACATAATTAGGGTGATTATATAATTAATCACCCAAATCAAGAAACTCTTGAGAATGAAAGTGCTACTAAAAATTATACCAGGAGAGTAAACCAGACTACCCAAGGCAAACTAACCCTTAATAGTATTTGCTGCATCCACAAATGTTTCTCAAGTCCTACATTTCACATCTATTAATCAATTAACAAATACTTTGACTTCAGTATGTTCAATTTAAATCAAGTTTTTTTTGAAATGCCATGATTGGTCCACAGATATTTTGGCAGCTAAAAGCCCTTCCCTTCAGGGGATAGTCAGTTCCATATCACTCCTTCCTTTTTACCGAAGGTACCAGGCACTCAGTACACCTCCCTTTGGTGGTGCCACTATTTCTTTTTGGGCATCCTGCTTCAAAGTAGAACAGTAAGTTTCTAAATGCCCTTCTCAGTTTAAGGGCTATTACTGCTAATCATAAGGAATGATAATTATAAATGTCTCCTCAAATAATGCCTCCTCCTACTTATCCAAGGTCACACAAAGCTGGGAAATGAACCCAGATCTGCTCGACTTGTAAGTCACATGTTCTTTTGGTGCCTTACTATATGTTACTTAAGCCTCTCTGATGCTCAGTAAAATATGTAAAATACATTTACTTTCCTCATTTTTAATATACATACAGTTGACAACTGAAAACAAAAGCCTGGTACAGAGTTAAGTATTCAGTAAGTGGTAGCTATTAGTCATAGTTTCATTTAATTAGCATTTTTCTGTAATTCTCCACAGTATATCACCAGTACACAGTTCAGCACAAATTATGTTACCAAGTTCACTAATGACCAAAAGCTCATACTGCAACTTGAGGGGAAACAATGTTTCTTCACCAATATCTGTTTTACGGCCCAGCTAACAGGGGTAGCCAATCCTTATCTCTAAAGTTAATTAGAGCTCTTTAGCATTTCACATCTAACTCTTGAAGAAAGTGTATTTTAAAAACTATACTTATGGGCTTCCCTGGTGGTGCAGTGGTTGGGAGTCCGCCTGCCAATGCAGGGGACACGGGTTCGTGCCCTGGTCCGGGAAGATCCCACGTGCCGTGGAGCGGCTGGGACCGTGAGCCGTGGCCGCTGGGCCTGCGCGTCCGGAGCCTGTGCTCCGCAGCGGGAGAGGCCACGGCAGTGAGAGGCCCACGTACCACAAAAAAAAAAAAAAAACTTATATAGTATTACAAACAATAATAAAGAAAATACCTTCACATCTTTTCTGTGGCCCTTCATCAATGATACTGGTAAGCTTGGACTCTTAACTGTAATCAATGTGATCATTCCAAGGGAACTAATGGAAAACTTAAATTCCCTCTCTTTTAAACAAAAATTTCTTTCCTCCCATCTCCAGGCAGATATTAGATAGTGACTACTTCTAAGAGAAAGGGGCTCCTTTTAATGGTAGGATGCAAGAAAGGCCAAAGGAATAATTAAGTTTTCCAGTATTCCAGAACCAGGGCCTTAGTAAATTTGGTACATTCGCATGTATATACAAAAACACATTGTGTAGTAGCCTTTAAAAAATAAATTTACCATACTGTTCCATATTTTTAACAGAGATAAAATTTCTAACCCCATAACTGAAAATTACTAAGGAAATACAAATAGACTTTTTTAGTCTATACAAAATGAAATACTTTTAACACACATTCATAAGAAAAAAATTCAAACACAGATAAATGGAAAGTGCCCCAGTCCCCTGACCCCCAGAGATAATCACTGATAAAATGCATTTTAAAATCAAAATTTTAATGATGCTTTATAATATAGTGTTTTGAAATGGCTACAATGTTCCTTCCTTAAACTAACATGAATAAGAGTTTTAATACCATAGACTATATACTCTCACCAAATAAAAAATACCTTAAATGCTACATTTTCTGGTGCTAGTTATTTTCACTAGTACATAATGAAAATCTGGACTAAATTTTACCTTCAATGTTCCTCCTTTCACCATAACCTTCTGTCTGGCCGGCTGGACTCCAGTCAGTGCAAAAAGCTGAGCCTTGAACACCATCGGAGGTTCATCAGTATTCAGTTCTACACCTTCAAATTTCTCCTTTCCCCATTTCACAGTAACTGCAAACAAACCATAATTTTTTTTTTAATTTACAAAATAACAAGACTTAAGATTTAGAAGATCCTTAAGGAACTATTAGGCTAGTTCTTAAAAGCCAAACTATGTCATTAATCTTTTTACACACCTAAGGCCTACCAAATCAGGAGTGAAGTGAATGCAATAGATCTTGGATAAAATTTAACTGGATCTAATCCAACTTCTCATTTGATAAATACGGAAATTGAGACTTAAAAGAAGCTCACTGATTAATGTCACAAAACCAGTCAGTAAATATACAGGGCTTCTGAATCCTACTCCAATAATATCTGCAAAATATGACCACACTGAAACACTTCCCAGAATAAAGTTCACAGACTTCAGAATGTGTTTATTTAAACAATCATTAAAGTCAGTTGAATATTACATACTGCTGAAATAGAGAGGGGAAGAAAGGCTAGAGTATTTTGAGAAGAAAAAATATTCTTGGGAAAATAAAGCACACTGAAAACAGGTTAAGGAATATAGATCCTGGATTATAGGAAGAAAGGTGTAGAAGAACTGAAAGGTCTGCCTCCTGAGCAAGAGGTGGTCAAATATTAAGAAGAATCCAAAAATATAGCTAAATTATTAAAAATTATAGAAATCCTACTTCACAGCCGTTCAGATGGCTACAACAACAAAACCACAGAAGATAACAAGTGTTGGCAGGGATGTGGGGAAATTGGAACGCTTGTGCATTGCTCTGGGAATATAAAAATGGTACCGCCACTGTGACAGAAAGTATGGTGGTTCCTCAAAAGTCAGGCATAGAATTACTACTATGTGGTCCAGCAATTCCATTTCTAGGTATATACCCAAAAGTATGGCAACCAGGGAATCAAACTGATATTTGTATACCCATGTTCCTAGCAGCATTATTTCACAATAGCCTAGAAATGGGAGCAACCCAAGTGCCCATCAACAGTGGTATATACATACAATGGACATTAATCAGCCTTAAAAAAATAATGGAATTCTGACACATTCTACCACATGGATGAACCTTGGAGACATTATGCTAAGTGACACAAGCCAGTCACAAAAGGACAAATACTGTATGATTCTACTTATGTGAGGTACCTAGAGTGGTCAAATTCCTAGAGACAGAAAGAAGAATGGGGGTTGCCTGGAGGCTGGGGGAAATGGAAACAGGGGTACAGAGTTTCATTTTAGGAACGGGAAGAATTTCTAGAGGTGGGTGGTGATGACGGCTGCACAGCGATGTGAATGTACTCAATGTTAAAAACTGTGCACTTAAAACTGTTTAAAACTACACTTTATGTTACATATATTTTACCACAATAAAAAAATTTCAATCTTATAAAATAGCTAACTTTTGAAATATGTTAACATAAACAAACTAGGGAATTCCCTGGCGGTCCAGTGGTTAGGACTCCATGCTTTCACTGCCCAGGGCCTGGTTTCAATCCCTGGTCAGGGAACTAAGATCCCACAAGCCATACAGCACAGCCAAAAATAAATAAATAAACAAACAAACAAACTCACTCACTCAAGGATGTACATAGTTTTTTCCACTGAAAACTTTATACCTACTCAAAATGAGAATCCCATAATTAATAGTTGTCTAATTTCTCTGATTACTAAAATCAGAATATAAAAAAGTGACCCTGACTCCAAATCCCTATTCTTTCACTAGTTCAATTAACGTGTTAGCATTCATTCAATGATAAGCCCAGTAACAAGGATTAGGGAGACTCTCTGTGAACTCACAGTTTAATAAAGGAGAGAGGGAAAAAGGTTAAAATAATTAAAAATACAATATAAATATTACAAATGCTAGAGTAGCACAGTGGAATGCTTCATGAGGGAGGAAGGATTCTGAGAAAGTGTTAACTGTGAGTTACCACTATCAACTTTGAGTCTCAAAGAAAAAATCAGGTGTTAGCCAGAGAATAAGAATAAAAGTATTCTTGGAAAAGACACTCAAAAGCATAAAGCAGCATGGTGTCCTCTGAGATACAAGAAATTCCCAGAGTGAAGGGGAAGCAGCTGAAAAAGGAGAAACTGACCAAAGATCAAGTCAGGGAAGATAACATAAGTCATGTTAAAACATACAGGCTTTAGGTTGTACAAAATGTGCAGCCCCTGAAAGGTTTTCATAAAGGCCACTTTGGTCTGGTTTGACCATTAGAACACTCTAGCAGCAGCAGAGAAAATACTGGTTTGAAGGGGGAATGACTACAATCATTGAGACAAACCAGAAACATATAACGATAATACAAACAAAAGAGAGAGGACTAAATCAAAACTGTATTAGAAATAATGAAGACGAATCTATCTGAAATTTATTTAGCTGTGTCACCATGGGCAAGTTAAACTTTCTGCTTACCCATAAACCAGGGGTTCCCAACCCCAGGGCCACGGACCATACCACACCATGGCCTGTTAGGAACCGGGCCGCACAGCAGGAGGTGAGCAGCAGGCGAGGGAAAGAAGCTTCTTCTGTATTTACAGCCGCTCCCCAGGGCTTGCGTTACCGCCTGAGCTCCGCCTCCTGTCAGATCAGCAGCGGCATGAGATTCTCATAGGAGCACAAACCCTACAGTGAACTGCGCATGCGAGGGATCTAGCTTGCACGCTCATTATGAGAACCTAATGCCTGATGATCTGAGGTGGAGCTGAGGCAGTGATGCTACCGCTGGGGAGCGGCTGCAAATACAGATTATCATTAGCAGAGAGGTTTGACTGCACAGAGACCATAATAAATCAACTGCTTGCAGACTCATATCAAAACCCTATCAGTGGGCTTCCCTGGTGGCGCAGTGGTTGAGAGTCCGCCTGCCGATGTAGGGGACGCGGGTTCGTGCCCCGGTCCGGGAGGATCCCACATGCCGCGGAGCGGCTGGGCCCGTGGGCCATGGCTGCTGGGCCTGCGCGTCCGGAGCCCGTGCTCCGCGGCGGGAGGGGCCACAGCAGTGAGAGGCCCGCGTACCGCAAAAAAAAAAAAAAAAAAAAAAAAAAAAAAACCCTATCAGTGAGTGGGAAGTGAAAACAAGCTCAGGGCTCCCACTGATTCTGCATTATGGAGAGTTGTATAATTATTTCATCATATATTACAATGTAGTAATAATAGAAATAAAGTGCACAATAAATGTAATGTGCTTGAATCATCCCGAAACCATTCCCCCCCAACCCCTCCCCGGGACTGTGGAAAAACTGTCTTCCACGACTGGTCTCTGGTGCCAAAAAGGTTGAGGACTGCTGCCATAAAGGAGAATTATACTAGTACCACGGGACTATGTTGAAAATTAAAACAAAGCAACATGTATAAAAAACATTAGCTTTGGGCTTCCCTGGTGGTGCAGTGGTTGAGAGACCGCCTGCCCATGCAGGGGACACGGGTTCGTGCCCCGGTCCGGGAAGATCCCACATGCCGCGGAGTGGCTGGGCCCGTGAGCCATGGCCGCTGAGCCTGCACGTCCGGAGCCTGTGCTCCGCAACGGGAGAGGCCACAACAGTGAGAGGCCCGCGTACCGCAAAAAAAAAAAAAAAAAACAAACAAAAAAACATTAGCTTTGTACCAGACAAAAAAGTGTTCGCTAATTTTTACAGCACTTCTTCTTAAACACTTAAGTGTCTGGACGTTTAATTTTCTATCAAAACTTATGACAGTACTTAAGATGCTCTTGTTTTAATACAGGGCTTTTTGCAGAATCTGAAAATACAGATTCTCAATATGGAGATGTCAAAGGAAGAAACCTTAGAAATCTACTTCAATTCCCTCATTTTGGAAATGAGGAAAAGATCTGATTAAATATTTAAGATGGAACTCTATTTCTAAGATAGAAAGTTTGGTGAGTACAGGCATTTTTTGAGGGGAACAAACTACCTGTGTGTGTTTAAGTATTAGCATACACAGGTATTTACCGCCACTACTTAATTAATGCCACTTAAATTCTATACTGCATAAACAGAATATTTCAAGTACCATTCTACTGTTCCATTGTTGTGGCCTTAGAAAAAGAGGTTGAGCAATCATTATTAAAGCATTTGGGGACACACAGTTTTGAGGGCATTAGCCTGCTGTGGCCCCCTTTGCCTGGCAAAGCAATAAAGCTATTCTTTTATACTTCACCCAAAATAACAAACAAAAAATCATTATTAAAGCATTCAAGATTCTAGAACATCAAGAATCCATGTCGAGTTTAAACATTATTCTGTTTGATGTCATTCTTTGAAAACGCTGAATCTTCAATAAAGGAATTATGATAGAGTGTCAAGGATGGCCAATGAATCACACATCCATAGCCAACTGGAGCCACCACATACACTTTAGGGGCCATTTTGAATTACACTAGGAGACCGCAAGGTCCATTAACTCAGTAAAAACATGATCCCTGGCCAACCCCTTAGACTGCCATCACGCAAAAAAACCCTGTCAAACACCAATCAAAAGGAAATGATACCCGCGACCATTTGTATTCCTTTACCTCTCAAAGCTAACACTGTGCTTCGGACGCAGAAACACAAAACAGTGTTTGATGAAATGAAAATGAAGCAAAAAGCTCGCAATCTGCCTCGGGATAAAAATGAAATTGGTACAAACGGGGTGGTGGCAGCAAGGGGTAAGCGAAGGGAGGCTATGGAGGGAAACCCCCAGAACGAGGGAGGAAGGAAGGCTTAACCTCACATCTCTGGTCCCTCCATCACTCCCTTACCGAGGCTTCCCCTCCTGGCCGCTCCCTTCCACGGCTACAGCTACCCCTGAAGAGGTTCAGGAAATGCCACTGCACCTCCAGCCTGGTCCCTGCTGCCCCGGGACACAACCTCACCCTACCCCGCACGCGAGGACAGAGACAGAACTATTCTGCAGAGTCACCACTCAGAGGGGCGGACGCTCGCTGCTTCCCCACCTCTCCTCTGGCTCCCACCCCACGCACCCGGCGGCCCAGGAGGGGCACGGCTCCCTCGCGTTGCAAGGCCCGGAACTCGCAGGGAGAGAGAAAGGGGCCAGGGTCCCTCCACGCCGCGGAATCCCCGCCCCGTGCTCAGCGGGGCACCCGCCCTGCAGGCCAGGCCTACACAGAGGCCTAGCCCCGGGCGGGACTGCGGAGCACGAGAGGAGGAGGGCGCTCACCGGAGTAGAGCGGCATGGCAGGGCGCGCTAGGAGGCGGCGGCGGCGCAGGAAGGCTGGGCCTGGCAAGAGCGGCGAAAGGAAAGGGCCGCAAAGAAGCTGTGGCGGCGGCCGAGACGGAGGCGCGGTAGTGGCGGCAGACACGGTGCGACAAGAGCCTCATTCAAACCGGCCACTGGCGATGACGCAGCAACACGCCGTCCGCCGGCCGAGCCACGGGGCGACTGAGGGGAGGAAGCGAGGCGGGGCCTACGGGTGGAGAGACAAGGGAGGTGGGAGCGGCCGGGTGCCCGGGGCCCCTGTGCTTCACAGGTGCGCCTGCGCACTGCACCCCGTCTGCGCCCACCGGCTCCCAGCCCCGCCCGGCTGCAGACACAGCGGGAACCTAGTGTCCCAGCCGCAGCCACTTAGGAGGTCGTTCACCCCTGTTTCCAAACGGTGGGGCAGTACGAGCTGGGGTTTTATTCTCTGTTAATGTAGGCTGGAGAAGAGCCTTGCTCCGCCCCTCAGCTTGGTCTACTTATTAATGAAAATGTCTAGGCCTCCCATTCAGGATTTTGCAACAAAAATAAACATCAAAATGATCTGAATATTTCAGAGATAGGTCTGTCTTGGTTGTATGTATTACTGCTGTTTCTAACACCTGTTCGGACCCTAGGTTGGCTCTAGTAAAGGAGCAGATAACAGCGCCCTTGACTGCCCCATGGAAGTTACGTGCAGCCCTCCACTTAATTGTTTTGGACCTGTTTCCTCAGCCTGGTAAATGAGGAAGATAGACTGGAAGGTTTCTGAGGCCTTTTTCAAACTCTAAATTGTCACAGCTGACATCAGTTTAAAACTTTCTAGATGAGTTAGAAAGGAAATAGAACCTGTAAATGAACGAAGGAATTCTGAAGACGTGGAAATTAAAATTGAGGTGCTTTCTTGCCTAATATAGAGGTTTTATAATGATCACCTATACTGCAAACGAGGAGTTGAAACTGTCCCTATTTCAAAATTAAATTGTCCATATTTTAAAACAGTGCAGCCCATAGGAGAGTGAGTTTTATCAGTCTACATCAGGAGTCTTACCCTTCACTACTTCATTATTCAAGGCCTATCATAAAAATATGATCCAAAATGTGATCAAAATAACAAAGATACGCAGAACGTTATTTAAAGTAATATGTGTAATATTAAGTGGAAAGAGTATATTGGATTTATTGAGTATATCGGATTTATGCAGTACATAAAACCATTTTTCATAGATTCAGACTTCTTAAAAAAATTTTAACATCTTTATTAGAGTATAATTGCTTTACAATCGTGTGTCAGTTTCTGCTTTATAACAAAGTGAATCAGTTATGCATATACATATGTCCCCATATCTCTTCCCTCTTGCATCTCCCTCCCTCCCACCCTCCCTGTCCCACCCCAGACTTCTTTTTTTAATTGAAGTATAGTTGATTTAAAAGTTGTGTTAGGGACTTCCCTGGTGGCGCAGTGGTTAAGAATCTGCCTGACAATGCAGGGAACGTGGATTCGATCCCTGTTGTGGGAAGATCCCACATGCCGCAGAGCAACTAAGCCAGTGTGCCACAACTACTGAGCCTGCGCTCTAGAGCCTGCGTGCCACAACTACTGAGCCCACATGCCTAGAGCCTGTGCTCCGCAACAAAGAGAAGCCACCACAGTGAGAAGCCTGCGCACTGCAACAAAGAATAGCCCCCGCTCGCCACAACTAAAGACCGCACTCAGCAGCGAAGACCCAACACAGCCAAAAATAAATAAATATTAAAAAATAAAAGTTGTGTTAGTTTCAGGTGTACAGAAAAGTGATTCTATATTATATATATATACTTTTTCAGATTCTTTTCCAGTGTACATTACAAGGTATTGAATATACTTCTCTGTACTATACAGTGAGTCCTTGTTGTTTATTTTATGAATAGTAGTATCTGTTCACCTCAAACTCCTAATTTTTCCCTCCCCCCACTTTCCCCTTTGGTAACCATTATTTGTTTTCTATGTCTGAGTCTATTTCTGTTTTGTAAATAAGTTCACTTGTATCATTTTTAAAGATTCCACTTATAAATGATATCATATGATATTTGTCTTTCTCTGACTTACTTCACCTAGTATCATAACCTCTAGGTTCATCCATGTTGCTGCAAATGGCATTATTTCATTCTATTTTATGGCTGAGTAGTATTCCATTGTATATGTATACCACATCTTCTTTATCCATTCATCCGTTGATGGATATATAGGTTGCTACCATGTCTTGGCTATTGTAAATAGTGCTGCTATGAACATGGTGCATGTATTATCTTTTTCTCCAGATATATGCCCAGGAGTGGGATTGCATGATCATACAGTAAGTCTATTTTTAGCCTTTTAAGGAACCTCCATACTGTTCTCCATAGACTGCACCAATTTACACTCCCATCAACAGTGCAGGAGGGTTCTCTTTTCTTTACACTGTCTTTAGCATTTATTATTTGCAGAATTTTTGATGATGGCCATTCTGAGCATCATGAGGGAATACCTCATTACAGTTTTGATTTGCATTTCTCTAATAATTAGTGATGTTGAGCATCTTTTCTGTGCCTGTTGGCCATCTGTACGTCTTCTTTGGAGAAATGTCTATTTAGGTCTTTTGCCCATTTTTTGATTGAGTTGTATTTTTGGTATTGAGCTGTATGCGCTGTTTGTGTATTTTGGAAATTAATCCCTTGTCGGTAACATCATTTGCAAATATTTTCTCCCATTCTGTAGGTTTTCTTTGTGGTTTGTTTGTGGTTTCCTTTGCTGTGCAAAAGCTTTTAAGCTTAATTAGGTCTCATTTATTTCCATTACTCTAGGAGACAGATCCAAAAAACTATTGCTGCAATTTATGTCAAAGAGCATTCTGCCTATGCCTTCCTTTAGGAGTTTTATAGTATCTGGTTATTTTAAAAAGCAATTTTTTTTTTTACTTTTTCTTTCTGATATTTCATTGTTAGTGGAAAGAAATGCAAAAGATTCCTGTATGTTAATCTTGTATCCTGCTACCTTGCTGAATTCATTTATCATTTCTAATAGTTTTTGTGTGGAATCTTTAGGGTTTTCTGTATAGAGTATCATGTCACCTGCATATAATGAAAATTTTACCTCTCTCTTTCTATTGGATGCCTTTTATTTCTTTTTCTTCTCGGTTTGCTGTGGCTAGGATTTCCAATACTATGTTGAATAGAAGTGGTGAGAGTAGGCACCCTTGTCTTGTCCCAGAATTTAGCAGGAAGGCTTTCAGCTTTTCACCGTTGAGTATTTTGTTGGCTGTGAGTTTGTCATAAATTGCTTTTATTATGCTAAGATTTGTTCCCTCTATACCAAATTTGGTGAGTTTTTAATCATGAATGGATGTTGAATTTTTATCAAATGCTTTTTCTGCATCTATTGAGATGATCATGTGGTTTTTGTATTTTCTTTTGTTGATGTGCTGTAACTCATTGATTGATTTGTGTATACTGAACCATCCCTGTGACCCTGGGATGAACCCAGCTTGATTGGGGGTATGACCCTTTCCATGTGTTGTTGGATTTGGTTTGTGATTCAGACTTGCTTTGAATCTCATTACTAGCTGTGAAACCTCTGAGCCCCAGTTCCCTGATCTATAAAATGGAGATAAAATGTCTACATTATAGGATTGTTGCGAGGATGAAATAAGATCCTGTACAGAAGATACTTAGCACAGGGCATTGCACATAGTGTACAATAAATGATAGCTATTTCAGATTACACAATAAAAACTTGAGAGGGGGTCTTCCCTGGTGGCGCAGTGGTTGGGAGTCCGCCTGCCGATGCAGGGGACACGGGTTCGTGCCCCGGTCTGGGAGGATCCCACGTGCCGCGGAGCGGCTGGTCCCGTGAGCCATGGCCGCTGGGCCTGTGAGTCGGGAGCCTGTGCTGCGCAACGGGAGAGGCCACAACGGTGAGAGGCTCGCGTACAGGGGAAAAAAGAAAAAAAAAAAAAAAAAACTTGAGAGGGATTTTGTAGGGTGTGGCTCGAGTAGAGGACTATGGGTAGCTTTATTCTCTACTTTCCAAATGTTCAGTAATATAGTTCTATAAAATATATCTTTAAAAATATACTGGATAGGTCCTCAGTGGGAAACTCTTTGCTGCCCTGTGAAGTTGAGAGTAAGGGAGGCCTAAAGATGGAAGGATGCCAGTGCTTGTCATATACTGTCTCTCATTGCACCCTGTGCTTTCCCTCTAGTAACTTTCATCATGTCTGTTCCTTTAACGTCTGTATTCCCTCGACCAAACTATAAACAGGAATTGTGGCTATCTGGCAGGTACTCTGGAATTATTTGATGCTGTGAGAACTGGAATGTGAGAGAAAACTATTTTGAGATTACTTGTTGTGTACATGACCAGGGAGTCTTCTAGACTAACTTTGTTTTCAACATACACACTCCCAACTTTTGGTACAACTATCTTCTAGCCTCATTGGGGGATCTGGGAATTTGAATTTAAGACAAATGGGGCACAGTGAGGATGTGGAACAGTGCTAGCACTGAAAGGAAGCATAAAAGGAAATTTGCATGGCTGGTCTCCCTGGATGTCAGCAAGAGTTGTAGATAGCAGCAACCTCGCCCCATGTCTCATACATTGCTAAGCCCTGGTCTGCAGGTGTCTAATGGAGAGAATCTTCTGCTTAAGATTGACTTCTTTAAATAATGAATATATTGGTAATATCTTAACCTGCATGTCTATAAATAAATAAACAAGGTCTCTAAAAGGTGGCCAAATACCAGAAAGGTTTTTAGCTGGTGAACCACCTATGGTTTATTGCTTAGAATGCCCCCTCCTTATCTGGCCAACAGAAATCCTATGCATCTTTCAAGTCTCCATTTAATGCTAACTCCTTCATATAAACTTCAAGCCTACTTCTATAATTACCCCTTTCTTTCAAGTAGCAGCATCGTAGTTGTTTGCTCTTTTTATTCAACAAGTATGTATTGAGTGCAAGACACTCACTGTAGAAGCCGTAGGTACAAAGATGAATGAAACAAAGGCTCTCCCCTCCTAAGACTGAGAATCTACTAGGAATATTGAAGTATGCACACATTAACTATACGGCTCTCTGAATTCATCAGAGCTCTTGGCTGTAAACAATAGAAACCTGAGAGAAGGAGTTAATTGGTAAGACAGGGTAAGCTGACAGAATCAATAGGAAAACCTGTGAAACAGGTCTAGATAATGGATAGGAACCCAGTGACATGGGCAGTGGGAAACATAGGCCAGGTCATGTCACAGAAATAGTCTGGCCACTGCTGCCACCAGCTCCATGACTAATTTCTAATTCCAAGTCTACCTCACTCTCTCAAAATTCCATGTCCTGAGCAAGAACATATAATCGACCAAGGATGAGGAAAAGAATGCCTGGCTCCACCTCCCAGACACATCAGGGTGTGGGGCATGGGCTGCCCAAAACCAAAGAGCTATGTATTTATTTCCTATCACTGCTGTAACAAATTACCACACATTTAGTAGCTTAAAACAAAACAACAACACAAAAACAAACAAAAAACCAAGAAAACCCCAGAACACAAATTTATCATCTTAACAGTTCTGGCAGACATAAGAAGTCCAAGAACGGTCCTAACCTTATGGTATTAGCAAGACGGCACTCTTTCTGGAGGCTCTAGGGAAGAATCCATTCCTTACCTTTCCCAGGTTCTAGAGGCTGCCCGCATTCCTTGTCTCACGGCCCCGCTCCAGCAAAGGCATCACTCCAACCTCAGCTTCCATCCTCCCAGCAACACTTCTGACTCAGATCCTCTACCTCCCTCTTTATAAAGACCCTTGTGGTTACATTGGCCTCACCTGGCTAACCCAGGATAATTTCATTTAACATCCCTAGAGTAATCATATCTGCAAAGTCCCTTTTGGCATATAAAGTAACATATTCACAGGTTTAGGAAATTAGGACACAGACATCTTTGGGGGAGCATTACACTGTCTACCACAAGCTTCCCCCACCCCAAGAAGAAAACCAGCAAATATGCAGTATGCTTTCTTATAGCATCTATAATTTTAATATTCCTCTATCTTTTCCCCTCTACTAAATTATAAACACTTGGAGGGAAAAAGCCCAGCCTTAAATAATTTGAAAACATGTATATTCATATTCAAATTATTTATATATAATATATATAACATATACATTCCCAAATCATATAGATATGGGAGGAGCAATTGCTCTGCTTCACGAGGTCTTCATCAAAGACCAACATTCTTTCCATAAAGTTCCTCTGCCAGCCCCTAAAGCAGAGCTTCTCAAAGTTTAATGTGAATGTGAATCACCTGGGATCTTGTTAAAATGCAGATTCTAATTCAGTAGGTCTTGGATGAAGTGTAAGATACTAACAAGCTCTCAGGAAATCACTCTTTTGAGCAGCAAAGCAGTAAAGAACCTGTCTTTTTCTATTTGGTCGAAGATGGGTTGCAGACACATTTGGGTTTACAGCACACAGGAAGAATCTAATGGGGAAAAGTACAGGGCAGCAATTTCCTTTTAAGCAAGAGTAAGGGGAGCGATGTGCACAAACCACATCCATTCACATTTTGCTGGTGAAAACAATTATATAGCCAAGCTGCGTGGAAGTCTGGGAAATGTAGTCTCTATCAGGGCCAAGACCCAGCACGGAGGGTATCTGATATATTTGCTGAATAGTGGATTTTGGGTGTTGTTGATAGGAATTCAGAGTAGAAAGAAACAGAAGCAAATGGGAAGCAGTTGGGGGCAGGAAGGTTTTAGAGAGACAGAAAAAAGCAAAACATCATAGCAATCAAATTCATTAATTCAACCATTATTTATTGTCGACTCATGGACCCTGCACTGCAGGAGCTCAAATCTATCAGAAAATGTAGGAAAAAATTATTAAAATAAGTAATAACTATGCATGTGGAGGACAGGAAGGAGACTAGCTAGAATAGTGCAGAGGACACATGTGCAGGGCTGTGGCAACAGATAATGTAGGGTGGGTGATATAGGACGCAATTAGAGAGAGCCTGCGTGCCAGGATAAAAAGTTTAGTCTTAGCTAAGTGGGGTTTTCTATCTTCTTAAAGTCTCCAGTCATCACAAACAGGAAGAGTAATACTGAAATTTCTTCAATGTAATCTCTTACTCCAAAGTAAAGATCTAACCTACATCAAGAATTCTTTTATAGGGATCCCTTTCAGTCAAGACAGAAAGACCACATTAATGTTCTCTACATTTTTTTTCCCTACAGTGAGAAAAAGGATAATTTGCATATCATGTAATTTGGAGCAACATTTTTGGAACACTCAAGCAGAAAATTTAAATGGAGAACTGGGTGGTAGTAGCAGAAATATTGGTTTAAAATCTGCTTGCTCATGTGCTCTCAAGTGAGTTCTCAGTGAGACAGAATGCTCTGTCAAAAAAATAGCAGTGGTGTTGTTTTCCTCCTGGCAACTCACCCGAGAGCCATAGCAACAAAACTAGAAATTTCTTTCCTCCTAGAAACCCACACACATTTTAACAAAAATTGGTGGTGGGTAGTGTGTTTGGGAGGGAAACAGGAGGGAAAAAATGCAGCCACTTCCCAAAGAAAGTCTTTTAATCACATGTATTTTGATTCCCAATTTACTTCTTATCCTCACATTCAGATTCCTTTGATTCCACAAAAAAGTTGACCATGTGTATGCTAAAATTTCTTATAGTAATTACTCCCATGTTATTTTTCACCATACACCTATTTATCAAATCCATTTTCTGGTTGTTATTCAGTTTTTGTTTTTTTTTTTGCGGTACACGGGCTTCTTCTCACTGTTGTGGCCTCTCCCATTGTGGAGCACAGGCTCTGGATGTGCAGGCTCAGCGGCCATGGCTCACGGGCCCAGCCACTCCGCAGCATGTGGGACCTTCCCAGACCGGGGCACGAACCTGTGTCCCCTGCATTGGCAGGCGGACTCTCAACCACTGCACCACCAGGGAAGCCCTATTCAGTTTTTTAAAGATTATAAAATTTGCCAAAATTTCCAGGTTTTCCCTATAGAGAACCAGAGCAACCAGCAGCTATAAGGAACATCTGTTGCTTTTGCCTCTTGCGTTTTTGCATAAGAGCAGCCTGATTTTCCCTTTGCAAACCAACCCTTTCTCCTCCTCTCTCAATGTACAAGGTTTGTGTGGGTCTGACCTCACATGTAACCAATCAGAACACTGCTTCCCTTGAAGCCAAGCAGGACCCTGCAAGGGCTTCCTGGGGACAGGTCCCCCACTTACGTCCCCCACCTCGTTTGTTAAAAAGCTTTAGCCTCCTAGGTCTTCCACGAGTTCCAAAGAGCAAATTTAATCAGAGAAGTGAGAAAATGCAGAAACATAGGAAAACAGCCACGCAAGACAAAATAATAATAATTTAGTTATAAAACAAAGTCAAGGACCTTTAGTTCCTCCTCAAGGGCTCTAGACAATATCCTGAGCCATATCCTTGATCTGTTTTGCAGATACTAAAACCCTCGCCAGGTGGAGGAAGTTAACTGCATGACGACCCCAGGCCAATTAGAACCAGAAGGTTGATGGAGATTCCCCAAACATCACCCTGTTACCTCACCATCAACCCATCAGAGAATTGTGCACAAGCCAATCACATACCCTGAGACTCTCTCCCTCACTTTGTCTTTAAAGTCCCTTTCCTGAAAGCCAACAGAAGTTCGGGGCTTTTGAGCATGACCTGCCTGTTCTCCTTGCTTGGCTCTGCAATAACTGTTTTACTTGCCTTCATTACAACCCCGTGTCAGTAGATGGGCTTTGCTGTGTATGGGGCAAGGGGACCCAAGTTTGGTTTGGTAATACCCTCTGCCCGCAGGAATAGGCTCAAGGATAGACATATAATGCAAGCAGTGAGATTTCCCCAGATCCTAGGAATGATTAGGCTTTTGGCTGAGATTGCTACACGTCTAGAATGTAAGCCCGGTGCTTCAGTGACTTGACACTATGTGAGGAGGCCCACCCAGAGGAAACAGCTGGAGATACAAGGATCCTGACAACATCATTCGAGCCCCTGGCTCAGAGCCAACTTTTCTCCTAAACTTTATAATTGCACGAGTCAATAAATTTCCTCTTCTTTAGTCAGTTTGAGTTGGGTTTTCCATTTGCAACCAAAAGATTCTGTATACAAAAGCATATGTTGTAAAGTGATATCCAAACATGAGTTCCATCTTTGCATTTTTTCCTACACGTTTGTTTTCTGTAATCATGTTTGTGTATTGAATAACATGTACTCTATTAAAAAGCATATCATTTTAATAACTCAGGTTTGAAAATGAAACTATATGTGGTAGAAGCAGCATTCAATTATGAGCTGGGAGACATGGGTTCTATCCTGTTTTGTGTCTAATTGCAATTTAGGACATGGACATGTTACAATTTCCTCCCTGAGTACTGATACAATAAGTAGCTTGAGTTGGCCTATCTCTAAAATCACTTCCAACTTTAAAATTCTGTCACTCTAAGAAATGTAGCTTGGAGGGGGAAAATGGAAAAGATTACATTAAATTGGCAGAAACAGATAAAAATCATACCACTTTTCTTTCAGTAAAATGGGGTATTGAGGTGCTCATGTGTAAAAACCTTGATTTGTTGGTCAAAGAAAAAGGAAATAATTGTGGTAGGGAACATTATTGTTCCCCCAATTTCCTGTCCTTCCCAATCATATGATTATGTATCCTCCTCTCCTTGATGGCAGGTTTGGCCTATGACTTACTTTGGCCATGAGATCTTAATGAGTGACATGTGTTGCATCTAGGCCAAAGCATTAAGATTTAGCTCATGGGTCACCATGTTCTCTTTTCCTTTGCCATGATGGTCAGTGATGTTCCTGAGAGAGGCTGCTATGGAGTCCCAGAGTGAATAGGATGTGGAACAAAGCTGCAGCTGACCCATGGTGGACAGGTCATGTTAGGGAGAAATAAACCTTTGTTTTTGTAAGCCCCTAGATTTGGGGGATTGTTTGATAATCTAGCCTCTCTTGATAATGCTGTAATGGTGACTAAGCAAATTTTTTTTGGGCAACCTCCATACTGTCTTCTATAGTGGCTGTACTAATTTACATTTGCACAGTGTACAAAAGTTCCCTTTTCTCCACATCTTTGCCAACACTGATCTTTTTTTGTTTTGTTATTTTTTTTTTTGATGCAAGGGATAAATAATGCTTTTTTAAAGTTGAATGAAAGGTTCTTTAAATTCTATAGTGCTTTACAATTTTCAAAAGTTTCATACACACAGTCAAAATGGCCATCATCAAAAAGTCTACAAACAATAAATGCTGGAGAGGGTGTGGAGAAAAGGGAACCCTCCCACACTGTTGGTGGGAACGTAAATTGGTACAGCCACTATGGAGAACAGTATGGAGGTTCCTTAAAAACTATTAAAAATAGAGCTACCATATGATCCAGCAATCCCACTCTTGGGCATATATCTGGAGAAAATCATAATTCGAAAAGATACAATGAACCCAATGTTCATTGCAGTACTATATACAATAGCCAAGACACAGAAGCAACCTAAATGTCCATCGACAGATAAATGGATAAAGAAATGGTATATATATACAATGAAATATTACTCGGCCATAAAAAAGAATGAAATAATGCTATTTGCAGCAACATGGATGGACCTGGAAATTATCATACAAAGTGAAGCCAGACAGAGAAAGACAAATATCCTATGTATCACTCATACATGGAATCTAATTTTTAAAAAATAATACAAATGAACTTATTTACAAAAATTTACAAAACAGACGTACAGATTTTGGAAACAAACTTATGGTTACTAAAGGGGAAATGTAGTGGGGAGGGATAAATAAGGAGCTTCAGATTAACATATACACACACTACTATATATAAAATAGATAACCAACAAGGACCTACTGTAAAACACAGGGAACTCTACTCAATTTTCTGTAATAACTTATATGGGTAAAGAATCTGAAAAAGAATGAATATACGTATATGTGTAACTGAGTCACTCTGCTGTACACCCGAAGCTAACACAACATTGTAAATCAACTATACTCCAATTAAAAAAAAAAAGTTTCACACAGCTGATTTTGTATAATCCCATAACCCTTTATTTCCCCTTACTCCTATATTGCTCTTCCCCCCTTCCTTCTCCCCACTGGTAACCACTAGTTTGTTCTCTGTATCTGTGAGTCTGCTTCTGTTTTATTTACTAGTTTATTGTATTTTTTAGATTCCACAAATCTTTTGGGTTTTTTTTTTGATATGGCCATTCAAACAGGTATGACGTGATATCTCACTGTAATTTTAATTTCCCTGAGGATTAGTGATGTTGAGTATCTCTTCATACACCTGTTGGCCATTTGTATATTGTCTTTGGAGAAATGTCTATTCAGGTCCTTTGCCCAACTTTAAATCAGGTTATCTGTTTTTGGTTTTTGCTATTGAGTTGTAGGATTTCCTTACAGTTTTTGAACATTAACCCTTTATCAGATATATGGTTTGCGAATATTTTCTTTAATTCCACAGCTTGCCTTTCACTATTTTGTTTCCTTTCCTGTGCCGAAGTTTTAGTTTGATGTAATTCCATTTGCCTGTTTTTGATTTTGTTGCCTGTGCTTTTGGTGTTATATCCAAGAAATCATTGCCAAGGCCAATGTCAAGAAGCTTTTACCCTATGTTGTCATCTAGGAGTCTGAGTTTTAGTTCTTACACTTAAGACTTTAATCCAAGTTGATTTTTGTGTAAGTTGAGGGTCCATTTTCATTCTTTTGTATGTGGGTATCCAGTTTTCCCGACACCATTTACTGACATGACAATCCTTTCCCCACTGTGTAAATGTTAAAGTCAAAACAATGAAACTTCAAGAAGCTAACGCTGAATTATCTTCACAACCCGGGGAATAGGAGAGAGTTCTTAAATAGAATACAAAAAGCACTAACTATAAAGGAGATCAATAAATTTGACTTCGCTAAAATTAAGACTTTTGCTCATTAAACGATACCATACAGTAATAAAGTGTAGTAGCGCAATATATTATGTCCTTCACAACTAACTAATTTTTAAAGACATTGTCTTTATTCATCCTACTAGCTGCTAGTAGCTGTGTTTTCTTTCTGAGCAGAAAGAACTGTAGAAGTGCTGGAATACCAAAAATAAAAATTAAAAAGCTCAAACCAGCAACCCAGTAAGAATCAACAAACTAATTTATGTAAATACCAAATTTAGTTATTACAAAACTTCTAGTGATATGAAAAAAACACATACTTTATCAATTAGAGTTTGATTGCCATGTTTAAATTATTTCACTTATTGATATTTCTTTAAACGAAGGATGGAGAGATTATCTTAAGCTGAAACCCCAAATAATGACAAGTGACCCATCGTTGTTTTGAGCTTGTGAATCATGACAACGGCTGTTTTCTTTCTAGCCCATAATCCCTGACCTCAACCCAAGCTCTCAGGAGTGGTGGGTGGGCAGGCTTGAAGCTGAATCTCATTCTACACTCTGTGTCTTCCTGTAATCAAGAGGATAGAAAGCTAAAAGCTCCATTTCCCAGACTTTCTTACAGCTAGAATTCTGAATGCGATGTATTTTGGTTGAGCAGATGCACCTATAGAAGGCAGAGGAGAGATGGAGGGTATGCTAATGCCAGCAGATAGGGAGGCTCATGAAAAGGATTTTTCTGAGGTATTACTGACAGAGACCCCAGTGTTTAGAAACAAAGTTCCTAAATGGTAAGAGAATGAAACACAGCATCTAACGTGGTGTGGACACCTTAGATGACACTATCCTGATGCTTGCCACGTTGGTATACTTTGGGATTGAGTGGTTTCCTGAACTTAGAATAGAAGCAGCTCTGTTGGGGACGTCCCTGGTGGTCCAGTGGTTAAGACTTCGCCTTCCAATGCAGGTGGTATGGGTTCGATCCCTGGTCAGGGAGCTAAGATCCCATATATCTCACTGCCAAAACACCAAAACATAAAACAGAAGCAATATTGTAACAAACTCAATAAAGATTTTTAAAATAGTCCACATGAAAAAAAAAAAAGCAGCAGCAGCTCTCTTGGTTGACCTGGTTTTGCAATGTGGCATTTGAAGTCATTCCTTAAAGTTGTCAGTTCTCAACAATTTTATGCTCAAGTTAATATTTTGTTAAAAAAAAAAGTACTCTCTTGCTCAAATAGAATTAACTCTGTTCTCTGAACTTTACTGGACCTTAATATATTAGACCTTAATATATTAGGGTAATGGTGATGGTTCTGAGGCAGTAGTAAAGACACTGTCCAGAACTGTGAAGGGTCTGAGGTTTCACCCTACTTGCAAGCTACAAGTTAGCCTGCCACAATTTCATGGATCCTGGGTCAGAGCCAAATGACTTTATACTTACAGCACAGCAAGCAGCATGAGCTTCACGTTATCATCCGTTCCCCTTGCCCTCCGAGTCCCACAGGGGCAATGCAAAGTGGTCCACGTGGGCGCTGAGCATGCAGTGAGTTTGCATCACAGCTGAGGAGCCCAAAGTTTAGGGTACCTGAATCTTTTATAATGAACTCAAGCAAATCTGCCCAATTTTTGCCCTGGAGAGAGCCACTATCTTTATTATACAACAGCAAACAAACCTGCCTTCCTCTCTATGGAAACACAATGTCTTCCACGGCTGTTCACTATACAAATCTCCTTGGCAAAGACAGTGTAGAAAAAACAAAGGCTGTCAGAGCTTCTGCTCCCAAGATGAGAGAAACATAAGAGACCCATGGAGAATTTCCAAAAGACATTAGCCAACTTTTCATTTCAACTGTAGCACTCCTATTTTAGAGCCCAAACCAGGTTTTATCTTTTAAAAATTCACTTTAGTCATGAAATTTAACAAACATTTGTATGCAGCCAGGGACTAATTTACAGCATGGCTTCCATTCATCTCAGTCATGAGAAAATACCATAGCAGTCATTATTAAAGGTATCCATCCATAAATTACTTTTATTTCTCATTAAATGAGCACAGAGTCATTAGCATATTAATAACAGATATGTTTATTATTACATATCCATCAGTGCGGCTTTTAATACCACTTGAAACATGCATATCATCCTAGAGACGAATCAGTTTTCCAGTGCTTCTTATTTGATAGACATTACTGCAAAGCCATTATAAATTACTGAGGAGGTATTTGGTTAAAAAAATAAACAATAAATCATACTGCCCATATGAATCAACCCTTGCTATTGAACAAGAGTTTAACAGTATTTATCTGGTAATTCCTATGTTAACTGGAAAACATCACAGATGTATTGCCATAATTTTCTTTTATATTGGTGCAACCTTCTACATATTTTGCAGAGTTTTATGAAGTCATTCATTATTTTAGCAGGTAGTTTGATGCAAAGATTGTACTCAATTTATGAAAGTCCACCAAACCTCTAAATATTTTAAATTAAGCCAATTATCAATGAAAAACCCCCAACACACATAATTTTCTGAAAATATGTTTTTTGAAATTTTTATAGTCATGGCAGTAAAATAATTCTCTCAAATTAAGGCACTAAAAGGGCAATGCAACTCCCATCAAAAGTGTTCTAAGAATAATTTACATTTCAAACAGTGCATACATTTCTTATATGTTTGTTAACTTAATGTCTTTATCACTTAAAACCACAAAGAAACATATTATATAATTACAGAAATG
This sequence comes from Phocoena sinus, assembly GCF_008692025.1. NCBI lineage: Eukaryota > Metazoa > Chordata > Mammalia > Artiodactyla > Phocoenidae > Phocoena > Phocoena sinus. Next base: position 52,325,685 of record NC_045776.1, on the reverse strand, counting down.
ATGTACCCCACAAAATGCTTTTAAACTTGGTTCTTTTGTACAGTTAGTTCCTAATGTCTCTAGTAGTAAAATAACTCAATATGGCTTGGCAAAAATGCATAGATTAAATGTAATTTTTTTTGCCTTCTCCCATTCCCCAATCTACAAACTTGCTGAAACACATACAGTATTTTGTAAAGCATAATGTAAGATATTTATTTTCCATCAAGTCCACCACAGGCAATCAACAGTAAGGCTTTTAAATTCTACAGTGAGGGCACTGAAGTCAAGTGATGTCACTGCTTTCTTAAAATAGTTTTGTATAGTCTTGCAAGAGCATAAAAACTGAAGTTATTTTAAAAAAATTTCAGTTGTCTCATTTTGAGATATTTTCTTTACTCCTTCCATGAGCTGATCTTGATAGTGATGGCCATTCCACTTGAAAGTGAAAGTCTCTTCCTCTCACTCGTATGAGGAAAACTGTGTTCTATCATGATTGACAGGCATTTTCTTAGAAATTCAAAAAGGCAGCACCTTTTTAAAAAAATATATCTAGCTAAGCTTTCCCTCAATTGTACTTGCATTACATAGTAATAATTAATCTAATCTACCTGTAGGCAAACCCGCAATAAAAAACAAAAACAAAACAAAACAAAAAAACAATCCTCAGTGTGCTTTTGTGCCAAAGCAAGGACAGAATAACAGCAATTTTAACCCTGAAGCCTGTGATATTTGTGTCAAAGGAACAGCCTTCTGCTCTGCGTGGTAAAAGATGCCTGGTTTATCAGGTAGCATCCCACACAATTCCACAAGGCACTAGGTCACATGGTTAACTGTTGAGGGAAAAAAATAAAAATTTTAAGAAATGTACTCAGTTTAAAAATTCAGAAAACAAAAATTGGAAGGAAAGGTACATATACATTATGTATAATAGTTAACTAATACACAAAATTTGGAAAACAGGAAACAGGAAAAACACACTATTGTCTCCTTTTTGCTTCTACTTTGTTTCAAACACTTTTTTCCCCCCACAAAGCTATAAAAAATTTTAAGTATTTTAGATTCAGCTTTTATCCTATATAGGAGAGGGACAATACAAGATTCTACAGAAAGAAGTCCAGAGTGAGGTGATAATGCACTGGAATAGTATGGTAGCTGAGGAATACAGAAGGAGGAATGGATATGAGTCATTTCAAAGAATTAGACTTGGTTATTGATAATATGGAATGAAGAAATGGGATAAATTAAATATGGCTTTAAGCCTGCTTGGAAGACTTGGGTGACATCAGCAGAGAGGCAAATCAGTGTTAGGTCTCAGCTTCTAGATTCAAATGTCCCTCTTAATATAAGGATTACACTCTAGGGAAAGTTGGTATTTGGTATAGGAGAAAAAACATAGGCTTCAGAAATGGATAAAAGTGGGGTCCAACCTGACTATGCTACTAGTTGGCTGTGTGATCTTGTGCAAGTTGCTTAATTTCTCTGAGCCCCATTTTTTCATGTGTTAAATGAGAACTTAATGAGTTATCATAACCGCTCCTCAGGAAAGGGTTTATGTCCTGTAATTGCTTGTTTTACCATATAAATATTTTTGAAAAAATTCCATCAAAACGAGTTAAACTACCCTCTCCCAAAAAGAAGAAAAAAAGGATACTTAACTGGGAAGTTTATTTGTTAACACTGATAATACCAAATAATTTTGATTTAAAAAAAATCTGCCAACATAAAAAATAAAATGAGCAAAGTTTTACATGAAACTATTTACATTAAAAAGGGGTAAACAACAGTCGTTTAAAACATTAAGGGCTAAATATGTACCATAACCAATGACAATAAAACCTGACATTGAACTAAATAAATATGACATTTATAAACATTATTAGCTTCTAACAAGAATCAGTTAAACTAATTTGTAAAGTCATTTCAAGTCATATATAAATGCCCAGATACAAACAATGCCCTTTATGGGGAAAAGAACAATCAGACTCTGGATTTTAATAGATATTATCCAATCACATACTCACAGTTAAAAAGGTTAACATTTCAATCCTTACCTAGTTTTTCCAGATGTATTTTTGACCACTTTCCGGAAAGACTGATTTGCAGTGGATCTTGTAGAAAGTGTCCGAGGCGATGCACGAACAAAACCAGATGGTGGATTCTTAGGAATCTTCTTTACTAAATGAGTTACCCATTTTTTTTGTTCATCCTGAGAACATGCTAGTAGCAGCATATCTCTTGCTGATGTTACATCATAACTTACTATTTTAAGAAAAAAGAGCACAATTAAGGTCACATAATACCTAAAAGAGCCTTATCAAATATTCTTACAATTTAAAAAGATTTACTATGCTTAATTAAGCTTGGACAATATCTTGTCTTCTTAATTCAATTAAGTCGGAAAATTTAAAGAGAAAATATTAGTCATAAATTAGTAAGAAAAATAAAGTAAAATCAGAAATATGCATGTGGCTCCACCAGTGCCAAAATATTACGTCTTATTATCTCTTTTCAACTTGGTATAGGAAATGCCACATCTGAAGAAGTTATTTCATTGAGATTTAAGTCTCTAATTTGTTACATGTTATAAAATAATTTTCATGCCTTACCTTTACATGGAGAAATTAAGTCCTCTTTCTTATCTAAGTGATCTCTGTGGCACTTAACGTGGCACCTTCGACATTCCAGGGCAGGGGGTGGCTTAAAAACATGCCAGAGAGGTTTGGCACAGGCCTCACAGTTGGCGGGAAAGTGGTAGAGGGTAGGAATGAACTCATGACCTTTGTGGTTTTGAAAATTAGTTTTCTCAGCTTGTTGTACTGGTTCCATCTCTACGTCTTTTCTACATTCACCTTCATTTGCGTATAGTATCTACATTTAGGAATAAATGTAAACAGAAGATTTAAAAAAGGTCTTAATCTATACATACAAGTTTCAAATGTATAAAAGTATTGGTGTATTGACATTCACTTCACAAATACACTTAGTACTTAGGTAAAGGATCTTCTAAAATTATATTTTCAGATTTTTACCTGGAATATTTTAGGAATTTCTTCAGTTTCAGCTCTGTACACATCTCCTTGGGTTACAGGACGAACATGAAACAATTTACTAAAATGAAAAGAAATATGATGTAGGCCATTATAAAAACTCATTTATAGCAAAAGACAGATATTTCGTTGAAGAGAACACAGAGATGGCAAGTAAGCATAGGAAAAGATTAATCACTAGAGAAATGCAAATTAAAATCACAGTAAGTATCACTATACTCCTATCAGAATTTTTAAAATAAAAATAGTAATAACACCAAATGCTGGTGATGAAGAGAAACTAGATCACTCATACAACTGTGGTAGAAATGTAAAACTGCAGAGTCACTCTGGAAAAGAGTATGGCAATTTCTTACAAATCTATATATATGAAAACCTGTACATGAATGTTCACAGCAGCTTTATTTTTAATAGGCCAAAATTGGAAAAAACTTAAATGAATGGTTAAACAAACTGTGATACAGTCATATGATGGAACACTACTCAACCACAAAAAGAAAAAGACTACCTCTTGGATGGACTTCAACGGAATTACACTGAGTGAAAGAAGCATATCGAACGTTACATACTATTTGATTCCATTTACATAACACCCTTGAAGTGACAAAATTATACAGATGGAGAACAGATTAGTGGTTGCCAAAGATTAGAGAGGAGTACAGAAAGGGTGCTTCCTATGGCTATAAAAGGGCAATGAAGGATCCCTGTGATGAAACTATTCTATATTTTAACTTGGTGGTGGTCATATGAATCTATACATGTGGTAAAGGCATGCAGGCTGGAAAGGCAGAAGTAAAACTATTATTATTTGAAGATAACATTACTGTATACGTAGAAAAGCCCTGCGGAATCCATACACAAAATCTCTAAAACTAATAAGTGAATAGCAAGATGAATATTCAAGGTTGATATACATAAATAAAGAGTGTTGAAATAACCAGATATCCACATGAACAAAACAAAACAATCCCCGCCCCCCCGGAAAAAAATTAACCTCAACCACTACTACTTTTTTTTTTCTTCTTTTTTGGCCACACTGTGAGGCACGCGAGATCTTAGTTCCCCAACAAGGGATCAAACCCGTGCACCCTGCAGTGGAAGTGCAGAGTCTTAACCACTGAACCGCCAGAAGACCCTCAACCACTACTTCTTACCAAACATAAAAAGAAATGAGATCAATCAGAACTTAAAAATAAAACCTAGGGCTTCCCTGGTGGCACAGTGGTTGAGAGTCCGCCTGCCGATGCAGAGGACACGGGTTCGTGCCCAGGACCAGGAGGATCCCACGTGCCGCGGAGAGGTTGGGCCCGTGAGCCATGGCCGCTGAGCCTGCGCATCCAGAGCCTGTGCTCCTCAACGGGAGAGGCCACAACAGTGAGAGGCCCGCGTGCCGCAAAAAAAAATAATAATAAAACCTAGAAGAAAACATAAAATACCTTCACAATCTTTGGGCAGGCAAAAATGTCTTGGACAGATTGCACAAAAGGCAATAATCCTTTTCAAACCAGTGATACGTTGGTTTCCATTAAAAGACACCATAAAGAAAATGAACTGGCAAACCACAGACTGGGAAATATTTGCACTACATATTTCTGACATAAAATTTGAAGCCAGAATATATACAGAACTTCTGTAAACCAACCTTAAAAAGATAAGCAGCCCAATTAAAAAATGAGCAAAAGATTTGGAGACACTTAAGAGATACAAATGGCCAATAAATACATGGAAAGATTCTTGCCATCATTAGCCATAAGGAAAATATAAACTACAACAAAATAGCATTTCACATCCATTAGAACAGCTAAAAGTCAGACTGACAACACCAAATGTTGGTGAAGACGTGAAGCAACTGAAACTCAAATGAAGCTGTTGAGTATAAACAGTATAACCTTTTTTGAGAACTGTTTGGTAGATTTATTTACACAGATTTACTATATGACCCAGGATTCCACTCCTAGGTATTTTACCCATGAGAAATGAAAACTTAAGTCCACAAAAAAGAATGTTCAAAGCAGTCTTACTTAAAATAGCTCTCTAAGAAGCAACCCAAATGCCCATTAACAAAAGAATGGATAAACAAACTGAGATACATTCATTCAATGGAATATTACTCAGCAATAAACAGAACAATCAATACACACAGCAAAACACTATGACGAGTGAGGGAAGCCAGGCACGAAAGAGTACATACTATAAAATTCGATTAGTATGAAGTTCTAGAATAGGCAAAACTAAATCTCAGTGATAGAATTCAGATAATCTTTTTTTTCCCCTTGAGGAGGCACAAGCGAGCTTTTTAGGGTGATAGAAATGTTCTTTATTTCGTACTGGGTTTGATTATGTGGGTGCTTACAACCGTCAAAAGTCACTGGACTGAACACTTAAGATGTATATGTATTTTATTGTATGAAAATTACATCTCAATAAAAAGGTAAAACAACAATAACAACAAACTCTCATCAACATAAAAAGTATTTAAGTTAGTTGAAAGATGTCTTTCTTATTAATGTTTATGTATTTTTCCAGTTAAGCCGATTATTTAAATTTTCACAACTAATGTCTTTTTTTAAAATTGAGAAATAAAATATCAGTACTCTCTGGTACTTGCTCAATTTTTTTAACATTTTAACTATAATCAGCTCCACAATGTTTAATTACAAAGGAATGGCAAAACTTCATTTTAAGTTTATATTTCTCTGTCGCACCCACCACACTTCACTCTGAATTTGTATGTTATTGCATATATTTTACCTTTCCTGCTACTAGCCTGTAAGCTCCTCAAATATGAAACTGTCTTACTCATTTTACACAACCTACAACACCTATGATAATACAGGCAGCAGTGCCTAAGAAATGGTTTTAGAATGAATACAAGGAAAAAAACCTAAGCTTATTACAGACCTCTTTGACCTATTATTAAAAAAAGAAAAGATACATTTTATTTCCTTCTTAACAATGACCACATAATCATATACTTTGAGATGTTCTGTGAACATAAAACCAATAAACACTTGAAATTAAAAAAAATTGTCTTTAGAATACATTGATCAGGTATGCAAAATTTCCCCTCTCATATTTTGATAAAGTAAGATTTAATATAGTTATTATTTAAATTTGTTAAGAAAAAAGTCAATAATGTTTAAATAACAAAATATAAACTAAATGGTAAGTCTAAAAATAATTGATTATCGTAGGTTAACACTCAACAGTCTTAAAATTCAATAAAAGGCAACTTACTCAATGTCCAATACCATAGATGGATTGGATTGTTCCTTATCTTGTTCATCATTATAAAACAAAATTTTTTTGCTGCTTACCACAACATACTGAAATGAGAAAAAAGGGGGAAGAGATAAGAGCAGTATTAACTTGGTTTAAAGTGATAAGCACAATACTTGCCATTTATGTCTAGATCATATTGTAGTAATCTAAAAACAATACCAATAATAGGACAGTTAATACAAGTTGTATGCTTTAAAAGTAAAATATATAACAAAATATCAATTAGAAAAACTGAGGCATATTGTACCTGTTTCTTCCAGCCGTATCTTTTGATATTTCCTCTATTTGGTATTGAAAGCCAACCTTCAATTCTTGATTCTAGAAGAAAAATTAAAAAAATAGTATTCAGCCTTAAATTGTCACAAAAGGAAAAGCTATTACAAGTTGTCTGACAGCATGCAGCAACAGGCATTCGAACACAGCTAAATGAATAAGTGCTATAATTTGCTCTTTCATGCTTCAATCACACAAATCAACTTTAATGGCCATACAAATACTGCAGAAAAAAATTCCAAGCCACTTTCCGCATAAAATTAACATTCAGTACTCAATTATAAAAGTATGAAGTAACAACAGTACCCTTAATAGCCAGGCAAGACTGGAATGGATTGCAGCTTAAATGGGATATGATACAGAAGACTTTAAATATCATTTAACATTCATATAAAAGTATTTAGCAAAAAAAAAAAATGCAGCAAGTGGAACAAATCAGAGCCATGATTTACACAAGAAAGAGCAAGCAAAAGTACACAAGTGTCCTATTACTCACAGAAGGTAAGAATAGAAGATAAATAAATAAGGAATGCAGGCAGAATCAACTAGATATAAAGAATAAGAGACAAGTATTTTATTTGTTTTCTCAGTACAATGTTCTGACAAACTTTTTGGTAAAACACCCCAAACAATTTCATTAAAAGTGTCCAAATTTGGTTGGGAAGGGGTCCCTAATTCTAGTGGTAAATCCAATTACAATTCTTAGCAAACTAAAAGAGGTATAAATAAAGCCTTTCAAGTTTGTAGTATCAGAATTTAATAAACAGTAAAAGAACACAGAATTCAGTTGGTAAAACTGCTAATGTTTTATCAGTTTGTGCATACCAGAAATTCTTTGACTAATTTGATCAATGCATTTTATAATTATTATTACTATTTAAATATAATTAATGTTTATTAAAAATATCTGGGGGAAAAAGATGATTCCATTTAGAAATGATTATTTTATATCAGGTTAGAGATAAGAACATTTAACTGTTTTTTTAGATCTATTATATTTGAAACACAAAAGAAGGGACAAGTGACCAACTGTAAGGTACAATGCTATAATGTGACATTATACCGTGGCTCAAATCATGACCCCTAAGGGGAATATATATTACCCTCCTCCATATAACTTAAAAGTGTGAAACAGTTTGGTCTTACAGTAATGATAACAATAGGTAACATCTACTGTACATTTATTATTTCCCAAGTGCTTTACAAGGAATACCTCATAAATAATCTATAATAGTCCCGTGAACACAGGATATTACATTCTTAGGAATATAGGATAAGACAGGTTCTACTATCATCCTCCATTTACAAATGAAGAGACTAAGGCTTAGCAAGGTGAACTAACTTACCCAAAGGTAATCACAGTAACTGTCAAAACTCTAGGGTTCACCCAGGCAGTCTAATTTCTGAGTTTAAATTCCTAGAGCACAATGATATTCTTTCCTTAAACAAGCTCTGCAGTTAACTAAATCAGGAGTAATGTTATTGTTCCAACTTCTTCCCTGTACCTAATGCCCTATGCTTTTGTTATTCCCCTTCATCTAAATTGTTGTTTTTGTTAAAGTCGAAGAAATAATAAGAAACTTCAGTTCAAAATGATCCCCTTCTTCTCCCAAGTTTTTTTCTTAGTTGCCGTTATTTAGTTCATCAATAATTAATTTGTTCCATCGGGCATTTCCTTGGTAAGTTTTGTGAGAGCAGGGGACCATATACTAACACTTGATTTTATTTATTTATTTTTATTTTATTTTATTTTATTTTATTTATTTATTTATTTTGGCAGTACACGGGCCTCTCACTGTCGTGGCCTCTCCCGTTGCGGAGCACAGGCTCCGGACACGCAGGCTCAGTGGCCATGGCTCATGGGCCCAGCCGCTCCACGGCACGTGGGATCCTCCCGGACCGGGGCACGAATCCGTGTCCCCTGCATCGGCAGGCGGACTCTCAACCACTGCGCCACCAGGGAAGCCCCACTTTTAAAAAATATATACTCCAAGGCATCTGACACACAGAGTAGGTACCTGATATACCTTTTTTGCTTAATTTGCAATTCTTTTTTTCTGACTTAGCCAATTAAATTCACCCTCTATTTAAATAATGGTTGTAATTTAAAAACCAAAGGGCTGCTTTATATTAAGTAACATACAGAAGGCTGTTGATCATTCACAAATATTCTGTTGTAGAAAAGGAAAAAAGTTATTGCTAGGAAAACTTCCCTTCAGTGTGCCAAAGTCCATTTAATACCAGTAATTCCTCACTAAAAATAAAAGATGTAAAAGCCACTGAAATCTTGACATTTATACAAAATTGTGTATGCCAAAATATTCCTCCCTCCAAGTTATTTCTCTATGAGAATAAATGCCAAACATATTTATGCTTTCTGGCTCTAGGTTTGAAATATATTTTCAATGAATTGTTGTATGTTGAAGACTGTATGACTGAATGTATGTCATTTCAGTGTTCCTATAGAAATTTTATACATCAAAGGCATTTTATGAATTAAATAAGCCCAATTTTATATTTGCTCTAATTTAAATAAAATGAAGAAATTAGGAACTCAAAAAAGATGAAGATATGTGAAGGTTTTTGCTAATTTAAAACAATAATGTTATAGGAGAGAATCTTAGTCTTTCCTTCTGGTGAATTCCCTTCAGAGAAGCAGGTAAACTAAGCTCAGTGATAAATAAAAAAAACTACTTACTTCTGTCTTACATGCAAGTTAATATACCAGTTTTTTTTAAGTATATAAAGACCTCCTTCAAAACTATGACCACTTGTGACCTAAGTGGCAATCTGAAAGTATAATGCTCTAAATTCTATCTTTTACAATACAAGCACAGAAATCAGCTTCTCCAGATAAATAAAAGAAATGCTGAGGACTTCTAAGTCTATATTATTATCAATAACATACTACTGAAGTACAAAAACAACTTGGTCCCAGGTTTTACATATTTGTAGAGCAATTTTAACTTACAAAAAAATTTAGATGTGCACTACTGCAATATCAGCAATTAACTCCTTTACCCAAATAAGAAAGAGGTTAACTATATGTAAATCAGTATCAAATACAGCCAATTTAAACATCAAAGCTAACCACTGAAGACTACCAAAGTTTACTTGATAAACTACATACTGCTTAAGAAATAAAGGTAGAGAATCACTCCAAAATTCTAAAATTATATTCAGAAGTGATATAAAAAAGAAAAAAAAAATCAATGCTCAAGAATTCAGATGTACTGATTATCTCCAATCATTGATTAGATTTGGGCAAAGTCAGAAACTCTTATATACTCAAATACTTGGAAACATACCAAGAAATCCACCATACACAGGTTTAAGTTACAAAGTCTGAGATCAAGCTGGATGGAAAGAGAATGATGCAGATAATCCATAAGAGATAATGAATATTAATGGAATGCTGATACCAGTGTTCTTAATGCTTCATCTATTTTTACATTCTTTTCAGATTCTTAGGTCAATATTTCCAAAAGTAAAGGAAAAAAACAAGGAAGGAGAGCCAGATATCACCTTAGTCTTTCTGTCATCTAGGCAATAGGAAAACCTTAACCCTAGAGGGTAACCTTTATATTTACAGTGCTAAGGCCACAACCTGCCACAGAACCAAAAGGAGGATGAAGACATAAGAGAATGAAGGTGATATTAAGAACTTCAAAGGGTTATAAGTCAGAGAAGGATAACCATTTTCTCTAAGGTTTTTAGAATTGGGAAACTTACAGAGATTTAATCTAGTTAATGACAAGATGCCAGCTGAGAAAATGACAGAGGCTGAACTCTAAATAAACAAGATAATTAAATGAGATTCTTTATACTGAATGACGAAATCTATGAGAAATAAAGTATATTATCAGTTTAACCACCTAACTACTTAAAAAACCATCTCACTGAACTAAAAATATGATCAATATTTCAAAAGGCCTTCATTTTAACTATTCTAAGACCTCCCTTTGTAAATCCGTAGTTTAAATTCATTTATCAGTTTTCCAAACTAAGTAAAATTAATCATCACCTTCAAAAAAATCTTTCAGACACTTGAATGATATGTAACTCTCTCAAATTAAGGATGAATACCGCACCAAGTTTCCGTAGCGTAGTGTTATCATGTTCGCTTCACAAGAGTGAATACCAAAATTCTTTACAATTCTTCCTAGGTATTACCACAAAACCTTAACTTTATTTGCCAGAGATCTAGTAAATGGCAGACTTAGTACATATCTTCAATTTACTAGTAAAATATGTGACACAGAGGTAAAATAACATTGGTAATGATTATCCATTAATTTCCACCTCCAATATGAAAGTCATAGTCTCCAATATGAAAAGGTTCAGCACTACAGAGACCTCTGTAAAGTTCAAACTGAGAACACAGTTAATAGAGAAAGAGATACCCTAATTGGTCTCCCTTTATAGCAATGGAGAATGGCCACCAGAGCCTTTTTGTTTTCCCACTTTGTTTGAACTTTGAAATCCTTAAAAGCAAAATCTCTGAAAATACAAAGCTATTCTAAATATTATATACTCAGAATGGAGCCAGTAGAAAAATTTAAAAATCTCTTTGCTGACTGACTCCTGAGTGGATTTATTAGGTCAGGATTCTGAAATCTAAATGGATATCTCACCTAAGTCTGCCAATCAAACCACCTGATGATGCTTTGAGTTTAGCCTTCCTGAATAAGCCAGGATGAAAGATAAAACTCATTACCTTCTCCCAACCTCATCTTTCAATTCAAATCCTCTAGATAGCATTCACCAATAATGAATCAGTCTCTGAAATGTTTAACTTAATACACGGAAAACCAAGGCATACATAGTAAGACATTATAAACAAAGTTAAAGGGAAATGGGTGGGATAAAGACAAAAACCTCGTCAGGATATTTAACCTACACTAGAGAAAGAATTCCTTTAACTAAATAACTCTAGAAATATCTTGGGGTTAATGAAGAGGGAACCTAAACTACAATTTCAGTTCAACAAGTGGAGGAATGTAGACAAACAGCCCTAAAATTCATACTCTTTTTTAACTGATGATTATGTCATAACTTTAGAAAGATGTTCAAACAACAGCTGAAGCTAGAGATTCTTATTAAATCCAAAGTGATCCTCTGATAAGGATGTGCACCTACAAGATTCTCAAGAGGCAGGAGGTTTCAGAGAGCCAAAAATGGGAATACAGAAGGAATTTCTTGACCACTGGAGTAAGAAATATTTATTCCCTGTTCTTCCCTTTCCAGATATCTCATTTTGGACTAGCAAAGCCACCGAAGAATGAGGGCAGGGATTACACAGAATACAAATAAGAACTGAATTCACTTCCTACTTTGAGTCCCACTTTCTTGACCAAGAATGATAACGTAAAATTTTCTAAGTAGTCTATCAAGTTTCTTATATCAAATTCTCAAAAAACAAGTAATATCTGTTAAAACAGATCCCTATTATATCAAATGTGCTGGTTCATATCTTTTTATGCATTATTCAGGAAACACATTAAATAAAATCTATTTTCAAGTTTAGGACCATGTTACAAAACTTTCAAGACCTTGAACTAAGAATATGTAGTAGGTCAAATGAGTTGTGTGTGTGTGTACGCCTTTAAAATCTGTAATGCATGTTTTAATATATATAACCTATTCATTTCTAAATTGAACCTGTAATATGTGTATTGTTCATCTCTGTTAAAAAGACATAAATGTACTATAACCTACACTACAATGAACCCAAGAATGAGGCTGTGTTTATTTTTCAATTGACTCTCCACTAGAAAAAAAAAGGAAAAAGAAGAAAAAGTCTGAAATCCTAGCTACTCGCTTTTGCCTTTACTTGACTTCCTGCCCCCTCTCTGCATCTTCCAACCCCTTTTATCTATTTCACCAAATTTGAAACTTCAAGTCTGATTAAAGTTTATCACTATAGCATTAGGTGGGCTTCTATATAGAGCTGCTGTGGTTCTGATTATTAAGTATAGTTCTTAGTTTTAGCAAAAAAATACATAAAACACTGCAAAGCTGCTACTCATGAAAACATGTACAATCCTCCTTAAATGGTGAGAGTTGTAGCAGCAGCTTCAACTTTCACCATGGCATTAGGCTGGTTCAATACTGATTCATAAACATCTTCAAGTTTCTATTTAGTTAGAGCCACTCAGATCTATTTTAATAGCCTAAGACTGCTTATGACTGCTTTTATTCTATAAAATGCACTAGGTATACAAATGTCATCAGACTCTGGCTATCAGAAACATAAATCCCTTCTTAAGAATCCATGGACAAAACAACAAAGAGGTAGAAATCCAAATGAAAGAAATCTACATAATTTCCATGACGTTTAAGCAAACTTGAATGAAGTAACAGAAAATATTCTTACCTGGAAGGTTTCCATCAGTTTCATCAGCACTAGGAAAACTAGCAACACTTGTAGAATCTGATAGGTCCAAAAGTTTCGCACGCAATTGCTCAATGTCACTCTCTTTGCTAGCCAACTGCATCTGAAGCTCATTCCTATGTGTACATTCTTCTACCAATTGCTATTTTTAAAAAAATACCAAGATAATATAAAGAATCAAGATCAAAATTTCCAACATTAGAAATTAAGAATTAGTGGAACTATATGTAATCTAGAATTATTAATACTAAAAATTTACTGTAAACTTCATGAATGTTTACTACCACAAATTTTAATACAACTATAAATGTGCAAGTTCTCTTCCTCAGTAATACATTGCTTGGATAAGCTCCTTTTCTCTTTGCTTTAAATAAGTTTTTTTTTTAATACAAAGCATCAAAAACCAAAACCAAACACCTGTTAAAACAATAGAAATTGCTTTTATGGCTTCAAACAAAATAATTTAAAAGATATAGAAAGCTTCTCAGGATGGTAAAACCATAAAGGATGGAGTCAATGCTTGTATCTAAGTCTGCCTAAGATCAGAGACCATGTTCTCAATTTTGTGCTATTAAGCTAGGAAGCATCAAAGAAATTAAGCTTGATATTTTGAAAAGTGAGTCCTTATCAGAGGAAACAAAAAGGCTATAATACTCCAATTCCACTATCCCAACTATAGTCAATATTATACCAGTCATATCTCAATTTCAGTCTGAAGCCAAAGAGGCAAAACCCTTGGTTGTTTCTCTAAAAGTAGCATCTCTCATCAAGCTGATGCTAAGGGGTAAAAATTACTCAAGTCATAGTTAATAGGCAACAGAGTATCTTTCTATTTTTTCAAGATCATGGTTCAAATTAGAGTAACAGTAATCAAATTATGGAGAATATAAACCTAAATATGATTTTTATACTAAAAAACTAAATGAGATCAGTAGACAATAAGTATATACAGTAATAACAATTTAAAATAATCCTACAAGTGCAACACACAACCTTACCGCTTGCATGTCATTCAGTTCCTTCTGATGTTTCACTACCATCTGGTTGAATTTCTCTCTTTCCTGGTTGAGTTCAAGTTGTAGCTTTCGATTTTCCTTTTCCTTCTTTCTCAAATCCTGTGTATTAGCTTTCTTTCTATCAATTTTAAAGTCTTTCCGATTCATTATTTCTGCCAACTTGTTAACAGCCTATTAAAATATTAAAATGTTATTAATAAGGTTCTTCATTGTAGCTACCCAATTTAAATCTCCACTAAAAATATATATTTTTCTTCAAAATCAGGAAGCAGGACTTTTTGTGTATGTGAAAATTAGGAGAACCTAATGAATGTTGGAATATGATAACTGGTAGCACAAGTAACTATTATTGATTCATCTCATTGTTCAAATGTAAGAACCAGACAGGCTTGCAAAAATCCAGTTATTGTTCAACAATTATTCAGCACTTATTATACTGCATGTAAGCACTCTGATAGGTACTAGAGACAAGGACAGAAAATACAATTATGCCCCAAAGGCATCCTAGTCTGGTGGAGGAGCAGGATAAGCAAGCATGATAGTACAGAGTGATACTGCTTCTTTTTTCTGTTAAGTGTCCCTTATTTTTTCTTTTTTTCTATTGGATTGTCTTTTTCTTTTTTGCAGATGCTTTTTATATTTATCTATATATGCTGCAAATATTCTTCCTAGTTTATTTTCTTTCAACTTATGTTCTTTTGGACTTTTTTGTATGTAATAAATGTCAATCTTTTTCTTCATGGTCTCTGTTTTGGTATAAAGGGAAGTAAAATCTCCACTGAAGGATTTTCAACAGGTATTAAGTGCATTTTTGAAAGACTACTCTAGTTGAAGGATTGTTGAGAGGGAGAATAGATTAGTGGTAAGGAGCTATCAAGTAGAAAATATTTATTTTACTGTAAAAATCAACTGAGGTACACAGCACCTTATGAAGAATTTAAACTACTGGATAACTTGGTAAAATGACAAGATACCAAGTTTTACTGTAAAAAATCTGATCTAGCTGCAAAATACAAAGCAAAATGATACCTCCACCCCTTTTAAGTTTCTTACTCACTCCCCATTCTTCTCTCTTGACTTCAGTCAAGTATGTGGTTTCTCCTCATTAAGTTTTCCTGCTGTCAATTGTAGGTTTTCCATACAATCTAAAACAAATTCTTCACTAATCAGGTGACTAGACGAATTAGCTTTCTTAACTCGATTGAAATCCTACTTCCTGAATAAGTCTTCCACATTTAATGAAGAAAGAATATTACATTACTTGTTCTAATGAAAAGCTTGAACCTTATAATCTCAGTTTTAAGAAAAGGACATGAAGAGCAAATATTAACTTCTGAATATATGATACTCAAATACAAACACATGGAAAAGGCTAAGAGCATGTATACCTGCGTTTTAAGGGTTCGTTCTGTATTGATATTCTTTTCAAAGGCAGCCTTAAGATTATTGATCTCCTCCTCCTTCTTCAGTTTATATTCTGTCAACAAATTACATAAAATGTTATTGCATGGCATTAATTAATTTCTGCCTTGCAAAGTAACAATGAGATACTTTTATAGAAATTTTGTAATGGATTCAAGGTTTATTTTAAGCAATAAAATATTTAATTCTTAGTTATTAGTAACAATAACTAATTATTCAAATTAGCATATACCACATAATAACTTTCAGTAACTTCATTAAGATATTTTTCCAGGGCTTCCCTGGTGGCGCAGTGGTTAAGAATCACTTGCCAATGCAGGGGACCCGGGTTCAAGCCTGGTCCGGGAAGATTCCACATGCGGCAGAGCAACTAAGCCTATGCTCCACAACTACTGAGCCCGGGAGCCACAACTACTGAAGCCCGCGTGCCTAGAGCCCGTGCTCCGCAACAAGAGAAGCCACCACAATGAGAAGGCTGCGCACCACAGTGAAGAGTAGCCCCCGCTCGCAGCAACTAGAGAAAGCCCGCACGCAGCAATGAAGACCCAATGCAGCCAAAAATAAATAAATAAAATTAATTAATTTTTTAAAAAAAGATTTTTTTCAGTTTATTGAGGTATAATAGACAACTAAAATTTTAAGATATTTAAAGTGTACAATGTGATGAATTGATATACACATACATTGTGAAAGGATCCCCCACAATCAAGTTAATTAACACATCAATCACCTCACATATTCACCTTTTTGTGGGGTTTGGTGGTGAGAATATTTAAGTTCTACTAAGATAATACTTAAGGCTACAAAAGTTATTTAATATATGAAAACAAATATTTCAAAAACCTAATGCACAACATAAAGATTTACCTCTGAACTTGATTTAACTTATGATTTTTTAAAAAATTCTACATACCTTCCTCTGCCTTCTTCATTTTATCAGCTAGCTCTTCATTTTCTTTTCTTAATAATTCAATATCTTTGGTTAGCATACTGTTCGTTTCTTCGAGCTAAACAAAGCACAGAAACGTTTAAGCTATATAGTCTCTTTGCTAGTCCCATATTTAAAGCAATAACCTTTAAAAAAATACTTGCATTTTCCATAGATGAGGACAGGTCAGACATTGCTTAATTATAAAAACATCTGGTTTCCAGCTTAAAATATGTGGATATAATTAAATTCAAAATATTTGAAAACAATTGTTAGCTTCCAAAAATTATTTCAGTGTGTGTGTATATACACATTACATATGAATGGAAGGAATAAAAAATGTAATGAAAAGAGAACGAGACTAGAAACTAGGAAATGTGCATTTAGTTTTCTAGCTCTGTGACCCTTAGCAAGTCACAACCTTTCTGGGCTTCAGTTTCTTCATCTGAATAATGATGATGAAAATGACAATTTAAAATGTTTGATGATTATTGTATGGCTGTTAGCATAAATGATGCCATTGTGGGCCCGTATAGTTCCTCCTGTCCTTCCCTGGACCCTATCCAGAACTGTACTGTGTGGTAAAAATCACTTCTTTGTTATCAAGGGCTTTGTAGTTAATAGATACTATTTAATAATCATTAAGACCAGGTGGCCTCTATGCTCTGTTAGTCCCCAATCAATGATGAAGACCTTTGCTGACATATTCCTGGTACCTACGAGACTAGTTATCCATTCATAAATCTTGACGTAGGAATGCACTTCCTATTTCCAAGCACATACCCCCCATACCCTAGGTTAACTATAACATTGTCCCAATGGTCCCTTGGTGGTATGGAGTGCAGCTCTGAATACTTCCATATCGTTGTCTGTTCAAATCCACTCTGTGAGTAGGGTACCCTATAATAAACTGATCCACTGATTATACGGAGCTGCCTGCCTTGTTTTTCGGTCTCAAGATACCTTCTCAGTTCGGTGGGCACTTTTCATTTCCTCTGTCCTCCAACAATGTCTTTTAGTAATGTACTTATTCACCCTTCTATTTATATGATTTCATTTAATCTTCGTAAGAAACCTGTGGAATAGGTATTGTTTCTATATTATAGATGAAGAATCTGAGGCTTGGAGAAGTTAAAGCAAACTGCCAAGACCATGTAACTTCTTAGGGGCAAAGCTGGGATTTGAACTCAGACCTGCTTATACCAGAGCACTTGATGGTGGCTTCACCACCAAGAAGAAAAATCTCTCTAACTTTCCTTCCTAGCTCCATAATACATAGACCATAGTATAAATTTCAGGAATAGGTAATTGTTTGTAGTACTGTTTTTTCTATAATGGATTTGTAGATATCCACAAAGAATTTTTTATCCCAAAATAGTTTCTCTGAATTTTATAGAATTCTGGTCATGAAATCAGTTGCAATTTATTAAGATAATAAAACAAATGAATTTAAGGTAAGCATTTCTTCACAGAAAATATATTAAGATCTACAGCCAGAAAGGGAAAAAACCCAATACACTGAATAAGAATTTCAATCATTAACAATTGTTTTAGATTATATAAATTATTTTATACATGAGTACAAGTTGACCATTGTGTATAAGTAAATACTCATGCACTTACACTTACCCAAATACTTTAACATGTAACCTATTTTGATTTTTAAATTAATTTTAATCACATAACTTAATGAACTATCACACTTACCCGACTAACAGTGTGCTCTTTATCTGTAATCTCTTGTCTATTTCTTGAAGCAGCTTTCTTGCTTTCTTGGGTCAATTCAAAATACTGTTCTTCCAGAAGCCCTCGAGCCAACTGCTCAGACTCGGCTTTTGTTTCTGCTAGATCCAACTGAGTAGCAAGAGTTTCTCTAGGAGATTTAAAAGAGAAATGAATGTAAACAAATTCAATTCATTCTTCTAACTTAATCATATGCTTAAAAACACAATTCTTTTTAAATGATAAAAAGAATTAAGTATTTCATTGCTTAAAATAAACCTTGAATCCATTACAGACTTCCTATGAAAGTAATGAATTTAACTTCTCACACTTAGAAAAACTATAAAAGCAAAGGACACTTTAACCTTGTACCTGCTATTTTGCTTAACTAAGGAAAAGGTAATAAAACAATGGCAAGAGGTCTACTTCCAGAAGGGAATGTGTTGGGATCTGGAATGAAACGCAGCATGGCACAGTGGAAAAGTCATTGGCTTATAAATCAAGAGGCCAGGCCTGGACCCTTATCCCCATTCTACCACTACCTAATTGGTTAGGGACACTGGGCAAGTTCATTATACTTACTGGAGCTCAACTTAATCAAATCCATAAAATGAGAGGATTAAACTACATTATTTTTGAGGTCCCTTCCAGCTCTGAAATTCAATGAGATTATGAAGACTTATAAATAGACCTGCAAACCACCGTAAACTATTCTAGAAATGCTCCTTAGGAATTACATTTTAAAAGCCTTTCAGAATTGACATTCAGACTGACCAGATCACTGCAGTTTGCCTGCTCTTCCCAAAGAACCTGTCTTCGATAAGTTAGCTTGGTCATAATTGTAACCCCTACATACAGTAGGTGCTCAATAAATGTTTATTAAATGAATGAATGAATGACTTCCAACTATTTTCTATTAAGAGAGTAATACAAATACTTTAGGCTGCCTCAAGCCTAAAGAGGAAGACATATAGTGACTACAAAAAATAATTTTTTGGACAATTGTTTTTGTCCAACAAATATTTGAATGTTCCTATGTGCCAAACACTGTTCTAAGAATTAAGGCATACAGCAGTAACAAACTCCCTGCCCTCAGAAAACATACGTTAGTAGTGTGAGACAGTTTAAAGAAATGAACAATATACAGTATATCACACAGAACAATGAAAAGAAAGGTGAAGAGGCTGTGAGTGTGGTCACTATTTTATAGAGGGTGATCAAGGAGGCCTCTCTGCTAAGCTGACATTTGAGGAAATATATGGAGGAAGTAAGAGAGCCATGCAGTGTATCTGGGAATACAGCTTCAGGCAGAGAAAACATCTAATACCAAGTGCCTAAATGTTCTGAAGGAAGCTAACGTGAGCAGAGTGAAGAGGGGTTGGGGGGAGTTGTGAGATGTAGTAAGAGAAGTGGGGAGAGAGAACAGGTATTATAAGGCTTTCTAAAACAATATAGGGACTTTGGCTTTTACACTGAGTATTCTATCTTAAAAAGATCATTCTGGCTGTTTAAGATCAGACTAGAAGGGGAACAATGGTAGAAGCAGAGATACCAGTTAGGAGGCAACTGAAATAATCGAGATTGGAGATGATGGTAGTTCGGGTCAAGCTGGTAAATGTTAAAAGTGGTGAGAAGTGATCATATTATGGACATGTTTTTTTTAGTTATAGCTAGGATTTATTGATGGATTTCATGCAGAGTATAAGAAAAAAAGAAGAGTCTAGGATGACTCCAAGTTTTGGATTTAAGCAACTAGGAATAACAGAATAGCTAATATTGACATGGGGAAGACAGGGAGGAGCAGGTAGGCAAGGTGAGGGAGTAAGGCATTTTTTCTGGACATGTTACATATAAGATTCTTATTAAACACTCAAGTGGAGATGTCAAACAGACAGCTAGATTTACAAGTCTGGAATTCAGGGGAGAATATATTTGTACATTGATGCTATTTAAAGCCCTGAGGCTAGATGAGAACAAGTAGGGAGTGATCCCTTGGGTCCTCCAAACTTTAAAGGTCTCAGAGATGGGAAAGGACAAAGGAGCAAAGAAGGGTGAGGAAGAGCAACCAGTTCAATAAGAGGAAAACCGTGTTTGGTGTCACAGAAGCCAATAAAGAAATTTTGTCAAGAGACAGTAATCAATTATGTCAATTGCTGCTATTAAATAAGATAAGGACTGAGAACTGAGTATAGTTTTTAGCTATTAGGAAGTCACCAGTGGCCTTGAAAAGGGTTATTTTGGTAGAGTAATAAGTACAAAAGTCTTGAGTGAGCTCGAGAGAGAATGGGAGAAGAGGACCTGATGATAAATGGTATGTCACTTTTCAAGGAAGTTTGCTACAAAAGGAAGCAAAAAAATAGGATGCTACCTGGAAGTAGATATGTAGTTTAAAGAAAATCAGGCTGGACTTTCCTGGTGGCGCAGTGGTTAAGAATCCACCTGACAATGCAGGGGACATGGGTTCGACCCACGGTCCAGGAAGATCCCACATGCTGCAGAGCAACTAAGCCCGTGTGCCACAACCGCAGAGCCTGTGCTCTGGAGCCCGCAAGCCACAACTACTGAAGCCCTCACACTTAGAGCCCGTGCTCTGCAACATGAGAAGCCATCACAATGAGAAGCCTGCGCACTGCAACGAAGAGTAGCCCCCACTCACCGCAACTAGAGGAAGCCTGCGTGCAGCAACAAACACCCAACGCAGCCAACAATATAAATAAATAAATAAAATTTTTAAATGCTTACAAAAAAACAAAAAAGAAAAGGAGGCTATTTTTTAAGGATGTGTTTACCTGTATGCTTATATAACAATAGGAATGACTACAGAAAGGCAAAAACGATGTAGGAAAGATGAGAGTATTATTGGAGTCATACTCTTAAGTAGGCAGAAAGGGATGGGATCGAGGGGCTGCCTTTAGGTAAATTCATGTAAATTTTGTCCATTTACATGAATCAGAAGGACGGTAGGGTTTTAGGTACAGACGCAAACAGGTTAGTAGCTATGGTGGTGGAAGAGAGAAGATGTTCTATGACTTCCAGGAAGCAAGGCCATTTGCTGAGTATGAGAACAAGGAGAAGTTGTTGATTTGAGGAGGGAGAAAAAGATAGAAAATAGTTGTCTAGAAGAGTAGGGGAGTTAGGAAAAGCTAAAAAAAATACTGCTATTGGTAAGTCCATGAATACTAAGGGGTGGTAATGCAGGGCTTCAGATGGATAACATGTTGTCGTCTGGGGTTACTGCTTTGCATCAGGTTCAGATAAATTATCTGCAACTACATTCATCCAGACTTCCTTCACACCTCTCCATAGTAAAAGACCTGTCTTTATTGATGTTTAAGGCCAATCTCTCACTTTTATTCTCCTATCTCCTTTAAGAAATCAATTTATCAATAATTCCCTATGCTTCTAGATTATAAGATTATAAGCAGAGGCTTTGTTCTTATTCACTGCTATATTCCAAATGCCTAGAAAAGCATCTGGCCCATAGAAAGTGCTCAGAAATTTTGTTTGAATCAGTGAACAGATGTGCAACTTTTTCCACTCTGATTTCCTTGCCATGTCCAATGCTCAAATTTCCGCTATCTTTAAAAAGAAATGACGCTCCTTCACAGTCTCCTCCAGCTACAACCATAGCTTCTTGCCTTAACAACTATGTTTCTTGAATTTTTTGATTTAATAAATATTTACTGAGCATCTACAATGTTCTAGGTACAATTCTAGATTCTAGGCATATAGCAGTGAATTGGAGTTAAGAACAAAACAACTGAAAATTCCTTCCTTTGTTGAGCTTAAGTTTGAATGGAAAGAGAAAACCAACAGAATAAGTAAGCAAATTCTATAATATATTAGGAAGAGATAAGTGCTAAGGTAAAAATAAAACAAGGAAGAAAGTACTGAGCTGGGCAGCTAGGTAGTAAAGTGAGGGCATTCTCAATTTTTGAAAGAGTGTTCAGGGAAGGTCTCTCGAGATTACATTTAGGCCTAGACCTGAAGAGTGTAAAGGAAGCACCCATGTGGATATTCAAAGGAAAATGTTCCAGGCAGAGGGATGAGCAAGTCCAAAGGCCCTGAGGCAGAAGAGTAACAGACTGGTTTGTGAATAGTAAAGAGGTCAATGTGGCTGCTTTCTACTCTCTCTGTACTTCTACCCTTCCCACTTCTACCCTTCTCAGTCTACTTCAGTATAGTACCTATCAATATTGTCATCACTATTTACGAGCTGTTTTCAACAAGATAACAACCTTAAATATAATGGGACAATTTATTTTTTACTTGACCTTTCTGAGTATTTGGAATTTTAAGTCACTTTCTCTTTTTTGAAATATTCTATTCCCCTGGCATTTGTGATACCCCACTCTGCTTTCCTTTTGTATTATGGGTGACTTTATACTTTCCCTTCCTCTGCCCATTCCTTATCCTATACTAGGGGTTACAACTTGTTGCTTGAGAGAGCCAAATGAGTCCATATAAATGTCCCCTCCTACCTCCTTTCTGTACCTGCATGTGCGTGCACATGCATGCACGCACACATACACACTTAAAAATAAATTTGGGCCAATATTTTACATAAAAACTGAGATTCCTGGCTTCTCTTGAAAAATCAGAAGATCTTGAAATACTGGGTCAGTGCTACCATGTGGCAGCAAATGCTCAGAACTGAGGACATGAACTCTTCAGTTTGTTATAATCCTCACACTCACGCAATGGATGCTATCGATACTTAGATCCAACTAACTTCAACCCAGTTACATGTATGGTATCACAGGCTCAAGAGTTCATAAACCCTGACAAACACAACCGTCTTAATAAATGTCATCTATCTTAGTGGTTTCAGCATGAAATGACTGTTGAATTGGCTTCAAGTCCTTATCTTTGAGTTCTAAAGCAATAATGCCAATGTCTGGTATCCATTTCTCTTTGGACATCCCATAGGCACCTCAAACTCAGTAGGTGTGAAATAGAAATAACCTTGTTTGCTCTCATTCCCCCAAACTGGTATTTTAGCTTAGGGACTACCACTACCAACAACCCAATTGTCCTGGTCAGAAACTTGAGCTGACCTGAAATTTTCCCTAACTTTTATCCCCATACCTTCAAATCTACAACTCCTATTGCTTCTACTTTCTTATTTTTTCCTATGCACTTGCCCCTCCTTTTACTGCCAACTTCCACTATAATTGTATATCTAGATTATTCCTATGGCAGTATAACTGGACTCCCTATATCCACCCAGCTTTGCCTCACTCCAATCCATTCTCTAAAAACTGGAGACTTCTAAAACCCTATCTTGTCAATCCCTAGCTAAATTTACATTTATTCATTGAATATTTATTGAATACTTATTATTTGCCCAGCTCTGATCTAGGTGATGTGGATATATAATAGAGAATGGCAAAAAAAATAAAATCTTCCACTCTTCAATGTTGATAATTCCCAATGACACACAAGCCCTTTGTATCTGACTCAGGTTTATCTCTCCAGCCTCATCTGTCACCAACTGTCTCCCTACCGGCAAATGAAAGCATTTGCTGCTCCCAAATCACACACTGGCTTTTGCCTATACTGTTCTCAACCCATATCCCATTCCCTGGTGAATTCTACTCTGCTTAGTTGTCACCTGGGGAATGTTCTCTGAATCCCAGATGGTAAGATGAGGTATATACCCCTTCAGTATATTCCAATAGCACTTTGTCATAGCCACCTACCTTAATTATGTCTGTGTTTCCTGACTAGATTCTGAAGCACTTGATGGTAAGAGCCATAACTTATTAATAATTATATCACTGGCATGAAGCACAGCACACAGCACAAGAGTGGTGATCAACACATTTCTCTTAAACAGATCAAACAAGGGAAAACATATCAACCCCATGAAACAATATAGTATGTAGCAGATTGGGTGTCCCCTTCACTGTGAATGCATATAAACTGGGACTGTGTATTATATTGTAGATACCACACAAATGATAGGCAACAGACTATACTCTACAAAAGTAGTTTACTACTGTCACAGAGAGAAACCAGGAAATGTAGCTTTGTGCCTACTTTAGAGTTTACCTAATGTATTAAGGATCTAAGCACTGAGTGCCAATGGTTGCTAAAAACAGAGGTAGTCTTCCCTCTAAAAACCAGATTTGAATCTGTTTAAGCCTCCAGATTAGGGGTGTCCAGTAAAACTTTCTACGATGACAGAAATGTTCTACACTTGTGCTGTCCAATATGGTAGACACTGACCATATAAGACTATTAAGCACCTAAGTCGTGACTAGTACATCTGAGGAACTAAAGTTTTAATTTTATTTTAATGAACTAAATTTAAACGGCTACATGTGATTGGTGGGTACCATACTAAACAGTGAAACTCTAGATTTAACCATCGATTTGCAAAAAACACAGAAGGATGACGAAAATGTTCAACTGACTATGGAAACAGAATCAGCAAAATCATAACTGAGGAAAACTATACAGGACAAATGATTCAGTTCCTTCAACAAATAAGTATCAGGATAGTGATTACTCTTGTGGTGGGGAGGGAAGAGGCATAAGCAGAAGCGGGGATATAGTGGGCTTCTGAGGTAGATTTTGTTCATGGGTGGTGGTTATAATGATATTTGTCATATAATTTATAAAACTGTACATGTTTTGCTATTTTATGTATTTGTTTGCTTCAACAATAAAAGTTAAAATTTTTTATTTCTTTCAAAGGTGGTTATATGGAAAAGAATATAACAATGTGAGAAAACTAGTTTCAATGTCTGTTCTCACACTATCTAGCTATGAGCAGTTGTTACACTTAATAGCTTTCTAAGATCACCTCCTTGTAAGGCCCTAGGCACACATGCAATGGAAATTAACCTGCATTATAATACTAAGAGGAAGACCCTGCATACCTTTACCTAACATAAAATGATGACTTGCAAATACAGCGTGAACTTTTTTTTGCGGTATGTGGGCCTCTCACTGTTGTGGCCTCTCCCATTGCGGAGCACAGGCTCAGCAGCCATGGCTCACGGGCCTAACCGCTCCGTGGCATGTAGGATCCTCCCGGACCGGGGCACGAACCTGCGTCCCCTGCATCGGCAGGCGGACTCTCAACCACTGCGCCACCAGGGAAGCCCCAAGCGTGAACTATTTATATACAAATAGATGTTTGAAGATTGAGAGACCCTTGAAAACAATTTACTGTCACAATTTAGTGAATCTCTGTACAACCGCTACAGTGTTAATGTATCAAATCATTTCTTCACCATAAAGGCAAATTTAGCCTAAATCTAGTTTGATTTGTTCTGAATTAGCCCAGTAAGATTTGCTATTCCACTGCCATCAGAATAATGGCACATCTATTCTCTATCTTTAAACTTAAATTTAAGAATGTTTTGCTATAGTACTGATTCTTGTTCTAAACTAAAATGGACATACTTTTCACTTTGTAGTTCCTGTATTTTCTTTGAATTTTCTCTGTTTTTTTCTTCAATTTCTTCCTTAAGTTCCTTTACCTGAGTTTTATAAAGTGTCTGCAAAACAAGTGATAAGAAGAAGTAAGTGTTTATGGTAGGTTAAAAAACAGTTTGGTAGTTTCTTATAAACAATTAACACATGGTCCAACAATTCCACTCCTAAGTATTTACCCAGGACAAATACAAATATATATCCATACAGAGTCTTATACATAAATTTTCATTGCAGTTTTATTCATGGTAACTCCAAACTGGAAACAACCCCAGATATCTATCATCAGATGAATTTTTAAAGTTGTGATGTACCCATACTACTCAACAATAAAAAGGAATGAACTACTAATATATACAGCATGATAAACCTAAAAAATGTTAAGTTGTATGAAAGAAACCAGGTGCTAAAGAGTGTGTACTACATGATTCCATGTATATGAAATTGTAGAATAGGTGAAAATAATCAATAAGACAGAAAGCAAATCAGTGGTTGCCTGCAGATAGAGGTGGGTGGAGAAGATTGACTCCAAAGGGCCGTGAAGGAAATGTTTTATATGTTGATTGTGGTGGTGGTCACAGTATACACATATGTCAGAAGTTATCAACCACTTAAAATGGGTACAATTTACTATATATAAATTATACCTCAAAAATATATTAAACATATTGATTTGGGAAAAACGTTATAAAGAAACTTAGCAAGCAATACTTATTTAAAAGTTAGATCAATTTTTGAAGTAAATAATGTTAGAGAAACCACTTCTCTTGGGTGATGAAGTGGGTGGTTGAGAGGTAGAAGAAATATCCATAAATAGGATTTATCAATGTTCTGTCACCATATGAATAATATATACTTAGTACAGAACAATGATTCTTACAAAATTCACTAGGTTTTTGCCAACTCCATCAACAAATATTTAACAGGTATGAAAAAGTATTAGACCCACACTGTTAGATGCTGAGGTTACAGAGTAAACTTCCAATTCTGAAGTCTATGTCTTTTTTTTAAACCAACCTTTTTAGTCTAAAAGATAAGGAAAAAAATAGTAAGGACCAGCAAATAGCTGTGGAGTACTACTTTTACACTGTACACTGAATTATACCTCTAAGAAATAGCACTTCTCTAGGGGGAAAAGTACATTTCCATGGGAATGCAAATGAAGGAAGAATGATGGCTGGCTTTAGTTTAAGTGCTTACAATTTCTAAAATGAAATAGTCCATTCTGCATTTAGGAATCAGATTCTCATATCTCCTTTCTCTGACTTCAATTACTGAAATTTATATGTGTAATCAATGAAGAGAGAAAAAGAAAAATAACCTGATTTGAAAGCCCAGATTAAAGAAAATCTTAAATTTGGTTCCTAATAACTTATCAAATTTAGCAACATCTAACCCAGTCCTCACAAGCAATAGAATAAATCAAAACTAAAGGCAGGGTTAGTATTTTGTATGGTTTTTATACAGGCAAAAATCAAGAATCCATAGGAACCACCACAAATCACTTGACAGCCATCCCCAAACATGGAGGCACTGAATGATTACTCTGTGGAAGCCAAGGGACAAAAAGGTGTGCTTGATATTACAGAGCACTTTGCAGAAGTCAGTACCACACACTGAATAGTTAAGGTTAATTTACACTCAGGGAAAAGTTTTTCAACAATCTTGAATTATTTTTTAATTTAAAAACATATTCCAGTGATAGTATAATAAGCCAAGAAGAAATAGAAGTAGAAAGTCATCATATTTATTAGGAGATGAAAAGAGTAGAGCATGAAGCTCTTAATTGTGTGAAATTCTGTAGAGCTCTAATGGTATCCAGATTTTTTACTAGAGAAATCATTACTTCCAATACTGTTCACACTTGGTTTCTAGGGCATGTTTATCAGTGTAACTCAAACTCTATGCATTTAATTACACTGCTTAAAGCTCATAGGAAAGGTGGTTGCCACTGAAAGAGAAAAGGAGCTGGTAGATAAATGTTAAGTTGAAATGGCAGAGCACAAGCTTGGCAACCAGGGGAAGTAAACAAAAATTCAGAGGTTTCAATAAAGCCTCAAAGCATTAGCTATAAATGCTCATCAACAGTAGTAATGAAAATAACTTGGCCTGCAACAAATAAGAAAATGATTTTTATGGAGAAAAAGGATAACAGATGCATAAAAGTGCACACAGGGCTAAAACAGGAAAAAGCTCCTCAACATTAGTTATACCCACAACTGTATGTAGTTATACCTAGAGATATATGTATGTAGGCCACCATAATGTGTATACAAGAACCACACATGATAATACTGGCACTCTAAACCACCAGAGCTTGCTACCAGGCAGACAGAACCCTTAACAAAGTCTTATATGTAGCTCCAGTTTGAAAGCAATTCTGGAAATATTTGCACAAAAACAGTCATTTCTTTACAACTTAAACAGACTACCAACTCAGATCCAGAAATGAAACGCAGAGATGGGGATATAAAGAAGGGGAGAAAACTACTTCACAGTTATTTGAAAAAGAATCATAGTTCACATTAAAAATCTAAATACCTTGTTTTAAGTCAGGTTTTGAAACAGTCTATATGTTAAAAATGATTCTCACCGAGAAATATTGCTCAGCTTCAAGCTGATCTTGTAGCTCCCGCATCTGTCCTTCATTTCCTCTGTATTGTCTTTAGACAAAAGAGAAAACAGTAAACAAATGCTCCTATTTATACTAGACTTTACATCATTCTTTGTTTCTTAAAGTTGCTACAATAAAAAAGGTTTACTAAAGTAACCTTTGTTTCAAAAAATCATTCTTCAGGGACTTCCCTGGCAGTCCAGTGGTTAAGACCCTGCGCTTCCACTGCAGGGGACGCAGGTTTGATCCCTGATAGGGGAAGTAAGATCCGCATGCTGCGCAGTGCAGCCAAAAAATTTAAAAAATCATACTTCATTATACAGTATTACTTTACTAGTTATATTTGGTTAGGCCACACTGTCTGCTCCTTATTAAATGATACTATGAAAAGTTGAGGGAACAGTTTTCTACTGAAGGTCACTTATTAATTGTGGAGTAATCCACAATGCAAAAATAAAAATATTTTTTGGTAAATTTTTCTAAAGAAAAGCTTTCTTAGGGATACATTTAAAATGTCTTATGCTGTAAGTAGACTATTAAAAACTTGACCATATTTAATAAATAGTAAGAATAATTTAGTACTATATTTTATGGTCAATTAAGCACAAGGGTGCGGTGGAAATGAATATGCAGGTAAGGAGTAAGAAGGGAGGCAATAACAACAACTGACAAAGGAGGAGTAACACAGATAAAGAGACAGGTACACGTAAACACTGCTCACAGAGAGGAAAGGACTTAAAAAGACAGACACAATGCAACCCAAAGACAGCTATTCAACAATGAACATTTCCATCTGCAGCTGCTAGGTTTTCATATTAGATAGTAACAGCTTTTTATTTTCAGCATATGGTTGACAGAAAGTACATAATAATTATTAGTTAAATGCTGAGTGAAAGTTATTTCGGGAGAAGAAAACTACAAAACACATTACTTGGTAAAAATAGTGGCTCTAAAAGGGGAAAAGAATTTCACCAATATAAAGTCGACAAAATCAAACCCAGCAATTTTACCTAGGAATTACTGTGTTGTAAACAAAGCTGGCAAATGAAGACATTATAACATAAATTTGGAGGAAATAAAACCTCATGGTCTGGTATAAGGTATCTTTGATATTAAATTTCTGAAGCATGTCCTTATACAAATTCCAAAAGTCATACTGACACCCTGCTTTGTCCCCATTTCAAGTAAGCGGGCACATCACATCTCAGAATAGAAGAAAAAGAACATTTTGCACTTTGAGATGAACCAAAGAAACAAAATAAAACAAACAAACAAATACAGGGCCATCATGTCTAATTCTAGTCTCTAAAATAAAGAAACCTTAAACATTTTCTGTAAGGTACTAAATCCTTAATAATAAGGTTATTCCTCATTTTTGTAATTCTAGTGTGAAGAAACATGATGACTTTCATAGATATGAAAATCATATGAGAAAACTGTGTTTTTCCTACCATAAACAGACATTGTAAAGTCACTAGTCTTGATAATGTCTTTTTTCCCCTTTAAATAACTGTGTTTTTTATTTAGTAAGCCTGTCTTTCCAAAGCCTGAACTCCCTTGCAAACCTTCTTTGCAAATAAATTCTTTTATTTTTTCTAAATGCTTTTTCCTAAATCTTCCTTTCACAAACTCTAAGAACATAACCTATACACACATAAAATATGAAACACATAAGCAAATGCTAAACACAAAAAGGAAATCAAGAATGTTATTTCCAAAACTTACTTTGTAAGCTGAGCTAATTCAAACTCTAATAATCTCTTTGCTTCCAATAAAGTATTTATTTCCTGTTTCATCTGCTTTTCTAAACCTTTTAAATTGTCTGCCTCAAATGCGTGGGTCTTCAATTCATTTTGTAACAACAGTCGCTTATTTGACTCCTGCTCCAGTTGCAGGGATAGATTCTTAACCTATGAATGAGAAAAATAATTGGGATTATAAATCTTTTTAGTAATTTATTAGACATCATTTGAAAGAATACTAATCAAATCTCAAGTACATTATAATTCCTTATACAAGTAGAAAATATTAGTATTGTAATGAGTCTCCACTGTTCTATGCATTTATTACTGCAGAATTTAGTGTTAAATCAAATTAATTCCCAAATTTCAGATGTGAGATCTTGGAGGGAAAGAAATCTGGTTTCTTTGTACCCCAACCTGTATGGAAATTTTGGAGAAGGCGAGTATAAAAGTCACTTTTGGGGGACATTCCTAAATGGTATTTAAATTTACCTGTTCTTTCATAAATGTTTGTACTCTAATCTACAACCCTCCAGAGTTTATAAAACAAATTGTATATATATTTAGTTCAACTCAATAAATATTTATCAAGTACTTATTAGGCGTTAGGACTAATAAACGAAAAATTCTTACAGTGGTTACAGTGCCCTTCATGATCTATTCTGTTTACTTTCCTAGCATTATCACTGGTCATTCTCTGAATCCAATCATACTCCTCAGATCCTCCAGTGTGACAAACTCTCCATCACCACACAGTTCTTGCACAGGCTATTCTCTGTCTTTCCCTCTTCATTTATTCTTTCTTCAGCTCTTAAATGCCAAACCCTTAGTGAGGCCTCCTTTACCTCCTGGATGTGATTAGTCCTAACACTCCTACTTGGTATGTCCTCTTTAAATATGTCATACTTGTAATTCAATTTTAATATCTGTCTTTCCCTTTGGGTTCTAAGTTCCACAGAAGTCAAGACCATAGCCATCTTATTCCATACCCCAACTCCTGGCACAGGGCTAGGCAGATAACACGTGGTCAAAAGTTACATTTTAAAATTACTGAATATTATCTCCCAAATTTTCAACACATATTCTTCCTGCATGCTGGCTCTATTAGGTATCTCTAATCTCTCTTCTTTCTTGTCCATTCTATATACCACTACCAGATTACTTTTTCTGAAAGAGTGTTTTCATCTATAGCTTTATAGTTTTAAAAACTATCAATACTTTGCCCTCCAGGTTTCCCCCATGACTACTCAGTATGTCTCTCCTTTCCTGGTTTGATCAAGTCGCTTTTTGTCCCTCACTTACCTACCTCCTTAAGCATTCAGTAATTACTCTTTTATCTATACTTAAAATGTTCCCTCTACCAATTCAGGCTTCTAACTTTCAAACTATCACCTTTTCAGGCCTTACTCAACCTTTGAAATATAGGTGACAACCCATTCCTCCTTTGTGAAGGCTTTCCTCATTAATCTAATCTTCTCTTTCTCCCTTCTCTAATTTACATACGTGAACTACTTATTTTTGGTCTTATAATTTCTAAAGTACATATACCGGCTTCTCTGGTGGTGCAGTGGTTAAGAATCTGCCTGCCAATGCAGGGGACACAGGTTCGAGCCCTGGTCCAGGAAGATCCCACATGCCGCCGAGCAACGAAGCCCATGCGCCACAACTACAGAGCCCGCGTGCTGCAACTACTGAAGCCCGCGTGCCTAGAGCCTGTGCTCCGCAACAAGAGAAGCCACTGCAATGAGAAGCAGCCCCCGCTCACCACAACTAGAGAAAGCCCACGTGCAGGAACAAAGACTCAATGCAGCCAAAAATAAATAAATAAATAAATTTTAAAAATAAATAAAGTACATATAACAATCACTAGGATATAATATCATTTTATCTCTTTATTTACTGCTTTCTATCTATGTAAATCAAGCAAGACTCCACAGTTTAATGCTTCTTTTGAAATCTAAAAACAATGCTCCTCTTGGGGATTACTGGATACCTGACAATAAAGAGGTTTTCTTTTTTCTCTCTCTCTCTCTCTCTTAAAAAGCAAATGGTCAGTTTCTTCAGGGGAGGAGCTGTGACACTTTACAGTTGTACTGTCACAGTGCAAAATGGTATAGAACCTACGGTGTGAATGTTCACTATACGAAGATGAAAATTTTAGGAGTTAGGGATATAGTGGTGACCTTACAGCAGTGAACACAGATACATACAAGTTATTTTATTAAAATCTCCACCATGTTGTTTAAATTATAGATAATGACTTTTTAGTCATAACAATGATATTCTCTTTTATAAGATGAATAAAATTAGTATTATTTTTCTTACTTCATCCTCCATCCTTTCTTTATTTTCAGTCAAATGCTCTAGCTTCTGCTGAGATTGTTTTAGATCAACATCTAGCATGGAGCACTGCTTCTCAATCTGAACAACCCTATTTTCAGCCTTCTCTCGAGCTTCCCTCTCTTCCTTCAGCTTTTTTTCCATCTCTGTGAAAGAAAAAGTTATAAACGTACATTTAAAGAAAAAGACATGCTTTTCACTTTTATGGGCTGTGTAAGACACCTAGGTGCCAAAAATCCCTACTGTTTTTATCCTGGGACTCTTTTAGAGCTATTCATTATAGAAGTTCTAACATTATGAATTATTTGTATAGTGGGATCTCTAAAGGAAGAGAGTCATAAAATATAACGAATCTCCCAAATCCATCCCTTGACCAATGATCTGAGAGACTATTCAGTGCCATTTTCAGACCAGAAGGTGAAAGTATAGCTGGAAAAAAGTGGAGTATCTAAGGAGAAGAATGGAGGTAGTTCAGATAAAAGTAGAAAAATAAGATTGTGGTTATTAATCTATACTTAGCATTGTTCCAGAAAAGTTTCCGAAGCTTAAGGCTGTGATGTGTAATAATCATTTATGCAACTCAGACAAGATTCCGTGATAGTATAATACCTATTTTAATTATTATCAGAAGATATTAGTCTACAGTGAGGTTCCCTTTTTGAGATACGGTAACTAAGGTTCTGAAGGTTAATTTTCTAGGGTCCTGCAACTCTTAAGTTGCACCATCAGGTCTCAAACTTAATAAGTCTGCTTTCTCACTTTCAGACTGTCCTCTAGGTGACAAAATAGAAACCATCAGACTGGAACTTCCTGAATAATTCCCAGATTTCTGGCTTGGGCCCCTGGATGTTGAATACCATCACCCATAACCATGATAATATCTCCCATTTATTGAAAGCTTTTTATGTACAGGCAGTTTAGATGCATTTTCCCACCTAATTTTTTTTTTTTTTTTTTAATACAGAGTGGCTAAGAGGCAAAGTAGATTTGTCTGATTACAAGCCTGGGCTCATAAAAACTAGACAGCCGTTAACCAAGACAGTCAGAATAGGAGTAAGGGCAGGTCTGATAGATAAGGTCACACGTTTTCCCTTGAATAAACTGAATTTAAGGCGCCAGGTAACATTTCCAGGTTACAGTAGGTTAAGAAGTGAGTAGAAGGTGAAGAAAAGGAAGACATCTTTTTATAAGTTTGGCTATAAAGGGATGGAATAAAACAGTGGCAATTAGTAAGGATCACAGGTTGCTGCAAGGGTTTGTCTTTTTTTTTTTTTTTAAGATGGGAGAGACTTGTACATGTTTACGACAGGAAGAAATTCAGTGGAGGAAAAAAGCTTGAGAATAAAGAGGAGAAAAAGAAATAATAAGTTGAGATAAGAGGGTAGATCTGAATACAGCTAGAACATATTAGCAAGGACAGGAAGAGGATCACCCTCCTCTAAGATGAGAAGGAAGATAATGAACATGGGTAAAGTAGTAAGACAGGTTGATTAAGTTAGAGAATTAGATTCTGAGGGGTTCATACCTATGATTTCACAATTTCTTTTTGAAATAGGAGAATGTTCACCTAAAATTAAAGTGATAAAGAAATGGCATAGGAAGCTTGAGGAGAGAAATAAAAGTTTAGGAGAAAAACTGATGTGCATATTACCTATTCAATATGAGTGACATATATAAAAATGACAGCTCACCTGAGGCTGGAGACAAGGCATTGGGATAACATCCATCTGAAGAACTATTTGAAGCAATGAAAAGTGGCCGGCTAGTCTGATCTAGATCTGTTGTGCTTAGAGGCATAACACAGTGGAAATACAAAGGAATGAGAGTTGAGGGTACAGAGCAAGAAAGCAGATGAATTAACAATGAGTTCCAGAATGGATCTCGAAGAAAACAAAGGAAAGGGCTGAAAAACTGGGAGAAATAAGAATCCACTGACTTTTACAGGGAGTAGAGGGTAGTATAGGGAGTAGAGAATGGTAGAGTAAGAGAACTAGCAGGTGAAATTGTCATTTTAAAAAATGGAAGGTATCAAAAAAGGAAGGCACACTTTTCCCAGATCATCATTTATAATTTCTAAGAGTTTAAACTACTACACAATAAAATTTGATCAAAATCAAAATATTTTTGTTGGCATTATTTAAAAACTAATCATGTAGAAAATATTAAAACTGACACTTACCACACATTGCAACAGACTTGGCCTCTTCAATAGATTGATGTTTGTCAGTTAAACGAGCTTTGGTTACTTTATGTTCATTTACCTCTTGTTCTAACCTTTGCTGTAATGATTTAAGCTTGTAGTTTAAATCTATTTCTAAGTTATTCTTTTCCTGTAAAATGAGAATGAGAGTCATATACTATGCTGTGCAAGAGGCACATCATTAAATCTTATATTAATTAATATCCCATAAGAGATAATACATGAATCACATTGGCTTGAAATGTTACACCATATATACTTAAATATTTTTATTCAAGACACAGCTTTATTTTTATACTTCTTGTATATTTCACACCATCTATAATGTCTTACTTTAAAAATCATAATAAGCACATATAATTAAAAGCAAAATATCACCTTTTTTCTACCCCCCACCCCTCCCCATGTAAATCATTAGCCATGGCTGATGGCAGGGC
The DNA here is from genome assembly GCF_008692025.1 of Phocoena sinus. Taxonomy (NCBI): domain Eukaryota; kingdom Metazoa; phylum Chordata; class Mammalia; order Artiodactyla; family Phocoenidae; genus Phocoena; species Phocoena sinus. The sequence goes on along the minus strand of NC_045776.1, from coordinate 52,290,840 downwards.
AGAGTTCTGTTATGTTCAGGAGGGTTCACTGCGAGGATCAGAAATGAATAGGACAATTCTTCAGTTCATTTAAAAATTTTTGCTACCATTAAAAAAAACTGATCTCTATTTACAATTGCATCTACACCTAGATTTACCTTGCTCTGACAAAAGAATGTCAACATGTATTCCATTCCTGTTTGGGTACTTCTACTCTTCTTCTTTCATCCTATTTCCAAACTTATACCAGACTCAGACATCAAAAAGCTATTCTGAATGACACAAAACATGTCCAAAGGACAAGATAAGTGGTGAATTTTCTGATCATTTATCTGAGGATCTAGTAAACCTACAACATTTCAGGGAGGTAAGCTAAATCTGCATATTACCTATTCAATCCTTTTCTTAGCAAGGTAAGGACAGAGGATAACCAATGGCATTTTTTGACTGTTATGAAAATTCTACATGCAAAGGCCAATTACATTATGTATGCTCTTTACTATTTTGCTAACTCTTACTAACGAAATGGAAAAGGCACACATGGTCTACTACATACTAATCCTTTGTTTTCCTTCTTCATAATTAGTAAGGTTCAGCATCTTCATCTTACCCATGTACAAAAAATGGGGGAAAAATTCTATATGAAGAGGGATCTCCAAACCAAAGCAATTTGTGATGATCAGATAATATCAGTTATCTGATACCCTTCAAGGGTAGAAACAAACAAATAAAAATAACACCCTAGGGCTTCCCTGGTGGCGCTGTGGTTGAGAGTCTGCCTGCCGATGCAGGGGACACGGGTTCGTGCCTGGTCCGGGAGGATCCCACATGCCGCAGAGCGGCTAGGCCCGTGAGCCATGGCCGCTGAGCCTGCGCGTCCGGAGCCGGTGCTCCGCAACGGGAGAGGTCACAACAGTGAGAGGCCCGCGTACCGCCAAAAAAACCCCAAAAAACAAACAAAACAAAACAAAAAATAACACCCTAAAAAGCCCAAATTAAGACCCACATACACCTTCACACAGCAACCAACAATAAAAACTTCTAGAAATGTAAACATATAAAGATTAGGAATGAATGATCTTTTATAAAACCATCTTATAATATCTGATAATCAGTAAATACTATCTCATAATTGGTATATGTTAAATCATTTACCTTTTCTGAATGATTAAGCATGTCTTGAGCCTCTTTTCTTTCTCCTTCCGCTCTTTCAAGATTATGTTTGAGATGCTTCACCTCCTCTTGTAAAGATGTAATTCGAGCTATCAAGTAAGAAGAAAGTTCAAGTCACATAGTCACTGAAAGAGAAATCTTTTTTTCCCCAGCATTATCATTAAGATAAAAAAAGTTTAAAATCTCCTGATCAGACAGAAATTTATTAAGTGTTTTCTTAGCAGTATATACAATAACTACAATACATAGTGATAAAAATGTTAATTCTAGTTGGAGATCATCTAGTATATATTCATTTTACACATGGTCAAAGAGATAAGCCTGAGCTTCGTCCAGAAATCAGATCTGAGTCCTAATCGAGTGCTCTTTTCCCCATGTTAATTAAGGCAAGTATTTAAGTGCTTTTTTATGTATCAGACATTCTGAAAAGTATTTAATTACTCTTAAACTTAATGAAGAAAAACTCCATTACTAAAGAAACTAAGTTTTAAGGAATTCAAGTCCTCTAACAAAGCTTAGTGTTAACCTACCTGATGCTCATGTCATGCAATGGTAGCAACTCACATATTTAGAAACTCTACTCATTAAGATATGCTTTACGTTTTGTTTTTAATGCATAAGTACTTAATAAACACAATTTAATACATGCAGAATCTAACATATATGAATATAATTATATTGTCTAGTTCAAAAGTAAAAACCTATTTTCTTATTTTGTGATTCAATGTGGCCTAAGATTTGACAGGGAAATGGATAAAGCACCCTAAAAGACCCGGAAAAAATTTGTACTTCTTACAGTTTAGTGTTTAACTTGCAGTACTTGCCAAAGTCTTCAAGGCACTCAACCTGCTTCCTATATTTTACTGTTTCTGAAGTAGTTTTTTTTTTTTTTCTGGTACACGGGCCTCTCACTGTTGGGGCCTCTCCCATTGTGGAGAACAGGCTCCGGACACGCAGGCTCAGCGGCCATGGCTCACGGGCCCAGCTGCTCCGTGGCATGTGGGATCTTCCCGGACCGGGGCACAAACCCGTGTCCCCTGCTCCCCTGCATCGGCAGGCGGACTCTCAACCACTGTGCCACCAGGGAAGCCCCTGAAGTAGTTCTTTAATGAACAAATGAATATTAAATCTTTGGCACGTGATAAGGCTTGTCTGGTAGGCTAGTTCTAGGATCTAGACAGCAATGAAGCAATTTTATTTACACACACAGGCAATGTGGCATTCTGTTCACATAGGAATATTTTCATATAGGAGAAAGAAACACCTGCTAGTTTCTTTCAAATGGTTGAGCAAAAATACAGAGAATGTGTGTGTTTGTATGGAGAGAGATAAAGCAAACATGGCAAGATGTTTAAATGTTAAAGTGCTATTTAAAAAATGCTTCTTCCTGTATTTATAATAAATAATAGGTTTTAAAAATCTGTAGAAAGATAGTATACTCAGGTTAAACTGAATTTCTGTGTAGTAGTTGTTCATATAAACCAACTCTCAAGAAGACAAAGTAATGAAAATATATGGGTTGAATTCATTAGAGTCCTAGTAACTTTATAAAAGGTATGTTAAATATATTTTATTTTCCTCATTTATTGTATTTTTTAAAAAATGCTAGGAAGAAACTATAACTTGTCTGTACAATACATGAAAGCAAAAAAGCTTCACATTAAAATATATATATATATATATATATATATATATATATATATATATATATACAGTAGAAGGAATAAGAACCAAAATATCAGGGATCATAACCTAAGCAGATCAAAACAATAAAGCTTCTAGAGGAAAATAGGGAATAATATCCTCATGATTTAATCAAAGAATTCAATAGGCCACACTAAATAGCACTGACCACAAAAGAAAAAAAAATAGGACATTAAAAATAAGAAAAGTAAGACCTCCTGTTCATTGGCAGACAGGATTTAAGAGTGAAAAGGAAAACCACAGAGTGGAAGAAGATAATTATGGTACATAAATTTGATAAGGGACTAATATCTAGGACTTCCACAAACCAACAAGAAAAAAGCAAACAATCCAATAAGAAAAGTGGGGGGGCAAAAGACTTGAAGAGCATATCACAAATTGCCAATAAACATGTGAAAAGTTGCTCAATCTCGGACACCAGGGAAATGGAAACTAACCCCTAAGGAAATACCATCAGGCTCCACCTGGATGGCTAAAACAGTAAGACTGACAAAACTCAGTGGGGTGAGTACTATCCTTGAGGAGGCAGTGAAACAACCAGAACTCTCATACATTGCTGGTGAATGTAAACTGGTGCACCTACTTTGAAATACTTGGACGTATTTACTAAAGCTAAATATACTCTATGGTTCTACCACTTCTAGGTATATACCAAAAGGAAGCATATGTATGATTACCAAAGAATATGTACAAGAAAGTTCATATCAGCATTATTCATAATAATCCCCGAAGAGAAACAATCAGAATATCTGATTTAAAAGCCATTACCACAAAAAAAACTGATAAATAACTGATAAATTACAAAATACATGGAGTACTATACAGCAAGAAGAACAAACTACTGCCACATACAACAATATGGATGAACCTCACAAACAATGTTGAATGAAATAAACCAGAAACAAAGGAGTGTTTTCTGCATGATTCCATATATAAAAGTTCAAAAACAAGCAAAACTAACTTATGTGTTAGAAGTCAGAACAGTGATTACTTCGGGGAAAAAGGATTAGTGACTAAGCAGAAGTACAAGGGAACTTCTGGGCTGCTGGTAATATTCAGTTTCTATATGGGTGTGTTCATGCTGTGAAAATTTTTCCAGATACATATTTTTTATTTATTTTAATATGTACAGGTATGTTAAGTCTCAAAAACAGAAACAAAAAAAAACTCACTGTGAAAAATCTAAATATGTTAAAATCCCCAAATATGAAATCTACTATCTAAATTTGAGGCCCATCAACTCTATATAAAAATTAAAAACAAAGGAATGGGGACTTCCATTGTGGTGCAGTGGTTAAGAATCTGCCTGCCAATGCAGGGGACACGGGTTCGATCCCTGCTCCGGGAAGATCCCACATGCTTCTGAGCAACTAAGCCCATGCACCACAACTACTGAACATGCGCTCTACAGCCTGTGAGCCACAACTACTGAGCCCATGCGCCACAACTACTGAAGCCCGTGTGCCTAGAGCCTGTGCTCTGCAACAAAAGAAGCCACCGCAATGAGAAGCCCGCGTGCCGCAAGGAAGAGTAGCCCCTGCTCGCTGCAACTAGAGAAAGCCCACACACAGCAATGAAGACCCAACGCAGCCAAAAATATAAATAAATTAAAAAAAAATTATATATATACATAAACAAACAAATAAATAAATAAATGGGCAAGATACAACAGGAAAGTGCAAATTAAGGGAAAAATCCCTCAAGGTCAGATATATTTAATATCATCTATAATACAATTTTAATCCAGTAAGAAGATACAGAAGTCATAAAACCTTAACACACCAAACAATGCTGCATTAAAAATATACAAAAGCAGGGTATTATGAAATATCCACAGCTAACACCATACTTAATAAACAATACAAAAGGAAAACTAAGATAATTCCATTTATAACAGCATCAAAAAGAACAAAATACCTAGGAATAATTTAACCAAGGAGGTGTAAGACTTGTACACTGAAACTAATAAATAAATAAATAAATAAATGCTGAAATGAAATTTTTAAATACCAAAATAAACGGAAGTATATCCTGTGTTCATGGATTATAAGTCTTAATATGTTAGGATGGCAATACTACCCAAAGCAATCTATAGATTCAATGCAATCCCTATAAAAACTCCAAAGATATTTTATGCAGATATGGAAAAGCAGATCCTCACATTGATATGGAATTACTTGCAGACTGGAATATCTAAAACAGCATTGAAAAAGAACAACAAAGCTGAAGAACTCAAACTTCCAATTTCAAAACTTGCTGTAAAGCTACAGTGACCAAAACAGTGTGGTACTGGTCTAAGAACAGACATATAGACCAACTGAATAGAATTGAGAATCTAGAAACAAAACTGTATACCTATAGCCAATTGATTTTCAACAATGATGCCAAGACCATTCAGTGGGGGAAAAAGTAGTCTCTTCAACAAATGGTACTGGGACAACCAGATATCCACATGTAAAAGAATGAAATTGGACCCCTACACATCATACCATATACAAAAATTAACTCAAGTTAGTCAGAGACCTAAATATAAATGCTAAAACCATACAATTTTTAGAAGAAGACATAGGGGTAAACCTTCATGATGCTCAACTTGGCAATGTATTACGATATGACACCAAAAGCATAAGCAACATATATTAAACTGGACTTCATCGGGCTTCCCTGGTGGCACAGTGGTTGAGAGTCCGCCTGCTGATGCAGGGGACACGGGTTCGTGCCCCGGTTCGGGAAGATCCCACATGCCGCGGAGCGGCTAGGCCCGTGAGCCATGGCCGCTGAGCCTGCGCGTCCGGAGTCTGTGCTCTGCAACAGGAGAGGCCACAACAGTGAGAGGCCCGCGTACAGCAAAAAAAAAATATATATATATGCTAAGTGAAAGAAGCCTGATACAAAAGGTCACATATTGTATGATGTCATTTATATGAAATATCCAGAACAAGTAAATTCAGAAATATAAAACAGATTGGTGGTTGCTAGGGGCTAGGTAGAGGGGCATATAGGGAAGGAAAGCTTAATGGGTACAAGGTTTTCTTCTGGGTTAATGAAAATGTTTTGGAACTAGATAGACAAGGTGGTTGTACAACACTGTGAATGTACTGAATGCCACTGAATTGTACACTTTTAAATGGTTAATTTTATGTTATATGAATTTCACCTCAATAAAACAATATAAAAAAAGCTGTTAGAAATACAAGGGGGCTATGAGAAAAAAGACTACAGTCATAGTGTTAACTTTTAAAATATGTTTCAAAATTTGGCAAATCAAAGACACAAAGAATAAATGGAGTCTTAGAAAACTGGTTAGATTAGAAAATGGATCTATTGTTTTTCTTCCAAAAGTCAAATCCAAAAACATACTTAGTAAAAAACTTACACAATTTCCAAATGCCCATGTAACAGTTAAAAACAAAAGTGCATTACACTATGATATACTATTCCCTCAGCCTATTTCCCTATAGACATGAAGCTAAGAATGTTTTTGTCATTTTTAAAGGCTTATAAAAAGCAAAACAGAAGACTATGTAACAGAGATCGTATGTGGCCCACAAAACCTAAAGTATATACTATCCAATTATATTTGGGAAGTCATTTCCCATACACATGAAGAAGCTTCTCCTCAATAGTGTACATGGAGAGCATTCAACTAGGCAACAATTGTTACTGTGCCACAAGGCTAGCCTCCCAAACTATAAGAAATTTATACCTGAGGGATCTGAAATGTCTTAACAACCATAAAAAAATCAACATAAAAATTTTATGTTTGCGTGTGTGCATGTTTTACCACAATGCACCTTGTATGTTGAGGCTCATATAAGTTTTGTGCTTTTTAATGTATGTGAACTTTGATTCACATTTAAATTAAAAAATAAACCTTAAAGAAAGCATTGAAAAAGGATAAACATCAACAATAGGTCATGCTATGAATCTTCCTTAACTTCACCAATATCTAAACAACAGAGTCAGTTAAAACCACTGTTGATGAACACATAATGATGGTCTCGTCCTTGAAAGCAAGCACTTCAAGCTCAGCATTATCTGGAAAATCACAGACTTAAAAGAATTTTAGAATTGAAAGAATTTATAGGGGTCGCCTAATCTTCTTGGTTGATAAATAAAGCAGAAGAAGTGACCTGCACACAGCTAATAAGCTGTAATATGAAGAGGCCTAGAGAAGCAATTTAAGGAAGTGGAGTATGAGGCTTTTCCTAATATATATAATGAGGATACTTTCTTGGTTATATTCAGATCTATTTTAAGCCTAGTCCCTGAGAAATAAGATTGCAGAACACTCCTCAGCTAAGAACCAACAGGAGATCCTAATTTCTGTTTCCAAAGTCCAAAAACTGACCCTGACCTCTCTCCACAGAATTACAGCTAATCATCAAGCCCCATGAGACCCCAAACTATGTTCACATCCTCTGACTTAGGTTAAAATGGACTATCCCACCCCCTAATTTTCCCTGAAAGATCTGGCAACTTCCATGCATATCTGTTTTGATTAGGTAGTATGGATGCTGATGCTGACAGAAACAGAAAAAAATGTGAGAAGTGGAAGCCAGGAATCTTGTTGAAAACAAAATGATTTTATTACCATGAACAGTTTGTGAGTCTAAAAGGAAACTTTTAGACCACAAAGGCTGCTGATATCTCTAGTCCTAACCTTTCCAAGTACCAAATTCTTTATTTGCAATGGGATTCCCTTTCTGCAGTTTAATTTCTATTTCTACCAACAATGCATGAGGAATTCCCAGGTTTTAATAGTGATAATCTTCTCTGCCTGGTTAGTTCCACTATGAGTAAGACTTTTGTGAATTGGGCACTTTTAAAAATTAAGTTTTCAGGGCTTCCCTGGTGGCTCAGTGGTTGAGAGTCCACCTGCCGATGCAGGGGACACGGGTTCATGCCCCGGTCTGGGAAGATCCCACATGCCGCGGAGCGTCTGGGCCCGTGAGCCACGGCCACTGAGCCTGCGCGTCCGGAACCTGTGTTCCGCAACGGGAGAGGCCGCAGCAGTGAGAGGCCCGCGTACCGCAAAAAAAAAAAAAAAAAAAATTAACTTTTCAGTAACTGGCTGTAAAATTGGAAATATTCACATTACCTCCATCACAAGGGTGCCTGAGAGAGTGAAGAAATTACAATTTGATACAAATTATCCTGAAATAGAAAGAATGCTAACCATTTCCAGTATTAGCAAGGTCATTTTCTTTCTTTTTTATTGAAGTATAGCTGATGTACAATATTATATAAATTACAGGTGTACTATATAGTAATTCATAATTTTTAAAGGTTATACTCCATTTACAGCTATTATAAAATATTGGCTATATTCCCCAGGTTGTACAATATATCCTTGTAGCTTATTTTATACCTAATAGTTTGTACCTCTTAATTGCCCCTCCCCCCACTGGTAACCAGTAGTTTGTTCTCTACATCTGTGAGCCTGCTTTTCTGTTATATTCACTAGTTTGCTGTACTTTTTAGATTCCACATATAAGTGATATACAGTATTTGTCTTTCTCTGACTTATTTCACTTAGCATAATGCTCTCCAAGTCCATCCATGTTGCTGCATATGGGAAAATTTCATTCTTTTTTTAATAGCTGAGTAGTGTATTCTGTAGTATATATATACCACATCTTCTTTATCCTTTCGTCTGTTGATGGACATTTAGGTTGTTTCCCTATCTTGGCAATTTCCAGAGTGGCTGCACCAATTTACATTCCTACCAACAGTGTATGGGGGCCAAGGTCATTTTCTTTATGAGGACAATATGATCAAAAATATATCACCTTACACACTTAAAAATTAAGATGGTAAATTTTATGTTTTTAGCTACAATTAAAATATAAATTAAAAATATATATAAATTTAAAAAATTACCTTCCATTGATAAACAAAATGTGGTATATATGGTATAAATACAATGGAACAGTATATAACCTTGAAGAGGAAAGAAATTCTGATACATGCCACAACATGGATGAACCTTGAAGACATTAAGCTAACTGGAATAAGACAGACACAAAAGGATAAATAATAACTTCTATGAGGTAGTCAAATTCAGAGACATAAAGTAGAATGGTGGTTACCAGGGGCTGGGGAGAGTGGGAAATGGGGTATAGATTTAATGGGTATAGATTTTTTAGTTTGGAATGATAAAAAAAGTTCTGGAGATGGACAGTAGTGATTGTTGCATGACAATGTGAATGTATTTTATGCCACTGAACTGTATACTTAAAAATGGCTAAAAAGTAAATTTTATGTCTATTTTACCAGAGTAAGAAAAAATATTACCTTGCAGGTCTCCAATCATCTCAGAATCATGACCTCTGTCTCTTCGTTCAGCTTCTAATACAGCTTGCAGCTGGTAATAATCCTTGTCCATTTGTGACTTGGAATTCTCCAAAATTCTATTTCTCTCCTGCAATTCTCTATTCAGGGACTCTAGCTGAGTAATTGATTTGCTCATCTCGGTGTGACTCTTCCTTAATCTTACAGCTGTGTCTGATTCTGTCCTAAGTAAGTCATTGGCTTCTTCTAGCTAATTAAAAAAGAGAGCAAGAAAATAGTTTTTTACCAAAACACAATCAAACTTAAATTTTGATTAAAAAAAACACTACCTCACTCCAAAAACTTACCTGCTTTTGTAATTGTGCCAGTTTCTCATTAGCAAGGTGTGAATTCTGACTGACTTTCTTTAAGTCTTCTAACTGATCCTTTAATGTAGAAACTAGAAAATGAAGGAATAATATGTAAGTTTTCATAGAGGAAACATACAAATCCCTTTTAAAAAATGAAATTTGGTCTTAGGCCATAAAAGTAAGCTACATTAGGTCCATATTCCAACTTGGAAGTACCTACATTTTAAATTTATCAAAAAGTAGAGCACTGTTTTATAATACAGAATGCAAAAACAGATGTTTCCACTGCTGTAATATTTTAAATTCTTTTATTCCTTTCATAAAGGTTAATCTATTAGTGAAATTATATAAAGCTAATTTTAATATTACCTATTTTTGAATAGTACAAATCTTTGATTAGTTCAATTATCTTTAAAATGGTTCAACTAGTGGCAGGGCAGGAATAAAGACGCAGACATACAGAATGAACTTGAGGACACAGGGTGGGGTGGCGGGGGGGAACTGGGACGAAGGGAGAGAGTAGCATTGACATATATACACTGCCAAATGTAAAATGGATGGCTAGTGGGAAGCAGCCACATAGCACAGGGAGATCAGCTCGATGCTTTGTGACGACCTAGAGGAATGGTATAGGGAGGGTGGCAAGGAGGCTCACGGGGGAGGAGGGATGGGGATATATGTATACATATAGCTGATCCACTTTATTATACAGCAGAAACACAACACTGTAAAGCAATATACTCCAATAAAGATGTAACTAACTAAATAAACAAAATGCTTCAAAATTCAAAAGGTACCAAATGGTGTATAGTATAGCATGAGTCTTTCTCCCTCCACGTCGTCTCCCAGCCCCTCTGGCTCTCCTCCCCAGCAACAACTATTACTAATTCCTTGCATATCCTTCCTAAGATAGTCTGTGTATCCATACCTTAATATATAAAAACACACACGTATATATATATATATACATATATATCTATATATATGTTTTCACATGCATATCTACACACACACACACACACACACTTAAACATATATAGACAAGCAATCTTGTTTTAAACAATCTGTACTTTTTTTGGTAAAGATACATTTTAGAGATTCTTTTATAACAGTTTATAAAGAGATTCTTTTTTAAAAAAATATTTTTTAATTTTTTTTTTCTTTTTTTTTTTCCTTTTGTGGTACACGGGCCTCTCACTGTTGTGGCCCCCCACCCCCGCCACGGAGCACAGGCTCCAGACACGCAGGCCCAGCGGCCATGGCTCACGGGCCCAGCCACTCTGCGGCACGCGGGATCCTCCTGGACCGGGGCACGAACCCACGCCCCCCGCATCGGCAGGCGGACTCCCAACCACTGTGCCACCAGGGAAGCCCTAAATTCTTTTTTTTTTTAATTAATTAATTAATTTATTTATTTCTGCGTTGGGTCTTCATTGTTGTGCGAGGGCTTTTCTCTAGTTGGGCTACTCTTCGTTGCGGTGCACGGGCTTCTCATTGCAGTGGCTTCTCTTGTTGCGGAGCACACGCTCTAGGAGCATGGGCTTCAGTAGTTGTGGCACGTGGGCTCAGTAGTTGTGGCTCACGAGCTTAGTTGCTCCGCAGCATGTGGGAGCTTCCCAGACCAGGGCTTGAACCCATGTCCCCTGCATTGGCAGGCAGATTCTTAACCACTGCGCCACCAGGGAAGCCCAAGAGATACTTTATTCTTTTATAAAATGCATAGTATTCTACCATATATACTAAAATTTATTATACCACTGATTACATTTACATTGTTTATAATTTTTGCCATTTTAAACAATTCTAAAATGAATAGCTTTGTTTCTATATCAGTATACATGTGCACAAGTATATGTGAACTAAATTTCTAGAAGTGAAATCACTGGATCAAAGGATGTAGAAAGCTATTTTAAATTTGTAACACTACTATCAAAAATTCTAGTCTTGTTGTTCTAAAATGTAGCTACTTGTTAGAAGTGCCTAGAGAACTTATTAAAAATACCAATGCCCAGTCTACATGTCTAGATCAATTAAATTAGAATTTCTGAAGTTTAGGCATTAGTTTTCTTTGAAGTTTCCCAAGAAATTCCAATATACACACAAGGATAAAAATCAGTACTAGCTAAAACATTACTACTGAATCCAATATGTTATAAATAAATTTTGGGACATGGGTATTTAGCTCATGAGGTGTCTTAGGACTGTGGATTCAAAAATATATAACAGGCACTAAATTTAAAACAACCTCAAGACGAAGACCTCAAGATAGTGTTAGAAATTCCAGTGTTTTTCAAAGGAAGTAACAATTTACCTTCATTTTCTACATTCCTCCTCTTCTCATTTTCCTGTTCTGCTTTTCTTTGGTACTCATTAATTCTATGCTGTAGCAACATTTTCTCCTTCTCAATCTGAGACACTGTAGATTCTAGGTTTCTTCTTTGATTCCCCTAAATTATGAGAAAAGTTACCACTACAATTAATACTCCTCATTTATTCAAGGGAATACTCTGTTCTTTTTTTAAAAAGTACACAATTACTTAAGATAGATATTTTAGTTTCAAAATCAGATAATACTTCCTAACAACAACTTTCTAATAGTAGAATTAGCTTGTCTTAGAAGAAAACAGTGAGAATCCCCTTATTTTAACTAGACATACAAAATTTTCAGAGATTTAAAAAAAATCCTTGAGTATAAAAAACCCTATGAATCTTGTCAGACTGAAGGTCGAACACATTGTATTCAAACACATTAAGATGAACACATTGTATTATATTACCAATATTTTGGTTTATTTACAATCCTAAAGTTTAAGACATGAAATATAAAAGGAATCAGATAACTACATATTTGATAATTAAATGGTGCAAAACTCAAATGATACCAAAGGTTACAGTGTTTAATAATAAGTTCACCAGTCCCTGTATGAAGTCTCCCTTAATCCCCTCCCAATCTCTGTAACAACTTACCTTTCCTAAGATGTTCTATGTATGTACCTACTAATGCATATTAAAGAGTAATGAAAGAAACATTTATTTTAGAAAATGAAACTAAGGGGAGGGGAGAGTTAAAGAAAAAAAATACTCCAAATTCCACAACTTAAAAAATTTATCTTCTGTTTCTGAGTTACCACTATCAGCGTATTCTGCTTTTGATGCTTCATTTTTATCTTTAAGACTCCACACTGGACAAACCTCCTTTACAGTGCATGCTTTTCTGGGCTTTTCCATTTTTAAGTGAAATCCATCTTTTAAGTAAGATGCTGTCAGAGAAATTTAGTAAAATTTGACAGAGACCATCCAAAATCTTTCCAATTGTAAGATTTTATCATTCTTTTATTTTTTCATTTTTAAATTTTGAAATTTAAAATTCTACATTTCAGAAGTTTCAAAGACAGTACATGTACCCTACCAGTCAGTTTCCCCTAACAGTTACATTATTAACAATGGTACAATAACAAAATCAGGAAACTGATATTGGTATAAAGCATGCATGTGTAGTTCAATGTCATTTTATCTCATGTGTAGATGCATGTAACCATCACCACAATCAAGACACAGAACTGTTCCATCAGCACAATGATCTCCTTCCAGCCACTACTTATAGCCACATGCATCCCTCACTTCTCCCACCACCTATAACCCTGGCAACCAACAGGAGGTCCTCCATCTGTATAATTTTGCCATTTTGAAAATGTTATATTAATGGAATCATACAGTGTGGACCTTTTGAGATTAGCTTTTCACATTCAACAAAATATCCTTGAGATCCATCCAAGTTGCTGTGTGTAACAACAGTTCATTTTTCCAGTCTACAGATCTTCATCCTCTTATCAGGGTCTTTCACAGAGCAAGTTTTGATGAAGTCCAATTTATTGAATTTTTTTCCTTATATGGATCATAGTTGTGGTGTAATGCGTAACTCTTCACCAAGTTGCACGTCTCAAGGACTTTCCCCTATTTTTTCCCTAGAAGTTTTATATTTTTTATGTCCCTGTTTAAATCTATGGTCTGTTTTTTTTTTTTTTTTTTTTTTTTTTTTTTTTTTTATGCGTTACGCGGGCCTCTCACTGTTGTGGCCTCTCCCGTTGCGGAGGACAGGCTCCGGACGCGCAGGCTCAGCGGCCATGGCTCACGGGCCCAGCCGCTCCGCGGCATGTGGGATCTTCCCAGACCGGGGCACGAACCCGTGTCCCCTGCATCGGCAGGCGGACTCCCAACCACTGCGCCACCAGGGAAGCCCTATGGTCTGTTTTAAGTTAATGTTTGCATAAGATGTGAGACTGAGGTTGAGGTCCATATGTTGGCCTATGAATACCTAATTGCTCCAGCACCACTTGCTAAAAAGACTATCCTTCCTCCACTGAATTGCTTTTGCGCCTTGGTCAAAAATCAGCTGGCTAGGATTGAGGGATACTGATCCATAGTTTTCTTTGTAGTACTGTCTTTGCTAGACCTTAGTATCTTGGTAATTCTAGCCTCATAAAATTCACTGGGGAATGTTCCCTTCTTCTATATTTTCTAGAAGAGAGAGTGTAGAATTGGTGTTAATTCTTCTTAAAACACTTGATAGGGACTTCCCTGGCGGTCCAGTGGTTAAGACTTCCCCTTCCAATGCAGGGGGTACGGAGTTCGATCCCTGGTCAGGGAGCTAAGATCCCACATGCCTTGGGGCCAAAAAACAAAAACATAAAACAGAAGCAATATTGTAACAAATTCAATAAAGACTTTAAAAATGGTCCACATCAAAAAAAAAATCTTAAAAAAGCACTGGGTAGAATTCTCTAGTAAAACCATCTGTCCTGAAGATTAATTTTGGGGGGAGCTTTTAAATTATGAATTCACTTTAATAGTTATATAGGGCTATTCAAATAATGTATTTCACATTGTGTGAGTTGTGGCAGTTTGTATTTTTGGAGGAATTAGTCCATTTCACCTAAATATTACACTTACTCGTTTGGAACTGTTTATAGTATTTCCTTAAGAATTTTTTTTTTATATATCTGTAGAGTCTGTAGGAATATGCTCTGTTTTATTCCTGATACTGATCATTTGTGTCCTTTCTTTCCTTTGACAATCTTGTTAGAGGACTGTCAATTTTGTTGATCTTTCCAAGCAGCTGGGTTTTTATTATCACTGATTTTCTCTATTATTTTTCTGTTTTCAATTCCACTGACTTCTGCTCTTTATTTTTCCTTCCTTCTCCTTGCTTTGGGTTTATTTTGCTCTTCTTTTTCTAGGTTCCTGAGGTAGGAGCTTAGATAACTGATTTGAGACTTCTCGTCTTTTCTAATGTAAACATTTAGTGTATACATTTCCCTTAGAGCACTATGTTAGCTGCATCCCACAAATTTTGATGTATTATTTTCATTTTCATTGTTCAAATATTTTTATTTATTTTTGCGGTACGCGGGCCTCTCACTGTTGTGGCCTCTCCCGTTGTGGAGCACAGGCTCCGGACGCACAGGCACAGTGGCCATGGCTCACGGGCCTAGCCGCTCCGCGGCATGTGGGATCTTCCCGGACCGGGACATGAACCCGTGTCCCCTGCATCGGCAGGCGGACTCTCAACCACTGCGCCACCAGGGAAGCCCTCAAATATTTTTAAAAGATAAAGATCCATAACTTTGAAAAATAACTTTATGAGATATAATTAACATTCCAATGTATTTTTTCATTCCTCTTGAGACTCTTTGACCTATGGATTATTTAGAACTGTGTTGTTTAGTTTCCACGTGTTTGTAGATTTGCCTGATACTTTTCTGTTATTCATTCTGGTTTGGTCACACTTTGGTCAGAGAATACACTCTGTATGATTTTAATTCTTTGAAATCTGGAGAAGTTTGCTTAGGATGTGGTCTACCTTGGTGTGTGTTTCTTGAGTGCTTGAAAAACATGTGTCCTTTGCTGTTGCTGGGTAGAGGGGTCTACAAATGTTGAATAGATCCTATTGGCTGATGGTGTGGCTGAGTTCTCCTATATGTTTGCTGATCCTCTGTCTAGAGAGTGGCATTTAAAAAGTCTCCAACAGTAATCGCAGATTTGTCTACTTCTCCTTTCAGTTTTATCAGCTTTTGCTTCACATATTTTGCAGCTCTTCTGTTTGATGAATACAAATTTAGGAATGTTATGTCTTCTCAGAGGATTGACATTTTTGTCATTCTGCAATGTCCCTCTGCCCCTGGTAATTTTCTTTGTCCTAAAGTCTACTTTACCTGATATCAATATTGCCGTTGCTGCCTTCTTTTTGCTAATGCTTACATGATGTATTTTTCCATCTTCTTACTTTTAACTTGGCTATATTGTTGCATTTGAAGAGAGTTTCTGCTGGACAGCATACAGGTAGGTAATTTTAAAAAAGTTACTCTGACAATCTATCTTAATTGATGTTGCATTTAATTTACATTTAATATAGTTACTGATATGTTAGAGTTAAGCCTCCCATTTTGTTTTGTCCCATGTTTTCCTTCTTGTCTTTCTGTAGGTTACTTGAACATTTTTTGGAATTCTATTTGATTTACTAGTGTTTTTAAGTGTATCTCTTTGTATAATTTTTATCAGTAGCTGCTCTAGGTATTACGTTATATTACTAGTGTTGGCATATTACCAGTTTGATTAAAGTGTAAAACCTTACCTCCCTTTATACCCATTGATAATTGTCTTAAAAATTTCTTCTATATACATGGAGAACCACATTAGACAATGCTGTAATTTCTGCTTCAACTGTCAACTGTAACATAAAAAAACTTAAGAGGAGAAGGAGAGTGTAGTGTGTTTACCCATATTCTAGAACCATGTTGAAATTTTAGTACATAAATTTCAGTTCAGTGGTTCTTAATAGTTGAATTTGTCTGTCTCTTTCTGCTACAGTTCCAGATTCAATTTCTGATCTGTTGCTCCTTTCTCACCTTTCAACTATTAAGAACCACTGAACTGAAATTTATGTACTAAAATTTCAACATGGTTCTAGAATAAAACCACACAAAAGAAACTAAAGTATAATCTAATTTCACTTAAACGTGCAGCTCCAAAGTGAGGCCTTCATCATAATTCTCTGGTCCTGTTCTGTATTGCAACTTATAAAGTTCAAATATAATTTTCTCAGAAAACAATCTGAAAGGGAAAAAGTCTCAAAAAGGAAAACTTCTGATAAGAAAACAAAAAGTACCTCTTCATCCAATTCTTTCATTATCTTGTCGAGTTTTATGTTTGAAGTTCTGTAAAAGCAAAAGCAATATAGATTATAGATATATTTACTTTTTATAGCTTGGGGTGAAACACCACATTCCTTACTTTTCCATTTAGCTAATATTTCTTAACCTTTCTTGTGTGTACTGTGGATCCCTTTGGCAGTCAGTCTGGTGAAGCCTATGACATTTTCTCAGAATAATATTTTAAGAGCATAAAATAAAATACATAGGATTAAAAGAAACCAAAATTATACTGAAATACAGTCATAACCTTTTTTTAAAAAAGTATGATTCACTAATATATGCATTTTATTAATATATTAAATAAGATCTAGCAGCAGTAATTTTAAAGTAGTAATGAGCATAAACGGTATTTAGAGATAAATAACAACTGCATTCTAAGATAATATTTGTGATTTCTATTGGTAATAAAAAATTCACAGCTACTGCTAATAACTGTGGATTATTCACTGTGTTCATAATTAAAGAAAATGCTGAATTTCAGCTAAAGGTTACAGAAAAGATTCACTTCTGTCACCCAAGTTTAAGGACCTTGAATTCCATCCATGGATGCTTTAGGAGAGGTCTATGGATTCTAGATTAAGGATCCCTGAATTCCCTCATGCAATACTTGCTACTACACAAAGATTAACCATTTAACCTTTAATATAAGAGTAAGTAAATGAAGGGAAAGGTGGCATATATAAAGCAGTAAATGCACCACTTGGCAACTTGGGCAAAAATCTGAGATAAACTGAAAGTGTATTATTATCTCCATCACAATTCATTTTTGGGGCTCTAAACCTATTTCTGAGCTTCAAATCTGTACATGCAATGTTTCACATGGATGTCTTACCAAATAGCTCATTCAGCATGTCCAAAGCTAAATGAATTCCCTCTGCCCAGCGACCCCTCCCACAATACCAATCTGCTTCTCTTCTCCTGTCCCAAGTAAAGCAGTCCCCCTGGGAATCCTCCTTGACTCATCTTCCTCTCTCATTCTCATTTAGGTGAATAAATGTCAAATGCTGTGTAATTAACCAGGGAGTTCTTTTTTAAAAGCAAATTTGATCTTTTGTTTTACTTTTAAGTTTAATAACTTTTAATGTTTTTTCATCACCCTTAGGATAAATCCCAAATTTCTTAGCTTTTCAAAGACAGAGTGTTTTAAGATCTAGACTCTGTCGACCTTCCCAGTTTCATATCAGGCCATCCCACCACCACACACACACCCATTTTCGTATGATTATTGGCCACTTTGGCCACTCTTATTTCCTCCTTAAATTGATCCCTACCACCACCACTACCACTAATTTGTCATTTGCCTTTTAATTTTAATAGAAACTGCTCAACATTTATGTAATAATATCTATCCATTTCCTCTCCTTATTTCCATGTTTTATACCTAGAAATTCCTTCCAAATACTGGGCTCAGTTAATTATTTCCTTAAAGTGCTTTTCTAAAAAAAGCTTATATTAGATGCTTAACTATTTAATCTATAAGGAACTGTAGGTAGTGAGCAATTTACTTGTTTCCTCTCCCCCACTCACAAAATTGCCAATTTTCTCAATTCCATTTTTTTGAATACTTAATCTGTTTTTCATTTATTCAATACTATCTACTAACAATATAATAAAGTGTTATTGTTTGTAATTAATAAGTAACTAAGCATTATGCTAGGTTATTTTAAATTATCTTGATCATTTTATATTTTCATAAATATATATGCTCTTATTAAATTTAGACTCATAGGAAAAAAATACTGCTATAGCGAATCATAGTGGAAATTAAAAGAGTGTCTGCACCAAAAATTTAGTGAATTTTAATCTTCAAAACAGCTACACTTTAGAACGCATCTTATTTAATGTAAACTAATTTTCCCTTTCTGTCAGCTAATTAAAATGTGAGACAAAATCAATAAACTGGCATTAAGTGAATATTCTTCACTGAATGTATATCAATAGCAATCTTTACATCTCTGCCTTACTTCCATCTACTTTCAAGGGTTTATAGAGTACAAGTTTTAAAATCAGCATTTGCTATACAACTTTTAATGTGAAAAACATAAAGTATATTCTCACCTGCACTTCTGCTCCATTTCATCTTTTAATTGCATTTCATTATGCAACTGTTCTTCCAGCTTATAAATTGTTTTTTGCAAATTTTCCTGCTTTAATTAAAAACAACAAAAACTTATTCTAGTAAGAATATTCATAGAGAATTTTAAAATAGCAAGTTTATATTACCATTTTATACCTGTTTACAAGGGAATTATCTGATCCAATCTTACCTTTTTCCTTTCTATCTGAAATTTTTATTATTAATTTTTTTTTTTTTTTGCGGTACGTGGGCCTCTCACTGTTGTGGCCTCTCCCGTTGCGGAGCACAGCCTCCGGACGCGCAGGCTCAGCGGCCATGGCTCACGGGTCCAGCCGCTCCGCGGCATGTGGGATCTTCCCGGACGGGGGCACGAACCCATGTCCCCTGCATCGGCAGGCGGACTCTCAACTACTGTGCCACCAGGGAAGCCCTTTATTATTAATTTAACAAGCATTTTTTTTCCAACACCTACTAATATGTCAGGTGCTGTGGTAGGCATTAGTAACACAAAAATTAAAAGATTTGGTCCCCGTTCTCATAAAGCTAATAGTTCGATAGTGGGGCACAGGGGAATAGGAGGGTGAAAAGAACCTACAATAACCCAGACATATACACAAAATATTATAATATAATGTGGTAGGTACTAATAAAATTATATATAAGGTGTACTGAAGAAGAGAAGAGGTCACATCTAATTCTACCTTGAAGATGGAATGTCTGAAATGAGACCTATAAGAGGTATTTACCAAGCAGAGGAAGTGAAAGAAGGAATGCATTTTAGCTAAAATGAATGAGTCCAAAAGTAGAGAGAAAGAAAATATGATTGGAAAATGGGAAGAAATCAACTCTAGGCAGAGCAAAGAACATAACAGGGAGAACAAATCACATAAAATCTGAAAGGGCAAGTGGGACTATCATCCTTGTATGCAGAAAAGGAGTTGGGCACTTTAACCTATAAACACTTTAAAAGGGGAAATGACAGAGTATTGGCATTTTAGAAACATCACTTCGGTAATAAGGTGAATAGGTTAGAGAGCAGAGAAATTCTAGGCTAAACAACCAATTAATAGACAGTTCAGGCAAAAAGAGTATACAGGTGTGATATAAGGCAGAAGCTGTAGAAATGAAGAGGAAATGGATAACTGTGTCAGTCAAAAGGCAGAATTTATAACCCAGCAACTGATCAGAAGTAAGAACAGAGTAGCAAAAGATGGGTGACACAAAAAGAACTGCTGGTGAGGGGATGGAGAGAGGAGAAGTGTGAGTTAGGCTTTGGCCTAGGTTGAAGTGTCTGAAAGATGTGCAGGAAGAGAAGTCCAATCAGAGAGGGAGAAAAGATTCGGGTATGTTGTCCAGAGGAGCAAGCTAGACACACATGAGATTAACTACAGAAAATGAGCAGAGAGCCAAGATCAGAACTATCTTGAGAAACATTTAATAATTATGGGGTTGGGGGGAGAGAGAAAGGGAGGAGATCCTGCAAAGAGGACTGAAAATAAAATCCAGAGGTAGAAAAAGAAGGAAATAATGAGAACATGAACGTTCTTCAAGTTCCAAGGAGGAAGGACTGGTCAGTGTCAAATGCAGCAAAAAGAAAAATAAGATACGGAATGAAAAATATTCATCATATTTGGCAACTGCAAAGTTGTTCACTAGCATCTCTGCTAGAAGGCTTTCAGGGAAGAGTTGAAAATTAAATTAGTTGATTTTTGTACTTAGTTCTAGGTTAACAGAAAGAGTAGGCACACAAGCGTTTTCTTCTTCCCCTGTGATCTTAACCAGAGCAAAAGATAAAAGCCACTGATAGAAACTTATGGCAGTCACCATTGAACAAGATCAGCCCAAAGAAAACAGGATTCCACTGAATTATTTTTTAAGTCCTAATGTAGCTCTAAACTTACAGGTAAGTAATACAGTCAGAGTGGGGTTACAGCAGCTCCTTATTGTCACCATCTCCAGGTCAAATGTGCTTTAATTTTGAAGATTTTTGAGCCCCTATTAGCTATATAATTTGGCAAATAGCTCTAATGGGATGAGAATTTAAAAGAGAAAAATGGCCATAACAGCTAACCAGTACTCGCATAGTTCATTCCCCTTTTTCTCACTTTTCCTTCCCACCATATGTTCTCTCACATTTAAGAGTAAATATATGAAGGAGAAAGAAGAATTCTGTTAGCTTTTAAAAATGATTGCTGCCTACACCTCATCTCAGTTACAAATATGGAGGCTATAGCACACAAAGAGCTCAAAGAATGCTCTGAGGATGGCCAGATAATTATTTCTGGTATATTTAAGAAAAGTCCTGGTTAACCCAAAAGGACCTTCTCAATGTAAGCAATTAAAAAATATTTTAATCCTCTGTCTCATGAACATGAGCTGTTCTAACAATAAAAAGAACTCATGTCTCTAATATTCACTTCTTACAGGAATTCACTTTTCAGTGGTCAAATTAGAAGATGCTCACTGTACTAGTTATTCTCCATTTGCCACCTCTCCCTTCCAGCCTTGAAGACCCATCCTCTGACCTTCTCTGCCTTCAAATTTACAGAGTGCATTGACTGGGCTCTGCTGTCCTATGATTTTAAGCTTCGTTTCAGCATTCAGGAGACACCAGCCGAAAATCAGTTGGGAGAAATGAAATATCCGTTCTCCCCACACTCTTCTTGCCTTACCATGGCTCTGGCAGTGCTCTATGTTCTATGCTCCTCTTTCATGATTCTATGCATTCTCTCTGAGATGTGGTCTCAAGATTTGTCTATCCTTGTCCCTTCAGACTAAGGGAAATGGCTTCCCACTGCTGTCAATCAATGGCTGCTTTAGCTCTCTTTATTTATTGCTCCCCTTGATCCTATGCACAGCACCATTAATAGTCCCTTCATTAAACTCTCTTCGTTTAATAAATAAACAAAATGTGGTATATGCATATAACAGAATATATTAAGCCTTAAAAAGGAATGAAATTCTGATACATGCTACAACATGCCTGAGCCTTAAGGACATTAAGAAAAATAAGCCAATCACAAAAAGTCAAATACTGTATGATTTCACTTACATGAGGTACCTAGAATAGTCAAATTCACAGAGACAGAAAGTAAGGATAATAGTTAATAGGGGTTGAAGGGAGAGTGGAATGCAGACTTTAATGGGCACAAAATTTTAGTCTGGGATGAAGAAAAAGTTCTGGAGATGATGGTGGTGATGACTGCACAACAACGTGAGGGTGCTTAATGTCACTGAACCGTACACATAAAAATGGTAAAATGGTAAATTTTGCGTTATGTAAATTTTAGCACATACACACAACAAAAGCTCTCATTTAAATCTTTTGAATGTGCCATCTGTTTCCCTGTCAAGACTCTTACTGATACACTGATTTATCATAAATTCCTAATTCCAAAGACTAAAAAGACCACCACTGTCAATCTGTGTAGCAATGTATAGTTTACTAACTGCCTCCACATATAATATCCCATTTGATATTCAGGTAAGAAATCAAACAGGAGAGGAAACAGTAGATAAAAAGTGCTATAAAAATTTTAAATCACTAACTACATTTTCTGAAGCAATGCATATTTACTTAGTATCATGCATACAAAATACATTATCCACAAAACAACTTTTAAAATAATAACAATAAGAAAATACCTACCAAGCTTTTATCCACATTAGAGCTAGTTCTGTTTTCATTAGGATTTGCTGAAGATAAGTATCTAGGAAGAAAATAGTTTTTAAAAGAAAACAAAAAACTCTTTAATATCTAGTAACAACCAGTAACAAATACTATATGCCTATCTTTTGTACTTGCTCTGCTTTTAAAAATTGAGTGCAGGTTCTTAATTCTTTATTTTAGAAACATAACACAGAAATGATACATATATTAAATAAAACCCCCAGTTAGGTCTGAAGCAGCACTCTGTAATCATATACCTTAATATTCCTGCAGCAAAATATATGAATATTCTACCAAAGAGAATAAATAAAAACCATAAAATAGTCTCAACTTAGTTCAGATTAGGTTTTTGGCCATGAGAGCAGGTTATGGCAGGTTTTGCCACCAAACAAATCACTGAAAAACTTTTAGTTTTTAGAGCTTTTGGATTTAGAATCAGGAATAAAGAATTGTTGACTTCTACAGACATCTGCACAATTCCTCCCCACTGCCCCCAATTATCCTTCAGTCAAGAATGATATTGCCGGGGAGTTCCCTGGCAGTCCAGTGGTTAGGATTCAGCGCTTTCACTGCCGTGGCCCAGGTTCAATCCCTGGTCAAGGAACTAAGGTCCCGTAAGCTGCGTGGCATGGCCACAAAGAATGATATTGCTTTTCTGGGCAAAAAAGTTAAGAGTTTTTGTGTAAGTGGTTGAAATAACAGAACCAAAGTTCTGAAGATGTCCTGCTAATCTTCTGTGACTCTAAGCCTTGCAGAGTTTGTTAAATTCAATATAAAGTTAGAATTACATACAAATACAAGGTATTAGTGATCTTTAGAGGTCTTCTTTAGACATCTTATCAGATTACCAAACAGATATAAACAGATCATATAAAAAATTTTTCTACACAATCAAATGTTAGGTAAAGGTAAGATACTTCTGCTACTTCCTTTACCATCCTACGATTACCACTATTACTACATCTACATCACCACTACAGTTACCACCTTGGTTAATCAGTAGAGCTCCCTCAAAAAGAGATCAAATAGCTACAGTATACTTAACAGCTGTTATGGGGCAGTTGTTAACACACTAGAAATTATTAATTCATAGTGAAAAACAGAAGATAATCAAGTGTCCTTTAAGTACCATGAAACATATATATAGCAGTGCTCTAAAAGAAACAGCAGGAAAATATGTCATTTCCCATGTTTCTCTTGGAAAATTATTCAGATCAACCACAGAATCAAATATTCAGGAGACAATAACAAGGGCTATGTAGCAGGTTTGTAGAGAAAAGGTCCCATATAACAAATGACAACTCCTATAGTGCAATTTAATTCCATTGACTATAAAGTGCCTCAGAAATTCAGTATGAGATTCTGCATTATGTGATATAAATAAAAGCATACAGCAACACCAGTAGAATCTGAATTAGATAGATCAGACTACTTGATCTCTAATTTATCTTCTAAATATAATATGCTATATAAGTAAAGTTTATGTTTAGCCTTCTGCAAAGTTAGTAACATATTCAGAGAATTCCTGTTTTCTAAGCTTGAACTGAATTACCCTCATAAAAAGTTATGACTAAAATAACAAGATGCTTCACTTTAAAAGGTTAGCTATAATAACCTCAAATTTAATCATTACTGCAAGCAATTCAAATATCTAATACCATTCTAATGGAGTATAATTTGATTAGAGATACATATTTTAAAACAAATTTATCAAGTAGATTTAACACACCCAGTTAATGGTGCATATAGTTCACTTTTATATATTGGTATGGTATTTTGTTTAGAGTTCTGTCGTGTAGTACTTGCCAACCTACATTGTACAACTTATCCATTTCCTCACTAGGATATGAGCATCTCAAAAGAAGATAATTATATCTTATTAATCCTTCTCCCTGCACCTTGGTGCTTAGTATATACCTGACAAAGAGTAGGTTGTCAAACATGTCTGTTGAATGAATGAATGAAAATAATGTTAAATGTTTAACTTGGATCTGAAGTCCATTAGAAAAGACTGAAACTAATATTAATTCATACTAATGATAAAAGTAACTAACACTGAGTGCTTACTCCATGCAAAGCATTGTTCTAAGTGTTTTACTGTGTTTTGACTTACTTAACCCTTATAACAACCCTGAGACACATATTGTTATTATTATCCCCGTCATCCCTATTTTTGAGGAAATGGAGGCATAAAAAAGATGAAAGTTATTTGCCCAAGGTCACAAGGCCTTACATGATGTAAAACATAATTCATTTAGTAGTTTTAGGGAGGAATCACTTAATTTTTGAAGAACTGAAAATTATAGGCCTTTCATAACATCAATATAGTGATGATAATGCTAGAAAACTGTATGTTGTTCCAAAATGTATTATAAAACCAGAACTCTTCGGATAACACGATTAACCAAAATATCAGTATTAAGAGAATCTCTTGACCTATTAATTGTTGTAACTTGAAGATATATAGGGTATCATTCAGCAAAGAATTTCTGAAAAACAATATCCTGAGCATGGATGAGTCTGAAAGATATTAAATATGAAATTAGAAATCTAATGCACTGTTGAAAAGTGGCATATTAATATATTTCTTTATATATCATTAAATCTACTTTATTATTATTATTATTATTTTTTGCAGTACGCGGGCCTCTCACTGTTGTGGCCTCTCCCGTTGTGGAGCACAGGCTCTGGACGCACAGGCTCAGCGGCCATGGTTCACGGGCCCAGCCGCTCCGTGGCATGTGGGATCTTCCCGGACTGGAGCACGAACCCATGTCCCCTGCATCGGCAGGCGGACTCTCAACCACTGCACCACCAGGGAAGCACAAATCTACTTTAAATGTTCTTAAAGTGATTTTTAGATATCCCTAAGAAAATAACATGACTACAACAAAGTCAGTACCTACCCCAAATATCAATGTGTAGCATACTTACCTATGATTGCTATAATACGTAAATCCTACAAAGGGTAGTTGATTGCCAACAAAAGCTTTAGGTATAGGGAATGTTTCTTCATCTCCTTTATCTTCTTCCAAGTCATCAAAGTTACTTGTGTCAATGTCACTACTTAAATCAGGTACAACTGGCGCTACAGCTAAAAACAGAAACAAAATTGAAGCAATGATTCTGTACCAACTACTAATGACTTCCTACATACAAATAACTTGTGAACCACAAATTCCAAATGGGTTGAACCCTATTCCAGTAAGCTTTATTAGGATTATTAATCAACAGGTATTGATCATTAATTATGTAATTCGTGAACCAATTATCTTCAAAGTCACCTATAATTATCATCTATACCGCCAGTTTAATTTGAATATTACAAGTCAAGTATTATTAAGGTTTTAAAATACATTGTAGTATAAGATGTGCAAAAGCAGTTAGGACTACAGAAAAGACTTTTCAGAAACTACAGCATGACAAATCGCACTCAAAGTTGATTAGTTTTAAATGCAGTATTTTGCCCATTAATCTGTTCTACAGCAAACTAGAAATCAAAGTTATCTTAGTGGTCCTGGGTATAATAATTTGTTACTGAAATATTTTTACTCATCTAAAATCTAGATGATCAGTATTCCCCTCCCCCCGACTCAATATCTCTGTAAGAGCAAAGTATTGTTTTTAATTGAAGTTGATTTACAATACTGTGTTAGTTTCAGGTGTATAGCTAAGTGATTCGGTTATATGTATGTGTATATATATGTATATAGACGTGTATTTTTGTTTTTTTCAGATTCCTTTCCATTATAGGTTATTATAAAATACTGAATTAGAGCAAAGTATTTTGAATTATATTTTCAGACTAGTTGCCTTCCCTAAATTAAGTGATTAAGGGACAACTGAGTGAACTATTTATGAAATGGCTATTGGGAAAAGAGAGCAGGGATATAAAACCTTAACACAGAATCTTCAAGAGTTTTAAACTTGATTGGGAGCAAGACCCACACATACTTAATAACATAAAACTGTATGTGGCAATGCAAATCTTCATGACACAGAAGAAAATACCATATGAAACTAGAACTACTAATATCTTCTTTTGGAGCTTAAATATGCTATAGAAAGTACACCTAAAAATAAATTTCAGGAAAAAAGTTTTTTAAAGATACAGGAGTATAATAAAACATCACTGAAATTTTATCATCAAAATATTCAATAATTATTTTTGATACAATCATCTCATGTTCCTTTAGAGAAAAAGATAAAGAAGAGTAAACAAACAAAAACTAACTGACCTGATTTTACAATCTTAATTTCTTATATAAAGGAATCACGGTTCTATTGAATTGTCTGGGTATTCCAGGCAAGAAATAACTATTGTTGTGCATCTCATATACAGTGAACTATCAGATAAATTTGGGAATGAAACAACACATTTAACCAAAAGAAGCTGTAGTACTAACAGCGAATGAGAAAAGAGTTTTTCCACCATCTTCTTTCCTTAATGGCCAAGAGAACTGCCCAACTAGATGATTCTAGCTTCCTGATCTTAATTGACTAATTTGTAAAATGAGGGGAAAAAAGGGTTGTCGCTCCTTGTGAAGTACATGGTCTTGGCACAAATTTTACCTTAAAACAGTGGTTCTCAATCAGGGACAGTTTTGGCCCCTCGGGGATATTCAGCAATGTCTGAATATGTCAGAAATGTCTGGGTACATTCTTTTGTTGTCATAACTGTAGGAGGGATGCTACTGACATCTGGTGGGTAGAGACCAGGGATACTGCTAAACATCCTACAATGTTCAGGACAACAGATACGAGAAAGATTTCTCTGGTCTAGTGTTGAGGCTGAGAAATCCTGCTTTAAAATGATCATAGAAGATAGATTTTAAAAGGAAGCAGAGCAAGTTTTGGTGCATTTTCTCTTGCTGTTTCAGATGGACCTAGTCTTTTTATAGATGACATACCATCTCAGAGTAGTTTTAAAATGAGACAAGTATGGGATGCAAGTATGGGAAATCCCGGGAGAATTATAAAAGTAATTATTTCTGCTTCTAAATTAAGATGTTTAGGCTTTACATAATACCATATAATCATGCCAGAACTAATAAATAAAGAAGGATAAATTTAGCTTTACTGAATTACCATCAATATATACAGTGTTCCATTTATTAAAAATTTACCTTTCAATAAATAACTGGTAATATAGGAATCATGTTCCATAAAAAAGAATCCAACTGATGTCACCAAAAATGGCAGAAGAGGGAGCTCTAAGAAGCTGCCCTTCCATTGAAGTAACTAACCATTAAGCTTACAAAACTATCAGGAACAACATTTTTGGAACTCTGAAATCTAAGAAAAAACTTAAAACAAGCAAGGAAACGTTCAATGAAGAAATAGGGTGCTAAATTGTGGCATTTAAGGAGATGTTTGTCACTGGCTGACTGCTGAGATAATGGAAAGGGGACTTAAATGAACACACACAAGGAATACAGACTTCATAAGAATAGTTCCAAAAAGTCACTAAACAAACGGATGACTGGAGCCCACAATAAGCTGTTGCTTGCAAATTCTACAAGGAGGGAATTCTGATTTCCAGAGTTACAACATTAGTGTTCAATATGTCCAGTTCACAACAAAAAATTACAAAGCATGTAAAAAAAAAACAAAACAGGAAAAGTATGGCCCACTTACAGGGAATAAAGAAAACAACAGAAAACCTCACTGGGGAAACCCAGACATTGGTTTTACAAAACAAAGACTTTAAATGTCTTAAACGTGCTCAAACAGCTAAAGGAAACCAAGGACAAAGAACTAAAGGAAACCAGGAGTATGATACCTTAACAAATAGAATATATTAATAAAAAGACAGAAAAAAGAACCAAATGTAAATTCTGGCACTGAAACGTACAAAAGCTGAAACTAAAAATGCGCTAGAGAGGTTCAACACCAGATTTGAGCAGGCTGAAGAACCGGCGAACTCAAAGATAGGACAACTGAAATTATCAAGTATGAGGAACAGAAAGAAGAAGTGAATGGAACCTAAGGGGCTTCTGGGACACCATAAAGTAGACCAACATATACATTACAGGAGTCCCAGGAAAGGATAGAAAGGGGCAGAAAGAATATTTAAAGAAAGAATTGCTGAAAATGACCAAATTTAATGGAATATATATATCTATACATCCAAGAAGCTCAATGAACTCCAAGTAAGAACTCAGATGCACACCAGGACACATTATAATAAACTTTCAAAAGACAAAGACAGAGAGAATATTGAAAGCAACAACAGAGAAGCAACTCTTCACATACAATGGATCCTCAATAAGATTAACAGCCAATTTCTAAGCAGAAACCTTTAAGGCCAGAATGTAGTGGAATGACATTTAAAGTGCTGAGGGAATTCCCTGGCAGTCCAGTGGTTAAGGTTTCATGCTTCCATTGAAGGGGGAATGGGTTCAATCCCTGGTTGGGGAACTAGGATCCTGCACAATGTGCAACTCAGCCAAAAAAATGATAGTAATAAAGTGCTGAAAGAAAACAACTCTCAACTAAGAATTCTATAACTGGCAAAATTATTCTTCAAAAATGAAGAAGAAATTAAGAGATCCCCAAGTAAAGAAAAGCTGAGAGTTTGCTACTAGGAAACCTGTCCTATAAGAAATGTTTTTAAAGGGAGTCTTCCAGGTTGAAATGAAAGGATACTAGACACTATCTTGAAGCCTTATGAAGAAATAAAGAACACTGGTAAAGATAACTACATAGGTAAATGTAAAACCCAACTTTATTGTAATTTTGTTTTGTAACTCTACTCCTCCCCACATACGATTTAAAAGACAAATGCACAAAACAATTATAAATCTATGTTAATAAGCACACAATATATAAAGATGTAATTTGTGACAATAACACTAAAGGGAGGGAATGGATTTGCATAGGAGCAGTTTTTATTGCTACTGACAGTAAACTGTATCAGTTCAACCTAGATTGTATCAAGTTAGGGTGTTAAATGCAATGGCCAGAGTAATCACTATAAGAAAATGACTAAATAATATGCAAAAAAAGAAATGAAAGGGGAATCAAAACAGTCAACTAGAAAAGGTAATCTATTAAACAAAAGAAGGCAATAATATAAGAATTGAGGAACAAAAAGAAAAAATAAGACACAGAAAACAAATAGGACAATGACAGAAGTCTTTCTGTATTCACTTTACATTTAAATGAATTAAATAAGCTCACTCATTAAACGGTAGAGATTGGAAAAATGGATTAAAAATTGATCCAATTATATGTGCTGTACAGAGACTCACTTTAGATCCACAGACATAAACAGGTTAAAAGAAAAGGATGGAAAAAGATATTCTACAGATAAACGAGCTGAGGTAGCTATACTAACACCAGACAAAACAGACTTTAAGTCAAAAATGGTTAAAATAAAGACACTGTATACATATATTTTACTGAAGTATAGTTGACTTACAATGTTGTATTAGTTTCAGGTGTACAGCAAAGTGATTCAGTTATATATATATATATATATATATATATATGTGTATATATATATTCTTTTTCAGATTCTTTTCTATTATAGGTTATTACAAAATATTGAGTATATAGTTCCCTGTGCTATATAGTAGGTCCTTGTTGGTTATCTATTTTATATACAGTAGTGTGTATATGTTAATCGCAAACTCCTAATTTATCCCTCC
The DNA here is from genome assembly GCF_008692025.1 of Phocoena sinus. Lineage (NCBI taxonomy): Eukaryota > Metazoa > Chordata > Mammalia > Artiodactyla > Phocoenidae > Phocoena > Phocoena sinus. Next base: position 52,260,730 of record NC_045776.1, on the reverse strand, counting down.
CCCATCTTTCCCTTTGATAACCATAAGTTTGTTTTCTATGTCTGTGGATTTATTTCTGTTTTGTATATATGTTCATTTGTATCATTTTTAATTTTTAGATTCTACATATAAGCAATATCATATATTTGTCTTTGGCTTACTTCACTTAGTATGATAATCTCTAGGTCTATCCATGTTGCTGCAAAAGGCATTGTTTCTTTTTTTTATGGCTGAGTAATATTCCATTGTATATACACCACGTCTTCTTTATCCATTCATCTGTTGATGGACACTTAGGTTGCTTCCATGCCTTGGCTACTGTAAATAGTGCTACAATGAACACTGAGGTGCATGTATCTTTTTGAATTAGAGTTTTCCCTGGATATATGCCCAGGAGTGGGATTGCTGGGATCATATGGTAGCTCTGTTTTTAGTTTTTTAAGGAACCTCCATACTGTTCTTCATAGTGGCTGCACCAATTTACATTCCCATCAACAGTGTAGGAGGGTTCCTTTTTCTCCATACCCTCTCCAGCATTTATTTGTAGACTTTTTTGACAACAGCCATTCTGACCAGTGTGAGGTGAAGACATTGCATACTGATGATACTGATAAAAGGGTCAGTCAATTCATCAAGAAGCTACAACAATGATAAACATATATGCATACAACAACACAGCTCCAAATATATATATATATACATATATGACATAAAAGAAACAGTTCTAATAGAGTCCTCAATAATCCACTTTCAATAGTGGACAAAAAATCTAAACAGAAGATGAATAAGAAAATAGAGGACTTGAATAACACCATAAACCAAATAGATGTAACAGATATACTAAGCACAATCCAAGACCAACAGCAGAATACACATTTTTCTCAAGTGCACGTGGGACTTCTCCAGGACAGACTATATGCTAGTTCAAAAGACAACTTAATACATTTAAAGAGACGGAAATTCTGCAAAGTATTTTCTCCAACCACAATGGAATGAAACAAGAAGTCAATAATAGAAGGAAAATTAGAAGTTTCACAAGTATGTGGAAAATTAAAGTGTTCTCTTAAACAATGAGTCACAGAAGAAATCAAAAAAGAGACTAGAGAAAATGCTCTGAGATGAAAGAAAGTGAAAACAACATACCAAAACTCATGGGATTCAGTGAAAGCAGTACTTAGGGGAAAACTTTAGTTGTAAATGCCTATATTATTAAAAAAGAAAGATGTCAATTCAACAACCCAGACTGACACCCTAAGAAACTAGAAAAAGAAAAGCAAACCAAGCCCAAAGCTAGAGGAAGGAAAGAAATAATAAAGACTAAAATTCAGGTAAGCAAAATATATAATAGAAAATAAATAGTGAATATTAACAAATAATTGGTTCTTTAAAAAGATCAAACTGGCAAATCTTACTAAACCAAGAAAAAAAGAGAAGACACAGGAATAACTAAAATCAGAAATGAAAGTGGGGACATAACTACCAACCTTCTACAAATAAAAAGGATAAAACTAAAAACTATGAACAATTGTATACCAACATATTAGATAACCTAGATGAAATGACAAATTCCTAGAAACACACAAACTATCAAAACTTATTTGAAAAAGAAAATTTGAATAAACCTACAGTAAGAGATTTAATCAGTAATAAAAAATGTCCCAACAAAGAAAAAAGTCCAAGACAAGATGATTTCACAATCGAATTCTACCAAACATATAAAGAAGAATTAATGCCAATCCTCACAATCTTCCAAAAAACAGAAGAGGATAAAACATTTCCTAATTCATCCCATGAGGCCAGAATTACTCTGACACCAAAGCCAACCAAGACACCACAAGAAAAAAAAAAAAACACAAACCAATATCCCCAGATGCAAAAATCTTCAACAAAATACTAGCAAACTGAATGCAGCAGCATATTAAAAGGGTTATAAACTATGATCAAATGGGATATATTCCAGGGTGGCTCACCGCATGAAAGTCAATCAGTGTAATACATCACATCAATAGAACGAAGGAAAAAACCCCACATGATCATTTCAAATAACACATAAATGGCGTTTTACAAAATCCAACACCCTTTCATGATAAAAACAATCAGTCAACAAGGCACAGAAGAGAACTTCCTCAACATAATAAAGGGCATTAATGAAAAACCCATAGCCAACATCATATACAGTGGGGAAAGACTGAAAGCCTTCCCCCTATGATCAGGAACAAGACAAGGAACGATGCCCAATTTCACTACTACTATTCAACTATGTACTGGAAGTTATAATCAGAGCAAATAGGCAAGAAAATAAAATAAAAGGCAGCCAAATTGGAAACACATTCAACATAACTGTTACAAAAATTCCACTGTCCTTTTTTGTAGGAATGGAAAAACCCTTTCTAAAGTTCATATGGAATCTCAAGGGATCCCAAATACAGGCATAAATCGGAGATATTGTGAGTTCAGTTCCAGACCACAGCAAAAAAGAAATTAGAGCAATAAAGCAAGTCACACAAATTTTTTGGCTTCCCAGTGTGTAAAAATGTTAACACTATACTGTAGCCTATTAAGTGTGCAATAGCATTATGTTTTTTAAAATATTAAAATCTTAATTTAAAATTAAGACCTTAATTTTATTGCTAAAAAATGCTGACCATCATATGACCACACAGGGTTGCCATAAACCTTAAATTTACAAATAACTGCAATATCTGTAAAAGCACAATAAAGTGAGGTATGCCTGTAAACAAAACAATCTTGAAAAAGAAGAACAAAGTTAGAAAAGTCACACTTTCTTATTTCAAAGCCTACTACAAAGCTACCACAATCAAAACAGTAGCATAAAGACAGACATATATAGATCAATGGAATACAATAGAGAGCTCAGAGATAAACCCTGGTATTTATATGGTCAAATGTTTTTTGACAAGGGTACCAAGACCATTTAAGGAGAAAAGGACAGTCTTTTCAACAAATGGTGCTGGGAAAACTGGATAACTACATGCAAAAGAATGAAATTGGACTCTTATCTTACACTATATACAAAAATTAACTCAAAAGAATGGAAAGCAATGACTCCAACAGACATTTGTATATCAATGACCAGAGAAGCATTACTCACAATAGCTAAAAGGACAAGCATTCTGAGTACCAGTCAATAGATGAATGGATTAAAAAAAAAGTGGTATATACATACATGGAATATTATTCAGCCTTAAAATGGAATGAAATTCTGATGCATACTATGACATGGATGAACCTTGAAGACATGCTAAGTGAAATGTCAATCTCAAAAAGACAAAGATTGTGTGAATCTACTTATTTGAGGTGGCCAGAACAGTCAAATTCATAGAGAAAAAAAGTAGAATAGTGGTTACTGGGGGGTTGGGGTAAGGGGAGAATGGAGACTTATGGTTCAATGTGTTACAGAGATTTAATTTGGGGTGATGAAAAACTTCTGGAGATGGATGGTGGTGTGATTACACAGCAATCTGAAGGTGCTTAATGCTACTGAACCGTGCACTTAAAATGGTAAATTTTATGATATATATCCTTGAAAATAAAGAGATAATCTTTAAGTTTATTTGTTAAAAAAGAACCCAATATAATGCTGAGGAAGTCTAAACTCCTAAGCCCCTAAAACTGGCTAGCTCCTAAATTCTTTATCTATGAAGCCTACACTGATGATCTCTCTCATGAGAATGTAAAGTTCTAAGAGAGAACACCAGACTCAGTTGAACCACAGAACCCGAACTAGTATATATGTGCATATAATTAATTGTGTTTGTTTTTAACTAAACTGAAAACTCACCACATGATCTGACAGTTACCACTGTTACCATCTTAAGTGTCACCCATCAGCTAAAGGTGGATTAAGTAATGGTAATATCTTAGCTGAAGTGAGATCATGAATGGCAAAGTGTTTTACAAGTAACCACATATTATATTTAACACAGTATTATTAATAATGTTTTTATATGTAATAATTGTTATCATTTTGTTTTTCCTAAAATTTAACCACCAACAAGTGCCAATTCCCTACGTTTCTAGTCTGTATAATACTGAATAGTGGAAATCTTTAAATGATACATGGTATTTCACAAGATCAAAGATGCTAGAGTCAAACAGACTTAACCTGAGTCCTGACATTGTCATTTGCTAGCAGTATGATCTCTAGCAACCTATTTAGGTCTTTTCATTTCTTTTATCTTTAATCGCCTGTCATTTCTTTAATTCTATCCCAAATGCATGGAAAAAGTAATTTTACAATCTTAATACTTTGTGTCTCTAAATTAAGAGTAAATAAGATCAGGAAGCTCATGGAAATTCTGCCCCAAAAAATCAAGCTATTTTGTACCCTGCTCCCACACAGACAAGGAACAGATGATGGTGAAGACTGCCATTATAACTTGCAGACATATAAGTGGTAAAACTACCAAAAGAACTATTATTTGCAAAACAGTAAGAAATTTTGCCAAAGAAAATTGAAGAGGCAAAAAAAATTAAAAAGAATTATAACTTATATAATTTTTAAAAACTTGGCAGGTCAGAGAGGTCAGTTCAGAGTAAAAGTATTCTTGGTATTTTAGGGGTGGGAAGTAAAGAAGGGTAGGAAGAGGGAAAGGGAAGAGAACAATAAGTTCTACAGACTTTGATTTTTCTTTCTTTTTTTACAGTAAGCACAAAATAGGAGCTATCAGGATTAGAAAAAGCTCTCGAAATTTTAAGTACGTTAACTCTAAGCAGACTGTAGCAAAACCATAGATAACAATATAGATCTTAAAAAGATACAGAAATAACAATACTACTAATAAAACTACCTATTTATAGAAATTCTTTAAAGTTCATTTGACTTAAATCAATGACTTAATTCATTTTACTTACTTTTTCCATAAACATAAACAGTTATATCAAGGAGGTATAACAATATCAAAAATGCCACTGATTTGGATGCCACAGTTCCACTAGACTATGAGCTCCACAAGGCAAAGAACTTTTGCTGGTTTGTTTTCCTAATGTCTGAAATAGAGTATTGCTCAATATATAGTAGGTGTTCAATAATGTTTGCTGACTAGGTTGCCTCCTCTCCTAATTAATATCAATTTTCAATACACATATGTCTTCCCTACTTTTTTAGAATGATTTATCATATGGTTATTCTGTAGTTGTTTATGCATTGCTTTACTCTGAAAAAAGAAGCGACAGAAAAGATACTCGGTATTTTCTTCAGTCCTCTTTTAAATTTTCCTCAATTTACAATCATATCTGTATGTTTTCAGCCTTCTGAAACTTTACTAAAAGCATAACTCGAATAAAAACATAGTTTTTACTAAAAAAAAAAAAAAAAAAAAAACATAGTTTTTCAATGCAAACATTCATCATCTCACTCTACTCATCTCCGTCTTGCAACAGTTTCTCTTGAAATGTGAAGACAATAATCATGTCACATTTACTTATGAGGAAGAGGAAGTTTCTTATTTTCCAGTGTATACCTAACTGTTAATAAATTCTCCCACGGTGAGCCTGCTCCTGTAGCTTCTCCAGATAGCAGGTCATTCAGCGACATTCTCTGTAGCAGTGTAATTTCTTAATTTCCAGAATTTCTTATTTCCCCTTTTCCCTTCTTAGTCAATTTTATAGCTTAGTAGAATGTATGTACTGTACCTGAAGGCCATATAATAGTTTCTTTTAAAATATTTAACAAGGATACTTCACTAATATAGGCAAAGCTACATGATCTATTTCTTCAAAATTAGAAAGATTTTTCTCCCCTGAAGGAATCATCTCACACAATCTCAACTAGATAGGCAGATCTTAAGAGGAATACCTAATTTGTATCTGTTTCTAAAACAGCTGAGTTCATTTTATTATGGTCATTGCTGTTGCTACAGCAGGAAGTTAGGGGCTGGTATACACTATCCTTTCTCTGCTAAGTGAAAAGGGAAACAATTCCTGAGACTTCAGCAAGGGAAAGATGAATTCTTGGCCTCCCAAATACACAAAGATGGTGGGAACCTTTGGTGCCATTATGACTTTGATTCAGCTACGTTAAGCAAAGTTTTCTTCAAATCATCGTAATTTTAACTCTTTTTAAAATAGAGAATATTCTAAACTGACTGAAAATTAACTTTTTGCACACTACAATTTTTTATTTCTGGATTTCAAGCTGCAAGTCTGATGGAATCAAGCATACCATAATTTCTTATATCCTCACAGAAATTAAACTGCGATAGAACCTCCTTATATTTTAGGTTTTAGTAAGAACAAGAGAATAACTTTTTTTTCACAAGAAATATTACCTCTTAATTATTGACTTCCTCTACAAAGAGATACTAAAGTCTAAACAGACAGCAATTCAACAAAGATCAAATATCACATTATGCCTGCTGAGCCCAACTCCATTACATGTACATAGTACTTCATCTTGATATATTGAATGGGACATCAGAGAAGGAGCAGTATAATTTTCCTAATATTATCAAATATTCTCTCTTTAACTAGGTTAGGACAATATTTATATAGTATTTGTATACTCTGGATTTTCATCAGATATATACATATGTTAGGAAGGCAGTTCCAACAGACTATTTACCACAACTACTTTCAAATAGTACTGTAATGTGCAAGAGAAAATAACTTACTGTCTCGGAGTGTTTCCCAAGCCCACTGATCATTTTTGAAGAAGAGATGTCGTTTGATTTCTTCTACACCATTCCGCCCTAATCTCACCTCTCTGAATAGAAAGAGAAGGAGAAAAGTCATTAATCGTTTAAGATATTATATAGATACTATAACCTGTTCACATTTATTTGTGGGCATAATGCTAAATCTGTGCACAACGTTAGATACGATTTTATGTCACCTTGAAATTATACTGTCAGCATAATTTTGAGCTTACATAAAAAATAGGTTGAAGACTGAGAGTATTAAAGCATTTTTTCTAAAGAAAAAATACACACAAAATACAGATTTATTGATACTCCATGGCTTTTCTACTGACAACAAATATCCATCATCACCTTGCTTCATTAGCATAATTAATTTTCTTCATAGGTTTTTTTTTTTTTTTTTTTTTTTTTTTGGCTGTGTTGGGTCTTCGTTTCTGTGCGAGGGCTTTCTCTAGTTGCGGCAAGTGGGGGCCACTCCTCATCGCGCTGCGTGGGCCTCTCACTATCGTGGCCTCTCTTGCTGCGGAGCATAGGCTCCAGATGCGCAGGCTCATTAATTGTGGCTCACGGGCCTAGTTGCTCCGCGGCATGTGGGATCCTCCCAGACCAGGGCTCGAACCCTTGTCCCCTGCGTTGGCAGGCAGACTCTCAACCACTGCGCCACCAGGGAAGCCCCCATAGGTTTTTTAATAGTGGTAAAGTTAACACATGTTTTGAACTAACAACTTCACACCAGGAGCTAACAAAAACTCCAAAAGATGTTTTAAATATAAATTTTCCATTTTATTCTCTACTACATATTTCTGACCAACCAACAGAAACCAATGACAACTAATTCTTGACCCTACAACAAAATTGAGAGTTTTAATGGGACAAGCTACTGATCCTTGGCCTCTTCAATAGGCATAGAAAAAAAGTATTTTAAAATGTGCTGTTAGCTGAGTTGCAAAGGGGAACTTGGCACCTTTTGTTTTAGTAGAGTACTTATAAACAAAAATCCCAATTTTTTTCATGAGTTGAAAGATAAACTGCTTTAATCAAAGAGGAAATCAAAAAATACCTAAAAACAAATGACAATGAAAACACAACGACCCAAAACCTATGGGATGCAGCAAAAGCAGTTCTAAGAGGGAAGTTTCCAGCAATACAATCCTACCTCAAGAAACAAAAAACACCTCAAATAAACAACCTAACCTTACACCTAAAGCAATTAGAAAAAGAAGAACAAGAAAACCCCAAAGTTAGCAGAAGGAAAGAAATCATAAAGATCAGATCAGAAATAAATGAAAAAGAAATGAAGGAAATGATAGCAAAGATCAATAAAACTAAAAGCAGGTTTTTTGAGAAGATATACAAAATTGATAAACCATTAGCCAGACTCATTAAGAAAAAAAGGGAGAAGACTCAAATGAATAGAATTAGATATGAAAAAGGAGAAGTAACAACTGACACTGCAGAAATCCAAAGGATCATGAGAAATTACTACAAGCTATTATATGCCAATAAAATGGAAAACCTGGAAGAAATGGACAAATTCTTAGAAAACCTTCTTAGCACAACCTTCCGAAGCTGAACCAGGAAGAAATAGAAAATATAAACAGACCAACCACAAGCACTGAAAATTGAAACTGTGATTAAAAATCTTCCAACAAACAAAAGCCCAGGACAAGATGGCTTCACAGGCAAATTCTATCAAACATTTAGAGAAGAGCTAACACCTATCCTTCTCAAACTCTTCCATAATATAGCAGAGGGAGGAACACTCCCAAACTCATTCTACGAGGCCACCATCACCCTGATACCAAAACCAGACTAGGATGTCAAAAAAAAAGAAAACTACTGGCCAATATCACTGATGAACATAGATGTAAAAATCCTCAACAAAATACTAGCAAACAGAATCCAACAGCACATTAAAAGGATCATAAACCATGATCAAGTGGGTTTTTTCCCAGGAATGCAAGGATTCTTCAATATACGCAAACCAGTCAATGTGATAAACCTATTTACAAACTGAAGGAGAAAAACCATATGATCATCTCTCTAGATGCAGAAAAAACTTTTGACAAAATTCAATACCCATTTATGATAAAAACCCTGCAGAAAGTAGGCATAGAGGGAACTTACCTCAACATAATAAAGGCCATATATAACAAACCCACAGCCAACATCATTCTCCATGGTGAAAAACTGAAACCATTTCCACTACATCAGGAACAAGACAAGGTTGCCCACTCTCACCACTATTATTCAACATAGTTTTGGAAGTCCTAGCCACAGCAATCAGAGAAGGAAAGGAAATAAAAGGAATCTAAATCAGAAAAGAAAAAGTAAAACTGTCACTGTTTGCAGATGACATGATACTATACACAGAGAATCCTAAAGATACTACCAGAAAACTAGTAGAACTAATCAATGAATTTGGTAAAGTAGCAAGATACAAAATTAATGCACAGAATGCTTTAATTAATGCACATTAATGCATTCCTATACACTAATGATGAAAATTCTGAAAGAGAAATTAAGGAAACATTTCCATTTACCATTGCAACAAAAAGAACAAAATACCTAGGAATAAACCTACCTAAGGAGACAAAAGAACTGTATGCAGAAAACTATAAGACACTGATGAAAGAATTTAAAGATGATACAAACAGATGGAGAGATATACCATGTTCTTGGATTGGAAGAATCAACATTGTAAAAATGACTATACTACCCAAAGCAATCTACAGATTCAGTGCAATCCCTATAAAACTACCAATGGCATTTTTCACAGAACCAGAACAAAAAATTTCACAATTTGTATGGAAATACAAAAGACCCCAAACAGCCAAAGCAATCTTGAGAAAGAAAAACAGAGCTGGAGGAATCAGGCTCCTGGACTTCAGACTAAACTACAAAGCTACAGTAATCAAGACAGTATGGTACTGGCACAAAAAGAGAAATACAGATCAATGGAACAGGATAGAAAGCCCAGAGATAACCCCACGCACATATGGTCACCTTATTTTTGATAAAGGATGAAAGAGTATACAATGGAGAAAAGACAGCCTCTTCAATAGGTGGTGCTGGGAAAACTGGACAGCTCCATGTAAAAGAATGAAATTAGAACACTCCCTAACACCATACACAACAATAAACTCAAAATGGATTAAAGACCTAAGTGTAAGGCCAAACACTATAAAACTCTTAGAGGAAAATATAGGCAGAACACTCTATGACATAAATCACAGCAAGATCCTTTTTGACCCACCACCTAGAGAAATGGAAATAAAAACAAAAATAAACAAATGGGACCTAGCGAAATTTAAAAGCTTTTGCACAGCAAAAGAAAACATAAACAAGATGAAAAGACAACCCTCAGAATGGGAGAAAATATTTGTAAACAAAGCCACTGACAAAGGATTAATCTCCAAAATATACAAGCAGCTGATGCAGCTCAATATCAAAAAAAAAAAAAAAATCAAGCCAATCCAAAAATAGGCAGAAGACCTAAACAGACATTTCTCCAAAGAAGGTATAGACTGCCAACAAACACATGAAAGGATGCTCAACATCACTAATCACTAAAGAAATGCAAATCGAAACTACAATGAGGTATCACCTCACACCAGTCAGAATGGCCATCATCAAAAAGTCTACAAACAATAAATGCTGGAGAATGTATGAAGAAAAGGGAACCCTCTTGCACTGTTGGTGGGAATGTAACTTGATACAGCCACTATGGAGAACAGTATAGAGGTTCCTTAAAAAACTAAAAATAGAACTACCATATGACCCAACAATCCCACTACGGGGCATATACTCTGAGAAAACCATAATTCAAAAAGAGTCATGTACCACAATGTTCATTGCAGCTCTATTTACAATAGACAGGACATGGAAGCAACCTAATTGTCCGCTGACAGATGAATGGATAAAGAAGATGTGGCACATATATACAATGTAATATTACTCAGCCATAAAAAGAAACAAAATTGAGTTATTTGTAGTGAGGTGGATGGACCTAGAGTCTATCATACAGAGTGAAGTTAAGTCAGAAAGAGAAAAACAAATATCATATGCTAACACATATATACGGAATCTAAAAAAAAAAAAAAAATGGTTCTGAAGAACCTAGGGGCAGGACAGGAATAAAAACGCAGACATAGAGAATGGACTTGAGGACACGGGGCGGGGGAAGGGTAAGCTGGGACAAAGTGAGAGAGTGACATGGATATATATACACTACCAAATGTAAAACAGATAGCTAGTGGGAAGCAGCCGCATAGCATAGGGAGATCAGCTGGGTGCTCTGTGACCACCTAGAGGGGTAGGATAGGGAGGATGGGAGGAGACGCTAGATGGAGGAGATATGGGGATATATGTATATGTATAGCTGATTCACTTTGTTATAAAGCAGAAACTAACACACCATTGTAAAGCAATTATACTTCAATAAAAATGTTAAAAAAATTAAAAAAATAAAAATTGTGATACCATAAAAAAAATAAGATAAACTACTTCAGATGTAATGAGACACTTTTAAAGAAGCTTTCACTGAGTCTCTCAGACTGGCTTAGGGAAACTCTCCATGGTTCTATGGCACACGATATTTAAGAGTACTTACCTCTCTGTACAATAAATACCTCATTTGCCTGTCGGTTTCCCCCAAAGGACTATGAGGTAGTGGAGAACAGTGGCTGTGTATCTTGGTCATTTCTATACCTCTAGCATAGTTTTTATATTATACTATATACAGTGCTTATATTAAAATGTAAAAATTTCAAAAACTATATGTTTCAGGCTGTAAGGGACATACTGAAGGAGGATAAGTTAATTTTAATTAAAGTGAATCCAAAATTGAAACATATTTAAATTTAAAGCCTCTCTACTATTTAAATTAACAATATACAACCTTAAATCCTAAATGTAATCTTAGTAAGCCATCTGGTTCCTGTTTAAATTTTAAAAGTAAACCACAAGGGTATATACATAATATGCCATTTTTGTTTCTAAAACACTTATGTGCATTTACATTTATAAAAAATGCTTGTTGAAACTGGAAGACCATGTCAATGAAAGAAGGAGGTAGAAAATACTACATACTTTTGTTTATAGCTTTGCACTATCTATTTCATTTCAAAAAGCATATATAATTAAATCTTTTTCCCAGCTTTACTGAGGTATAACTGGCAAATAAAATTTTAAGATATTTAGTTTACAATGTTACAATTTGATATTCATACATACACACTATGAAAGGAGTCCCGCAACAAGCTAATTAACACATCAATCACTTCAAATATTTACTTTTCTTTTTTTGATCGGGGGCAAGAACATTTAAATGTTGTCTCTTCACAAATTTCAATTATACAATACAGTGTTATTAAATGGCATCAACTGGAAGATGCATCATCATTTTTCTATCACCAGGAAAAAAATGTCCCAGTTAAATTACTACATGCCATTGATTTTAAGATGCACTCTAATTTTAGAGATTTTAACATGTTAAAAAAAAAAAACTCAGGTAATTCCCTGGCAGTCCAGTGGTTAGGACTTGGTGCTTTCACTGCCAGGGCCTAAGTTCAATCCCTGGTCGGGGAACTAAGATCCCACAAGCTGCACAGCATGGCCAAAAGGAAAAACAAAAAATCAGACTCGATAAAATATACTACCATCTTTATACTTAACTAAGTTAAAAATGTTAACAATGAAAAAAATAATCATCTTGTCTAGTCATCAGCAAAGAATCTATTACTATCCCAATTTCTTAGGTAAGGTAAGTGAGTTGAGATCCAGAAAAGCCATCCAGAAAAATCAGAAAAATTATATCAGGTTTCACTGTCATGAACGACTTGGGGAATGGTAGGTTTTATTCCAATAGTTCAAATATAGGAGTTCAGATACAGACCTTAAAAACTGAGCAGCAAAATGAAAATTTCCTTGGAATAAGTGTTCCATGTTAAAATTATTTACCTGTCAGTAAGGAAGGCACAAATAAGATTTTTTGCTTCTTTTGATATGTCATTATCATCAGGGAAGGTAAGTGAATTTTTATGGTTCATAATCTTACTGTAAGTTCCAACCAGAGAATCTGCATAAAATGGTGTATCACCTGATAAATTGACAGGGAAAACAAAAGCAAATTAAGATACATTGAAAGAAATCAGTTTCAAAGGAAAAGAGTCAATGTTACTGTTTAAAGATAATTAACTATGCATAAACTAAAAATATACACCAAATACATAAAAAGAAGTAACACATCAAGTTTCTCTAAGTCTCTGAATAGCTTGTCAAAATTGACACAGTAGGTTTGGATCAGTTTGTTTCCTACAAACAAAATCAACACTGCTTAATGTAATATTTTATTAGAAGAAGCCAAGTCTAAGTTTGGAGATGAACAACTATGTTAGAGGTACATAAAATCCTCCTTTACTCACCTACAAGCATTTCATATAAAAATACCCCAACTGACCACCAGTCACATTCTCGTCCATAATAACCATCACCACCTTGAGATTTTAATACTTCAGGGGAAATATAATCAGGTGTCCCAACTGCTGTATCACATCGTACCATACCTTCCTAAAAAGAGGTCAAATTTTCAATTAGGATATGAATGTAAAGTCTCAATTATTTAACATGAGTTTTTCTTAATATAACATGTAGAACTCTTAAGTCTTTGTGTTATGAAAGATCACATCAAAACCTAATGCAGACTTGATAAAAAGTAACAAACAGCTTAATCATATATACATATTATATACATAATATATTCATAATGTATGTGTGTATGTGTATATGGTTATAGCAGTGACTTTTATTTTGTAATAACACTCACTAGAAAGACACATTGCCACCATTTATTATTCCTCCAGTTGTACCAATATGATGATCTCATCTTAATTGCAGAGAACAAGTATATAAGTCAATGCAAATATGTTGAGGAACCGACAGAATGAATCACTTGATAACATCAATATATAAATGCTGATTTAATTGTTTTTTTACTAAAATAGTCATTCACTTTAATTATGCTTGAAATTGAGGGGAAAAAACATGTAAGAATTGACTGTACAAATATAAAATGGGGAAGCATGTGCATGGGAAAAGGGCATAATAGTGTTAAGCCCACTGATAACTACCTAATATGCATTTTAACCCTCTCTCCAAAATAAAAACAAAAACTATATATACCAGTTACTTACTTTAGCTGGTATGAATGCAACAGAATTATACATGATTACACAGAAGTTCTCACATAGTGTTCTCCTCCTAACCCATAAATTTCTTTTGGAAATAATAAATACAACTTTCTGGTTATTCTTCTATGATAAGTTTCAAAGAATATAAACTGTTTCAACTGAAAATAAAGCAGCATACTTGCTACTTCAGCTATGTATATGTTATTTATTATATAAATAGTGAGCATGGGTACCTTTTACTATTGACTCCCCAAATAAGTAGTAAGATCTTTTCATGTTTAATAGAAGGCTAAGTAAAACATTAAAAAATATACATATTCCTGAAATCCAGTTTTTATGAAAGTCTCATTTTAACAGTGGCACTAGTATTTAGTGACATTTAAGCTAATCCCATTTCTAGCTACCAATAGTGGACATTACAGATTTGCTTTAAAAGATTTAGTAAATCTGGCAATCCACGCTTCCCCCAAATAGAGAGGGGAAAAAATAAAGCACTTACAAGTTACTAACACAACACTGAAACCATGGCATCTAGTTCAACAAATAAGACTGGGCACATCAATTCTGTACAAGTCCAGATATGGTTAGTAAATTCTTAAAACATTGGGAGAGGGAAGGGTAAGCTGGGACGAAGTGAGAGTGGCATGGACATATATACACTATCAAATGTAAAATAGATAGCTAGTGGGAAGCAGATGCATAGCACAGGAAGATCAGCTTGGTGCTTTGTGACCATCTAGAGGAGGGGTGGGATAGGGAGGATGGGAGGGAGATGCAAGAGGGAGGAGATATGAGGATATATGTATATGTATAGCCGATTCACTCTGTTATGAAGCAGAAACTAACACACCATTGTAAAGCAATTATACTTCAATAAAGATGTTAAAAAAATTTTGTAAAAAGCATCTATCTTGAATTAGCAAAACTAAATTAAAATCTAATTATTTAACCTTATTCATCTTCATACAAGTACCAAAATCTGCTAACTTCAAATGTCCAGACTTATCCAGCAGCATGTTATCAGGCTTCACATCTCTGAGGGGGGAAAAAAAAAGTACAGTATCTCTGAAACAGATCAGAAGCTGATAAAAATTATGAGGCAGTGATTTTAGGTCATATATCCTCAATTTAGATAAGGTCACGTTTGATCTATACGTGCTCTCTATCCACATCTATAAGCTGACTTCATCAGGGAGACTCTCTCATATATTATGCCTCAGAAGACATTCTTTTAAGTAGAGTTTGATTCTTCCAAGAGGAAAATCAAGTCATTTGAGAGAGAATAACCATAAAAAATGTAACATTCAAACATAAAAAGTAACTGAGACACACAAGATAGATAAATACATAAATAACCCCAGAAGAGGGTCTAAATCACTTTCATTTTTGCATCCCTGGCACTGAGCACAGCAATTGCACACAGAATTCAAGTGGTGTTTGCAGAACAAATGAAATTATTCTTCTAGCAAATAAATTTGATCTGTTCACTAATTAAAAGCAAATTAATTTGTATATAAAAATGAAAAGCATTTAATACTCCAGAATATACCTTAAAAAAACAGCTTATAATTTTTACTTTTCAGGACACCATATAAAAGCCTTATAATCAGAATAAGAAATATTAAAGAATACATTTATATCAACACTAAACTGAAATGTTAAAACCACAAATTTCAAAGTTTTAAATTCTGAAACACCACTCATGTCATATGGGAGAATGGGTGGATTTAGAATGGGAAATGCTAATCAAATGAAGTTTAAGTACTGATTTTTAGCTTCTCTCTTTAACAAATGAGAAAATTTAAAGCATTTTTGTCCTTACCTATGAATAAAACCCATGGAATGGATTGCATCCAATGCCAGAACTACTTCTGCAGTATAAAATCGGGCCCATTTTTCAGGCACATCATAGTTGCTCATTAAGTTTACAAGATCTCCACCAGGCATGTATTCCATTACCATGTAGAGATAACGATCATCTTGGAATGCATAAAATAGCTACACAAATACAAAAAAAAACAAAGAAACAAATTCATTAAGATTAAGCAAAACTGTTTCATTTAAGAATTGTCAAAATTACTAATATAAGATTTAACTGAAATAATCAAATTGCAGTAGTTGTAAGTACTCTTAAAAAAAAAAGGAAACAGGGCTTCCCTGGTGGCGCAGTGGTTGAGAGTCCGCCTGCCGATGCAGGGGACACGGGTTCGTGCCCCGGTCCGGGAGGATCCCACATGCCGCGGAGCGGCTGGGCCCGTGGGCCATGGCCGCTGGGCCTGCGCGTCTGGAGTCTGTGCTCCGCGACGGGAGAGGCCGCGACAGTGAGAGGCCTGCGTACCGCAAAAAAAAAAAAAAAAAAAAAAGAAAAAGGAAACAAATACAAAGATAAATAGCACAAAGAACTTTGCGTATGCAGAGGAGTTATTAACTGTGGTTACTTCTGAGGAGTCGGAGACTTCTTTTCTCTATGCTTTTCTATACTAATTGAATTTCTTATACTGAGAATTTTTTAAAATTATAATAGTTTCAATAAAGAATATACAACTCTTCTAAGCAAAGACATATTGTAGTTCTAATTTAAATTGTACATAGTGGGGTTTAGTGTTAAATTTATATCAACACCACAATTTTCAAGTAATCTAATAAAATTAGGTTACAGTCTTAGTTGTCCCTTATTAGCTGTGTGACTAGGCAATTTACTTAACCTCCCAAATTATCTGTGACTATGATCCTTTCTAGAAGAATATATGGGGAAAAAAAAAAAAAAATATATGGGACTATATATCATGTTTGACTTTTATACTTGCTGCCCAGTCTGTCTGGATGCCTGGCAGTTGGCAAGTACTTAATGAATGTTCAATGAATAAAAGCACAAATTTAATCTATAAATTGAGGGTGTAGCTAGTAGGGATTAACTGCCTATCAGAGTTGTTAAAAAGATTAGCGAATAGAGAAAAAGCCCTTAGTACAATAGATGTTCAGTAAACAGTTGCAGTCAGTAGGAGGAGTCGCAGTAACAGCTAACAGAGAAACAGGAAGAGGACAAGAGTCAAAGCAGGAAGAGTAAGGTCCATTGATATGAAATTGGCAACAATATCAGGCATAAATATATTATGTAACCAGTGTTGAAGTTAAGAGAAGAGCAAATTTACAAAAGAAAATTTCTTTTTTTTTGGCCGCAATACGTGGCTTGTGGGATCTTAGTTCCCCGACCAGGGACTGAACCCATGGCAGTGAAAGCACAAAGTCCTAACCACTGGACTGCCAGGGAACTCCCTACAAAAGAACATTTTAAGTAAACATTAGAAGATTAGAATAGAACTAAAATAAATGAAATAAGCCCTTAGAGAAAAAGTATAACTAATTTACCTAGGCACTTATGTCTTAAAATTCTTTTTATATTTCATTTTTTTCAACAGCATTTAATGATTTTAGTTACAGATTTAGTAACTTTAATTAAATATAAATATTTGGGGGAAGGATAAGAAACTAAGTGGTATCTCATGGCTATCCCAGATTAACATGTACAGTATATCACTCGGACACCATAATTAAAGAAACACTGTTGATTTGGTGGCAGTTTACCCTATTTAAAATGTATCAAGAAAAATAGAGCTTCAAGTTCATAAGTTGTAAATTTAACCTTAAACATTTATGTCATGTTTTTTAACTTTTTACACAACACTGAACACTCCCCAGTATCAGTGGTTCTCAACCAGAGATGATGATAACTGCCGGTGTCCCACGGCCCCCACCTGCCCACTCTCCCCAACACGCCACCCAGGGAGATGTTCAACAATGTCTGAACACAGTTTTGGTTGTTACACCTTGTGTGTGGGGTGGGGAGGGCTGCTACTGGCATCACCTGGGTAGAAGTCAAGGATGCTGTTAAAAACCCACAGGATAGCCCCCAACAACAAAGAATCACTTGGCCCAAAATGTCAGTAACACTGAGCCTGAGACACCCTGCTCTAAACAGCTGATAAAAACAGGGCAGACATTTCAAGTATTAAAAGTCTTATTATGCGAATCTTAAACATCTTCCATATCCTTTTTATCCCAATTACTATTATGATTATTTAAGACAGTCTTCATTACCTACTGTAAATTTAAAAAACTACAAAATTCATGCTAGGAATTTAGAAATGATCTAGCTCAGTAGTTTTACTATTTTTTTAAAAAAACCCACAAGACCTTATTTCCCCCATATGAAATCTTAATAAGAACCCCAATATATAAGACATAAAAAACATGCAGCTGCTCTAGTTGAAGCAGAAATAGAAAACCCAGAATTATAACCTACCCAAACAACTGCTTGCTCCCATGACTCCATCTGAGGTATCTCCTCAATTGAAAATAACCAATCTAAGCCACCTTTCACATTTTTGAGCAAGGAGACTGAGGCCCAGAGATGTAAATAATCTGGCCACAGCTTCAGGTCAAGATTAGTACCTACAATTACTGACTTTCTAATGTATTTTTCTTTCCACTGAAAAACCTGAAGCCAATACAATATTATTTGGAGGCCAGGCTTAACTTTTTTCCCTCCATTTCTCCCATTCTTTCCACTCTACTCCCATTCTTTCCCTCCATTTCTCCCATTCTCTCCACTCCAGAGACAGTTACTTTCCTCCTAGAGATAATTCAATAAAATTAAATTTTATGATTTTAAAAATGATATATTAGACACTTTTGTAATTGCCAATAAATTCTCTATTACTGTTCTAAAAAACAAAGCTTCTCAGACATGTTAAGTTACAAACTACTAGAGCAACAATGAAACAATAACAAAAGCATACCTGAACAACCCAAGGACTGTTAGCAAAAGCCATGATGTCCCTTTCTTCCCAGAAAAAAGCAGAATCGGATCTCTTAATCATTTCAAATTTGCTGAGAAGCTTCATAGCATATACCTTCCTGGTGGATTTATGCCTTACCTTTAAAATTGAAAATGGAAAATAATGAACATTTCATTAACATTTAAAGATCAGTGTTTCCCAGAACAATTTATTAAATAATTTAACATTATTGGTCTTGCTATTTTAACTTCTTCTCTTCTGAATTATCCCAATTAGATAATGTCAAGGCTTTAACTACCAGATGTAAGTAATGTTAGGAAAAAACCTTTATTCCCTATATTATGGCACACTTCCCCCTCCTCCACCCAGCTAGTTATGCTACTTCCTGTTTATAAAACTTACTATTGCACAGCATTTTAGATAGTGTAATATTAGGAGTAAAGATTTCTCTTTTGATGCTTGAAAACTCTTCTCTACCCATGAATTCTTGGGGAAAATATTTCACACTACTGCTGAATTAGACTCTAGGCTTTCATATCCTTAGGCAAGAATGTCTAGAGCAATTTAAAGCAAGAATTTTATAAAAACAATACTTTCCCAAACAACATATGTTAAACACACAAGTGGATTTTTTAATTTTAAACAGATTGTTTTTTTAATCTCATTAAAATAACCTACCAATTGAACTTCTCCAAATGCACCTCTACCAATCACCTTCACTACTTCATAATCTTCAGCTTTCATTCGTAAATCTCTAATTTTATTTATTGTGTCTTTATCTGTATGAAAAGAAAAGTTTATACTTTTAAATCACTGAAGCATTATAACTAAAACTGCTTATTTTACATTCAAGTTCTTGAGAAACAATAAAAAACAAAGAGGTTCATTAAAAATTATTTAATATAAGTAAAATATGAAGCTGTAAAACAGAGAAATGTTCAATGTGCTAAGAATTGTTTTTAATAAATTCTGGAATGACTTCACTCTGTTAAAATATTTTTCTTAAAATCCGACTTACTAGAATGTTTTAAAAAAAAACATACCACACGTACACTGAGAATAATTAGTTAATTAGTTCCTGGTATTTTAAGTATATATCAAATTTGAATCAAGGGGCCACAGGTAGGTATTTTAGATTAATGAAACAAGTTTTCTTTTTATCAAGTCAGTTTTGATGATCCTTTTAAAAAGATATAAGTAATTTAAGATATCAAAGGTAAACATGCTAAAGAATCACGTACTTATTATATTTCTCTATTTGAATGCAGATTTTAACTTAAAACACACAGTGGGAATCGCTACAATTATTTATATAAACCTGTCACACTACAAACTACAATAACTTAAAATCCCCACTGGATAGATATTCTAATTCCTAATTTGGTCATAGATTAAAATAGGGCTATTTTAATCCACATGGGTCAACACTGGCATGAGATTACATGCAAAAGCTTCACAGCAGAGTTATACAAAATACAGGGCAGCTATTAAATTTAAGTTCTAGTTCCTGATAAAAGCTACATATAGTATCTTGTCTTTCTTTTGAAATGCACATTTAAACTCGTTTGTATACATTATGACCCATAAACACATGCAACAGAGAACAAACTTTCACACAGGGATAACATAAGTACATTTAATTTTAGATCACATATCTATTGCAAATGTAACAGCAAGATATAAACAATAATCAATTTACTGCAGAAACATCTATGTTAACTATAGAGGCTCTACAGTAATCACTGTAGATACATAAACATAACTTTAAAACACAGTGTCTGCTCTTATTGATTTCAAATGAAACTGAAACAAACAAAAAATAATACCAAAAAATGCAAAAAGGGAAATAAGCACAAGCACAGAGTTTGTGGAATATAAAGGATGACACCTAACCCAAGGCTGCCTAGGAGGGAGGTGGCTAGAAAAGGCTTTCTGGAGGTGAAGAAACCTGAAACAAGTCTAAAAAGAAAGCAGTTAGCTAGCTGGGAAGAAGAAAAGAGAGAATATAACAGGCAGATAGGCAAATATAAGCAAAGGCACAGCAGAACTGTTCTGTGTTGCTGGAATATCAAGTCTGTGGGAAGGATGTGAAGGAGAGGCTGGACAGCCCCAAACTAGTTAAGGAGCTTGAACTTTACCTGTAGGCCAGTAGTTGTAAAATTATTATTTAATCAACAAAAATATTTTTCACATTAAAGTTTAAAAGCAGTACAATATGAAAATAGATAAAAGTGCTCTGCTTCAAGAGGGTAGTGGTGGTGGGTGTCGTCAGAGAGGGGCTGGAGCCTCGTCTACTTCGTACACCTCCATAATGCAGCCCGGTAGAGTCCTGTTGGGAACTGAGATAAAGATCTGTCGGGAACTGAGAACAACCACCTGAAAACCACTGCTACATGTTGGAAGCCATGACAAGAAATAAGGCATATAAACAACACAGTCAAATTTACATTTCAGCTGCACTACTCCAGGGAATATGTAAATGATAAATTCAATAAGGGCAAGACTGGAGCAGGGGTAGAACTTTAAGAGTACTGTAATACTCCAGACACGAAATAAGAAAGTTCTGAACCAGGATAATGTGTTATATAATAGCCTATGGGGTTGAGAAAGGATCCCTGGCTCTGGTTATACCAGATTTAGAGCCATAAATAGGCTATAAAAGTCTGTAGTTTTGGGCTGAGAAAATATATCTGCTGCAAATGTGTGTGGAAATGGAGACCTGGCTTCTTATTTTAATTTCTGACAGCACAGGAAGTTACAAAGCAGCTCGACGTTACTTGTGATTCGAACATTAGTTGTCAAAATGACTTTATTACATTTAAGTTTTGCATTAAAAGTGCTGTTTTGCCTTGTAATTTTAGGTTAAATCAAAAACTAATTTCCAAAGTCAGTGTTCAATGATAATTCAATGATAGCTGAGAGTGGTTCTTCTCATTAAGAAAAACCTTCATCATGGTCCTTGTCTTAATGAGCTCATCCTGCCATGCAAAATACCATAGACTGGGTGGCTTAAACAGACATTCATTTTCTCATGGTTCTAGAGGCTCAAAGTCTACGACTGGGGCCAGCGTGTTGTGCTTCTGGTGAGGTCTCTCTTCCTGGCTAGTTGGCAGCCAGCATCTCTCTGTGTACTCACAGGACCTCTTATGTGTTGCACAGGTAAGGACACTAATCCCATCACTAATCCCATTTTATCACAGTCCCACCTTTATGACCTCATTTAACCTTAACTGCCTCTTGCTTGGCCCTATCTCCAAATACAGTTATATTGGGGGATTAAGGATTCAACAGATGGATTTGGGGTTGGGGGACACAATATAGTCCACAAAAAAAAATCACAAATGTCACCACTGCTAAGCCATTGACTTGCTATATGCAAAGATAAACTGGGATATTCAGCTTCAATTTCTGTCAAAAATGTACAGAATTGATAACGGTTAGTTAAGTCCACGAGAGTGAATGATGTTTACCACTGATCCTGTGGTTCAGTAACGTGATAGATTCAAATATTTTCCACAAAGTACTTGCTGATGTATAATACAATGAATAACTACAGGCTTTAAACACCTTGTATTGTCATGAACTTTGTTATTTTGTTCAACTAACATTTTCTGCACCATACATAATTTTAACTACCATCACTTGTAACACATCTTAGCAGACTCCACTGCAAGTTGTACTTAGTGTTTCCTCAACTTTTAAAAAAATATTCTTGCCTGTACTTGTTCCATGCAGACTATACATAGAAGCTAATTCTTCACTCACTTCAAACTCAGCATTGATTCCTCAAACAAGAGTCAAGGAAAATCACTCAAAACTGTCTTATTTTTTAATTGACTATTGCTGTTGCTCCCAAGAGTCTCAATTCTTTGAGCAACTACTGTTCATGCCAAAAAGCTAATAGTATTTTTTTAATTTAATTTTATTTATTTTTTATACAGCAGGTTCTTATTAGTTATCTATTTTACATATATTAGTGTATATATGTCAACCCAATCTCCCAACTCATCACACACACACACACCCGCCACTTTCCCCCCTTGGTGTCCATGTTTGTTCTCTACATCTGTGTCTCTATTTCTGCCTTGCAAACCAGTTCATCTGTATCATATTTCTAGATTCCACATATATGCATTAATATACGATATTTTTCTCTTTCTGACTTACTTCACTCTGTATGACAGTCTCTAGATCCATCCATGTCTCTACAAATGACCCAATTTCGTTCCTTTTTATGGCTGAGTAATATTCCATTGTATATATGTACCACATCTTCCTTAACCATTTGGCTGTCAATGGGCATTTAGGTTGCTTCCATGACCTGGCTATTGTAAATAGTACTGCAATGAACATTGGGGTGCATGTGTCTTTTTGAATTATGGTTTTCTCTGGGTATATGCCCAGTAGTGGGATTGCTGGGTCATATGGTAATGCTATTTTTAGTTTTTTAAGGAACCTCCATACTGTTCTCCATAGTGGCTGTATCAATTTACATTCCTACCAACAGTGCAAGAGGGTTCCCTTTTCTCCACACTCTCTCCAGCATTTGTTGTTTGTAGATATTCTGATGATGCCCATTCTAACTGGTGTGAGGTGACACCTCATTATAGCTTTGATTTGCATTTCTCTAATAATTAGTGATCTTGGGCGGCTTTTCATGTGCTTCTTGGCCATCTGTGTCTTTGGAGAAATGTCTATTTAGGTCTTCTGCCCATTTTTGGATTGGGTTGTTTGTTTTTTTGATATTGAGTTGCATGAGCTGCTTGTATATTTTGCAGGTTAATCCTCTGTCCGTTGATTCATTTGCAAATATTTTCTCCCATTCTGAGGGTTGTCTTTTCGTCTTGTTTGTAGTTTCTTCTGCTGTGCAAAAGCCCAAAAAGCTAATAGTCTTAAGGAAGTTTTTCTCTCTGTACACATTTGCTTTGTTGCTGCAAACACCATCAGTGAATAGCTTTCCCTGCTTGACTAACAAATAAACCACTTCTAAACTTATGTAAGGTCATAACCTCATTTTCTTTTTTCATCTTTGTAAAGAAAATTCTGCTGTGGTGAGATATTCTATTTTAAATTTTCTGGGGTTTTCTAACTGTTGCTTTCCTGTGAGTTGGGAATGTTATGGCAAGTGCTTATTCTGGTAATGTCAATGCACATTGTACTCTTTCAGCACAGCTACAGTGTAACTGCATAATAACACAACGCCCTGCCCTCTAACTTGATGAAATAATCCACACTTTACTGTGCCTCAAAATAACAACATTCAGTTTCACTTTTCTTTTCCTTTTTTGTTCTGACATAATGGGCATGCACTGGCAATGGAAAAATAATAATAAAATTCTGTGGTATGGTGATACACATGGAATGCTATTGTGTTGTAACTGTGTCACTGTGATTTCTAGTGTGCTGAGCAGCAGTGTGAAGCAATAACAATGCCATGTATGATTTTTGTCACAGGTACTCAACTCTTCAACTTGTGTTGTAGCATAAAAGTGGTCACAGACAATGAGCATAGCTATGTCCCAATAAAACTTTACTTATGGACACTGAAATCTGAACTTCATATAATTTTCACATGTCATGAAATATTATTCTTCTTTTGACTTTCTATAAATTATTTAAAAATATAAAAACCATTCATAGCTCATAAG
Organism: Phocoena sinus; assembly: GCF_008692025.1. Taxonomy (NCBI): domain Eukaryota; kingdom Metazoa; phylum Chordata; class Mammalia; order Artiodactyla; family Phocoenidae; genus Phocoena; species Phocoena sinus. The sequence continues at coordinate 52,236,455 of NC_045776.1, read as the reverse complement.
CCATCCAAAAACAAATGGTAGGCCAGATCTGGCCTATGGGCTGTAGATCTGGCCTGTGGGCTATAGTTTACCAACCCCTACTCCAATGGAAATCCAGCTTCCCTGAGGACACTGCTTCCCCTGCAGTTCTACAGTGGTGCCCTTTACCCTCCACATGTTTATACCAATGGCCCTGAAAGTGGGACAGGGGAACTCCACTGCCATCTCTACACTCCCACCCTCTATCTGCCAGCTTGCTTTTCATGTGTATTAGGTTCTATCTCCCACTACCTCTCATTGTCACTGTAATCTACTGACCCTCAGGTCATCACATCTCACTGCTAGACAATTTTAGTTCCTGGGTTACCAACCTTCTTTCCAATATTTTCCTATTTTAATTCTTAAGGACTTTAATATACCCACAGATGATACTTCTAATAAGCTGGCCTCTCAATACCTTTAACTTCTCTCTTTCAATGATCTTGTCCTCTACCTTATCTCAGCCACTCATTTCCATGGCCACATACTAGATCTTGTCATTATCAGTAATCATAGTCCTCCCTTAATTTCAATTTCAAATCCTTTATTCTCTAAGCACTCCCTCAGCTTTCCTGCTCACTCCCTCCAAAAACCACACCCCAACAATCCCCAGACCCACCAAGGCCTCCAATCCACTGATCCTATCCATTTTTACTGTACCTCATTGTACTGATAGGTTCTCTTTCTTACCTACTGAGCTTAAATTACATGGTCAATTATTATAATCACTCGCTTGCATAACCTTTAATGCCTTGGCTCTTTTCTGCTTCATTATACTTAGTTTGGCAAAACCATAATTCTAGTTAAATCTACCTCTACAACTAACTCTATGTCAGCACCCATGTAGTTGAATATGTCTGGATAAATACATAAAATCATACTGTCTGATCCCACTTTAAATCCATAATTGCGAACATAAAGCTTGCCCTTAATTCTGCTTGGCAATCATATATTTCTTTAGTATATTCACTCTCCCACTTTACTAGAGACCGTATTTCACATTTTCTTTTCTCTTCTCAAACCTCTCACTGATCCTCGTTCATAGCTAATGACCTTGTTGGTTACTACCCTGAAACAATCGGAAGAAAACTGCCATAGACTTACCGCTAAATAGACATATTTATAATTATATTTATGTATTCATTTTCAACTACCAGCACATGCCCTCATATATTTGGTCTCTTAACTTTTTACTATAGGAGAATACTGCCATCTCACACCAATCCCTCCAATGGTGATGTCATCCTTTTTCACGAGCTCGAGGACATTGCTCCAGCAATTCCCCCCCTCTTTCTCCTGTATCATTAAGCTTTCCCCTTCCTAACTGGATTGTATCATGCCATTTTCATTCCCATCTTGATGCCATTTCTCTCACTAGCTGCTGCCCCATTACTCAACCCCACTACAGCAAAATTCCTCAAAAGCTGTCTGAACTCTATTTCTAAATCTTTGTTCATACCTGCTCTTAAATCCATTTTGGGTGAGCTTTGGCCATTACCTTTTTATCAAAACTGCTTGTCAGGGAGTTTCCTGGTGGTCTAGTGGCTAGGATTCAGTGCTTACACTGCCGTGGCCCAGGTTCAACCCCTGGTCAGGGAACTGAGATACCACAAGACGTGCGGTGTGGTCAAAATTTAAAAAAAAACAAAACAAGAAACAACAAAAACGAAAGTGCTTGTCAAAGTCACAGGTGACCACCATGTTGCTAAATTTAACAATGAATTCCCAATCTTCACCTTGATACATCAGTAGCTTTTGACAGTTTGATCACTCCTGCTATACTTTTTTTTACTTGACTTCCAGGATACTACATTCCTACAACAATACTAAGGGTATTTTTTCATTTTCTTTTCTTTTCTTTCTTCCTTTTTTTTTTTTTGGCTGCACTGTGTGGCATGTGGGATCTTAGTTCCCTGACCAGGGATCAAACCCACGCCCCCTGCATTGGAAGTGTAGCCTTAACCACTGGACCACCAGGGAAGTTCCAAGGGTATTTTTTTCTACATCAATGATTACTTCTCAGTTGCCTTTGCTGGTTCCCTCTCTTCTCTCAGATTTCTTAACACTGACGCATCTCAAGGCTCAGTCTTTCATGGTGTTTTCGTCTCTATATACACTCATTTACTGGTGGGCTTTAAAAAGCACTGACATGTCAACAACTTGCAAATTTTTATCTCTGGTTCAGACCTCTCTCTTAAACTTCAGATTTATATATTTAATTGCTTACATAATATATCTACTTCGTTAACATACATCTCAAATTTAATGTGTATAGGGGCTTCCCTGGTGGTGCAGTGGTTAAGAATCCGCCTGCCAATGCAGGGGACACAGGTTTGAGCCCTGGTCCGGGAAGATCCCACATGCCGCAGAGCAACTAAGCCCGTGTGCCACAACTACTGAGCCTGTGCTCTAGAGCCCACGAGCCACAACTACTGAGCCCATATGCCACAACTACTGAAGCCCACGTGCCTAGAGCCCGTGCTCCACAACAAAAGAAGCCACCACAATGAGAAGCCCGTGCACCACAACAAAGAGTAGCACTGCTCGCCGCAACTACCGAAAGCCCTTGTACAGCAACAAAGACCCAATGCAGCCAAAAATAAAAAATTAATAAAAATTAAAAATTTAATGTGTCTGAAACTGAAGAGGTGTTCTCACCCCAAACCTCTACCTATGATTTCAACACTTCAGCTGATGGGTCAATTTTGCTTGGGGCAAAAACCCAGGGGCATTCTTGACTCCTATTTTTTTTCTTACACTCCTCATCCTATCTGGCTGGCTCTACCTCGGAAATATATCTGGACCTGATAACTTCTCACCTTCTACACTGCTACCATGCTGGACCAAGCCACCATCATCTCTTCTTTGGATTACGGCAATTGCTTCTTAACTGATTTCCTGGTGTCTATCCCTGCCTCTCAGTAGTCTATTCTTAACATGGGGCGGTATTCTTAAAACACAATTCAGATCATGTCACTCCTCAAAACTTTGACTTGCTATCTTACCCAGAGCAAAAGTCAAAGATCTTACAATGGCCTACAAGATTCTACATGACCTACCCTCTCTATTTCCTTCCTTCTCTGATGTCATCCTACTATTCTCTCCCTTGTTTAATCCTCCCCACCAGCTGCAGTGGCTTCCTTACTGCTGTTCAAATATCCTCTCTTATGGCCTTTGCACTGGCTGTTCCTCTGCATGCCATTTTCTTTCCTTAAACATCTGCATGGCTAACCCTCTCAATTACTTCAACTCTTTTCTCCAATGTCACCTTTTAGTGAGCCCTCTCCCAGTCATCGTACCTAAAACTACAAAATTCTCCGAATTTCCAATCCTTCTTACAGTGTTCCACTTTTTCCCATAATAAAAATTAACCTGTTACTTACAGAATTTAATACTTGCAAAATTATAAATTTGGTAAGCTCTTATTACTTCTAAGACCAATAAGCAGGACTGTGTGACCATCAGATCCTTTAAACAATTTCTGATTGTCAACTGTGTTGAACCAGGTGATGGTGGCAGAAAACTAAAATTCAGAGAAGTGAGATATTACTATACAGAACAGTTAGCAAGGAATGAAATGGGCAAACTGAGTCACAAATAAACACCATAAGTCTCGACAGGCCACAAACTAGCTAATCATCTCTAAATAATCACAAGTTAGCAAAAGAGGCAGTGCAGAAAGGTTTCAGGGTTACAAAAAATTAAAAAATATTTCAATCACATACAGACTCTTTAACTTTCTAGAAAGCAAATGGATGATTTTTCTTAAGGATCTTTTTTTTTAATCACACTTTATACCCAATAAATTTTACTTCTAGGAATACATATACATACAATGACGTATGAGAAAACATTTAAATTGTGTTGTTTAATAATTACATAGAATCATGTTCAACATATGATGTTGAGCGTAGAAACAGATTAAACTCCATGTGGTATATGAACTTAATTTTCTAAAAACACAAATATATATTGGTACATATAGACAGAAAAAAGCCAGAAAGAAATATACCAAAATAGTAACTGCAGTCATCTCTAAGTATGGTGGGATTACAGATTATTTTATTCCTCACATTTTCCATTTACTTCAAGTTTTCTATAATGACTCTGTTTCTTTCTAATGCAAAAAAGATATATATTTTGCCTAGTTTAAGATCCTAGATTATAAAATGCACCATCATTTTACGTACCACTACAGATTGTAAGACAACCCAATTATTTAAAACATGTTTTTAAAAAGTCAGAATAAAGTATAGCAATAAAAGCTATGAACAATGCAATATTTGTCCAATATACTGCTACTCTTTGCCTAAAGAAATCCAATACACCTTGCAAATTTTCAGAGTAGTCAAAGCAGCCCTAATAAGCTCTAAAATTATCTAAAACTTACCTAGAACATTTATAATCTGGGATTCAATTCCATATAACTGATTTTGTTTCAATGCAACAGTTAATAATAAAAATAAAAATGTTATTCTATGTCCATATGTTCAAACAGAATTCAAGCTCCAGGAAGATGTGCTATGTTTTGCCAGGGCGCACACACGTGTAAACACACATACAGAGTAATCCAGTGTGAGAAACAGATTGGCAAAAAACAAAACCAAACCCAAACTCCTCAACACCTCATAAAATGGCTTTTAGATCTTGTTACTCTCTGATTCTGCAATCTTTTATTTCTAGATACTCTCCCCAACAATGCTCTGGCAATGCCTAGTTACTTGCAATTTCCCACACAGCCATACTGCTTTACATCTCCATTCTTTTGCAGATGTTGATCACCAACCTAAAATGACTAGCCCCACTTTATTTGAGCAGGTTACTACCAAACAAGATCTAATCCTTTATCCATCTCCTCCTGATCCCCTCAGTCTGATAAGCTGCCTTTCTCCTCTGGGAAACCACTATTTCTCTATTATTTCATCTGTCAACATGGGCTGGAATTGTTTGTATTTCTTCTGTTAGATTGTATGTTCCCATTTCCTTAAGGGTAGAGACCATACTTCATTCATGGATATGTCTTTGATGTACGTATGTGCTCAATAATACTTACTGAAACATTAAAAATATTGACATTTAACGATATTATTTACAAATGGCTGCAATCACTTGCTGCTCTTATCTGTTCAGGGACAACAGAAAAGCCACATATATATTTACTCCAAAATAATAAAAGTATATACTTAAAAATCAATCTTGCGTTTCTCAAAATGTTATACAGATATTATATGACATGAAAATTCCACTTTCAGGTATCTACCCAAGAGAAATGAAAACATATGTCCACACAAGAACCTGTGCACTAATGTTCATAGTAGTATTATTCATAATAGTGAAAAAGTAGAAGCAATCCAAATGTTCATCAACTGATGGATGGATAAACAAAATGTGGCATTATCTATACAATGGAATATTATTTATTTGGCAATTTAAAAGAATGAAATGCATGCTACAACACAGATGAACCCCGAAGAGAGCATGCTAAGTCTAAAAAGCCAGTCATAAAGGATCACATATTGTATGATTCCATCTATAGAAAACGTCCATATTGGCAAATCTATACAGACATAAAATAGATTAGTCATTGTCTAGGGCTGGAGAGCTTGGGGAGGATTGCGGAGTGACTGCTAATGGGTACAGAGTTTCTTTACAAGATGATGAAATGTTCAAAAAGTCACTGAGGTAATGACTGCACAACTCTATAAGTACAGACAAAAAACAATGAACTGTACACTTTAAATGGGTGACTCTTCAGTACGTAAATTATATCTCCATAAAGCAGTTTTAAAAAATCAATATTGGGTTTGGCAATGATTTTTACACGCAACACCAAAAGCACAATCCATATGAGAAATAAATGATAAATTAGACCTTATCAAAATCAAAAACACTTGCTCTGTAAGATAATATGTAGCCTTCTGAGACTGGAGATGGAGCTTATCGATGCCCCTCCCCTTGAGTGTGGACTGGAATAATGACCAGATTCCAAAGAATCAGGTATGGAAAGGAAATATAGTAACTTTTCAGGAGAGAAGCCTGGCAGACACTATCTTAAAACAAGTGATAAACATTAATATTATCACTGATAAATCATTATGGTATCACATATCCCAGATAAAATGTGATGAGAAGCACATGTCATCTCTGTGGTACTCATCCCCAAAACCCATAACCCCAGGGTAATTATGAGAAAACATTAGACAAAAACAAACTGAGAAAAGTTCTACAAAATACCTTATCAATAATCTTCAAAACTGTCAAGGTCATAAAAAAACAAGGAAAGCCTGAGAACTCTCACAGATTGAAGACGACTAAGGAGAAATGGCAACTAAATACAATGTGATATTCTAGATTGGATTATGGAACCAAAAAAAGGAGATTAGTGGAAAAACTGATATCTAAGTAAAGTATATAGTTAACAGTAATATACCAACTTTAATTTCTTAGTTTTGTCAATGTACCATGGTTATATAAGATGTTAACATTAGGGAATGCTGAGTGAAGGGCATATAGGAATCTCTGTACTATTTTTGTTGTTGTTTGTTTTTTGTTTTCTTGCGGTATGCGGGCCTCTCACTGTTGTGGCCTCTCCCGTTGTGGAGCACAGGCTCCGGATGCACAGGCTCAGTGGCCATGGCTCACGGGCCCAGCCGCTCCGCGGCATGTGGGATCTACCCAGACCGGGGCACAAACCCGTGCCCCCTGCATCGGCAGGCGGACTCTCAACCACTGCACCAACAGGGAAGCTCTCTCTGTACTATTTTTGCAGCTTTTCCATGAGTTTATTCCAAGATAAATAATTTAAAAAGTAAATAAAGAGAATATTTAACATTTCTTTTTGAAAATCTATCTGATTTAGTAATATTTTACTTGTAATAACTTCAAACAAGATCGTGTAATACCCTAGGTTATCCTGCATAATATATTCAATTTTATGGCTCCATTAAAAATTTTTTACTTTTATTCCACCTTCTGGTGTAAAACTGCATTTTGGCAATACATATCAAAATGCAAATTGGATGCAACTTTTGACTCAGCAATTCCTGGAATTCACTTCAAAGAAAGGAAAACCAAGTATACCAAGCTATATGTACAAAAAACATTAATATAACATTTTCACTTATAACAGCGAAAAACTGGGAGGAACCTGAGAACCACTATTACAGAAAGTTTTTTAAATTGTGGTACGTTCATTCAACGGAATATATGTATTCACTTTAAAAAATGTGTTATCCATACTTATTGACATAAAAGGGTATTTTGCAACTTGCTTTTTCACTGAACACACTGTGGATAGCTGATAGAAATGTCTTATTGATTTTTATGTGGGTTGTTCTAACTTTTTGCCCCAACATCAATATATTTTTGCAATGATGAACATTCCCATGTATTTTCAGTGCTATTTTTGCAAGACACATTTCTTTAAGTAAAAGTATTGCTATACTCATGAACATTATTGGTTTTAAAATACGCTAACTGCCCTCCAGTCCCTCACCAATCTTGGATATTATTACTTTTTACATTTCTCCTTCAGGTTGTCGGGGGGCAGGGAGGGTTGGTTCTTTTTTTAACCCATATTTCTTTTTTTTTTTTAACCCATATTTCTTTTTTTTTAAACCCATATTTTTTTTAACCCATATTTCTTGAAATATTAATGCTTTTGTTCAACTGTTAACTGCTCATTGGTAATTTTTATTTTTTTGCCATTACACTACATATTCAGTTACTTTGTCCTTTTTTTTATTGTTTGTGTTTTTCTTGTTGACTGGAAGGATCTCTTCATACATTAGGAATATAATTCTATTACATATGTTGTAATTTTTTCCCGTTTGTCAGTCATCTTTATATCTATTTTTCCTTATAAAGTTTTGATAAAGCAAAATCTGTCAATGTTTCCTTTACAGTTTCTACCCCTGGTATCTTGCTTCAAAAAAAAATGAAAAAAAGCCACTCCCTACTTAAAAACTATAAACATAATACCTATAATTTCATCTAGTATTTTTTGTCTTTACATTGGTACATGTTGTTAAGTAGAGACAATTTCATTTTCTCCTCATATATGAATATCTGTCTCAAAACAAATTACTGAAAAATCTTACCTTTTTCCAATGACCTAACTGCCATAATAAGCTTACATCAAATTTTCATATAATAAAAAAAGTATGCTTCTAGACTCTCTATGATGATCTGTTGGTCCTATGTCCTTCAACAAAGTACTATTTTTCTTATACTTCAGTATCCAGTTTGAAAAAAATAATCCCAAGATATGATGACTACAATCCTGTCCCATTCTCCAGAAATGGAGATACATCCACCACTCAAGTGGTAGAGTTACCCAACTACACAAGCCTTTCACAGATTTCATAAGCAAACAAACACGTCAAAACGCTACTACATTTCAGTACTTCCTGGCTTCATAAAGGCAGACTCTTATATGTACCTTAATACTTATTTGTGGAGAAGGAAGCTTTTAATGCCACTAACCAAATAATAGTTTTGCATTTTTGTCATCACTTGAAGAACTTGAAAATGAAATTGTATACTAATCACAATATATGATCATTATAATCCATTTATATTCTACTCCTCTCAAGAAACTTATCCGCTTTAAATGCAGAAGTAAATCATATATAAAATTTCCAGTTTCACAATTTTTGTTCCTTAGAATTCCCCCAGAAATGTCGATCTCTAACTACATCTAACTTTATATTCAAAGCACATGAAAACCACCTTTAATTTTACTAAAGATAACGTAGTACTCACTTTCAATATCGCAGTACATGATTTTATAAGTGTAACGAAACACTCTTAGGAGAAACTAGTCACAAACATTAAAATGAGGGCTCTTCTACAAGTCATTAAAACTTTCGATGTTTTGTTTTAATTACTATTATACCTTAATTTAAAATAAGAAAAAAGTTTACTTTTTCTATTGAGTAGTATGTACCTTTTGTGTAATTCTACAAGGAACTAAGGCAAACATAGTCAAGTTGTTTTTACTTCCTTGGATGAACAACAGATTCATTGATTGATATCATTCAGAATATGCTGAACTGAAAACTATTTTATTTTTTTAAAATAAAAGATCATTGTGTGTTGATTTTAATCACCAACCAATGAATAGCTAATTTAATAACAATAACATTCAACTATCAAAATAATCATTTAATAAGTAGAAAGATATCATGATTTTAACAAGTTTAAAAAGTAAGGAAGAATTTTACATTTTGAAGCATGCCTGAATAATGACATATTAAGACTTCAAGATGGGGAAAAAGAGGAAAAAACTTTCTAATGATCATCACTGCCAGTTTACATATAAATAAATATCTAACTAATTAAATGTGTACAATCCATGAAATATTATTTTTGGAAGGAATTTAAGTAACCACTAGAGAAAAGGTTAAGCTCCATTAAAATACTGTACAGTAGGTTACTAAATATAATTACTTGGAAAAATAAAAAGTTTAGGTACAATCTTTTTACAATGATGCATGTAATTTACCTTTTAATGCAGTGATTTAATACAGTGATAACACAGAACCTTTTGAAAGAACTTTATTTTCTACATCTCAACTGAAATTGTTTTGTTCTTATTGTGTGTGTGGCTTGTCAGTTGTACCTATCATCACAATTAAACTAATAGATACTAGTTTGCCTATCTGCTTCTGGTCTTTTGTTCTGGTCTTTTGTTCAAAATAAAATGTTAAATTACTGCCTAAGCCTTAAGCCTCATGTTTTCCTCTTCCAAAGGTAACTACCTGCCTAGAATTGATATATTTAGTCACTGTTTTTTAAACTTCCTCAGAACAGTGACTTCTAAAAAAGTGGCCACCCATACAAAAATCATCAAATCAAAAACAGAAATACAAGAAATTCAAAATTCTAGGGTTATAATCTGCGTAGATCTGGCGGTATAAACTAATTTAAAGTGCTCAACTTTTTTCTCTTTCCTTGAACTTCAATTCCTTTATCTAAGTTTTTAAAAATCATGAGAACAATGAAGACAAAAAATAAGACACTAAGTAATTCTTTTTTATCCAATCCATTAACCCAACAGCCCCAACATGCCATTTCAGTCTCTTCTGCCACGTGTCCTCCTTAGTCCTTCCTGCTCATCATAAACCAAGTTCAATTTATACCAAATTCTTGGTTCCTCAAAGGTATCATAACTTTTGGATGGCTTAACAAACGCTGTTTCTTCTCTGCCTGAATTGTTCTTCCTCAACTGAGAAATCTAGCCCATCCTTTAAGACTCAATTCAAATACTACTTTCTTTCTGGAGCCTTTCTTTACTCCAACATCTGTGTATCATTACTTTCTCTACAAGCTTCCACCATTATAAAGGTATGTATAAGTTACTACTTGCTTCTGTATTTCTCCCCACAAGATGGTAAAATCTACAGTTTTTAAGAAAAAAAGAGCGTATTATTTTTCATGTTTCTAGTGACTGGGCATTCAAAATATATTTCAAGAATAAATGGTCTCATGCAGTGAGTTTATCATTTTCTCATACATATTGTCCCCATAACTCTAAATGGGGAAAGGTTAGAGGGAAGAAGTTACTTTTGCTGTCTCAAGAACTTTTCACAAGTTTTGGCTCATCACAGGCTTTTGGCCTAACACAATTTTTACAGATTTGTACTACTCTTTTGCATTTATCCCTGGATATGTACTCACACTTGACAGAGTCATTCATATCCTTTCCAATCTGAGCTGAGAACTGCCTGTGCAATAACCTTGGTTTCTGTGGTTGCAGCCTTCTTATATTTAGCCCTTTTTGAAATTTCATCCTTCACTTGGAATCACTATTAATAGGATTTATCTTTTCAATAAATTTGATTAAATTTCCTAAGCTTGGAGCACACGCCTAACTGTGCCCAGAATTTCTTTCCCTCATTAATAGAAAGTCTTAGGCAGTGGTTCTCAACTGAGGGCAATTTAGACCCCCAGGGGACATTTGGCAAAGTCTTGAGACATTTTTGGTTGTCATAACTGGGGGAGGGGGCAGAGCTGGCATCTAGAACGCAGAGGCCAGGGATGCTGCTAAACATCCTACAACACAAAGGACAGCCCCCCACATCAAAGAGTTATCTGACTCAAAAATGCCAACAGTGCTACTGCTGAGAAACCTTGATCTAAAGTGAAATGAATGCTTTGTCTCAAGGTCTCTGTCACATCCTAAATGCTAATCAATTTAGCATTTCTGGTCACAAACTGAGAACAGCAATTATTACTCTCATTACTTCCTCAATAATAAATCATTGGCAAAGCAAATTAAAATTTTATCAACAGTTCTCTATGCTTCTATATAAACGGAGAGCTGATACATTAGCAATAGCTATTATGCTACTAATTTTGTAATTTGCATTAGGAAAGCTATAGTATGCTACCAAGAAATACCGTTTTTTTTTTAATTTTTTAACCACTTTTTAAAATCGGAATATAGTTAATTTACAATGTGTTAGTTTCAGATGTACAGCAAAGTGGTTTAGTTATACATATATATATTCTTTTTCAGGTTCTTTTCCATTATACTTTATTAGAAGATATTGAACATAGCTCCCTGTTATACAGTAGATCCTTGTTGTTTATCCATTTTATATATAGTAGTATGTATATGTTAATCCCAAACTCCTAATCTATCTCTCCCCACCCCACCTCCACTATCCACTTTGGTAATCATAAGTTTGTTTTCTATGTCTGTGAGTCTATTTCTGTTTTGTAAATAAGTTCATTTGTATCTTTTTAGATTCCACATGTAAGTGATATCATATGAAATTTGTCCTCTGATTTACTTCACTTAATATGATAATCTCTAGGTCCATCCATGTTGCTGCAAAAGGCATTATTTCATTCTTTTTTATGGCTGAGTAATATTCCATTGTATGTATATACCACATCTTTATCCATTTATCTGTCGATGGACATTTAGGTTGCTTCCATGTCTTGGCTATTGTATGTAAATAGTGCTGCTATGTACACTGGGGTGCATGTATCTTTTTCTAATTACAGTCTTCTCTGGATATATGCCCAGGAGTAGGACTGCAGGATCATATGGTAACTCTATTTTTAGTGTTTTAAGGAACCTCCATACTGTTCTTCATAGTGGTTGCACCAACTTATATTCCCACCAACAGTGTACACCCTCTTCAGCATGTATTGTTTGTAGACTTTTTGATGATAGACATCATAGATAGACCAGTGTGAGGGGATACCTCTTTGTAGTTTTGATTTTCATTCCTCTAATAATTAGCAATATTGAGTATCTTTTCATGTGCTCTTTGGCTCTCTGTATGTCTTCTTTGGAGAAGTATCTATTTAGATCTTCTGCCCATTTATTGATTGGGTTGTTTGTTTTTTGATATTAAGTTGTATGAGCTGTTTGTATATTTTGGAAGTTAATCCCTTGTCAGTAGCATCGTTTGCAAATATTTTCTCTCAGTTCGTAGGTTTTTTTGCATTTTGTTTATGGTTTCCTTTGCTGTGCAAACGCTTTTAAGTTTAATTAGGTCCCATTTGTTCATTTTTGTTTTTATTTCCATTGATCTAGGAGGAGAAAAATAAAAAAAATAGGGCTGCGATTTACGTCAAAGAATGTTCTACCTATGTTTTCCTCTTAGAGTTTTATAGTATCTGGTCTTACATTCAGGTATTTAATCCATTTTGAGTTTATTTCTGTATACAGTGTTAGAGAATGTTCTGCTGTCCAGTTTTCCCAGCACCGCTTATTGCAGAGACTGTCTTTTCTCCATTGTATATTCTTGCCTCCTCTGTTGCAGACTAACTGACCATAAGTGTGTGGGTTTATTTCTGGGCTTTCTATACTGTTCCATTGATCTATGTCTGTTTTTGTGCCGGTACCATACTATTTTGATTAGTATAGCTTTGTAGTAGAGTCTGAAGTCAGAGAGCCTGATTCCTCCAGCTCCGTTCTTCTTTGTTTTGGCTATTCAGGTCTTTTGTGTTTCCATACAAGTTTAAATATTTTTTGTTCCAGTTCTGTGAAAAATGCCATTGGTAATTCGATAGGGATTGTACTAAATCTATAGACTGCCTTGGGTAGTACACTCATTTTAACAATATTGATTTCTTCCAATCCAAGAACATGGTATATTTTTCCATCTGTTTGTGTGCTCTTCAATTTCTTTCATCAGTGTCTTATAGTTTTCAGAGTACAGGTCCTTTGCCTCCTTAGGTAGGCTTATTCATAATTATTTTATTCTTTTCCATGCAATGGTAAATGGGAGTGTTTCCTTAATTTCTCTTTCTGATATTTCACTAATGTTAGTGAATAGAAATACAACAGATTTCTGTATATTAATTTTGTATCCAGCAACTTTAGTGAATTCATTGATGAACTCTAGTAGTTTTCTGATAGCGCCTTTAGGAGTTTATATGCACAGCAACATGTCATTTACAAACAGTGACAGTTTTACTTCGTTTTTCCAATTTGGATTCCTTTTATCTCTTTTTCTTCTCTGAATGCTGTTGCTAGGACTTCCAAAACTATGTTGGACAGAAATGGAGAGAGTGGGCATCCTTGTCTTGCTCCTGGTCTTAGAAGAAATGCTTTCAGCTTTTCACCATTGAGTACAATGTTAGCCGTGGATCTATCACATATGGCCTTTATCATGTTGAGGTACGTTCCTTCTATGCCCTCTTTCGAAGAGTTTTTATTATAAGTAGATGTTGAATTTTACCAAAAGCTTTTTCTGCATTTGTTGAGATGAACACCTGGTTTTTATCCTTCAATTTGTTAATGTGGTGAATTACACTGATTTGCAGATATCGAAAAATCCTTGCATCCCTAGCATAAATCCCACTTGATCACAGTATATGATCCTTTTACTGTATTATTGGAGTCGGTTTGCTAGTACTTTGTTGAGCATTTTTACGTCTATGTTCATCAGTGATATTGGTCTGTAATTTTCGTTTCTGTGGTATCTTTCTCTGGTTTTGGTTTCAGGCTGATGGTAGCCTCATAGAATGAGTTCAGAAGTGTTTCTTCCTCTGCAATTTTCTGGAATAGTTTCCGAAGGACAGGTGTTAACTCTTTTCTAAATGTTTGGTAAAATTTACCTGTGAAGCCATCTGGTTATGGACTTTTGTTTGTTGGGAGTTGTTAAATTACTGATTAAATTTCAGTACTGCTAAGTGGTCTGCTCATATTTTCTATTTCTTCCTGGTTCAGTCTTGGGAGATTGTACCTTTCTAAGAATTTGTCCATTTCTTCTAGGTTGTCCATTTTGTTGGTGTATAGTTGCCCATAGTAGTCTCTTATGAGTCTTTGTACTTCTGTGGTATCGGTTGTAACTTCTTTTTCATTTCTGATTTTATTGATTTGGGCCCTCTCCCTTTTTTTCTTAATGAGTCTGGCTAAAGGTTTATCAACTTTGTTTATCTTTTCAAAGAACCAGCTTTTAGTTTCACTGACCTTTTCTACTGCTTTTGTCTCTATTTCATTTATTTTTGCTCTGACCTTTATGTTTTTCATTCTACTAACTTTGAGTTTTGTTTATTCTTCTTTCTCTAGTTGCTTTAGGCATAAGGTTAGGTTGTTTATTTGAGATATTTCTTGTTTCCTGAGATAAGCCTGTATAGCTATAAACTTCCCTTGCTGGGTTTATTTTTTGAATCCAAACAAATGCTCTCTACCACATTTTTCCTTTCAGGTTCATGGATTTTTTTCATACATACAATGATCTCCATTACCTTCTTTTAGACTGGTAGTATCTGTTTAATAAGTATGCTTTCGTATTAACGTTAATTATGAATCTTGTACCCCCAAATCGCAGTGAAATTCACAATATACAGTCAAAAATCACCATTTCCACATCCCCCTCCTCCTCCTTCCAGTGTGTACCTGCCCCACAACATGTTTCTTCCCACCAAGACAGTTTGATTTTATCTGGATACCTTTCTAACCCTTACTTTAAAAGTTCACCTTAAAATCTTTATCAGTTCTGTGAGGCTGATAAACATTTTCTTTGTAGTCCTTACTATTTAGGTATCATAGACCAGAGTGCAGAAAAGCAAATCTTTGTATTTAACTAGTTATTCAGTCAAAGAGTCACAGATTCTCTTCTCCCTTTCAGTGTCCATACATGCTTCAACACAAAAAGATGAAAATACAGCTTGTAATATAATTAGGCCTGAAGTTTAAAATATTTCAGGCTGCTATACCTTAAAGCTGGTATACTTTAGTGAGACTTGAGCTGAATTACTAAAGAAAAAGATTTTATTCCATGTTCCAGGTGTTATTCTTAGATCACTACATCTGATACCTGTCAGCAAAAAGCAATGCAAAGCAACATTTACCTTCAGAAAAATAATTTTGATGTCCCCACTAATGAAAGCTATAAAAATCCATATAAATGAATTTCAGCAACATGCAGAATACTATCCTATGAAAATCTATTATTCTGTGTGAAATATTACATAAATACAACTTTAGGAGTTGAAGGAGAATGTTATAATGTCACGTAAGTGGGAACCATACAGTATGTACCCTTTTGTGCTGGGCCTTTTTTTTTGGCGGGGGGGGGTGGGGGCGGTGCCTGGCTTTTTTCACTTACCACAGTGCTTTTGAGATTTATCAATGTTGTTGCACCTATCAGTAATTTACTCCTTTTTACTGTTGAGTATTCCATTATGTGGTGTACCACAATTTATTTACCCATTTATCAGCTGATGTGCATCTGGGTTGCTTCCAGTTTACAGCAATTGTAAATACAGGCTCCTTAAACATTCTCACATAGGTCTCACATAGATATATACTTTCATTTATCTTACATAAATACCCAGGAGTGGGATCCTTAGGTCACGTGATAAATGCATGTATAACTTTATAAGAAAAATGCCAAACTGTTTTCCAAAGCAGCTCACCGTTTTACAAACCAACCACCAATGTGTCAGAGTTCAGCTGTCCCACATTTTCACATATACTTGATATTGTCAGTTTTTTAAATTTTAGTTATTCTAATAAATGTGTACTGATTCATTGTGGCCATAATTTGTAACTTCCTGATGACTAACCATGTTGAACAGCTTTTCATGTGTGTCTTTTTTTGAGAAATGTCTATTCAGATCCTTTGCCTATTTTTAAATTGGATTGTCTTTTTATTATTGAGTTGTAAGACTTTAGATATCAATCATTTATCAAGTACAGTAAGTCCCCTACATATGAACGAGTTCCATTCCGAGAGTGCGTTCGTAAATCCAATTTGTTCGTAAGTCCAGCAAAGTTAGCCTAGGTACCTAACTAACACAACAGGCTATATAGTACTGTACTGTAATAGGTTTTTAATACTTTTCACACAAATAATACATAAAAAACAAATAAACACAGAAAATAAAGAAAACATTTTTAATCTTACAGTACAGTACCTTGAAAAGTACACAGTACCAGCTACATCACCACTGCTTCTACGTTTGCTTCTGGACATCCTGGGTTTGAAATAAAGATACTGTACTACTGTACTCTATACAGTACTGTAAAGTACACAAAGCACAACCATTTGTAGAGGATGCACGCAAGTGACAATGTACACCAGACCTCTGAACTAACTTACGTGATTGGACATGTGAACACATGTCACACGTTTCAAAGTTTGCAACTTGAAGGTTCATATGTAAGGGACTTATTGTATAAGATTTGTTAATATTTTCTTCCGTTCTGTGAGTCATCTTTTCACTGTCTTTTTAAAAAAAATATTTATTTATTTATTTTTGGCTGCATTGGTTGTTCGCTGCTGCACGCGGGCTTCCTCTAGTTGCAGCGAGCAGGGGCTACTCTTCGTTGCGGTACACAGGCTTCTCATTGCAGTGGCTTCTCTTATTACGGAGCACAGGCTTCAGTAGTTGTGGCACACGGGCTTCAGTAGTTGTGGCTCACAGGCTCTACAGCGCAGGCTCAATAGTTGTGGCGCACAGGCTTAGGTGCTCTTAGGCATGTGGGATCTTCCCAGACCAGGGTGCGAACCCATGTCCCCCACACTGGCAGGCAGATTCTTAACCACTGCGCCACCAGGGAAGTCCCTCTTTCAACTGTCTTGATAGTGTCTTTTGAAGCACAAAAGTTTTTAATTTTGATGATGCCCAACTTATTTATTTTTCTTTTCCTTCTTACACTTTAGGTTTATACCTAAGAAACACTTGTCTAATCCACGGTCATGAAGATTTACGCCTATGTTTTTTTTCTAAGAGTTTTACAATTTTATATTCTGAATTAATTTTGTATGTGGTGTGAAACAGAAGTCCAACTTCATTCTTTTGCATATGGCTATCCAGTTGTCTGAGCAATGTTCGTTGAAAAGATTATTTTTTCCCCTTTCACTTGTTTTGCAACCATATTCTCCCAGTCAGTGGTTTACCTGTTCATTTTCTTAGCAGTATCACCTGAAGAGAAAAAGTTTTGAATTTTGATAAAATCTAATCTATCTTAAAAAAAAAAAAACGGTTTGTGCCATTTGCGTCTCATCTAAGAAATTCTTGCCTAACCAAAATCACAAATATTTTCTATGTCTTATTCTAGAACTATTACTAGTTTTAGCTCTCACATTTAGGTCTATGATCCATTTTAAGTTGATTTTTGTATATACTGCAAAGTAAGGCTTGGGTACTGAATTACCTTGTCAACTTTGTTGAAAATCTACTGACTGCATATATAAGGATCTATTTCTGTTCCATTTATCTCTATGTTTATTCTTTCATTTCATTATACTGCCTTGATCTTAAAATCCAATAGTGTTAGTCCTCCAACTTGGTTCTTACTTTCCAAGATTGTTTTGGCTATTCCAGACCCTTCACATTGCCTTATGAATTTTAGAATTAATGGTTACTTTATACAAAAAAGACTGCTTAGGTTCTGAGAAGACATGGACTCCATAGATAAATTAATTTGGGGATTCCTGACATTTTAATACTGAATTATCTAATCCATCAACATTGAATATCTGTCTTTTTTTAAAGGTCTTCTTTCATTTCTCTCAGTATATTAAATCGTTTTCAGTATACAGGCTTACACATTTTGTCAAATCTATCCCTAAATTTTTCATGCTTTTGCTTCTACTGTAAGTGGTGCTATATTTGCTATAATGTCAATTTAAAATTGCTTACTGCTAAACTGTTTTTTGTATGTTAATCTTCTAGCTTGCGACCTCACTGATAAGTTCTTGACACTTTTTCTGTAGAATTTTGAAGATTTTCTATACAGAAAAATACAGTGTCTGAATAATTTTAAATTGTTCCTTTTTAATCTATATGATTTTTCTTTATTTTGCACCTTACTGCACTGTCTAAAACTTCCAGGACAACACTGAATGAAGTAGTGGGAGAAGACATAGTTGCCTTCTCCCAGTCTTAGGGGAAAAGCATTTAGTCATACACAGTTAAATACAATCTGAACTATAGGTTTTTTGTGGATTCTCTTTATCAGGGTATGAAAGTTTCCTCCAGTTCCTAGTTTGCTGAGAGATATCTGTAAACCAAGAATGGATACTGGTTTTTTTTCAAATGCTTTTTCTGCATCTACTAAGATGATATTATGGATTTTCTTTTTTAATATGTTAATATGATAGATTACACTAATTGATTTTTGAACCTTAAACTAACTTTGCAATCCTGGTATAAACCCTACTTGGTCAAAATTTTTACCTAATGCTAGATATGATTTGCTAAAACTTTTAGTATTATTCTCTGTACTTTTCTTCAATCTGAAAACTAGACTAAACTGCACAGGTTTATCCGTTTAAAAGTTTTCTTTAGCTTTATACTTGCATTTCATTTTACTTATTTCTACTGTGGCTACTGATGTTTCTATTTACAAAATACAATATAAAGGCAAACTTAGTATTATGAAAGCAGCAATGTTGCATAGCAAAAACAGTAACAGATTTTTAAAAGCATGTGTTCCAATTCTTGCTACCCTACTTCACAAAATTACACACCCCAACTTTGTACTAACAAGGATTCATCCTTTTGCCTCCCACCAAATAAGAAGGGGTAAAGTTTCTCCATCTTTTTAGTTCTTCTGCTGTACTGTTAAGTAGGAAGGTGAAGCAAATTAAACAGCAATAAAATTTTCCTGCAACTTCAGTAAGATGTGAGAAATTAAAAAAAACTTTTTAGAAGTTTGCAATTCAGAATCTGGCACTATATTCCAAAATAAAATTAAGGCTGAAAAAATAATTTTATAAAGAAGAGAAAAACAGAAACCAAAAAAATTGATAAGTAAAATTCTGAGCCAAGATTTCAAAGTGTAGAAACGATAAAAGAAATTAAATCTAAAGTTAAAAAGATTTGACTATTTAGAAAAATAAAACTTTTCTAACAAAACATATGTAACCAAAATTGAAAGATAACACTAAAATCAACCCAACCTAAAATGTATCGATATGTATGGTTTAGGAACAGATAAAAAAAATGGAGTGGGGAGGATTTTATAAACCAAAATCTTATTATCAATTATTTAAGATGAAAAGATTGAAACTACCTTAATAAGTTCTCTAATCAAATTTTAAATATCTAACATCAAAATCCAAAAAAGAGTTTTTATAAAAGAACATCTGTAAAACTTAAATATAAGCCAGATTTCACGGAGAAAATTCTCATATCTCAGTGGTAGGAGGGCTTTTCATATGTAATTGATTCTCACCTGCAGGTACTGAAACATAATAGCTAATTCATTTATAAAAGAAAAATAGAGGATAAATATAATATTATTGAAATTCAATGTGCATGTATGTATATGCTTATTTTAACATATTTATTTTAGCCATTTACTTTTTATTCCCTTGTCTGCAAAATATTTTAGATTCTCCTGATAAGCTCCCAAACTGACAAGGTTTCTTTCCCATTTCCTACTCCTTTGATGTAGGTACTATTGATGAAATAACCAGAGTAGATAGAAAGAAAAAAAGGGGCGGGGGGCTTGAATTATCTAAGTCAATATTTCATTATATATAATCTGCCATTAACCTCCACAAAAAATTACTTACATCTGCTTAAAAAGTTGTCAATATTTTTGTTTTTTCTTAAGGCAGGAAAATCCAAATCATATACCAAAGCATCCAATCCATCCTAAACAAATAAACAAACAAACAAAGTTAGTTTTTTGGTTCACACTATGAGCACTTTCCTTTTTTATGAGTAAAGAATAAAATATATGCTTCAACATTTAATTTGCCTTACTCTCATACAACTTGCATTCATTTAACACCTTCTACAAGGTTACCTGAGTACTGGGAAGAGAAAATTTGGTTTTATTTCATACAGAGTTTTCACCTTCTAACTCTCCCAGGCAGAGGAGCAGCAAAATCACCGCAAATTGGCTACAAGTGACCTCAACTCGTGCCCTTTTCCCCCCATATAAGGGAAGGAAATTTTACTTTTCACTTTCCCTTAACTACTGCATTTATTTATTTCACAGACACTCATAAAAAACAAATGGCCCATATTTTTGACTACAAATATTTTATAAGGTAGTATCAAATATTAGTTCCTAAAATGTGAAGTTTAGTATAAAATAAATTCTGCACTTAGATACATTTTTATGGTATGTTTTTTATAAATATATTGGGTTTTCATAACAGTGCTATTTCTTTCTTTGAAGCACTTTCTAAAGCAACTATTAGTAAAGGACAAATACGGGCTTTTACTTTTACAGGGATATTTAAATATTATCTAAGCAAGTGCAGGGCTATGTGAAGGTGTACCAATCAGTGTTGAAATGGGAATGCATCTATACAGATTATACCTTGTCATGTGGTAGGAGCAGAGGAAACATTCAGATAATCCCAAGTAATCTTCATTTTATTTAACTGGGGAAATTTAGTTTGCTACAATATAAAAACAGAAGCAGCAAAGGAAAACACACCTTCTGGAGACCATGTACAGTCATGTTCATAAGAGGTTGAAGGAGAAATCAAAGCCAGGGGATATATACTTTGTATTAAGCCAAAGGTGTGAGTAACTCAGCTATTTTAGAGTACTTAAAATATTTCCCTAGGAAACCAAAAAGCCCAGTCAAATCTTATAGGTTTTAAAATATATCATTGCTTGGGCTGGAAACTGACCATGGAGAAGATGACTAGTAATACCAATGTTGTTGACTGCCTGAAGAGACCAACCCACCCTATCACTGGCTTTTCAGAATTCAGAGGTTTGTACAGATCTGAAGAAAAAGTTCCTCCACTAGAGAAAGTTCATCTATCCTTGAGATACATTTCTTAGAGTCTTATAAATCATTTGAATATTTCTGTTAATTATTTTTACAATAAAGAGACAAGAACCTTTACCTGGTCTATTCTAAACTGAAAGCCAATCAATAAATATATGAACTCACTATTTTCTAGGAAAAGGTAAATTAAATATATATATACACACCCATTTGACTAGGTTTTAACTTCTTTGAGGCAGAAACCACAGTTAAATCTCATTTTCTCCCACAGCACCTAGCAAAATGTCCTGAACAAGTGTGCATAAAATGTACATTAAACCAATGATTCTATGGTTTATGCTCCACAGCAAAGGCAATTATATTACTCAAGAAATAATACTGTTCTTAGATTAGATACTAAGTTTCACTGCATCGTGTCACTCCAAAAAATTATACCGATTATAGAGTAGTACAAATAATATTAGCTACACAATTTTAGGCTGAATTTTGATAAAGTCATCTGGGAAATGCAAGTAGGCATAATGCAATAAAATCAACATATTATTATATCTTATAATAACTATTATTTTAAGAGCTCTCAGTACACATCTACTTCTAAAGACACTTCCCAGTTTTAAAAGGTTCAGAACACCTAAATTTGTAACAGCTTATACTGTTTTCTAGTTATCAAATAAAACATTAAAAAGTGAGGGAAAGGGCTTCCCTGGTGGCGCAGTGGTTGGGAGTCCGCCTGCCGATGCAGGGGACATGGGTTCGTGCCCCGGTCCGGGAGGATCCCACGTGCCATGGAGCGGCTGGGCCCGTGAACCATGGCCGCTGGGCCTGCGCATCAGGAGCCTGTGCTCCACAATGGGAGAGGCCACAACAGTGAGAGGCCCGCGCACCGGAAAAAAAAAAAAAGTGAGGAAAATGTGTATTAAATTTTACTTACAACACGCTCTCTTCAGTAAATATACCGAAAACAACTGCCTCCAATTTTATTCCAAATAAGTTTTTTTTTAATTACTAACTGTTAGAAAAGAACCTCAAAAAATAACGTGTTTAACCACCTCATTTCATAGCTAAGGCAAATAACAATCAGAAATATTAACTGACTTGTCCAATGCCACACAGCTAGTTAGTAAGCTGTGTTATAATCAAAATATGAACTCTTAGTCTAGTCGTTATAGAAATAACATGACCATGATAAAAACATGATTTAAAAATCCTGAATCTCTTTAAAATGAAGTTAGGAATTGAGAATAAACATGTATATTTAAATCCAAGATGTACTGTTCAAAAATTAATAGAAAATCACAAGTCATTCTTCTAATTAAAACTAGAAAGTACACTGGTTAGGACTCAAACCTAGTGTTCTGGCTCAAAATACTACGTTTTCCCTAATACACCACTATTACCTCTTCTGCATGACCCTCCCTAAACTACCTATTAAATCTAACAGTTCTCCTGTATTAGAGTTATTTTTTACTTTAATCTTCACAGCTAATTTCAGACGCTGTGAGTAAGCTAAGCCCCAGAACTGAGCAACACGTTTTACTCACAGCATGGCAGGCACTGTTGACTCTCCTACCCCAACAATTATTTCCCCCTTCTACTTTCCTCATTCAACTTTGATTTTGTTTGGGCTATCCACCCTCCTCCATGAGACTACAAGCATCCAAGAAGGGAGAGACCTTCCCCAACTCCAGGAGGTCACTTCTAATTAGTCTAATCTAAGCTAAACATGGAGGCCTATTACTCTTGCCAGTGTTCAGCTTAAGTACAGGAACATGGTAATAATCTGACACATGTAACATGAGGGAAAAACCTATAGAAAGGTTTCTGGGGAAAGTTTCTTCTCTCTTGAAAGAGATACACGTCAGACATAGTCTCTCCTTTCATGAGAAACTGCTATATCTGTATGTGACACCTTAAACAACAGCAGCCACCTTGGGGCCTCAAGGGAGGTTGGCAGGAGAAAAAGCCAAACACAAGTAGGATGACAGAGACAAAAGATGGAAAGAACCTGGGTCTCTGATGATGTTTGTTGAACCACTGAATTAATCTACTCTGGAACCTATTCTTCCCATGCTTTCTCGAGATAATACTTTTTCCTTATGGCTTAACTCAATTTACATTGGATCTTCTATTTCTTGTGACTAAAAGCATCCTGAAATACACAGTAAGAGTTCATTAAATGCCACTGAATCGATGTAGGAGCTATAGGATTTATTGCACTGAGAGGATCATCCATTCAAATAGTGAGATCAGGGGCAAGACGGGGCTGACAAAAAGCGTCACTCTTTGGTAAATGTTGTTTGTATAACTGCATGGCACTATGGGAGAAGAATGATTTTTGATTCATACTAATAATTAAGTGAATTCCAGATGGGTCAAAAGAATTCAACCATGAAAAAATAAAACATTTTAAATTAAAAAAATAAACATAGTATATTTACATATTACTGTTGGAAGGACAAGTCACATAACCTTCCTGAGCCTCTGTTTTCTCTTTTGTAAAATGGGAATAACTAACTACAACTCAGAAAGGATTTGTGAGAGTTAAATGAGTGAAGTGTATGAAGTGTTTGACCATTAAACAGTCCCACTTCCCACTCTTTCCTTTATTTCTCTAGATGACATTTGAAAGTTCTACAAGTTAGTCTCACTACTGATAGAAATGACATAAAGAGAAAACAGATATTTTAATCATGTGGTCATAAAACCTTAAGAGTAAATCGCAGGTCATGATGTTAAACTGTTCCCAATGTAGTAATCCCATATATAACTAAAATTTTTTTTGTTTTTTACATAAGGCATCTGACTTTTGCTTGACCAAGAATTCAATCATGCATTTGTTAACGGAAAACTACCTGCCTCCGCTAACTGTTTATGGTCACTAGGTGTCTGGACCTATCACCATACACTTTAATTTTACAGACGTAGGAGACGGTATATGGCTTTTCAGAAACACTCATAAGTAAAAATTATATGCCTCTTATCAGAGAAATAAAATGGGGAAGAAGGTATTCTTCTAGCATAATCTAAGGCATATACCAACAGAGGCTAAGGGGAGTCAAAACACTGGGGTTGGGGGGAGGGATACAGGCTTCCACTTTTAATGAAGTAGAGAAGCTACACAAGGTAAGAAATGTCCATATCCAACCACAAAGTGGGCCAAGGAATCCTGACTTAGTCTATTCAACACTCTGAAGTTCTCTAAAATAATGGAGAATAAGACTTCCCACTTCCTAAAGTCCATATTCTAGAATGAGAATTCAGGACCTTAATAGAAATTAACATTCTTCCAAGTGCAAAAACAATTCACAAGGAATGGCAGTCAAAGCACATAGTCCCACTGCTCCTTCACTCAATTTTAAGATTTATGCAGGAAGGAAAGCTACCCTCTACTTTCACATGTCCATCATATAGCTTAATCATCAGTATAAGAATTACAGAGGAGAAAACGTAGGAGAGGAGTCAATCAATGTCAAAGAATTACAATAATTAAATTCTTTGCTACTTATATTTGAAAAATGATAGTAGGCCAGTTATAGCAGTGTATTTTGAAAGAAGCTAGTCACACTAGAGAAGTATTTTCACATAAACACACAAAGGCAGGCATAATTAATGACAAGTATAACATTTTACAAGAATCTCTAAAGAATGGACATTTCACATTTCTTAAGAAGTGCTGGTATTAGGAGGGGGAAAAGCACCAGTTGTGTTATCTCACAACAGAGTTTAAGCAAAGGAGAAACAGAAGAAAATTATTCAACTGAACACCTCTGCAAACTTTAGTCTCTGGATAGTTTTAAATTACAAAAGTAAGATTCCTGTGTAAAATATCATTTAGGATTAGATCCATTAGTAATAATACATTTGTTATAAGATATGAGACTATAATGGCACTAAGAAAGGAAAATATATTATGTATTAAAAGCATCAATTTGTTTTTTGAATTTGTAAAATTTCAAAATCAAAATTGTTACTTATTTCTAAATAAGAAATATTTTTTGACACACTGAAAAAAAAAAATCCATTAAAACTATGGCAGTAAAACCAGGGCTTCTGGGACTTCGCTGGTGGTCCAGCAGTTAAGAATCCGCCTTCCAATGCAGGGGACACATGTTCAATCCCTGGTCAGGGAACTAAGATCCCACATGCCGTGGGGCAACTAAGCCCGTGCAACATAACTAGAGAAGCCCATGAGCTGCAACGAAAAGACCCCTCCCCACCACATGCCGCAACTAAGACCCGACGCAGCCAAATAAATAAATAAACATTAGGGGGGGAAAAAAACAGGGCTTCTGAAAACCAAACTGCTTCTAAAATAGGCTGACTTTTTTTTCTTTTTTTTTGACTGCTGTCAAATGTTTGATGACAGAGGATGTACCATTTGAAGAAAATATTTTGGGTCCATGTTAATCTCTTTGTTAGGTAAAGAGATAAGAAATTTCTCAAAATTAAATCACTGATATGAAAATGGAAACAGATTTTCCTCAGGGAATTTTAACGACTTCTGATATTAAATACAATTAAAATCTGTTTAACCAATGTGACTATACTACATACATGCCAATATTCCCTAGGACAACTATAGTACAAAAAATTAAGTATTCCAAATACTTAGTAAAACATACAGTGGCCCTTCCCAATCAATCTCAAACTATACCTTTCCACCCTCATATTCTGTATATACATATATCTAGGCTTGAGCCACAGTGTGCTACCAGTCATCTCCCAAATGGCCCATGCTCACTCTATCCCACTGCCTTTGCACCTGCTCTTTTCTCCAGCTGGGATGTGAATATTTATGTTTAGACTGCCTCAAATGTTTGTGCTGCCTTCCCCAACACTCTGAGAAAATGTTAAAAAATAAAACACCTATGTGCTTCCTATTTAGGAATTACCGTACTTGTTACACTGTAATTATTTAAGTCAGCCTCCTCCTCTGTAGGAAAACAGAGATAGTAATAGTAATAATAATGAAGATAGTAATAGTAAAATACTTCCTGTCTCTGCAAGTTCACTGGTTAGTAGGTAGAAAAAGTAAATAATACAGGATCCTCAGTGTTACAAACTAGATACTACACAGAGAAAGGACTGCTTAATCAATTGGGGCTTCATAAAAGAGATGAAATATGAGTTGATTTTTTTTCTCTATAACCATTTTTTTATATTGAAGTATAGTTAATTTACAACGTTGTGTTACTTTCAGGTGTACAGCAGTGATGCAGTTATACTTATATCTATCTGTCTGTTCTTTTTCACATTCTTTTCCATTATAAGTTGTTACAAGATATTGAATATAGTTCCCTGTGCTTGTTGTTTATCCATTTTATATAAAGTAGTATGAGTTAATCCCAAACTCCTAATTTATCTCGACTCCCCAATCTCCTTTGGTAACCATAAGTTTGTTTTCTATGTCTGTGAGTCTGTTTTGTAAATAAGTTCATTTGTATTATTTTTTAAGATTCCATATATAAGTGATATCATGTGATATTTGTCCTTCTCTGTCTGATTTACTTCATTTAATATGATAATATCTAGGTATTTCATTGTTTTTTATGGCTGAGTAATATTCAATTGTACTGATATATATATACCACATCTTCTTTATCCATTCATCTGTCGATGGACATTTAGGTTGCTTCCATGTCTTGGCTATTGTACATAGTGCTGCTATGAACACTGGGGTGCATGTATCCTTTCCAATTAGAGTTTTCTCTGGATATATGCCCAGGAGTGGGATTGCAGGATCATATGGTAACTCTATTTTTAGTTTTTCTGAGGAATCTCCATACTGTTCTCCATAGTGGTTACACCAATTTACATTCCCACCAACAGCGTAAAGAGGGTTCATTTTTCTCCACACCCTCTCCAGCATTTATTATTTGTAGACTTTTCAATGATGGCCATTTTGACCAGTGTGAGAATATACCTCATTGTAGTTTTAATTTGCATTTCTCTAATAATTAGCGATGATGGGCATCTTTTTATGTGCCTATTGGCCCTCTGTATGTCTTCTTTGGAGAAATGTCTACTTAGGTCTTCTGCCCTTTTTTAATTAATTAATTAATTTATTTATTTTTGGCTGCTTTGGGTCTTCGTTGCTGCACGCAGGCTTTCTCTAGTTGCGGCGAGTGGTGGCTACTCTTCATTGCAGTGCATGGGCTTCTCATTGTGGTGGCTTCTCTTGTTGCAGAGCACAGGCTCTAGGTGCGTGGGCTTCAGTAGTTGTGGCACGTGGGCTCAGCAGTTGTGGCTCATGGGCTCTAGAGCGCAGGCTCAGCAGTTGTGGTGCATGGGCCTAGTTGCTCCACGGTATGCAGGATCTTCCTGAACCAGGGCTCGAACCCATTTCCCCTGCACTGGCAGGCGAATTCTTAACCACTGCGTCACCAAGAAGTCCCTTCTGCCCACTTTTTTTTTTTTTTTTTTTTTTTTTTTTTCCTGCGGTACGCGGGCCGCTCACTGCTGCGGCCTCTCCCGTGGCGGAGCACAGGCTCCGGACGCGCAGGCTCAGCGGCCATGGCTCACGGGCCCAGCCGCTCCGCGGCATGTGGGATCTTCCCGGACCGGGGCACGAACCCGTGTCCCCTGCATCGTCAGGCGGACTCTCAACCACTGCGCCACCAGGGAAGCCCTGCCCACTTTTTGATTGGATTGTTTGTTTTCTTGATATTAAGCTGTATGAGCTGTTTGTATATTTTGGAAATTAATCTATTTTCTTCCAATCCGTAGGCTGTCTTCTCGTTTTTTTTTATGGTTTCCTTTGCTGTGCAAAAGCTTTTAAGTTTAATTAGGTTCCATTTGTTTGAGCTGATCTTTAAAGAAGAGAATTCAGAAAGAGTAAGTTGGAGGTGGGGCAAGGCAATCTAGAGAGAAGAAAGGCAAGAAAAGTTTAGAGAATGAGAGTAGGATGCTCTGGTTCCATAGGGTGAGAAGGAGGAGGTACAGGAAACAATGCTCTGAAGATGGATTACAGAATGTGTATTAAAGGTATAACATACCATGCTAAGAATTTCAGTATTTATCTTATGATATCCACTTGGAACCACAGGAATTTTGGGGAGACGAAGAGTGACATGACTGTTTTTTATTTTATCAAAGTCTGACAATGATAAAGACAGCAGATTAGAACAGGAAGAGACAGGTGGAAAAGGAAGCAATTAGGAGGATACTGTGGTAATACAAGCATAGGAAGATATCAATACAAGTCTGAACTAAACTGGGGCAATAGGAATGGAGGATTAGAAGCAAAAGAACCTGATGAATGACTGAAAGAGGGACAGGAAGGATTAAGAATGATTATATAATTATAAGAATGACTATCTATCTTCTAGTTTAAGTAAGAAGATAGTGACTTCATTAACCAAGGCAGAGAATACAATCTGGAGAGAAAAGATAAAGATGTTAGATATACTGAATTTGAGGTCCCTGTAGGATAGCTGCCATTTTATGGATAATTAGATGGCAGTTAAAAATATGAGTTTTGAGTTCAACAGAGAGACTGGACTGTGATATAGATTTGGAAGTCATGAGAATACACTGAATCCACGATAACAGATGCAATTACCCAACAAGTGTAAACAAAGGGGAAAATGGAAAAAGAGTGAACAATAGCGTCCTGGGAAACATTAACATCTGAGAGATAAGCAGAGCAAACACGACCAATGAGCAATAAGAGAGGTGGGGAAGGGAGATATAATAGCATCATGAAAGCTGAACTAACTCTAGAAGGAACTTAAGAGCAAAGCAAAATGCCACCATGAGGTCAACTAGAATGAAAAATGCAAAAGGAGGCAAATAATTTGTGATTAAAATGTCACTGATGATAGTTATACAACAATATAATGCCACTGAACTGTACACTCAGAAGTAATTAAAATAAGTTTCAAGTTATATATATTTTGCCACAACTTTTAAAAAAACTCACTATTGGACATCAGCAAAATGGCAGACTAGGAAACTCCAAACTCTCATTCCCCTAAAGAAATGTGAAAAAAAACCCAGAAGCTCTCTGAACCAACTTTGTAAGAGCTCAGGAAAACAAAGGTTAAGAGCAATCAAGCAAATATCCAATCATGTAAAAGCCAAATTCAAATGGTAGGAAAGCTTTGTGACATGTTTACTCACTGTTACCCCACTCTCTCCAGGAGTGGGGGTGGTCTGGGTCTTGAGTAGGTAACAGATTGGTTCCCACTTCCCCCACCTTGAACCTGAGGGAGCAGAGTAAGACTGTATTTGTAGACTATTATGTATGTCTGTTTTAACCCATCTGGGGGATGCCTGAAGGACCAAGGCAAGGACCTTTCTGTTTTGTGTAACTAAGAATACAGGTAGACAAAGCAGTGGGGGAACAGCTCATAAAAGCTACGTGACAACTATAAACCCCACAGACTCCTGAGGCAAGAGATTATGGTAGAGACATACAATAGACCATCTAGGCCCAGAGAAGCTGGAGTGAGACTCTTGGGGAAATTCTTCTTTTAAAGGTCAGTATCAACCTTAAATAGAATGCTTCTCAGAGTGGAAGGGGCATAAACCAGCTTATAATGGGTAGAAAAGTTAATGGAAAAGGAACAAATGAAATAATGGCCAAAAGAAATGAGAAAGATTAGAAGCTTGCATGATTTAAAACCTATATTTGATGAAATACTTTTAGGTAGAAGAGACATATTTTTATAGAATAAAAATGATTAAGCGAGGTTCCAAAAAAAATGTAAGGGAGGACAGAATTAAGATACAAAGTTGGTACATCAACCTTATAAAAAAGAAAAAGACTTCTATATAATCAGTATCCTGTCAAAAGGGCACGGAGTCATATTCCAATCTAGAACACTTAATAGTCACCGTGATCTTAAGCAAGTTATCTAACCCTTCACAGCCTCAATGTTCTCATCTGTAAAATAAGGATAACAACAGTAACTACCACATAGGTCTGTTGTATTGTAAGAAACTGATATATCCTAAGAAGTCACAGAAATATACTCATGGATAATTTCAAAGAGGATCTGCCTCCCTATCACTTTAACAGTTTATAGGTATGGGTGAACACAAGCTAGACTTTGTGTTGGCATGAATAACTGAAAAAGTTCAGGTGATTCGATTTTGTTTTGCAGGAGAGAGTTTATTTTTCAAATTTTTCCTTCAAGTGTCTGATTCGTTTCTTTGGGGAAAAATAAAGCACGTCATATGTTTAGTTAGCAGTAGTATAAAAACATTTTTCAAAAAAACCAGCTCATCAAATTTGTAAATGAAAGTGAGAAAAACAAGTTGATTTCCAGCCAACTATACTTGACTAATAAAAAATGAAATGCACTTTCCCCTCCCAGTCTAAAGCCTTTTACTGAGTCGTAGAAATGGCTTGGGGAATCTTCATTTTTGAGTCCTTGTTACCATTAGGTTGGTACTTGTCAAAGAGCCAAATCTATTGGTTATTTTAATAAACACCAGTGTGTGATCTTGACTATTTAATAAAGAGGAAAGGGATGTAAAGCAATGCTTCCCTTCAAAGGCAGCAAAATGACTCACTTGCCGTGTGTGCTTCATGTCACCCTAATCAGCACATATAGTTACAACGTGGTATAATTTTTCAGAATGATTGTATTTTGCTGTTGAATTAAAAAATAAAATAATATTGTTTAAAATAAAAGTAAACAGCTCGCTGTTATCTTTTTAAAGTTCCTATACAAATTTTCATAAGACTAGACCTTGATCATGGTGGGGAAAAAAAGAATGAACAGAGACTCAGAGACCTGGGTAATCGTAACAAAAGATTTAATATCACTGGAGGTCCAGAAGGAGAAAAGATAGTGGGACTAAAAAAGACTGAAATAAATGAAGGCTAAAAATTCCCTACATTTGGCAAAAGACATAAACCTCTAGATTGAAGAACCTAACAGGATATATCCAAAGAAATCCAAACCAACAACAAAAACCTGTCAAAGTAGAATTTTATATCCAAAAAAAAAAAAACAAACAAGATAATCTCAGATGACAAAAAACTAAGTGATTTGTGACAAGCAGACCTATCCTAAAACAATGTAGCTGACATACAATATTAAAGGAAATTCTTCAAATAGAAAATGATAAAAGAAAGAATCTTGGGATAAGAGGAAGAATGAATGAAAAAGTAAAAATACAGGAAAATACAACACACTTTCATTCTCTTGAAAGTTGAAGCAAAAAATTTTAATATGACCTGACTGTTTCTCATTGTTTCTCAAATAAAAAGACATTAAAGATGAATATATTATATACTAGGACGGTAAAGGAACATAAAGAAGATAACCCTACCCTTCACTCGAACTAATAAAATGTCAACACCAATCAAATGTGGTAAGTTATATATGTCTAATTGAATACCTAGAGTAACCAAATAAAAAAGCTATACAAAGAAATACACACAAAAGCATAATAGGTAAAGAAGCCTGTTTCCCCCATTTGGTTGGAAGAATATGATGAACCTTCATTGTTAAATTCTAATTCTGGAACGTAAGATTACATCGTAAGTTGCCCAGGATAAAATCAGTGGCATCTACCTGTGTACCAAAGCTCTCAGACTTATGATTGGAAAGAAATTCTTTCCTTTGAAGCCTCTTCAGCTTGTGTGATAGTAACCTCATTATGTGAAGACCCCTGAGCCAAAAATGACTCAAGCCTGAAGAGGCTTCCATCTTCTACCACAGTGATGGCTGGCGCCCGTTCACATTCCAACACTCACACACACACACACACACACACACACACACACACACACACACACAGAGGCAATGACAATAGTCATTAGCTGCTCTAAGAAGGGATACTGGACTAGAATGAAAAGAGGTCTTAGTTGTAAAATAAGGGCTTGGACTTCCAGTATAAGATGAATAAGTCCTGGGGATGTAATGTACAGTAGTGACTACAGTTAACAATACTGTGTTGAATATTTGAAAGCTGCTAAGAGAGTATATCTTAAAAGTTCTCTTCATATATAATTTACTACATGAACAAGCTAAAGAAGAAAAATCACATGATATTAACAGATGCATAAAAAGTATTTGACGGGCTTCCCTGGTGGCGCAGTGGTTGAGAGTCCGCCTGCCGATGCAGGGGACGCGGGTTCGTGCCCCGGTCTGGGAAGATCCCACGTGCCGCGGAGCGGCTGGGCCCGCGAGCCATGGCCGCTGGGCCTGCGCGTCCGGAGCCTGTCCTCCGCAACGGGAGGGGCCACGACAGTGAGAGGCCCGCGTAACGCATAAAAAAAAAAAAAAAAAAAAAAAAAAAAAAAAAGTATTTGACAAAATCCAACTCCTATTCATGAGAAAAATTCTCAGAAAACTAGAAATAGAGGTGAACTTCCTCAACTTATAAAGAACATCTACAAAAAAACCTGAAACTAACATCATACTTAATGGCAAAAATCTATGATATCCCTCATATCAAAAATCAAGAACAAGGCAAGGATGTCCTTTCTCACACTCTTAATTTAACATAGCACTGGAACTCTGAGCCAGCTCAATAAAGTAAGGGAAATAAAAGGCATACATATCACGGGCTTCCCTGGTGGCGCAGTGGTTGGGAGTCCGCCTGCCGATGCAGGGGGCGCGGGTTCGTGCCCCGGTCCGGGAGGATCCCGCGTGCCGCGGAGCGGCTGGACCCGTGGGCCGTGGCCGCTGGGCCTGTGCGTCCGGAGCCTGTGCTCCGCGGCGGGAGAGGCCACGGCAGTGAGAGGCCCGCGTACCGAAAAAAAAAAAAAAAAAAAAAAAAGGCATACATATCAGAAAAGAAGAAATAAAATCGTCCATATTTACAGATGGTATTATTGTCTATGAGGAAAATCAGAAGGAAGCTACAGCACAAAAATAAACAAAAAAACACCTAGAACTAATAAGTGAGTTCCACAAGGTCATACGATATAAGATCAACATTCAAAAACAACTGTATTTCTGTATATTAGCAATGAACATGAAGAAACCAAAATTAAAAACGCAATACCATTTACATTTACTCAGATGAAAAAAGAATATTTAGGAATAAATCTAACAAAGCAAATATAGAATTTATGCTGAAAACTACAAAATACTGATGAAAGAAATTTTTAAAAGATCTAAATAAATGGAGAGACATATGGTGTTCATGGATTGGAAGACTCAACATAGTAAAGACATCAATCCTCCCAATACTGACATATAGGTTTAACACAATTCCTATCAAATCCCAGCAAGAGTTTTTGTACATGTTGTAGATATAGGCAAGATTGTTCTAAAATTTATATGGAAAAGCTAAGGAACTAGAAAAGCTACAACAATTTTGAGAAAGAATAATGTGTAGGAATAACTGTACCCAAGTTTAAGACCTACACAGCTACAATAATCAAGACAGTGTGCGCTACTCATGGAAGGACACACATACAGTACTCCCTTGGCATCTCTGGGGGACTGTTTCTAGGACCCCTGCAAATACCTAAATCCAAAGATGCTCAAGTCCGTTAAATAAAATGGCACAGTGGAATTCCCTGGTAGTCCAGTGGCTAGGACTTGGTGCCTTCACTGCTGGAGCCCGGTTCCATCCAGTCTGGAAACTAAGATCCTGCAAGCTGCACGGTGCGGGGCGGGGGGGGGGTGGGGGGGGGGGAAAAGCATAGCCTTTGTATATATCATCCACACATCCTCCCCTATACTTTAAATCATCTCTAGATTACTTATAATACCTAATACAATGAAAATGCTATGTAAATAGTTGCAATTACAATGTAAATGTTATGTAAATAACTGCTGACTACAGGCAAATACAAGTTTTGCTTTTTGAAACTTTCTGGATTTTTTTTCCCAGACTGTTTTCAGCCTGCAGTTGGTTGAATCTGTGGATGTGGAAACTGTGGATACAGTGGGCCAACTGTATAGATCAATGGAACAGAATAGAAAACCAAGAAACAGACCCACACAAGTATAGCCAAGTGATTTTTGACAAGGTACAAAAGCAATTCAATGGAGGAAGGTAGTCTTTTCAATAAATGGTTTTGGAGAATTGGATATCCATTAAAAAAATGAACCTCAATCTAAACTTCACACCTCACACAAAAATTAACTCAAATTGGATCACTCATTTAAATGTTAAAGTGTTTAGGAAAACAGGGTAAAATCTTTGAGCACTACAACTTAGTGAAAGCTTCTGAAACATGACACAAAATGTATTTTAAAAATCTAAAAAATTTTTGATAAATTGGACTTTGTCGAAAATAACTTTTGCTCTGCAAAAGATCCAGGTAAAAGGATGAAAAGACAAGCCAAATACTGGGGAAAATCTTTTGCAAACCATATATATTAGAATAATTGAATAACTCTCAAAACTCAACAATAAAAAACAATCTGAGCAACTGACAAATCTCCAAAATCTACAAGCAGCTCATGCAGCTTAATATCAAAAAGACAAACAACCCAATCCAAAAATGGGCAGAAGACCTAAATAGACATTTCTACAAAGAAGATATACAAATTGCCAACAAACACATGAAACGATGCTCAAGATCACTCATAACTCATCATTAGAGAAATGCAAATCAAAACTACAATAAGGTATCACCTTACACCAGTCAGAATGGCCATCATCAAAAAATCTACAAACAATAAATGCTGGAGAGGGTGTGGAGAAAAGGGAACCCTCTTGCACTGCTGGTGGGAATATAAATTGATACAGCCACCATGGAGAACAGTATGGAGGTTCCTTAAAAAACTAAAAATAGAACTACCATGCGACCCAGCAATCCCACTACTGGGCATATACGATGAGAAAACCATAATTCAAAAAGAGTCATGTATCACAATGTTCATTGCAGCTCTATTTACAACAGCCAGGACACGGAAGCAACCTAAGTGTCCATCAACAGATGAACAGATAAAGAAGATGTGGCACATATATACAATGGAATATTACTCAGCCATAAAAAGAAACAAAACTGAGTTATTTGTAGTGAGGTGGACGGACCCAGAGTCTGTCATACAAAATGAAGTTAGAAAGAGAAAAACAAATACTGTATGGTAACACATATATGGAATTAAAAAAAAAAAATT
This sequence comes from Phocoena sinus, assembly GCF_008692025.1. Classification (NCBI taxonomy): domain Eukaryota; kingdom Metazoa; phylum Chordata; class Mammalia; order Artiodactyla; family Phocoenidae; genus Phocoena; species Phocoena sinus. The sequence goes on along the minus strand of NC_045776.1, from coordinate 52,201,214 downwards.
GGTTCTGAAGAACCTAGGGGCAGGACAGGAATAAAGATGCAGACATAGAGAATGGACTTGAGGACACGGGGAGAGGGAAGGGTAAGCTGGGACAAAGTGAGAGAGTGGCATGGACATATATACACTACCAAATGTAAAATAGATAGCTAGTGGGAAGCAGCTACATAGCACAGGGAGATAAGCTCGGTTCTTTGTGACTAACTAGAGGGGTGGAATAGGGAAGGTGGGAGGGAAACCCAAGAGGGAGGAGATATGGGGATATATGTATATGTATAGCTGATTCACTTTGCTATAAAGCAGAAACTAACACACCATTGTAAAGCAATTATACTCCAATAAAGATGTTAAAAACAAAACAAAATCTGATTAGAAAATGGGAGAAAGCTATAGACAGACATTTCACCAAAGAGGATGTACTGACTGGCAAATAACTGCATGAAAAGATGCTAAATATCATTAGCCATTAAATAAATGGAAATTAAAGTCATTATGAAATATCGCTATATACTCATTACAACTAATATGAAAAATAGTTACAATACCAATGCTGATGAGAATGCAGAGAAACGGTCTCTCTCATACATTGCAGGGTGGTATATAAAATGGTAGAGCTACTCTGGAAAATAGTTTTACAGCCAGTATCATATGACCTAACATTTGCACTCATGGGCATTTATCCCAGAGAAATGAAAACACTGTACATGCAAAAACCTGCACACAAATGCTCATAGCAGCTTTATCTCTAATAGCCAAAAAATGGAAACAACAAAAATTATCTTCAGTAGGTAAATGGCTAAACAGACTGTGGTATATCCACACTATGGAATGATACCCTGCTATAAAAAGGAATGAACTACTGATTCCTGCAACAATGGGGATGGATCTCAGGGGCTTTATGAGGAGTGAAAAAAACAATCTCAAACGGTTGTATACTGTATGATTTTTTTCTAATAACATTCTTCAAATGATAAAATTATACAGATGGAGAACAGATTAGTGGTTTCCAGGGGTTAGGGATATGGGGGGTGGGGGGATATGACTATATAGAAGTAACACAGGGAAATCTTTGTGGTGATGGAATAGTTCTGTATCTTGATTGTAGCAGTGGCTACAGGAATCTACACATGTGGAAAAATGGCACAGAACTGTACACACACATCAAACCAATTGCAATTTGCTGGTTTTGATACTGTCCCAAGGTTATGCATAATGTAACCATCAAGGGAAACTGGGTGAAGGGTGCACTAGACCTCTCTGCACTATATTTGTAACTTCCTGTAAATCTGTAATTATTTCAAAACAAAAAGTTAAAGACAAATGACAGATGCCAATAGCAAAATGACACACAGGTTGGAATTATCTAACAAAGACTTAACAAAGACTTTTAAAACAGCTATTATTTTAAAACAGCTATTATTAAAATGCTCCCAAAATAAGGGCAAACACTTGGAATTAATGGTTAGACAGTGTAAGCAATAAAAAAAGAACTAAATGGAAAATTCAGAAGGGAAAAATACAATGACCAAAATGAAAAGCACACCCTCGATAAGCTCAAAAGCAACACAGAGATGACAAGAGAAAAGACTCAGTATGCGGGCATACATTGGAGATGGTGTGGGTTTGATTCCAGACTACCACAATGAAGCAAATATTGCAATAAAGCCAGTCATACGAATTTTTTAGTTTCCCAGTGCATATAAAATTTATGTTTATGTTATACTGCAGTTAACTGTGCAATAATATTATATCTAAAAATCAATGCACACACCTTAATTTTAAAATACCCTACTGCTAAAAAATGCTAACCATCATTTGAGCCTTCAGTAGTCATGGTACTAACATCAAAGATTACTAATCACAGATCCCCATAATAATATAATAATGAAAAAGGTTGAAATGTTGCAAGAATTACCAAAATGCAACATAAAGACACAACGTGAGCAAATGTTGTTGGAAAAATGGCACCACCAGACTTGATGAACACAGCGTTGTCACAAACATGTAAAAATTAAAGTATCTGTGAAGTGCAAAAAAGCAAAGCACAATAAAATGAGGTACGCCTGTACCTGAAGATACATCAGTAAAAATGATCTAATCAACAAAGGAAAAAAAAAATTGTTTTTAAATGAACAGAGCCCCAGGGATCTGTGGAAAGACAACAGAAAGGGGAACATTTGTGCTATTAAGAGTCCCAAAAGGACAGGAGAAAGAGTTTAGTGCAGTGAAAATATTTAAAGAAACAAAGGTTGAAAATTTCCCATATTTGCTACTGATTCAAGCTCAGTGAACCCCAATAGGATAAACCCAAAGGAACCTACTTCCAGACACATCATAATCAAACTGCTTAAAACTAAAAACAAAGAAAATACCTTGAGGACAACCAGAAAAAAATGACCTTACTTATTACAAGGGGAGAATGAATTGGATACCTGAAGATTTCTCACCAGAAACTATGTGAAACCTCTGAAAGAAGTGGAACACCATTTTTAAAGTATCAAAAGGAAAGAACTATCAATCCAAAATTCTATAGCCACTAAAAATATACTTTAGGAATGAAAATGAAATAAAAACAGCCTGAGAGGAAGGAAAACTATGAAAATTCATAGCCAGCTAACTTGCTGTAAAAGGACTACTTAAAAAAAAAAAAAAAAAAAACACCACCTCATAAAGGAAGTTCTTCAGACAGAAGGAAAACAATAGTGGAAGGAAACTTGGAACATGAGGTAAGAAGAGCAACCAAAATGATAAATTTACCTATTCTTCTCCTATTGAGTTATTTAAAATATATTTGACCAATGAAGACAAAAATTATAACATTTTCTGACGCAATTGTCAATGTGTATAGCTGAAATACATAAGACAACTACAACATAAAGGGGAGGGGTGAAGGGGCATTTATGGTGGTAAGGTTCCTACATTCCTTAAAAAGTGGTAGCATACTGTGAAAAGTCAGGCATGTATACTGAAATGCCTAGAACAGCAACCATTAAAAAAACTGCATGAAAAATATCATCAAAAACACAGGGACTTCCCTGGTGGCGCAGTGGTTAAGAATCCGCCTGCCAATGCAGGGGATACGGGTTTGAGCCTTGCTCCAGGAAGATCCCACATGCCACGGGGCAGCTGGGCTCATGTGCCACAACTACTGAGCCTGCGCTCTAGAGCCCTCGAGCCACAACTACTGAAGCCTGCGTGCCTAGAGCCCGTGCTCTATAACAAGAGAAGCCACCACAATGAGAAGCCTACGCACAGCAATGAAGAGCGGCCCCCGCATGCCACAATTAGAGAAAGCTCATGCGCAGCAACGAAGACCCAACTCAGCCAAAAATAAATAAATAAATAATAAATTTATTTAACAACCCCACACACAATATATAAACTAAAATGGATACTAAATAATGTATAAATAACCCAAAAGAAGACAAGAAAGAGAAACAGGAACAAAACACAAAGGGAAGAAGTACAAAATAAGTAATAAAATGGGAGACAAACCCAAACACGTTAATACTACATTAAATGGGAATACTCTTAACACACTGACTAAAAGACAGATCATCAGAATGGATTTTTAAAAACAAATCCATTAGGGAATCCCTGGCAGTCCAGTGGTTAGGACTCTGCACTTTCACTGCCAGGGCCGGGTTCAATCCCTGGTCAGGGAACTAAGATCCCACAAGCCACATGGCACAGACACATTAAAAAAAAAAAAAAAAAAAAAAGTCATTTGCAGTATGGAATCTGAAACTGTATCAATGAACTTTTTGCGCTCACTTTGTAATATTTAAATTAAATGGTGGACTTCCCTGGTGGTGCAGTGGTTGAGAGGCCGCCTGCCAATGCAGGGGACACGGGTTTGATCCCTGGTCCAGGAAGATCCCATATGCCACGGAGCAACTAAGCCCATGTGCCACAACTACTGAGCCTGCACTCTAGAGCCCAAGAGCCACAAGTACTCAGCCCACATGCAACAACTACTAAAGCCTGCGCGCCTAGAGCCCATGCTCCACAACAAGCGAAGCCACCGCAATGAGAAGCCCGCACACCACAATGAAGAGTGGCCCCCAATCGCCGCAACTAGAGAAAGCCCGCGTGCAGCAATGAAGACCTAACACAGCCAAAAATAAATTAATTAAAAAAAAATGTAACGGCCTATCTTGTACTTCGAGTAGATCTTTTACTCATCGATGATTTTATAATTGGTCATTGAGAAAATATTGGCTCTTCCAAAAAATTATGAGCTCTTCCAAATGTTGATACATTTCATCACACAATGTTCAAAAATCACATTTATTAATGTCACCACCAACTACATGAGAAAAGTCTTTAGGCACTGGAAAGCTGTCAAGCTCAGGGTGGCAAATACAAGTTTTCCAAAATTCTAATTTTCACATAAAAGCTCTAATTTTATCACTGGCCACAAATATTACCAGTTGTTTTTCAATCATCACATTTCAAAATTCAGACAGCACAGGTCCTTCCCAAGTGACACATACATACATAAGTGAAGCCACACACAGACACATCCCTCATATTCAAAGGCTATATTACTGACAGTAGCAAATAAATGTTTAGTTCTGTCATAGGACTACTAATCCTTTCACCAAGTATTTTTTCTTTTTTAAAAATTCAGGTTTATTGAGGTATAATTTACGTAAAATAAAATTCATCCTTTTTAGGTTTATAGTTCAATGAATTTCGACAAACAGCTGTATAACCACCACCACTACCACAATCAAGATACAGAACACTTCCATCACCCTAAACGTTCCCTTGTACCTCTTTGCAGTCAATCCCCTAGCCCATCCCTAGCCCCTGATAAATGTTCAGTTCTGTTATAGGACAGTAATCCCTGCACCAAATACACAGATATTAATTTTTTTAACATGTTCCCAAAGTCATCCCGTATCTTATTTGATACCAATTCAGTAAAATGTTACTACTGTCTACTGTTAAATTAATGTGCATGATGGTGTCATTAATCATCACGCATCATTTTATTCTACTTCAGATCACCATGCTTCATGGCTTAGATTGCCTACCAATACTCACTTTCCAGATGTGTCAAATCCGACAAAGATATGTTTTAGCAGAAAGCTATTTAAACCTTGCAATAAATACATTGCACAGTCAAAGAACTGACTCCCATCCCTTACCCAGTCAAGTTCTAGACCACTGCTTCTGAAGTAAAATACTACAGAACTTACTTACCTTCCCCCTCCAACCTAGTCAATAAACATTTAGCAAGATCTTTTCCCTACTACTACATACCTCATCTTCCCCACTCCATTTTTTACCAATGCCCATACTTTTCAATTTAAATGTTTTTCACTTTGTGCAGTCTGTGTACAAAGCACTCTCCTAAGTGCTGTGGAAACACTTCTCTTTGTGGCATGTTATCTACAACTTTGATGCTCTTTCCACTATACTACAGACGAAGGATCTTTGAAAGCCTGCCAGTTACTGATGATACGCTGTTATGTCAGGCAATTCATTTACCTTTTCTAAGGTTTAATTTAATTTATAAAGAATAATATCTGCATCAGTCAGCCCATGGGATTGTTGTAAAGATTAAATAAAATAATGAATGTGCAAAGTCTTATAAAGATGAATATATTGGCTTTTGGCTCCCCATCCAAAATTAAAAGATATTGGGGGGCTTCCCTGGTGGCGCAGTGGTTGAGAGTCCGCCTGCCGATGCAGGGGACACGGGTTCGTGCCCCGGTCCGGGAGGGTCCCACATGCCGCGGAGCGGCTGGGCCCGTGAGCTGTGGCCGCTGAGCCTGCACATCCGGAGCCTGTGCTCCGCGACAGTGAGAGGCCCGCATACCGCAAAAAAAATAAGTAAATAAAAATAAAAGATATTGGGGAGTGGGGGAACCCACCTATACCTTTATACATACCATTTGTAGTTTTAAAATATATTATCCCCCTAGAACAGATACAGCTTAGATTTAAATAAATTACCAATTACACCGTATCTCTTAACCTCATGTCAGCTGTTCTTGGCTTTCATCACAGAAGCAAACAAAAACATTTTCTAGTAATTCAACAACAAACAAATATTTATTGAAAACTTAAAATATGCGAGGCACTGCTCGTGGAACTAGTGACACATCAGTGAACCAGACAGACAATCAGATACCTGCTCTCATGGAGCTTACATGTTGAGCATCAATATCTCAATATATAATAGCTCAGAAGCCCACGAGCTATTTAAGTAATTCAAATATGTTTTCATTTAGGAAAAAAATTTTAATCTCATAGGAACAGTAAATTTCCAATCTCTTTCGAATTTATTTTTAAAAATCTGTTTTTTAAATATACTATACTATTCTTTCATAGCCTATTCACATTTAAACAATTTCTTCATAAGTACTAAGAAAACAGGAGGTCCTTTCCTTTTAGCTGGCAAAGGAACAAGGTACTGGGGAGTTACAATGATGACTGAGGGTAACACTACTTGAATTCTTTATCAAATCTGATTTCCTGCCCCGCCTGAAATCAGATCAACCAAACAAACTAAAACAAAACCAGCTTTTTCAGAAAACGTTCATTCTTTTTCATATAACCTGTTCTTTCTTAAAACATATTTTTAAAAAGAGAAAATACTTTCTTAAAAGGGAGGCAAGTTTTTTTCTATCCAATCCTACCACTTCCATCTATTTTGTTTTCCTCACAGCAGCTTCCCAAATGAGGTATATGCAGGAGGCATAATGTCTAGCTAGTTGGCAACTATTCAGTCCTTCCCAAACCTGGCTATGCAATCACCTAGACTCTGTTAAGAATACAAATTTCAGCATACTACATCTTCCAACTCCAATTCTCGTACGGTAAGGCTGTGGTGAGGCCTGCCAGAATCTGTATTTGGTTTTGATATGGTTGATCCATGAACAGGCATTTGGAAATCTTTCACTAAGTTACCCAAAGACTTATCACTAAGGCAAAGCAGCATACAGGTATCCTTTCATTAAAGGACCAAATGTTATCCAGCTGTGGTCTTAAACTGGCAGTCTTTAGCAACTAGTTGACAATACTTATGCTAACTCTAATGTCAGATAACTTAACAATTTAGTAAGAACGTCATTTACAAAAAAGATAAGGAAGAATAAACTATCATAACTTGGGTCTCTCTTGGTGAGGAATCTCCATCTAATATAGGAGATACTTGCTGTTTGCGACTGCCCAGTAGGTCATTTCCCCCTATCTTGGAAACTGAACTCCAATTTCCATCCCTCCCTCATGCAACTCTAATACTCTGTCTTGGAATAAGACGACTCACTCCCAGTTCTGAGACTGGAGCTCATGACGGAGGCCTACGCTTACCATCACACCATTCTTCTGACTACTGTGACTGGTTCAGATATGGGCACATGATCTAGTGGGCCAGATCAGTTAGAAACTCTATTTAAAGGTTAGAAGAAAAGACTTTTTCTTCCACTATGCGTGAACAAGCACTCATGGAAACTAATGGCAAGTACCTTACAACCACAAGGAGTTATGTACCTGAGAAAGGAGACAATACTAAAGAAGCAGATTTGGAAAGCCAGCTCCCAGTCACATCATTTGAGCCCTGAAAAAAGACATTCCTGAAGCTAGAATCTACCTATCAAGTATTCAGAGGCAATAACATTCTTTGTTGTTTAAATTAATTTGGGTTGAGTTTTCAGTCCTTTCCAATAAAGATTCCTAATTAATATAGGTAAAAAGGAGTAGACTCTCTATAGGCCCTTAGCTTTCAATTCACTAAATTAAGTGGCTACTCTGCCACTACTATAAGAAGAAAAGGGGCAGGGACTGAGCATGAATGCTACAATTACAAAAATAAGGCCATTGTTTTTATTTAGATTATAATTCATTTAATTATAATAAATATTTACTCTAAAACCACCTGAGAAAAGCTATACGAGGTTAATAACTTCATTCTCTTCTACTCAAAAAGATGATAGAAGCTATGGGGGACTGGGTTGAGACAGGTAATGCCAAAAGACCACCTAACAACCTAGAATGGCAGGATAAACTCCTACAAACAAAAAAGCTTTGGGGCCAGGGCAGAAGAGCACAGGGCAGAAGGGCAAAAGGGACCTAGGGGCAGCCATTTATCATCAGCTTACACAACTGTTTTTGTGAGGTTTCAAACCATGCTTTACAGATGATCATATTTAATGCTTACCACCACCCTATGAAATAAATTATTATTAACTCCCTTTCACAGACTGAAGGATAGGCTGTTGAAGAGAGTTTAAGCGATCCAGCCAAGGTCAAAAAAAAGAAGGAAGGGAGGAGTGGTATAAGGAACATCTATGTTATAGTCTGCCTTGCCCCACTGCTCTTCTTTTCCTGGGAACTGCTTCCCCATTCTCATAGTTCTCATGTGATCCTTATCACAAGAGATTAGTTGAGGGGTGAGCACCTGACCCAAGCTGAATGGATGCATCTTTTGCTCCAGAGCTCTGGATTTGAGACTCCAAGATTTAAAATCAGTGGTTGAAGCTGAAGCTGTTAGATATAAAGCTCCAGCGCTCTGGGCAACGGTATCTTCCACACAAGTGACTAAAACCAGTCTACAGTCCGAATGACAACACAAAGCAAGAATAAGAATAGAGAGAGAATGGCTTGTTTCCATTTGAGGCCCAAGTTCCAGTTCTTACTGAAGTTCAACTGAATCTTTATACTTTTAATGAGATCAGGTTTCTCTGACTCTAGAAATACTTTTTGCCTAGGAAAATTCAAGTTGAGTGCTATCATGTATAACTGACAGCATCCTAACAAATTCAGAGAGAAAGAACAGGGGAATGGGGGGGGCATATAATCATTCACAACCATCAAAAAGTATTCATTGAACAATAATGTCCAAAATTACTAAGCCCTCATTAGTAATTCTCATTAGACAGGTAAGACTAAACACTTTAGACTCATACAACACAGTTCTGATCAAGTTCTAAACTATATGGGACAGACTACAAGTACTATAGAAGTTCAAAAGAGAAAATAACAGTATAACACAATTGTAACTTATGTTAGACTATAAAGATGAGAAAATTGGCGAGGAGGACATAGAGGAGAACTCAAAGGGAGAGAAAGATAAGGCCTGGTGGGAAAGAGCAGGCAACATGCTGTAGAAAGTGAGGAAATCCACCTGGAACATACCATCTATTTTGGAGAATGGTAGGAATTAAGACTAAGTAAATAGGGAAACTAAGACCACATGACCAAAAGCACTAAAGTTAAGAAAAAGAAAGATATAGTATGGACTATACTGGCAAACTGCTAGGGTGGCCCACTAAACCCAAGAATGTTGGGTTGAAAATTTCGACTTGAGAAGGGCAGAAATAAAAGAAAGCAAAAATCAGATTCAAGAAATATTTCAAATAAAGAATCCCATTCTACTCTTCTCCCAAGTTTCCAAGTACTAGTATTTCTAACTACAATGGAACCTTCATAAATCTGTAATATAAAGGTAGAGCAAGGAAAGGAGTAACTATTAACACCTGGATGAAACTACAACACTTGCATATAAATTATTTCATTTAACCCTCATGATTAAACCTATGAAGTAAATATTATTATGATTCTCATTTTGCAGATTAAATATATTCAGGCTCAAAGAAGTTAGATAACTTGTCCAAGATCACTCAACTAAATAAAAAGTTGGCCTGTGGAATGGGGAAGTGGATAATAATGCTCTTGGTCAACACAAAAGTCCTTTTTCCCAGAACAAATTGTGAAGACATATAATGAAAACAATGATGATGATAATGATAGCTAACATTAACTAAAGGCTGAGAACTATGCAAAGCATGTTACATGCACTAGCATTATCACATTTAATATTCCTAACAGCCCTATGAGAGTCTATGATTAATCTCATTTGAGGATGATGTAAGCATATGAGTCCTAAAAAAGTTAAGAATTTTGCCCAAACTCACAAGGCTACTAAGTGCCTGACCTGGTTGGGATTCAAAATCACACAGTCTGACTGCAAAGCTCATGCTCTCAACCACTATGCTATATTGCCTCCATGACTAGATATTACTAGAAATAAACAAAGGAAATACAATTAGGATGAGATGAGTAAACACTTTTAGAGTGGATGATAAAAATTAGGGAAACATTTTCTTTGTCCTACTGTTACAGCATTAAAATTTTAAAAATTAACTAAAGGATAGAAGACATATCTAAAACAGAATTTCTTAATAAGGTTGGGAATTTAAATACACTTGTATCTAAAGACAGTTTGGAGATGGTTTCAACTACTGAATTTTGTACTAATACTCCTAATGAAAACCAAGGGTCAGAGAGTAGATATTAGCTGTCCAAGGCCATACAATTTTTCAGTTTACAATTTACAGTGTCAACTAGAGAGTACAATTCTGTACTTCAGACCCCACCCACCATCACCCACCAACCATTCAGTTTTTCTTTCATTTATATCATACCCACATTCTTGGAAATTAAACAAATGTGTAATTATGTTAGTGTTGTTAGAACTAAGATCTTTCCATGTAAAAGCAAAAAATACAAAGTGATGATAAACATAAACTAGAATTATCAGTATAAAGTATTTTTTCTTCTTTCCAAATATAAATTTCACAGCCCTAATTATTAAACAAGGATAAGAAGCAATTTCAACCAGTAGTAATGAGTACTAGCATCCAGTTCCCCACTAAATGGCTGATTTCCAAGTCTGGGGAAAGAAATGTATGTACAAGATGAGCCTGGTCATCTTATTACACCAAGAAACGAGGAAGTTCCCTCAAAGATTATTAAGATCATAGACAAATAAGATGGGAGTCAATGTAAAGAGGCTCCCATTAGTCAAAGACAGGACAAACTGAGCATAGCAAAGATGACAAAAATTGACTGAAACACATCAAATATATTTTTTAATGGTTTCCACAATGATGCCAAAAATAAAAAACAAAATAAAAGAGAGAAATAAATAAATGTTGGGTATATCTTATCCGCTGAACTTTATGGACTAGATTAATGAGTTCTTTTGCATACCAGCCTTTTAGGCAAAGGGAGACCACAGTAGGAGACTGTAGGGAGGGAGGCCGATAACAGCAGGGGATATATTCCCCTTGTTCCCTTACTGCCAGATCAACATGCTTCTATCTCTACTTAAAACCACAGTCCCTGCCAGAAAGCCCTCTCCGTAGAGCTACCCTTCCAATTGCTCTCTTCCCTTGTCATCCTAAAAGTGGTAGTAGCTCTTTCCCCACTGTTACTTGTCCCAAGGTACTGTAATACCCCTACTGATTTCCTTAAATACTGTCTATACATTTGTAAATAGTCCCTTTCTTAAATTTCCCTCAAATACCCAATTTGTGCCATGTCTAGCACACTAAACCTCCAAAATACCTCACTCTGAAAAGTGGCAATTAAAGAGAAAGACTAAAAGAATCTAAAAAAAAAAAAAAAAGTTGATGTATGTGTATGTATAACTGATTCACTTTGCTGTACACCTGAAACTAACACAACATTGTAAATCAACTATACTCCAATAAAAACCTAAAAAAAAATAAAAATAAAGAGAAAGACTGATGCATTCACCCTGTACTTTATGAACCCTATTTCACGGTAAGCAAACAGCCCTATAGATGATGAGTAAACATTCTTAAATTCTTATATTCTCTTAACAGAAGAATTACAGTTAATAAATGTGAAAGGAATGACATAATTAGAAAACCATTATTTTGCTTTCCCTGATGAATAACTGCTTCAGCTAAAAATTATAAATGGATGTAACCATTAGCTGAAAGGATACTAAAGGATTTTACAAAGCAAGTTATTCAGGCTGTCACCACCTGAACACACTGACCAACCTTAGCATCACTAAAAGCGTGGGTCAGCCAGGTACTGTATGCCTCTTGATATGATGCAAAAGAAAATACAATCTATGAAACACTCCTGACTAAAAGGTCAAAATAATTAAAACGAGTTTTTAGATCTAACTACCAACTTACAGGAAACATGGAAGATACAGGAGCAAGCTAAATGACATGACAAGGAAACAAACAAAAAAAATCCAGAATATGAAACACTGTATGGTACCAATGACCTAGTTTTTTCAACAAGACAATGGGGGTGGCAGATCGAGGAGACGGGGGAAAAACTGCTCTACATTAAAAAGAGACTTAAAAGACCTAACAAACAAAAGCAACATGTAGACTTTGTCCGAATCTAGATTCTAATAAGGCAACTGCAAAAAAGACACCGTTTTAGACAACCAGAGAAATTTGAATATAAACTGGGAATTAATGATACCAAGGTACTTTTAATTTTGTTAGACATGATAATGGCCATTGTGGTAATGTAAGAAAAAAATTTTTTTGAGATGTTTACTGAAGTATGTAAGGGTGAAATGACAATATCTGGAATTTGCTTTAAAATATTTTTGCAAGAAAAAGGATGTCTGATGAAGCAAGTATGACAAAATTTTGAAAACTGCTGAATCTGAGTAATGGGGGTTCACTATGCTATTTTCCCTACTGATGTATGTTTGAAATTTTTCATTTATAAAATTACCAAACAAAACAAAAATCCATGTTTTTTCCACTAAAACCATAGTTTTCAAATTTGAGCATGTCTAAGAATCCACATCTCATGCAGGATCCTAGGACTCATACCCCAAAATTCTGACTTTGTCTGGGCATGGGCTCAGGTTCCATTTTTAACAAGTCCTCAAGGGAATCCAGTACATACAATCTACAGACATATCTGAAAATTACACACTTAGACTAATTCACCACAAGTCTTTAAATATACTCCACCTAAGAGAAAAGGCATGATCATACCTCTTACCTCCCCTTCAAGCTTTACCCCATTCATATCTGCTCATAACTTATCCTGTTCCTGGGACTGTAAGTTCCATGAAGGCAGAGCCCTTTGCTTTTACTCACCATGGGGTCCCCAGTGCCTACCAGAGCACCTAGCACACAGTACACAGCAAATAAATATTTGCTGAATAAATGAATTCATTATTCATTAATGAACGAATAACAGCAAAGAGAAAAAAGAAGAGTTAACTGTAGTTCACCATTTCAAAATTAGTTCCAGGGAACAATCTAAGATAAAATTCCAATTTCTTGCCAAAAATCAGTATAGAAAGTATGGAATAAAGACTATAAATAAAGTATGGGAATAACAATAAACTAAAATTAAATAATAAAAATAAACATAGGAATAAAGGAGGGACACAGGTTAGGGTATGCTTTAAAATATGATACATGTTTAAGACAACCTCTCTCCTAAGACATCAAACTTTGAATGTTAATTTGAACATTCAAGTTCCTACTAACTGTTTAGAAACTATTATGAAAATGTACTCTTACATCTCACAATCCCAAACAGGAAGGGCAGACACATTAGAAAAGTAAACTAGTACATGTATACATTTTAGTGGAAAACAGATAAGTAACTCAATTACTACTTTCTCTGTTTAAAAAGCACAAACCCCTACAATTATGACACAAGTCACAAATGCAAAAAAGAATAACTGCCAAATATAACAATTAAAAGTTATTTTAGGATGATCTTCCAAGGCTATGTAGAACTAGTTGCAAAAATAGCACTTACCAAAGATGGTTCCTATTCTTATACTTCTACCCCCAAATCACTTAACTTTAAAATTTTCCTGGGCTTCCCTGGTGGCGCAGTGGTTGGGAGTCCGCCTGCCGATGCAGGGGACACGGGTTCGTATCCCGATCCGGGAAGATCCCACATGCCGCGGAGCGGCTGGGCCCGTGAGCCATGGCCACTGAGCCTGCGCGTCCGGAGCCTGTGCTCCGCAACGGGAGAGGCCACAACAGTGAGAGGCCCGCATAACGCAAAAAAAAAAAAAAAAAAAAAAATTTCCTTCTTAAATAATAAATCATAACTTTTTAATGTTTATGGAATTATAATAAAGACTTATAGAATTTTTAGAGACACAATGGACATTAGCAACTACATGGTCCAATTCTTCATTGGGGAAGATGAAGCCCAGATGAGAAAAAAGATTTACTTGGCTACACAGAGAGTTAACAGCAAAACAAGGATATGTCAGTGCTGAATTTCCAGTCCAGTGTACTTTTCACTATACCATGCTAACAGGATATTTTAAAAAATATTTTCCATTGTGAAATGCAGTAGTATCTGTTCACCTCCTTGTACATACATGTGTGGGGTATTCATCAGCTATGTTCTGGGCTTAAACTAAATGGATGTACCTCTTTTTTAGTGGGGATGGTCATGGGGAAGGGGAGCTACTAGACTATCTTCAGCAACAGAACTCCGTATGTAGTATTTCCTGATATGTGGGCCTTTCTGTCATATATCAGAATCTCTAGTTTTTACCATATAAACACATCAAAATTTAAAATCATGAAATAAAACTAAATTGTAAAGTTATGCAAAATCTAATCTAAAACTGGGAACTGGGGCTTCCCTGGTGGCGCAGTGGTTAAGAATCCACCTGCCAATGCAGGGGACATGGGTTCGAGCCCTGGTCCAGGACGATCCCACATGCTGCAGAGCAACTGAGCCCGTGCGCCACAACTACTGAGCCTGTGCTCTAGAGCCTGCAAGTCACAACTACTGAGCCCGCGAGCCTAGAGCCGGTGCTCCGCAACAAGAGAAGCCACCACGATGAGAAGCCCGCGCACCGCAACGAAGAGTAGCCCCCGCTGGCTGCAACTAGAGAAAGCCTGTGCACAGCAACGAAGACCCAACACAGCCAAAAAAAAATAAATTTTAAAAATAAATAAATAAAATAAAATAAAACTGGGAATTTACTCTTTGTTCATTATAAAATATTATCTGTGGTTCCTTCTTCTGGATTAAAAGCAGCTCTGACTCAAGAGATTAATGAATGGCCCAATTCATGTCTCAGCTATTACTCTGAGCCACCTCTCTATACACCCACAGGGTTCTTGTGGTGCAATAGGGCTGTTTAACAGAATAGTGAAAGTATAAGATACACACAGAAAGAGAGTAAGATAACTAAATCTCTGTAAACCAGCTCCCAACTATGTTTTTTATCACTCTGAACCCTTAGCACAAAGTAGGTATGTTATAAATCATGACTAAATGAATAAACAATCTCCAAAAGCCCCTCCTCATTCTACTGAATCTCATCTAAATGTCTTCATTGTCAGTAACAACTGGCTTGGACACTTCAAATAAAGTATAGCTGGATTATGAATTTACAAGCATGGTTTGAAGTGCCAGATAAATTACTCTGCACTTAGAGAAGACAATAAATATCAACTTCCAGCCTAAGCACAGTGACTAGCATATAACAGGAATACTATAAATATGACAAAAATAATAGTTACCAACTAACAAATGCTTACTAAATGTCACATGTTGTGATAATTGCTTTGTCTACATTATTTAATCTTTACGAAAATCTAGTACTATCATCCCTCCACTTTCCTGAAGATGAAACAAGCTTTGAGAGGTTAAAATAATTCACCTAAAATCATCTGGTAAGTACACGACAGAGCCTACATTTGAATCCACGTTTAGAACCTACACAAAGATTTGCTGAATGAATGACCTCAAAACAGTCTGATCCAAACTAACCAGATATGCAACAGATACTGGTAACACTCATTAACTCATGAATTATGAACACTAGCAAGCATATAGCTTTAAGGCCCAAAGACTTAATGACCTCAAGTCTTTTCATTCCACCAACAGTAATATAACCCCAAATGTGATCAATGCAACTGGCAGGACACAAAGAGGGACTATACAGCAATAATCTAGAATCTGGAATGCTAGCCACAATCTTTTGAAATAATCCAACATGTGACCTAGGATTGTCAAAGTTAAAGTACACAACGAAAGTTCCATTTGAGTGACAGGCACACTAGCAGTGTTAATGACAAAACAGGTTAAGTTATGTGACATGAAGCTTATTTTGGAATATTAGTAATTTGAGTAAAAATATGACATCCAAGTAGAGATGCCTAATAGGCAGTCAGGTATTCAGGATTCAAAAACAGCAAAAAGACTAAAAAATAAAGACCTGGATATCATGGGTACAGAGATGATAGCAGCTGAAGATATAAGAATGGATGAATTCTCCAAGACAGGTGAAGAGAAAGCTAAGTATTACGGGCCAAAGACTGTGGCTGAAGGAAAAAGAAGTCAGCAATGTAAAGATGGAAAAGCACTAGGTCAAGGAAGCCCAGAAAAAGAGAATTTAAAGAGGAAAAACTCAAAACTTCATTTACATTTGCCTTCTACATTCTGAAAAACTGACTAATGAATGATGGTAGCAACAAATACGTACAAAGGGGACAGCAGTGTTGGAACTCGGTATGCACTGTTCATCTATTATTGGTTGCCTTCCCTCTATGCCACTCACTCATTGTTACACCTCCACCAACTAAACAAAACTAGAAAAAAAAGGTCAGAAACAAAAACTAAAAAAAAAAAAGATGCTACAGTCAGATAGCTTTATTTTCAAGAAATATATGTCAAACCTCAAGACAAATATATACCTAATCTTCCCACTCACCTGCCTTTGTTTTTCCTTTTTAGCTTACAAATTGTAGGCATTTTTGCCTCTGGAAAAATAAACGTTAATTAAACTCCATTGCTTACTGTTTTCAGAGGTACTCAAAACTATTGAGAAATTGTTAACAAACGTTAGATAAAATAATTCTAAAGTTTAAAAAAAAAGTTGGAAAAAGAAAAACAGCTCTTGATTATCATTATAAACTATAACATGGACAGTAAGAGAACCATTAGGACACTGGAAAGAATCTGACTTACAGAAAACCAACGTTGAGTAATTTGGATGATCTAGGAAACGAGTGACTAGGTACCGTATTACCTTAGCATCTGCAGACTATTTTAGCATTTACATTTGCAATATGAAAAATGGGCTTACCTGGTTTTTAAAATAAATTATGTGTTCAAGAAAAAGTTGAAGAAATCATTTATCAGGGCTTCTACCAGCTACATTATTTTATAACTACTAATACTCAACAAAAAAAACTGTTTTCTTTGTGGGTGAGGTGGTTTAAAAGACCTATGCCAGGGACTTCCCCGGTGGCACAGTCGTTAAGAATCCGCCTGCCAATGCAGGGGGTTCAAGCCCTGGGCCGGGAAGATCCCACATGCCACGGAGCAACTAAACCCGTGCACCACAACTAGTGAGCCTGCACTCTAGAGCCCACGAGCCACAACTACTGAAGCCCGCGCGCCTAGAGCCCGTACTCCACAACGAGAAGCCACCGCAATGAGAAGCCACCGCAATGAGAAGCCCCCGCACCGCAACAAAGAGTAGCTAGCCTCTGCTCGCCACAAATAGAGAAAATCGACAGGCAGCAACGAAGACCCAAGGCAGCCAAAAATAAATTAATTAATTAAATTTTTTAAAAAAAGACCTATGCCAACAAACTCTTCTGAAATCAAAAGGTGTAGGAACTTTCATTTCTGAAGAGTAGGTCCAGTCAAGAAAACATAATTTGACAACTTTATTTTCTGAGATTACCAAAAAAATATTAGAACTTGAGTGTTGCACACGGCACAAAATACATACTCAATAAGTATCAGCTAAATAAAGCAACAAAGGCCAAAATAATAGGGAAAGTCAATCAATTTAAAAAGGGTATTGTTCCTACAATACATGAGATGTCCAAAGTCCAGACAGGGAAGAGTAAAAACAGACTCACTGAAAAAGATGAAGCTGCCTGGTAGGTCATTCTGCATGGTTGAATAAATGAATGAATGTTTGATGATAAACATAAAATAATCATGCAAAGAAAATTCATGTTAGATGCTACAAAACTGGAAAAAGGGTTCTGCCTCCAAAGAAAAATTCAATCTTTACCAAGTTCAGATTAATATAATAAAATTTCAACAGCTATCAATAAGCAATTATGGAACTCAACAGAAAAATGGGGATGGGGGAATATGTCTGTTGACTATGTTCTTTTACGTCTTGGGCTCCAAGATACTTGGCTGTCCTAACTCTGAGAGGGCATGACTACCTGCCTACTTTCTTGACTCTTCCTCTTTGCTCTTTACCCTTTTATCATTACATCAGTTTCAACTTGCATCTGTGTGCTAATGATTTCCAAACTGTTATCTTTAATTATGAGCTCAGTTTCATATCTCCAATAGTCTACAGATAATGTCTTTGTGGTTGTCCTACTATCCCCTCAAACACAACAAATATAAAACTGAATTTATCAAAAAAAAAGAAGAGTTCTTTAAAAAATAAAAACAAACAACAACAACAAAAAAAACCTGAATTTATCTGTAGCCAATTCTTCCCAAGCGATTTCCAAACCTGACCTGTTTTCACCAGTCTCCCTATAACCCAGGCTTAAAATTTTTAGTCATCTAACTATTCTTCTTGGTTGCCCCTTCTCCCCAACCGTGCCAATCAAATTCCATCAATTCTCCTTCCCCATTCTAATGCCCCAATTTTGAGCTTCAATCATTTCTGGACTATTAAAATAAATTTTTAAAAAACTTCAAATCTCACCCCATCTCCAGTCTCTTTCCACACACCCCATCTCCAGTCTCTTTCCACACAACCCATCCTGCACACAACTACCACATTCATCTTCATTCACCCTAGCACAGCCCTGTTTATAAATATTTAATAGCCACAACATACTGAATAATCTAAACTCCTTACCCTAGCAATCAAATCCTCCACACTCTAACCCCTATCTATCCTTCCAACTTTATCTTCTGTTCCCCTAGCATGTGCGAGCCCGTCATGTTTCCACCCTCTATTCACGTTATCTTCCACTCCTCCTTTGACTACCTTCTATCTAAATCCTATCCATCCAGCGTACAGCATACTGTGGCTCTCTCAACTCACAGAGTTCTTCCTTTCAATATCCAAGAGTGTTTATTACCTATACCAATCATTTGAAATTTATCACATATTTTCTCAATCTGTGAAGTGTTTTGCTTTATTTTTGTGTATGTGTGTGAGATTAGGACTTGTTTTTCTAAATAGAATGGACTTTCAAGGAAAGAATTCATGACTTACATTTCCTTGTATCCTCCACATTTCAATAAATTTATGAGGTTCCCACCAAATGAAGCTACGGCAAGAGGCTAGAAGACAACTAAAACCAACCAAAAAAATTCCTACTAATCCCTCCCTGTAACACTGCTTCATGGAATAAGGAGATCAAAAAGCAAAGTAAAATCAAGAGATATACAAAAATTGGACAAATATTAAAAGAAGAATTAGACTTCTTAAAAGTTATAGAAATCCTTCCTAGAAAGATAAGTTCTAATTCCTTCTCTTATTCAATAAAATGTTTTCAATTGTATTAAGCATCAACCCTCTTTTTTGTTTCTCTATATGAAGAGCATCCATAATGTGGGTGTGACATTTCAAATATACAACCCACAACTCTTATTTCACAGTCGAGGATGCTTAGAGTAATTTAGAAAGCTTTGGGGAGAAACTTTCTTGTAGACCCGTATGTGTTAAAAAATATATACACAGGTATTTAGAGTAACTGAAATGTATGTTAATTTTAAATGATCTACATCATTTTCCTGATTCAAGATGAGATTTTAAAATTGTATTATTTCTCTGAATGGCATTATTCAATTCACTTAATTTTAATCCCAAATACTGTGGACATCTAACATTAATTCTCTGAGAAGGTTGTAAATTACTATCCATATACATATTCCTTGAAACTTTTAAGATAACGTGGTTTTGTCTGGGCCAAAA
Organism: Phocoena sinus; assembly: GCF_008692025.1. Classification (NCBI taxonomy): domain Eukaryota; kingdom Metazoa; phylum Chordata; class Mammalia; order Artiodactyla; family Phocoenidae; genus Phocoena; species Phocoena sinus. The sequence goes on along the minus strand of NC_045776.1, from coordinate 52,181,503 downwards.
TAGGATTATTACATAACTTTTGGCTGTTCAGTAAAGGAAAAACTTGCTTACAAATAGTTTTCAACTATTAGTATTAGGAGATTTTGAAAAAACTTAAGAACTCCAGTTATCTACAGATACTTATTCATGCTATCAACCACAGAAGAGTTTTTTAAATAGTGTTTCGGACTTTCATATCATAAAAACTTCTTCAGAATGTTTCAAAAGTTATAATGTTAAGCACAACACCACCAAAAAAGGCAATTATGACAAAATATCTGTGCAGTACTTTTGTAATCAACAATATTGTAAAAGATGTTAATATCGTGATGACCTACCATCAGATATCTTGGATTTTTAAACTTTAATAGTCCAGCAAAAAGTTCCTCAGACTCAAATCACCTATGACATTTTGGCTCAAAAATCACGTCCTCAATATCGATTCTACATTGTCACAAGTCTAAAAATTAAACCCTTAAGGAGATAAATAGCTGTAAATGGAAGCAGTCTTTTCCAACTTTACTGTCAAACCGATAGGAAGGATTAATATTACTAAGGTCGCCATTCAACAAACTATATACGTAGTAATGAATTTGACGTGGTAACTTTTTATATAATCGCCTGCAACAGAGGTTTATAAGTATCTTTTGTGTAACGATAAACTGAGTCAGAGCTAAAAGTTCAGAGTGCAGAGCCAGTCCAATGATAAATAGGTCTACGGCATGAGCTTTCAATGGTACTCCAAGACTCTTCAGGAAAAACACCAGATTTTGGTGTTTTCCAAGATGATGCACACCTGAAACTTTCTTTTGCAGATAACCAGACTAAAAGCAAGAGGAAGGAAATAAATACAGAACCTCCGACAAGCAAAAGAGAACTGTGCTACTCACCAGCAAACAGTCTGAATTCACTTCCGATTTGGGATCCCGCAGCAGGTTGTCGATTTTTTCAAACCGAGTCTCAAAACTGTCCCCAGTCGACATGTTGCTGCTACTGTGACAATACCCTCGTACCAGCACCAGTAGCGGAAAGCAATTTCAACCAACTTCCTCCGGCGGTGGGTTCGCGGCCGCGGGGCGGAGGAGCCGGAACCCCAGGGTCACCAGGTGCGCCCGGTTCCCCCTCCTCCCCCTCACTGAGGGGATCTCCGCTCTCCAGACCCCGGGCCGGGGGCGACGGCGACCCACAGCCGCTCGGACGCCCAAAGTCGCATCCCACCCGGCAGCCCCTCACGACAGCCGACAGCGCCGTCGCCACCAGCCTCGTCGCTCCGGCGAAGTGCTTCAGCCTAGCGGGCCCCGGCCGCCTTCGCCATGGAGGGCTCCCGGTCCCGAGATGGGCAGGAGGGGGGAGAGAAAGAAAAGCAGGGTGGAGACTCCTCCGGGCAGCAGGGGAGGGAGAAGAGGAAAGGCGAAAGCGAAGGGCGGGCGCGGAGCTGTGCCAGCTGCCGCTGCCGCTGCCGCCGCCGCCGCTCGGGCCCCGGGCCGGGCCCGCTCCTCTCTGAGGCGCTGGAGACGGTCTAGCCCTGCATCCCCGGATCCACTTGGCCCGGCCCGACGCACCGATCCGCCTCGGCCAAGAGCTGGTCCCCGCGGGATAGCCTCAGTCTCCCATTTTGTCCCGGCGCTGCCGGGGCTGCTGCTGCGGTGTCCGGCGGGGCAGGGCGAGGTCGGTGCCCGATGGAGACTTGGGAGAGGACGGGCTGGAGAGGGGGCGGTGAGGGAGACGAGAGTCCGGTCCCGGCGGCTGCGGCTGGGGGAGCTTCTGGGAGGCGCTGTGGCCCGGGCTGGCGAAAGGGCGAGTCGCGCGGCGAGTGCTTGGGGGGTGGGGCGAGGGGGGCCGTGAGGGACTAATATGTCCGCCTTCCTGTTCAAACAAACGGAGACCGCCGGCGCCGACTGCGCATGCGGGGCGCGGACATTCGGAAGGGGAACCGGGCCCGCGCCGCGCGCGCGCGCGCACTCTGACGCCTCCGCAGGGCCAGGCTGGGCCGGGCGGGGCGGAAGGCGGGGCGCCCCCGGGGCCTCGCAGGCTGCCTGGGAAGGCTGGCAGCGGGGAGGAGCTGACAGGGCGCGGCGGGCGGCACCGCCCTCGCTCCTGCAGGCGTTGAGCAGCTAAGCCGTCTCGGGAAGCAGCTGTGGGTGTCCACGCGGAGTAGGACCTCTCGCTGCCTCCGGTGGCGTCCTGGCCGCTGCCCCAGCTCTGCTTCCTCTGGGCTGCAGCCATCAGGAGAATTCTAGCGAGAAAGGGTGCTTGTTATTGTTATTTTGGAGATAGTTTTTTTTGTTTTGTTTTTCAAAGGCAAGATGCCTTTTCGCCGGCAGGGACCAGCGTTTTAGCACCAGCGGAGTCTGGTCTTCAGTAGTGCTTCATCGTCGGCCCTCCGTGAACCCCACGTCGTTTAACCCGTCTTTGCTTCCATGGGAAAATTACGAAGCAGTGCAGTACATGACCCTCCTAAAGCGAGCGTGTGTGTCAGGGGAGCTTTAAACTATTGACTCCGGAAGATATGGTCAATAGAAGTCAAGCTCAATTTAGTTTAAGAAAAAAAAAAAAGAAAAGAATCTCAGGAAAGAAATCAATATTTTTTAAGTTATTCATACTAGCTCTTTCACACGATTAACACTCCCACTGTAGTTCTCTTCTTGATGTGTAATTCAGCCATTTCGATTTCAAAACATTCAGTGAAACTTAGAATAGTGATTTTACCAGACTAAAGTAGAACGTGAAAGTAATGGCCGTTTCCTCCTAATTCAATTGCTTCATTGACTGTAGTGTGAGATAGGGTGAGACGTGTTATCCAATCTGCTGATAAAGTAATGTTCGTCACTGCTTTCAGCAGGACATCTACCTTAATTCATTTCTAATCAATCTTCAGTTTTGCTCATAGGTCAAATAAAGGATTGCTAAAAATAGAAAATGTGGATGTTTTGCCCCACACTGGAGAATGCTACAGATGAACCAATTGTCTATATAAAAAGCACTGTACAGCATCTGAACAGTCCACCAACATTCTGTTGTGAGTCAGAGGTTAGGAAAATGTTCTATTGTTTGAAAAATGTGCATTCTGTTTTCATTGTGTTAGATACAAGAAATATTTAGATGTAAAATCCACTGTATAAATCAAGATAGGAAGTAAATCTTCACAAAAATCGTATCCGACAACAACTAGACAAAATTCAGGTATTTCATTAAATGCTTTTGCAGTGACTTTTCCTGGCTCCAGTATTTTAAGCCAGTCATGTGAATTAAATTTATTTTTAAGCATAGGGCTTGAAATAAATCTGGCAGTTGCCCTAAAATAAATGTCCTAAACCATGCTTGTCCTTTTTTATTACCATTTTTAGGTAGTCTTAGGAATTTTGTTGTTTCTCAGAGAACTGTGAGCATTTTGCTGCTTTCCACTTGGACACTTAAAAAAATGCAGGTAGCTAAGACAATAATTGAGTGGCACTTATAAATGTAAGTGGGACTGAAAGCCCATCTGGCAAAGCTACTAGAAGTATAGGTGTGGCCTATATATTTTACTGATCTACAAGGCTAATCTGATGATTGTAACCCCCCACTATCTTTTACCATAAGATAGCTGGACTCTGTATCAATGTTTTTGTTTTTTAAAAGTCCTCGCCTGTAATGGAGTAGAATCATATGACATTAAAGTTCCTTTCCAACTTTAAAATTCTATTGTCTAATTGTTACTAGTCTCTTTAAAAGCATTGTGGATATTTGAGATCACCCTTAAAGTATATATTAGAATCCTAAGTACAATTGCAAACTACTGATACCATGGATAAATATAGTAAGAATATAACATTAATTATACATACTGAGCCCTTACCATGTGTTAGGCACTATGCCATATATAATATCTCGTTAAAACTTCAAAAATACTCTGCTATAGTTATACCTACATTGTAAATGGGGAAACTGAGGTGCAGAAAGATACATTAGTTGCTCAAGGTCATGACAGACCCACGTTGGAACAGAGGCTGTCTGACTCCAGAATCCCAACTCTTAACTGCTGAGTATGCTAACAATATCCAATCCTAATACAGTAACAAGTAGTATTATTTCACAACTGTATTATTTACATCACATAGATTTAAATGATTCCATATAAAAAAAGGAAATTATAAAATTTACAATGTGAGCAATATGATTACAGTCCCTAGGGAAAGATGTGAAATGATTTTAGTAAGGTGTGAATAAAAAGGATCTTGGTAGTATTCAATAACAGTGGCTTGAATAGAGGTTCCCAAACACTGGGTCCAAGAACCAGTGGTCGTCCTTGGTGGAATTGCTCATAAAGGAAGCTGTTCTACTTTAAGACTGTCTTTCAATCTGAAATTCTCTTGACTACTTTTTTTAAAAACTAAATGTATTTTTCTTTAAGAAGCAAGAGTAATAGTAAATGGTACAGCTTTTTTAAATGTTTTTCACCTGGAAATTTAAAATTACAAAGTTGGCAACTTAAGCAAATATATAGATTAAATTAGTTATATGTTAATTTTTCTGGTTTTTGGAATTCAAACATCTGGAAGTGTTTAATTTATATGAGATTCATGCTAGGACCTAATGAAGAGACTGCGGTGCTGAAAGAATTTGAATGAGGCATATTTGGGAGAGATCATGGAAAAAGTAGAAAGATTTGGGTGTAGACTTGTGTATAGTGAAAGACAATTAAGTTGAGCATTCCTTTGCTTTCAGTTATTTCGTAGGAAATTGATTCTGTTTAATTTTATGGAATTCTTTCATAAACATTGATGTAGTAGCTAGCCTCCAAGGATGGTCCCCAAAGAACCCTGTCTTCCAGTATTCATGCCCTCCTGGAGTACCCTCCCACACTGAATCTGGTCTGGGGCCTTATGACCTGCTTTAACCAATAAAATGCAGCAAAAATGGCACTGTGCCAGTAACAAGCCTAAACTTTGTGAGTTTGCCTGGCAACTAAGCATTTAGTGCTCTGGGAAGCCCAACTAAACTGAGATCACCATGGTGTGAGGAAACCCAAGCTAACTAAACACAAGAAGAAATCAGATGGAAGATGACTGAGGAATCCAGCAAACCTTGAGAACAGAGTCTCCAGACTTATGACCCACATCAAGCCATTCCAGCAGTCCCCAGACATTTGAAACGCCCCAGACGACACCACAGGGAACAGACACAAGCTAATCCCTCCAATCACTGCCCACACATCAGAATCATGAACATATAATAAAATGGTTGTTACTTTGAGCTTCTAAATTTTGGGGTAGTTTTTCAACATTAAATAACCAAAACGGTTGGATTTCAGGGAAAAAAATATTCATAGCTAAATGTGTATATAGACGTCTATTGAGAGTACCTTTTATACTTGTTTTATATCACCACTATACAAGGAAGTGGTCCACAATGAAGTGTTGTAAAGGAATGACAAATTAACTCATGTTTATTGTCTTTACTTCAACAAACCTTTGTAGAAAAGAAATGTAAAAGCTTTTTGATCAAATTAAAGAATGCTTCCAGATTTTAAAAAATATTATAAAGTTACCGTATTCCCATATAAACATATTTTCACATATATTTTTATATTTTCTCAATGCATAGTCACATCTATTCTATCTTAAAAATGTACCAAAAATTCAGGTACACGCTGTAAGTTACATATCAATTGTAACTTGGTGCCATAAATTGCATGTAATTTCAAAAATGCATACCACAACATATATACACTACCAAATTGAAAATAGATAGCTAGTGGAAAGCAGCCGCATAGCACAGGGAGATCAGCTCGGTGCTTTGTGACCACTTAGAGGGGTGGGATAGGGAGGGTGGGAGGGAGACGCAAGAAGGAGGCGATATGGGGATATATGTATATGTATAGCTGATTCACTTTGTTATAAAGCAGAAACTAACACACCATTGTAAAGCAATTATACTCCAATAAAGATGTTAAAGAAATTTTTTAAAAAATGCATACCACAAATGTGTTAAGAAGGTTATGTGGCTAAGTTCCTACAGAAACTGTAGTTAACATTTCCAAGAAAGTATGATACTTATTATGTTTCATATAACTTTCCAAAAGGGCATTACTTTATTTATTTTTTTAGTGTGGAACAACTTCACTTGATTCTGAACAACTTTAGTAAACAAAAAGTTGTGAAAATTTAGGTTCAGTTCTGTTTTAAGAGGTTGGTTTTATATGATGAATATTTACCCTCAAGTAGTTTATATGTACATATTTTTCTAGATTTGTAAAGTGAATCAGGAAGAATATGTTCCATTACCTAGGAGTGCTCTTGAGATGAGCCAAGCTTTTTTTTCTTTCCACAGGATATTCAGGCTTGGGAGTCAATGTAGTTTGACATGTTTACATCTACTACAGCCTAGGTGGTGCCTAGGCAGTTGGGGATGTGACATCTATCAAGATTACTGCAAGGAAAAGTGTAGGACCAGCCCTGAGCACAGGGTGCCCTTAAGGGCTTCTCCTGACTCACCCTGGAATGCCTTCCTCTAACATCTGTTTTTTATTTCTTAGAAGCTGCTATTCCATTCAACTGCAAAAATACTTGCATTGACCCTAGAAACAGAATGGAAAAATAGAAGGAAACAGATTTCTGTAAAACAGTTACTTCCCTGCTCTATGTTATTGCCATCTTGGGGACCCTTCTGTTCCCACACTCACAAGCCCAAGCATGTAAATGTCTGATGTTATAATTCATTCCAAGGGTGGAGACTGTTAGGTTTGTGGAACCCCTGAGATGGTGCATGCATGACCACAGTAAGAGAGGAAAGCCCAAATCAAGGAGATAATAACAGATATACATAGTTGGTCACATACTCTTTTTCAGTTTTTGCAAGAGCCTCCTGTCCAAATTTCCCCCTCCCACCCAGCAGCCCCCCACTGGGTCCCATTTGTGTGTTTTCTAGCCCATTGCTTTTTAGATACTTACATCTTCCTCTTTAGGGGCTGTTACATTAGTGAATTGCCTTTTTTGGCAGTAACGGACTCTCGCTCAATATCTAATTCCCTTTTTTTTTTCATAACGACTTTTATCACTCATCTCAGTCTCAACTTTTAAGACTTCCATGCCGGGATATGGGGATATATGTATACATATAACTGATTCACTTTGTTATACAGCAGAAACTAACACAGCACTGTAAAGCAATTACACTCCAATAAAGACGTTTAAAAAAAAAAAAGACTTCCATGCCAAACACGTGGAAACAGAAAAATGTGTATCTGACATTTCACCATTTCCCCCTCCCTTTCATCATTCAAAGACCTCCTAAAATATAACATCTTCCCTAAAATCCCTGTAACTTGAAGAGAGGCACTGATTCCTCATGTTCACCCATCAGCATATAAATATCACCCATATACACTCTATATATTCTTTCTTAATAACCAAGACCCTTTATAAACCTTACTCCTTTTTATTTGCAGTGTTAGTGCTCTGCTAGCTGAATTTATACACATGCTCTTGTTTATGTGTTCTTGTCATTGCTGCTTCATGCATTCCCTAAGGCATAGGCTAGGACTTTTAAAGCAATAATCATGTTTTTCTTTCATTATAAAAATAGTACACGCTTATTTTTAAGATTTTGGGAAATATGGAAAAGTAAGAGAACAAAATTCACTCATATTCCCACCACTCAATTACAATCACTATTGACAATTTTGGAGGTTTTCTTTTAATCATTATTTGTCCCCTGCAAAGGTTTGTTTGTTTTGTATGCTGTATGTGCAATTCTTATATACTGTTTTTTTTTTCAGCTTACATAATGGTTTGTATAGGCATAATTAAGCATAACTTTTAATACCTGCATAATATTCCATTCCAGAAATTTACCATACTTTATTTAATCATTACTATAAATAGTGCTACTATAAACATCCTTGTGCATAAAGTTTTTTCTTTTCTTTCTTTTTTTGATTTTTTTCCCTTTAAAAATTTTTTTTATTTTATATTGGAGTACAGTTGATAAACATTTTTTGGATTTTTTTTCCTTTAAAAATTTTTAAAATTTTATATTATAAAGTTTTTTCTTACTTGAGAATTATTTCCTTAGAAATGCTTCTCAGGGACTTCCCTGGTGGTGCAGTGGTTAAGAATCCGCCTGCCATTGCCTGGGATATGGGTTCAACCCCTGGTCTGGGAAGATCCCACATGCCGTGGAGAAACTAAGCCAGTGCACCACAACTACTGAGCCTGTGCTCTAGAGCCCATGAGCCATAACTAATGAGCCTGCGTGCCACAACTACTGAAGCCTGCGCACCTAGAGCCCATGCTCTGCAACAAGAGAAGCCACTGCAATGAGAAGCCCGCGCACCGCTGCAACGAAGACCCAACGCAGCCAAAACAAAACAAAAAAAGAAATGGTTCTTAGAAATGGGCCAAAGCATTTTAAACACTTTTGATATATTTTGCCAAATTGTTTTTCAAATAGCAATGCAAGGTTACACTCCGGCTGTTTATGTTTATGTCCCTTTTTTTTTTTTTTTTTTTTGCGGTACGGGGGCCTCTCACTGTTGTGGCCTCTCCCATTGTGGAGCACAGGCTCCGGACGCGCAGGCTTAGCGGCCATGGCTCACGGGCCCAGCCACTCCGCGGCATGTGGGATCTTCCCGGACAGGGGCACGAACCCGTGTCTCCTGCATCGGCAGGCGGACTCTCAACCACTGCGCCACCAGGGAAGCCCTATGTCCCTTTTTATCATCCTCCCCCTGGCACTGGATGTGTCGTTATTAACATCTTAGATCATTGTTGTATTAATTTGCATATCTTTGATTACTACAACGTTGAATACTTTGCCATATGTTGTTAATTAGTTGTTTTTCTTTTTCTATGAATTAATTTGTGATTTGTGCCTATCCATCAATGGGGCCTTAGGATTTTTCTTATTGATTTTTCTGAGCATAAATATGAATATATATGTATGTATGTGTATATATGTAGGTATGCATATATATATGTATGTCTTAAGGATATTTTTATTTTAGAATTGAAAATTTTTACCAATTTATTGTTTATTTAAACATTTTGAATGTATTTTGTCAATTAAAATATATACTTTTAAAAATTCTGTTAAATCCATGATATTTTAAAGGAATTTATTTTATTATTTTTAATTTAGAAAGTCCTCCCACCTTCCAAAAGGTTGATATATATTTCTATTTTCTTTTGTCTCTTTTCCCCACCCTCACCATGGCTTGCTTTCTGTATATTTTTTTTAATTCCAACTGAAATGCATTTAGGCAAGAGCAGAAAGTCTAGCTGGGAGTCAAGAGACACTGAAACCAGAGTTGAAAAGCTCTGATGAACCATTGATACTCGCTCAGACTTTCCAGGCCTAAATGATTCTCATCTCTGCTTCTTGATGGTTTACTTTATTCTTTCCCTATGTCCATGAACTGATTTCTTCCTACTTCTCCCTGCACATAAGCCAAATATAGCAACTTCTGCATCATGCACTTAATTACAGTGAATTTAAGTACTAAGCGAGGATAAGTATCTCTTGTTCCAATCCATATTCTGTAAATTTTACTTAATTAATTTTTGAACAGTTAATACATACTCTGACATATAAATCCAACAGATACAATGTGGTATTCAATGAAAAGTAATTCTGCCTCTCACCTCTGTCCATAATCCACTTATTCCTTAACACAAAAGGCAATGGCTGTTCAGTTTCTTATATTCTTTCGGTAAGTACGCAATCATCCACATTTGTTACATAGACTTTTCTCAACCATGCTTTTTCTTCCCCTATCTTAACAATATATCTTGAAGATTGTTCTGTATCAGTAAATATAGAACTGTCTCATTCTTTTTAACACCTACCAAGTAGTTCACTTTTTGCATTCATAGCAATTTATTTAACCAATACCCTACTAATGGACATCTTAGTTGGTTCCAATCTTTTCCTGTTATAAACAATGCTGCAATGAATAGCTTTGTGCTTAAGTCCCTCCTGAGTTATTTATTTTGATTCTTTTCTTTGTTAAGTGGTTCTTCATTCAATAATTTTTTTATAGGAAGTGCTCATAGGAAAATGGTTTTCATTCTTTCTTTTTAAAAAGTTTCTACTGGGCTTCCCTGGTGGCGCAGTGGTTGGGAGTCCGCCTGCCGATGCAGGGGACGTGGGGTCGTGCCCCGGTCCGGGAGGATCCCTCATGCCGCGGGGCGGCTGGGCCCGTGGGCTATTGACCGCTGAGCCTGCGCATCCGGAGCCTGTGCTCCATGACGGGAGAGGCTGCAGCGGTGAGAGGCCCGTGTACCGCAAAAAAAAAAAAAAAAAAAAAAAAAATTTCTACTTAGTCAATGTCTTTGCTTTCTATAATTTTCTATATAAACTTCAGGCTACTTTTCCTTTTGTTTCTGCAGTGATTTGGATTTTGGAATAAAGAATTCTTGTTGTTAGTCTACTAATAGTTACCTTTAAACACAAACAATCTTAACTATACATTTTTATGACTACAAATTTAAGCATAAAACTATAACTTTTGAAAACTTTTTAAATGAGAAATACAAATGGGCACCTTTTCTGCGCAACTTTATCTCTCTTTTTTTTTTTTTTTTTAAAAAAAAAAACAAAAAAACACTATAGGGCTTCCCTGGCGGCGCAGTGGTTGAGAGTCTGCCTGCCGATGCAGGGGACATGGGTTTGTGCCCCAGTCCGGGAAGATCCCGTAAGCCATGGCCGATGAGCCTGCGCGTCCGGAGCCTGTGCCCCACAACGGGAGAGGCCACAACAGTGAGAGGCCCGCGTATCGCAAAAACAAAACAAAACAGAACACTATAATCTTTTCTTTCAAGTTTTACAATATTATCTTCAGGTTTGTAACTAAATTATAACTAACATTTAGATTTACTTCTGTATTTTTAACTTCCATATTTGCTTCCAGTCCTTGTAGAGAATTTGTTTTCTTGCACTTTAATTTTTACTCATTTTTGAGTGGTCTAAAGTAAAACCTTAAATTATTTTATTTTTTTCTTCCAGTTCTATTGACATGAAGTTGACATACAGCACTGTATAAGTTTATCTGTATAACTACAGATAATGATTTGATTTATGTACATCATGAAATGATGACCACAATAAATTAGGAGAACACATGTCATCTCATATAGATACAAAGTTAAAGACACAGAAAAAAAATTTTTTTCCTGTGAACTCTCAGGATTTACTCTCTTAACAACTTTATTTTTAGATTTTTTTTTGATGTGGACCATTTTTAAAGTCTTTATTGAATTTGTTACAATATTGCATCTGTTTTATGTTTTGGTTTTTTAACCAGGAGGCAGGTGGGATCTTAATTCCCTGACCAGGGATTGAACCTGCACCTCCCACATTGGAAGGTGAAGTTTTAACCACTGGGCCGCCAGGGAAGTCCCAAATATTTATTTATTTATTTATTTGGCTGTGCCAGGTCTTAGTTGCCACACTCAGGATCTTCGTTGCCATGTGTGGGATCTTTTTTTTAGTTGCGGCTTGCAAACTCTTAGTTGCGGCATGTGGGATCTAGTTCCCTGACCAGGGATCTAACCTGGGGCCCCTGCATTGGGAGTGCAGAGTCTTAGCCACTGGACCACCAGCGAAATCCCAACAACTTTCAAATATAACATACAGCAGTGTTAATTATATTTATAATGCTGCACATTACATCCCCAGTACTTATTATCGTATAACTGGAAATGTGTACCTTTTGAATGACTTCATCCAGTTCCCACCTGCCTCACCCCCTGCCTCTGGTAACCACAAATCTGATCTCTTCTTCTATCAGTTAGTTGGTGGGTTGATTGATTTTTGAAGTATAATTGACCTACAACACTATGTTAGTTTCCGTTACAGAACATAGTGATTCAATATTTCTATTCATTTCCAACTGATCACCATGATAAATCTAGTTATAAAATGACACCATACAAAGATATTACATAGTTATTGACTATATTCCCCACACTGTCTGTTTCATACCTGTGACACGTTTAAAACTTTAAATAATTTTAAAATGAAGAATACTTAGGTGAGATCTAGCACATCTTTAAGCATGTCTGTTGTCTTCAGACATCAGTGACAACATGGATAGATACAGTTTTTTGGTTCGTAAATCTTTGCCCTAAAATTCTTTAAGTGTACTCCACTATCTGTTTTTAGACTTAGTGCTACTGAAGAAAAGTAAAAGACCAACCTGTGTTTTGCTACTTGATAGTCAACATTTTCTTGCTTAACTCTTGCAGGATTCTTTGTGTATTTCTGAAATTCAAAAACTTCACTGGGATAATCCCAGGGGTGGATCTCTTATCATAAATTTTTTCTGGAAGAGGGAACTTCTGAAAAGACTAAGGTCTTCCTTCACCTCACTGAAATTTCCTTTTTTTTTTTAACATCCTTATTGGGGTATAATTGCTTTACAATGGTGTGTTTGTTTCTGCTTTATAACAAAGTGAATCAGTTATACATATACATATGTTCCCATATCTCTTCCCTCTTGCGTCTCCCTCCCTCCCACCCTCCCTATCCCACCCCTCCAGGCGGTCACAAAGCACCGAGCCAATATCCCTGTGCCATGCGGCTGCTTCCCACTAGCTATCTACCTTACGTTTGTTAGTGTGTATATGTCCATGACTCTCTCTCGCCCTGTCACAGCTCACCCTTTGAAATTTTCTTATATATTAGTTTATTACATATGCTTCATTTATCTCATCTTCTTTTGGAACACCTATTATCAATACCTAGGATCTCATCTTTGTCTTCCTTATCTCTATTTCTTTTTGTTCTTTTCTTCTACATTCTGGGAAAGCTTCTCAAGTTTGTCTTCTGAAACACATTTGATTTGCTGCCCTGAAGAGTCGGCTACATATGACCTCCAGAATGGATTTTATTTGAGTTACTGCATTTTAAAATCTTGGTTTCCTTAAAGACTTTTCTACCCTGTTTTCTTTTCACCTTAATCTGTTTTCATTTCAGTTTAGCCTGCTCTATCTATTCGTACTTCATAGGCATGAGTTTTTTATTAAAAAAAAGATATAACTTAGATCTAGTAAAATGCACAGATCTTAAGTGTACAAGTCAGTGGAGTTTTATATATGTATACAACTGTGTGAACACCACCAAATCTATTATAGAACACTTTTAACACTCTCAAATAGTTCCTCATTTCCCCTCTCTATAAACACCTCACCAAGGTTAATCTGTATTCTGATTCCTATCACCATAGATTAGTTCTTCATGTTTTAGAACTTCATATAAATGAAACAATATACTATATAGTTTCTTGTGACTGACTTGTTCTTTTTATAGATTTGGGAGCATTTTGTGTGTGTGTGTGTGTGTGTGTGTGTGTGTGTGTGTGTGTGTGTGTGTGGTACGCGGGCCTCTCACTGTTGTGGCCTCTCCCGTTGCGGAGCACAGGCTCCGGACGCGCAGGCTCCGGATGCGCAGGCTCAGCAGCCATGGCTCACGGGCCCAGCCGCTCCGCGGCATGTGGGATCTTCCCGGATTGGGGCACGAACCCATGTCCCCTGCATCGGCAGGCGGACTCTCAACCACTGAACCACCAGGGAAGCCCTTGGGAGCATTTTTTAATTGTAGTAAATATATATATAACTTAAAATTTACCACTTTAACCATTTTTAAGTGTACAGAAAAGTGGTATTAAATATACTCACATTGTTGTACAACCATCACCACCATCCATCTCCAGAACTTCCCAGCTTCCCAAACTGAAATCCTGTACCCACTAAACACCAGTTTCCCATACCCCCTTCCCCCAGCCCCTGGCAACCACTATTCTACTTTTCATCTCTATGAATTTGGTACTATTCATAGTACTCTATGAATGAGGTACTATTTCAGGTACCTCAAATAAGTGGAATCATAGAATATCTTTTTGTGTCTAGCTTATTTCACTTAGCATAACATCTTAAAGTTCATCCATCATGTAGCACGTGTAAGAATTTCCTTCCTTCTTAAGGCTAAATAGTATTCCATTGTACATAAATACTTTTTGTTTATTTATTCATCCATTGATGGACATGTAGATTTTTTAAAAACGGTCTTCCTAAAATTTCTTCCTGTTCCTGTAGTAAATCAGTATTCGATTAAAATGTTCTTAAGAGATTATTTTCCTTGTCTTACACTGCAGAAATTTATTCCATAGTTCTCATTCCCCAACCCCCACCCCCATTTTCTCAACTTTGAATTGGGAGAAAAATATCTAGGCCCAGAGTTTGTAAACAGATTAGATGCAGTGTTGTTATTTTGTTTCCTTATCATATAGCTTAGGTATTGATGGACTCTGCTTCTCTAATATTCTGTGATTTGATATGCACAGGCCTTATTCTAGTTTTTTTTTTCTGCTTAGCAAGCATTTCTTTTGTGTAGTTATTTTGAAATGAAGTAGAATCACTTCTCCATCCTCTATTAGAAAGAGGATGTTTAACCTAGAGAATTTAACTGTATTTACTCTTCCTTAAGGACGACTTTACCCCTCCCCGCAGCTTTTACTGTTTTTAGGGTTCTTCTAACTCTACCTCTACCTCTACCTGAAATTCTCTTTTTTCCATAATTGGTCAATTAAATTTTTGGGTTTTTACTAATTTTTTTTCTTCCAGCATTATTGAGATATAGTTGACATACAGCACTCTATAAGACTGAGGTATTACATCACCTGAAATTCTTTACCTTTGTGAAGACTACCTATCCCAAGGTCTCCACTCTCTTTATCCTAAGCCTTATTTTGTACTGGGGATTGTAGAAACTGAATTGGTTAAGAGGCGCTGTTAATGACAGGAAGGGGCACCCCGACCATTCAGACATCTGTTTCCACACAGTGAAGGCCATGGCTGCCTAGATTTTCTCATTAGTGAAGCTCTGTGTTCCCAAACTATGGGCAGTCAGTGAAGGGAATCTAGAGGAGCCATGAGACAGAGTCCCTTCTACCTAATTTACAGATTTCCAGATTCAAAAGGTGCTGTGTGGGGAATTTCCTGGCGGTCCAGTGGTTAGGACTTCACTCTTTCACTGCTGAGGACACGGGTTCGATCCTTGGTCAGGAAACCAAGATGCCATAAGTGCATGGGGTGGCCAAACCAAAAAAAAAAAAAGTTGCTGTATGCCTCAGATATCAATTCTGTTTCTTAGTTTGGCACTAGTGAAAATTTAGTAATAGAAATACTTTCAGCATTCTCCTTTATGATTGACTTTTATCCTTTATTTCGAGAGTGATTGTGCATTTTCATCTTTTTGTATTACTTTGTGAATATTTAATGGAAGGCTGGGAGATGAACTATTAAATGCTGCTGTTATTCAGCCATCCCTAAAGTGTGGGTCCAAGGTTAACTTACTTTATATAATCCCCGTGTTATAAGACACCTAAGGAAGAGTCTGTTTCCCACTAGCTCGTTACCTTAAATGTAAGTATTAAAGTAATCTCTTTGTGTTAAGTACTTGCCATTCTCAGGAGCCTCATAAAAAGCAAATATTCTCCAAAGGGGTGAAACAGGTCAGTATCACCTTGGTTTGATAGCTTTAAGTCATCAAGCAACACCGGTTTACTCTGGCAATGAGGGAGTAAGGCACATAAACTGGTAACAGCCCATGTTGCATTTTCCAGTATTCAGACAAGCACTTGAAATCAGAAGAGCAGAAACACTTTTACTGCTTTGAACTTCCCATAGTACCCCAGGCAATCCCAGAAAAGGCCTCAGTACTTCTTATCTAGAATACCTCAGCTGTTTTACAAGCATCGATGAGAATTGGAAAGCATCATCACAGACAGCTACTGCTGATCAACCCAGGCTCTTTACTGTAAACTTGTGGCTTCCTATTTTTGTTTTTATTTTTTTTTTAACCAATGCTAATACTAGCTGTTATGACATCTTACAACACTGTCCAATAAGAACAACAGATAAAAGTGGGCTGCTACAATTGAAGCAGGGAGGAGTACCAGGGCATCCACCCTCTCCCCACTACTTTTGGTGGGGAAAGGGCTCCATGGAATGCCTAGAGCTCTGAGTAACATAATTTCTAAATCACTGTCCAAGACATCACTAAAGGGTGTTTGTCCAAACTACCCACAAAAGAAGAGTATGAGAAAGGGCATCAAGACATCTCGGCATAACTAGAATGCCTGAGTTCTGACTTTGTGTGTTATTTTAAGAATACACTTGATTGGTGTTGTCTATACTTAGCACTCTTACCCCTTCTATTCTAGGCAACTACTGAGGGAGTTCCATTGGACCGTGTGATCACCAAAACCTTACTCTTCCTTATATTCATTTTACATATCTTTACAAACATCCTTAAAAATCTTTTTCTTACATCTAATATCAGAATGTGACTTCCACTTCCAACCAAGTTAGAGTACATCCACTATGGCGCATCTCTGCTGCTGATTACAGTGAAAACTATGGACAAAATACACAAAAATCGGGCTTCCCTGGTGGTGCAGTGGTTGAGAATCTGCCTGCCAACGCAGGGGATACGGGTTCGAGCCCTGGTCTGGGAAGATCCCACATGCCACGGAGCAACTAGGCCCGTGAGCCACAATTACTGAGCCTGCGCGTCTGGAGCCTGTGCTCCACAACAAGAGAGGCCGCGATAGTGAGAGGCCCGTGCACCACGATGAAGAGTGGCCCCCAATTGCCGCAACTAGAGAAAGCCCTCGCACAGAAACGAAGACCCAACACAGTCATAAATAAATAAATAAAATTTAAAAAAAAAAACACAAAAATCTAAGGACTCTCAAAAGTAAATGAAATCAGGTGGATTGTGGACTGGAGTCAAAACTTGAAGGAGCAATTCATTTGAGAATGAGTTTTCTATTTTTTCCCCTCTTTTCTCCTGTGGCTTTGCCCCAAGTGCAGAACTGTTTGCCAGCAGTGATACAGGGACTCTAAAACTCTAAAAGAAACCTTGCCTTTTTACACAGAAGAACTGGGAAAGGGGGCCTCTGTGGGGTAGAGAGTGTAGGAGGAATCCTGGAGAGAAGTGAGTTGGAGAAGAGGATATCCCAAAATTGTGTAAGAAACTAGACAGGTCCCTAACTTACCCTTGAGCTGCATATGCATGGGACAGACCCAAAGCAGCCTAGCAAAACTTTGAGAATTGAATTACTATTTAAACCACCAACCAGGTCTCAGACTAACCTCTTAGAGATGTATGTGGTTGAACAGACCCAAAGCAGCATCAGCAAGGTTAGGAAACTGAACTGAGATTGGAACCACTGTCCACAGAAAGGGATTTTTTGGTTGCTGTTCTAACAATCCATTTATTATTTATGTATTCCTCCATAGAAACACCCCCCGCACTGAAGAGGTTATTTGGAGCGAGTCACAACCTGGGGCCTGGAGTCTGAAATCTAAGGTACCCTCCTCCCTCATTTTGTGGCTTAGGTGGGGGCATAGACCAGACAGAACTGGCATCTCTTTTTTATACTGCATAAGGGAAGGGGACCTAGGCACACCCTGGAGAGGTGATTGGCAGGCTGGAAGATAAATTCTCTGAATAGCAGCACTTTTACCTCAATACAGGGCTGGGAGTTGGTTGGGAGTGCTGTAGGGACAGGGGGAGGAGTTAATTTGGTAGAGGAGTTATTTGCAGGTTACAGAGAGAAATGAAGGGAGTACACTGACACAGGGCCAGGGTATCAGCAGGGTCAGTAGGTGCTGCTGTATGTCTTTATTATCTCAAGGGGAAAGTGACAGAGGCATCATAGCCAAAGAGGCCCTTAGCAATTAGGCCCAGTGCCCCTGCAATGATTCTGGAGCGGTTTCCTCTCTCAACAAGGACAACAATGGAGGTGATCAGGTAGAGGATGGCCACTATGAGGGCTCACTCCAAGGCCAGTGAATGAATTGTATCTTGGTGTGCAGGTCACACATGTAGACGACAAAGAAGATAGAAGCAAAGATCAATTCAATCACAGACAGATAGGAATATCCTGCTGTTGAGGCACTGAAGAGGGTCAGAATCACCAGGCACAATATAATCTCAGCAAACAGGAGACTTCCCTTTTGGGTGCACAAGAAGTTGGTGCAGGTGGTCCAGCAGTGGGGGGCAGATGTGTGCTGGGAATCTGCCATGGTGGGGCTGGAGTCCCTGGGGGCAGGGAGGATCTGCTTGCAGGCTCGAGGCTGGTGCACACCCAGCTGTCTTGCCGGATCAAAGTGATTTTAAAAATTTGTAGGTTGAAGCTAACTGGTTCTGTCACCTGCTAAAACAGTAATAATGATAATAATGATAATAATAATGAATAACATCCTTTAGAGAATTTTAACAGGATCTGTATCTACACAATTTAATATTCAAAAAGTCCAGAATATAATCCAAAATTACTTGATAAGCAAAAGGCCAGGAAAAGGTGACCAATTCTCAAAGGAAAAGAAAAATCAACAGATGCCAACCCCAAGGTGACACATATGCTGAAATTATAAGAGAAAGACTTTAAAGCAGATACTATAATAAGCTTCATGAGGCAAAGGTAAACACACATGAAACAAAATGAATGGAAAGATAGGAGGTCTTAGCAAAGAAAATAAATTATAAAAAATGAATAAAATAGTATTAAAATATACATTCTCTGAAATTTAAAATTTACTAATGAACTCAATAGCAGAATGAAGATGACATGGGGAAGAGTCAGTGAACTTGAAGACAGATTAACAGAAATTCTCCAATCTGAAAAACAAAGAGAAAAAAGATTAGAAAAACTGAATAGAACTTCAAGGAGCCATGGGACTGTATCAGAAGTCTAACGTTTGTAACAATTGAGTCCTATAAAGAAAATTGGTGCAGAAAAATATATTTGATGAAACAATGGCTGAAAACTTCCCAAAATTGGTGAAAGACATTAACTTGCAGATTCAAGAAATTCACAGAACATAAAACAGAATAGACTCAAAGAAAACCACACCCAGACATATTATAATCAAACTACTGAAAACTAAATGTAAAGAAAAAATCTTAAAAGCAGCTAAGGAAAAATGACACAACATATATAGGAGAACAAAGATGTTAATAATGATGGACTTCTCCAGCTGCATAGCACAGGGAGATCAGCTTGGTGCTTTGTGACCACCTAGAAGGGTGGGATAGGGAGGTTGGGAGGGAGATGCAAGAGGGAGGAGATATGGGGATATAGGTATACATATAGCTGATTCACTTTGTTATACAGCAGAAATTAACACAATATTGTAAAGCAATTATACTCCAATAAAGACGTTTAAAAAAAAAATGATGGACTTCTCATTGGAAACCATGGAAGCCAGAAGACAGTAGAACATCTTCAAAATGATAGGAAAAAACTTTCGACCAAGCATTCTAAATCCAATGAAAATATCCTCTAGGAGTGAAAGAGAAATAAAGATATTCTCAGATGAAGGTAAACTAAGAGAACATACAGCCAACTAAAAGAAATGTTAAAGCAAGTTCTTCAGACTGAGGGGAAATAATACCAGATGAAACCTGGAACTTCAGGAATCAAAGAAGAACAAAAACAGTAAAATCTGAGTAAATATAGAAAACTGGGTTTTTTTTTAATGCATGTTCAATTAATACATATGACAAGTATAGTATAAAGGGAGGAGGTTAAGAGACTTATATGATTGTAAAACTTCTAAATATTAAATAGTAAAACATTACTCTAACTATACTCTGAAATGTTAAGTATTTCTGTTGTATTATTTAGAGCAGTAGTTCTCAACTTGGGCTGATTTTGCCCACCAGGAGACAACTGGCAATGTCTAAAGACAATTTTGACTGCCATAATTGGGGAAGAGGTGCAACTGGCATCTGGTGGGTAGAGATCAGAAATGCTTTTAAACATCCTACAATGCATAGGACAGCTGTCCAGAACAAATAATTATTTGGTCCAAAATAGAAATTGTACTGAGTTTGAGAAATTCTTCCCTAGAAAAGACCAGAAAGAGAAAGGGAGAGGGAGGGAGAGAGGGAGGGAGGAGAGAGAGAAAGACAACACCAAAAAAGCAGTAGATAAAATAGAGTGGAATACTAAAACTATTCAAACTATCCAAAAGAAGGCAGGAAATGAGGAATAGGGAAACAAAAGAGCAAACAGAACAAAAACCACATAGCAAAATAATAGATCTAGGTCTAACCACACCAATAATTACATTAAATGTAAATGGTCTAAATATACCAATTAAAAGATTGAAGTAATATTAAAAATTTTAAAAATCTACATGTTGGTCTCAAGAAACTCAGTTTAAACATAAAGACTTAGATAGATTAAAAGTAAGAGTATGGAAAAAAATATTCCACAGAAACAATAATCAAAAGGAAGCTGGAGTGGCTATTTCAGTATCAGACAAAGTAGACTTCAGAACAAGGAATGTTATTTAGGATAAAAAAAGGACATTACTGTCCGCGTGCCGATGCAGGGGACACAGGTTCGTTCCCTTACCAGAAGACATAACAATCTTAAATGAGTATGCACTTAATAACAAGGCTTTAAATAAAATACATGAAGCAAAAACAAACCTTGACAAATTTAAATAAATTAAAATAATACAAAGTATGTTAATGGACCATAATAAAATTATACTATTATAAAGCAACAGCAGAAAGATAGTTCTTTTTTAGTTTTGCATATGGATGTCAAATTGTTTGACAACCAGATGCTGAAAAACTATCCCTTCACCATTGAATTTCTTTAACAACTTTGTCAAAAATCAATCAATTGACTGATTTTGTATAAATCTACTTCCGGACTCTCTGTTCTATTCAATTGATCTATATGTTTATATTTACCAACACTACACTCTCCTAATAACTGTAGCCTTATAATAAGTATAAATCAAGTCATATAAATTTTCTTCTATGTCAAAGTTGTTTTGGCTATTGTACAGCCTTTGTTTATCCATATAAATTTTAGAATCAGCTTGCTAATTTCTACAAAATACACTACTGAGATTACGATGGGATTACATTAAATCTGTAGATCAGTGTGGGGAGAATTGACATTCTAATAATATTAAGACTTCCAATCCATGAATACAGTATGCTTTCCATTTATTTGGATCTTTTATTTCTTACATCAATAGCTTATAATTTTTAACATGTATATTATATACCAAAATATATCATATTTTTATACTATTGTAAATAGTACTCTTTTCAAATTTCAATTTCTAATAGTTTATGTTACTTTATAGAAGCACAATGAATGTTTGTACATTGACTTTGAATCCTATGACTTTCCTAAATTCACTTATTAGTTCCAGTAGCTGTTTTATACATTCTTTGGGATATTCTGTCTGTTGATAGCCAATAGAGACAGATTTCTTTCTTTCTTTTTGATCTACATTTACTTTATTTATTTATCTTGTCTTACTGCACAGGCTTCACCCTCCAGAACAGTATCAGATAGAAGCAATAAGGGTGGACACTCCTTCCCTTTTACCTATCATACGGGAACATTCAGTCTTTCACCATTATGTTAGTTACAGGTACCCTCTATTAAAACGGGGATTTTTTTTCTATTCTTGGCTTGATAAGCTTTTTAAAAATTCAAGTATGGACGTTTTTTCTGCATCTGTTGAGATAATTGTGTGGTTTTTCTCTTTTATTCTGTTGATATGATAAATTACATAGATTGTTAAATGTTAAAACAACATTCCACTCCTTGGATAAACCCCCAATTTACCACGAAATATTATCATTTTTATATATTGATGGATTCAATTTACTAACTTTTTTTTTTTTTTTTTTATGGTACGCATGTCTCTCACTGCCGTGGCCTCTCCCATTGTGGAGCACAGGCTCCGGATGCGCAGGCTCAGCAACCATGGCTCACGGGCCAAGCCGCTCCGTGGCATGTGGGATCTTCCCAGGCCAGGGCACGAACCCGTGTCCCCTGCATTGGCAGGCGGACTCTCAACCACTGCGCCACCAGGGAAGCCCCAATTTACTAACTTTTTTTTAAGGTTTTTTGTGTGTATGTTTATATTTCCTCCCTCCCTCTTTCTCTCCCTTTTTCTTTCTTTTTCTTCTTTGTTTCGCTATCATGGTAATGCTAGCCTCATACAACAAGTTGGGAAGGGTTCCTTTCCTTACCATTTTGTCATAGAGTTTGTGTAGAATTGTTATAATATCTTTAAATGTTTGGTATAACTCACTAGTGAAACCTAGAGTATTCTTTGTTGGAAGTTTTAAGCTATAAATTCAGTAGTTTTAAGCTATTATCAGTAGATAATCAGGTTATCTATTTCTTCCTGAGGGAGCTTTGCTAATTTGTGTCTTTTAAAAGATTGTCTATTTCATCTAACTTTTTAATTTCTGAGAATCAATTTTTTTCATCATAATCTATTGTCCTTGTAATGTATATAGTGTCTCTAGTGATGTAGGATCGACTTTCGATCCTGAGATTGGCAATTTACATGATCTCTTTTTTCTTGGTCAGTTTGGCTAGAGATTTATAAAATTTACTAATCTTTTCAACATATCAGTTTTTGCTTTCATTGGTTTCTCTATTAGCTTTCTGTTTTCAAATTTATTGGTTTTCATTCTTATCTTTATTCCCATCCTTCTACTTGATTTGCATTAAATTTGTTCCCTTTTTCTAGATTCTTAAACTGAAAGCTTAGGCTACTGTTTTTAAACTCTTGTTCTTTATTAATACAAGCATTCAGTTCTATAAATTTTCTTCTGGCTACATTTCACAAATTTTTATATGTTGTATTTTTATTCAGTTCAAAATATTTTCTAATTTCCCTTGAAATTTCCTCTTTGGCAAGTGGTTCATTTAGAAGTATGTTGTCTAATTTTCAAATATTTTCCTGATTTTTAAAATTGTTTTCTCATTTGATTCTGTTCTGGTCAGATTATATACTGTATATGTGTGGGTTTTTTTCCCCAACTGATATTTTCTATTGTGGTAAAATATACATAACATAAAATTTACCATTTCAAACATTTTAAAGGGTACAGTTCAGTGGCTTTAAGTATCAATCACAATATTGTGTAACTATCACCACTTTCTATTTTGAGAACATTTTCATTTTTCAGCATCCCATATAAAAACTCTGCATCCTTAAAACAATAACTTTCTCTTCCCCTCAGCCACTTGTAATCTCTATTCTATTTTCTGGTCTCTATGAACTCACCTATTTCTAATTCTTTAAATTTGTTAAGATTTGTTTTATGGTTCAGACTACAGACTATCTTGGTAAATATTCCATATGCATTTGAAAAAAATTGTGTATTCTGCTGATGGTGGAATATTCTATAAATGTAAATATGGTCAGGTTGGTTGATAATATTGTTCTTTTGTACACTATTGATATTAAATTGTTCTATTGATTCCTGAGAAAGAAATGTTGATGTCTTCATGTATATATGTGGATTTCTGGCTTATTTCTACTAGCTTTTGTTCCATATATTTTGAAGCCCTATTTTGAGGTGCATACACATTTAGATTTGTTACATCTTTATGATGTTACCCATTTATAATTATGTAATGTCTTTCTTTATCCATGCTAATACTTCTTTTCCCAAATCTTCTTCAATATAAGCTCTCCAGATTCATGAACTGGAAGTACCCCATTTCACACTCCCAGTCACATATCTAAATCTAATTTTGTCAGATAACTACAGTAGTTTATGTGTTTCTAAATACAGAAGTATGTGGCTTATAGAACAAGTTGAGAGCTGTGTAGTGACTGAAACCTATGCCCTCCCAAAACAAAGCAATCTCACATTAGCAAAAGAGAAAAATTCTAGAAAGGATTCTATAGTGGTACTTGAAGTTTGAAATCCTGTATGGAATCTTGGTTGTGATTTTTTCTTGCAGTTTAGGACCTCTAGCCTGTTTCCTTGTCCTGTACTTCCCCAAAACTAATGTTCTAGTAAACATCAGTGGGACTGAGCATCAGAGTGACCCCTAATGCCAGAGTACACACACTCCCACTCCCTAAATGCCAACCTAAATTCCTGAAGGAGCCAAGATCGACTTGATCTCTATTTCTGGATCTTAGAATAGTGGAGAGTTTTGTTAGGTTGTTTTCAGTCCTAAGAAGGCAGCAATAGCTGCTGTTTCAATTGTGAAGAAAATAGTATCCTCTCATTACTATTTATGACTGTTATTTCCCTGGCATGGGACTTTAAAAAACAAAACAAAACACTACAAAACCAGAAAACAGCTCTTACTGCCTAAAGAAAGGGAAAACTATCTTTGTTGTGTTTTGGCAGAAAAGTTAAGTAATGAAAATGAGGATTATTCTTTCTGAGTCTCAGATTTCTCATCTGGAATATGAAGATTATGATAATGCCTGCCTCAGATGGTTCTGAAAAACAGATAACTGATAAGAAATAATGAGTTGTAGAACTCTAAGTAAATGTTAGTTATTAATATTGCTTTTTATATGCACCTGTAAGATTTATCACCTCAATAATTTAGTTTTAATTGGAAAAGTTGATACTTTTTAGCTTATATTTCTTTCAAATTTCTTTTTTACTTTATGGAGAAAAGCAGTTGGCATTTCAGTAATTTTTATTCTTTCAGTTTTATTGAGATATACTTGACATATAGCACTGTATAAGTTTAAGGTGTATAGCATAATGATTTTACTTTTACTGCAAGCAAATTATTTTTAAAAGTCCTTTACCCTCTATACTAATTCCTCTGCTTTTTACAAGATGATTCAATCTGTTCACAAGATGATTCAACCTATTCACATTATTTTCAATGAAGCTATGTTCATTTAACGGTATTGTAAGAATACAAAATATTTCCACAAATATACATGGTACATCTTATCTTTTAAAGACTAAATTTGAAAAGCTAAAAATCTTTCCTCAGCTATTTCTAGAATACTTTGCCCATAAATACCAGTCTTCAAGTTCTCAGAATTCATATCCAATCATCACTACAGCTCAAGAGGCAAATATATATCTTCTGTTTCAGATAAGGCCAGTTGGAATATAGTCTTACTGGGTAATCCAGCTTTTTAGTCTCTGCAAAGCATATTTTTAAAGTCTCTGCACACATAGTATATGGGTTTCTTTGAACTGTGTGAGGTTGACAGAGGTAATTAATACACAGTAAATTATATTTTATTTTATTTTTAAAATTTTTGAATTTTATTTTATATTTTTATACAGCAGGTTCTTATTAGTCCAATTTTATACACACCAGTGTATACATGTCAGTCCCAATCACCTAATTCATCACACCACCACCACCACCACCCACCCCCGTTTTCCCCTCTTGGTGTCCATACTTTTATTCTCTACATCTGTGTCTCAATTTCTGCCCTGCAAACCGGTTCATCTGTATCATTTTTCTAGGTTCCACATACATGGATTAATATATGATATTTGTTTTCCTCTTTCTGACTTACTTCACTCTGTATGACAGTCTCTAGATCCATCCACGTCTCAACAAATGGCCCAATTTTGTTCCTTTTTATGGCTGAGTAATATTCCATTGTATATATGTACCACATCTTCTTTATCCATTCGTCTGTCGATGGGCATTGAGGTGGCTTCCATGACCTGGCTATTGTAAATAGTGCTGCAATGAACATTGGGGAACACGTGCCTTTCTGAATTATGGTTTTCTCTGGGTATATGCCCAGTAGTGGGATTGCTGGATCATATGGTAATTCTATTTTTAGTTCTTTAAGGAACTTCCATACTGTTCTCCATAGTGGCTGTATCAATTTACATTCCCACCAACAGTGCAAGAGGGTTCCCTTTTCTCCACATCCTCTCCAGCCTTTGTTGTTTGTAGATTTTCTGATGATGCCCATTCTAACTGGTGTGAGGTGCTATCTCATGGTAGTTTTGATTTGCATTTCTCTAATAATTAGTGACATTGAGCAGCTTTTCATGTGCTTATTGGCCATCTGTATGTCTTCCTTGCAGAAATGTCTATTTAGGTCTTCTGCCCATTTTTGAGTTGGGTTGTATGTTTTTTTAATATTGAGCTGCATGAGCTGTTTATATATTTTGGAGATTAATCCTTTGTCTGTTGATTCGTTTGCAAATATTTTCTCCCATTCTGAAGGTTGTCTTTTCATCTTGTTTATGGTTTTCTTTGCTGTGCAAAAGATTTGAAGTTTCACTAGGTCCAATTTGTTTATTTTTGTTTTTATTTCCATTACTCTAGGAGGTGGATCAAAAAAGATCTTGCTGTGATTTATGTCAAAGAGTGTTCTTCCTATGTTTTCCTATAAGAGTTTTATAGTGTCTGGTCTTATATTTAGGTCTCTAATATATTTTGAGTTTATTTTTGTGTATGGTGTTAGAGAGTGTTCTAATTTCATTCTTTTACATGTAGCTGTCCAGTTTTCCCAGCACCATTTATTGAAGAGACTGTCTTTTCTCCATTGTATATCCTTGCCTCCTTTGTCATAGATTAGTTGACCATAGGTGCGTGGGTTTATCTCTGGGCTTTCTATCTTGTTCCATTGATCTATGTCTCTGTTTTTGTGCCAGTACCATATTGTCTTGATTACTGTAGCTTTGTAGTATAGTCTGAAGTCAGGGAGTCTGGTTCCTCCAACTCCATTTATTTCCCTCAAGAATGCTTTGGCTATTCAGGGTCTTTTGTGTGTCCATACAAATTTTAAGTTTTTTGTTCTAGTTCTGTGAAAAATGCCATTGGTAATTTGATAGGGATTGCATTGAATCTGTAGATTGCTTTGGGTAGTATAGTCATTTTCACAATATTGATTCTTCCAATCCAAGAACATGGTATACCTCTCCATCTGTTGGTATGATCTTTAATTTCTTTCATCAGTGTCATAGTTTTCTGCATACAGGTCTTTTGTCTCCATAGGTAGGTTTATTCCTAGCTATTTTATTCTTTTTGTTGCAATGGTAAATGGAAGTGTTTCCTTAAGTTCTCTTTCAGATTTTTCATCATTAGTGTATAGGAATGCAAGAGATTTCTGTGCATTAATTTTGTATCCTGCTACTTTACCAAATTCATTGATTAGCTCTAGTAGTTTTCTGGTAGCATCTTTAGGATTCTCTATGTATAGTATCATGTCATCTGCAAACAGTGAATGTTTTACTTCTTCTTTTCCAATTTGTATTCCTTTTATTTCTTTTTCTTCTCTGATTGCCGTGGCTAGGACTTCCAATACTGTGTTGAATAATAGTGGTGAGAGTGGACATCCTTGTCTTGTTCCTGATCTTAGAGGAAATGCTTTCATTTTTTCACCATTGAGAATGATGTTGGCTGTGGGTTTCTCATATATGGCCTTTATTATGTTGAGGTAGGTTCCCTCTATGCCCACTTTCTGGAGAGTTTTTATCATAAATAGGTGTTGAATTTTGTCATAATCTTTTTCTGCATCTATTGAGATGATCATATGGTTTTGATTCTTCAATTTGTTAATATGGTGTATCACATTGATTGATTTGCATATACTGAAGAATCCTTGCATCCCTGGGATAAATCCCACTGGATCATGGTGTATGATCCTTTTAATGTGTTGTCGGATTCTGTTTGCTAGGATTTTGTTGAGGATTTTTGCATCTATATTCATCAGTGATATTGGTCTGTAATTTTCTTTTTTTGTAGTATCTTTGTCTGGTTTTGGTATCAGGGTGATGGTGGCCTCATAGAATGAGTTTGGGAGTGTTCCTTCCTCTGCGATTTTTTGGAAGAGTTTGAGAAGGATGGGTGTTAGCTCTTCTCTAAATGTTTGAGAGAATTCACCTGTGAAGCCATCTGGTCCTGGACTTTTTTTGTTGGAAGATTTTTAATCACAGTTTTAATTTCATTACTTATGATTGGTCTGTTTATATTTTCTATTTCTTCCTGGTTCAGTGTTGGAAGGTTATACCTTTCTAAGAATTTGTCTATTTCTTCCAGGTTGTCCATTTTATTGGCATAGAGTTGCTTGTAGTAGTCTGTTAGGATGGTTTATATTTCTGCAGTGTCTGTTGTAACTTCTCCCTTTTCTTTTCTAATTTTATTGATTTGAGTCCTCTCCCTCTTTTTCTTGATGAGTCTGGCTAATGGTTTTTCAATTTTGTTTATCTTCTCAAAGAACCAACTTTTAGTTTTATTAACCTTTGGTGTTGTTTTCTTCACTTCTATTTCATTTATTTCTGCTCTGATCTGTATGATTGCTTTCCTTCTGCTAACTTCAGGTTTTGTTTGTTCTTCTTTCTCTACTTCCTTTAGGTGTAAGGTTAGATTTTTTATTTGAGATTTTTCTTGTTTCTTGAAGTAGGCTTGTATAGCTATAAACTTTCCCCTCAGAACTGCTTTTGCTGCATACCATAGGTTTTTGGATCGTAGTTTTTTCATTGTCAGTTGTCTCTAGGTATTTTTTTATTTCCTCTTTGATTTCTTCAGTGACCTCTTGGTTATTTAGTAACATATTGTTTAGCCTCCATGTGTTTGTGTTTTTTATGTTTTTTTCCCTGTAATTCATTTCTAATCTCATAGCATTGTGCTCAGAAAAGATGCTTGATATGATTTCAATTTTCTTAAATTTACTGAGGCTTGATTTGTGACCCAAGATGTGATTCAACCTGGAGAATGTTCTATGTGCACTTGAGAAAAAAGTGTAACCTGCTTTTTTAGGATGGAATGTCCTATAAATATCAATTAAATCTATCTGGTCTGTTGTGTCATTTAAAGCTTCTGTTTCCTTATTTATTTTCACTTTGGATGATCTGTCCATTGGTGTAAGTGAGGTGTTAAAGTCCCCCACTATTATTGTGTTACTGTCAATTTCCTCTCTTAGAGCTGTTAGCAGTTACCTTGTGTATTGAGGTGCTCCTATGTTGGGTGCATATATATTTATAATTGTTATATCTTCTTCTTGGATTGATCCCTTGATCATTATGCAGTGTCCTTCCTTGTCTCTTGTAACATTATTTTAAAGTCTATTGTATCTGATATGAGTATTGCTACTCCAGCTTTCCTTTGATTTCCATTTGCATGGAATATCTTTTTCCATCCCCTCACTTTCAGTCTGTATGTGTGCCTAGGTCTGAAGTGGGTCTCTTGTAGACAGCATACATATGGGTCTTGTTTTTGTATCCATTCAGCAAGCCTGTTTCTTTTGGTTGGAGCATTTAATCCATTCCCGTTTAAGGTAATTATCAATATGTATGTTCCTATGACCATTTCCTTAAATGTTGTTTTTTTGTTGTTTTTTTTTTTGCGGTACATGGCCCTCTCACTGTTGTGGCCTCTTCCGTTGTGGAGCACAGGCTCCAGACACGCAGGCTCAGCAGCCATGGTTCATGGGCCCAGCCACTCCGTGGCATGTGGGATCTTCCTGGACTGGGGCACGAACCTGTGTCCCCTGCATCGGCAGGCGGACTCTCAACCACTTTGCGTACCGCAAAAAATAAAATAAAATAAAGTAAAGTAAAATAAATTAAAAAGTTCTTCAAATCAGCTTGACTATTTGGAATGCATTTTTATTGGGATTTTCTTTGAAAATATGAAGTCTACAAATTTTTTCAATTATTTGATTATCTCAATTGCTTGCACTCAAAATAAACTGGAGTTTTATGCATTTTTCATTAAATAGGCAATTGGGAGAGGGAAAATGCATTCATAATGACTAAGAATTGGCATTTGTGTAAGATTAAAAACACAATCATTAATAAGTGGATTGTTCACTTCATTATTCATTTTCTCACGATTAAAGCCTAATGACTGGATTTTTCAAATTGAAGCATTCAAAAAGATTAAAAAATTAAAAATACGTTTTGTATTTTTTCACAGTTAAGAGACAGCTATAGATATTTCATAAAGATATATTAATTTTAAACTCGTAAATTATATGGAAGAAAATGTCAGAGAAGGCTGTTGGATGAATTTAGTAATAATAGTTAAAATTTATAATTTTAATGAATATTTATTTATCAATATTTATTAAGCCCTTATTATGTGTCTTGTACATCTATAGAATTTTATTTGATTATCTTATTTTAATTATCATAACCCTCTGACATATCTTCATTGTATAGATAAAGTCATTGAGCCTCAGAACATGAATTAACTTATACATGTCAGGAAGCTAGTATAAGACAAAACATCATTTTTTTTTTTTTTTTTTTTTGCGGTACGTGGGCCTCTCACTATTGTGGTCTCTCCCATTGAGGAGCAACAGGCTCCGGACATGCAGGCTCAGCGGCCATGCCTCACAGGCCCAACCGCTCCGCGACATGCGGGATCCTCCTGGACCAGGGCACGAACCCGTGTCCCCTGCATCGGCAGGCGGACTCTCAACCACTGCGCCACCAGGGAAGCCCACAAAACATCATTTTGAACAAGGTCTCTGACTTCATAGTCTGTTAATCTGCATGTGTTTATATGTATTCGTGTGTGTGTCTGTCAATATACAAGTAAAGACTGTACTATTTTCACTTGTATTAAAAGAGGAAGCTAGGAAAACGTTTTTTTCTCTAGTATCTAGTATAAGAGACCAAATAATTATATAATGTTCAAGGGTTTTCAAAAATATATGGTTATTCTAACAGGTGTGTAGTGGTATCTCATTATTGTTTTAATTTTCAACTCCTTAATGACATATGATGTTGAGCACCTTTTCATATGCTTATTTGCCATCTGTATATCTTCTTTGGAGAGTTGTCCGTTAAGGTCTTTTGCCCATTTTTTAAAAATCAGATTGTTCATTTTCTTATTGTTGAGTTTTAAGAATTCTTTCTATATTCTGGATAACAGTCCTTTATCAGATATTTTGCAAAATACTTGCAAATATTTTCTTTCATTCTGTGACATTGTCTTTCTCAGAGTAGAAGTTTTTAATTTTAATGAAGTCCAACTTATCAATTATTCATTTCAGGCATCATGCCTTTGGTGTCATCATATCTAAAAAGTCTTCACTATACCCAAGATCGTGGGTTTTCTCCTATGTTATCTTCTAGGAGTTTTATAGTTTGCATTTTACACTTAGGTCTGTGATCCATTTTGAGTCAATTTTCATGAAGGGTGTAAGGTCTGTATCCAGATTCATTTTTTTGCATGTACATGTCCAGTTGTTCCAGTACCATTTGTTGAAAGAACAATCATTGCTCCATTTTATTGCCTTTGCTTTTTTGTCAAAGATCAGTTGACTATATTTATGTGAGTCTATTTCTGGGCTCTCTATTCTGTTCCATTGACCTATTTGTCTACTCTTCCACCAATACTTGACTGCATTGATTATTTTAGCTTTACAGTAAGTCTTGATTAGTATTTTAGACCATTAACATTTAATGTAATTATTGTTATTTTAGGACTTGAATGTGACATTTTTTTGTTTTATGTTCATTCTTTCTTTTTTGCTTCTCTGTGTTCTTCTTCCTGTCTTCCAATGGGTTATTTGAACTGTTTTACAACTCCATTGTTATGTATCCATGGTGTGTTTGCATATATCATTTTGTATATTTTTTTCAGTATTACATTTTATATATGTATAACTTATCACAGCTTACTGGTGTTGACAATTTATCAGTTTAAATAAAGTTTAGAAACCATGTTTCTGTTTATATCCTTTTACCATCCACTGTTTTTAATATAGTTGTCTTAAATATTTCCTCTATATGCATTTAGAACTAGGTCAAGCAGTGAGGCACCATCCCAGGTGTGCCTGACCAAATCAAAGGAGGCTTTAAAAGAAGATGAAGCAACAGAGGCCACACTCCTTCTGGTCTGCTGCCTCTGGGGGCTCTCTGAGACCCGAAAGTGGTCCCAGACCAACAGATAGCAAGAAAATGGGGATCTCTGTCTTACAACTGCAAGAAAGTAAATTCTGCCAACAACCTGAATGATCTTGGAAGAGGACTCCAAGCTTCAGATGAGAATCATAGCCCCAGCCAATACCCTCACTTCATTTCATTCTGGTGAGGCCCTAAGTAGAGGAACCAGCTAACCTGTACCTGGGCTCCTGACCTACAACCACTGTGAGATAAATTTATTGTTGCTTTAAACTGCTGTTTGTGTGTGTGTTTGTTACACAGCAATAAAAAACTAATACACAATTCCTGCTTTTGAGCTTTGTTAGGTGGAACTATAGCAGCTCTGAGTCTAGGGCTAATTTTGTCCCACTAGTGATGCAAAACCTTTCTGTGCAATCTCTGTGAATTATGAGGCTTTCCACTCTGGCTGTGGGAACAGAAACCATTTTCATCAATGGATTAACTCCAGAGATTATTCCTTTTAATCCTTTTGGTTGTTCTTTCTCCAGCCTCAGGTAGTTTCTTCACACGAATATCTTTTTTTTTTTAATGGCATTTCAGTTTTTTGGGGTTTTTTTTTTACATCTTTATTGGAGTATAATTTCTTTACAATGGTGTGTTAGTTTCTGCTTTATAACAAAGTGAATCAGTTATAAATATACATATGTTCCCATATCTCCTCCCTCTTGCGTCTCCCTCCCTCCCACTCTCCCTATCCCACCCATCCAGGTGGTCACAAAGCACTGAGCTGATATCCCTGTGCTATGTGGCTTCTTCCCCACTAGCTATCTATTTAACATTTGGTAGTGTATATATGTCCATGCCACTCTCTCACTTTGTCACAGCTTACCCTTCCCCCTCCCCATATCCTCAAGTCCATTCTCTAGTAGGTCTGTGTCTTTATTCCTGTCTTACCCCTAGGTTCTTCATGACACTTTTTCCCCTTAGATTCCATATATATGTGTTAGCATACCGTATTTGTCTTTCTCTTTCTGACTTACTTCACTCTGTATGACAGACTCTAGGTCCATCCACCTCACTACAAATAACTCAATTTCATTTCTTTTTATGGCTGAGTAATATTCCATTGTATATATGTGCCACATCTTCTTTATCCATTCATCCGATGATGGACACTTTGGTTGTTTCCATCTCCTGGCTATTTCACACGAATATCTTAATCAGCATTCAGCTGAAGACTCCAGAAGGAATCTCTTCAGGTTCAAGGAAAATGGAGCCTCCTGAGACTCCTAGTTCCATCTCTCTGGTCAGGGAGACCAGTGAGCCCTGCTTGGGTTCCTTCTCCCCGAACCATGGCCTGGAAACGCCAGGTAAATTGAAACAGTCACAGCGCTCATCTTGTTTCCCATCTTGCATCCATCACTGTCCTTTGTTACCTGTGTATAGTATCTTGAAAACATCATTCATATATTATGTCTGCTTTTTCAGTTGGTTCAGGTGAGAGGATAAGTCTGCTTCTTGTTATGCCATCTTGTCTGGAAGCAGAATTACAGTGCTATACTCTGTCTTTTAAATCTTCTTGTCTTTGCTCATTATGTTCTTTCTTCTAGATTATCCACTTGGTGAGCTCCTTCTCATGTCCCAAGGACAGTTCAAATGTTATCTTCTCTATACAGCCTAATCCCAACCTCCAGGAAAAAGTAATCACCCCCTCCCTTGTGCTCTCACTGTATCATATTTCTACTATAAGATGCATCATATTATAAGCCAACTGCTTGATCATGTGTCTGATTTTCCTGTGGGAATGTGAAAGGAAATAGTTTTTATTCAATGGACATTGCATATATCCCAACAAATCAGACCCATGTTAGGATTGGGACTACAACGATGAAAAGATATATTCCCTACTATTAGGAATTCACAATTTAGGGAAAGGGCATCTTTTTAGGCCAATAAGCAATCACAACTCCATAAGAGAGCTGTAAGTACAAGATGCTATGTGTGTAGGAAGAAACATCACAAAACAGAGGAGTCTGTCAAAGCGTCACAGAAGTGTTATTCCTCCATCTGAAACTTGAGGTTTAAGTAGCAATCTGTAGGTAAAAGCCTAGTTCAAAAAATTCTACACTGAGTAAGCAATGGGTCAAAATACAGGGAGATGTAAAGAACATGGTGTGTTTGGGTAAGGGCAAATAGCTTTAGCATGGCTATTTCAATGCTGTTTTCTTTCTTTATTTGCATTTGGAAATGTTCAGAAAGCGTAAACCAAAGCCACTTTATCCTTCAGTATTTATTGAGTACCTACTGTATGCCATGCTCGCTAGATTCTTGGGCTGTAATGATGAGCAAAAGGAGTTCCTATCCCTGCTCCAATGTAACTAATGGCCAACATCAATTGCTATATTGCCTAATCCAGAATGTATATGTAGAGTAAAATAGCATCCAGTTGTCTTACTAAGGAAGGCCAAGTAAGTTCACGAAGCAGAAATTCCAGGTTGAATTTTTTCAGCACACTATTAGTCCACTTCTCATCACTGGTAGCCTCAGCATCTGCCCTGTGCTCAGGGAATACAAACTCATGCTAATATTAGCTGCATCAGCACATAGGAATGAAGGACAGAAGGAAGGAAGAAAAGAGGAAGCAAGGCAAGTCTGCTGCCCTCGAAGGCAATTAAAGCATTTTTTTAACCTCCTGTTTTTGTGTTATCCATGCTACTCTTTTTATTGGTTCATTATATTTAGTTAAATACTGGCCTAGAGTAATATTGAACAGACTGTGTTTTACATCCCTGACTTTCTCTTCTATCTATAGAGACCTGTATTCATGGAAAGTGGGTTTCTCATGGGAAGTTATTTGCAATTTTGTTAAGCAACATGGTTTAGTTGATCTAGAATAAACAAATCTGGAAGAATAAGGCATTGAGGGGTTGGTTAGGGATGGGGAGTCTGCTGGGCCCTGTTACTAAAGAATTGCTGTTTTCTGAGAATTGCATGTGTGTTTCAAATAGATCTCAAGAAGAGTTTATAGATCATTTTTTTTTTTTTTTTTGGTACGCGGGCCTCTCACTGCTGTGGCCCCTCCCGTCGCGGAGCACAGGCTCTGGACGCGCAGGCTCAGCAGCCACGGCTCACGGGCCCAGCCGCTCCGCGGCACGTGGGATCCTCCCGGACCGGGGCACGAACCCGCGTCCCCCGCATCGGCAGGCGGACTCCCAACCACTGCGCCACCAGGGAAGCCCTATAGATCATTTTTAAAAGGAGAGGGAGAAGAGTTTGATGTTATCTGCCCTGACCTCACCAAGATGCCTCTTTATTTATTTATTTTTTTTTGGTGTAATGTATTCTTCCTCAAAAGGGCAGAATCCAGGCCTGATGCAGTATGAGAGAAGGCGTTAGTCTGTTTCATAAACTGTTAGAGAGATTTAAAAAGGAGGCAATCTAATTGACTCATACATGGCTCACAGCCACATAAATGCTTGCAAAATTGCTTCTTGCACGTTAGTAGTGACCACAGAGGAGCAGAAGTAAAATGGAAGCAAGTGAGATGAGGACTCTTAGGAAATCTTTAACAGGACTTTGAAACTTTTGTTAAACCTTTGGTTGAACCTTGTGTAGAATTGTCCTTTGGAAAATTAGATGCATTTCGATGAGCATAATGTAAGCTAACATTCACATACTTTGCCTACAAAATACCTCTTTGGTGTTAAATTTCATTTTCTACAAATATATTGTCTTTCAGAAACAACTGCTGAAGAGAAATAATTTTTTTTTCCAGGAAAAACTCTGGCTACATCGTTACTAGGAGATTTGTAATCTCCTTTAAACATTTCACTAAAATAGAAGTTGACATAACTACTGAGTTTGCTGTTTACATTTAATTAAAGGTATTGCTTAAAGTAAAATATATTTGGGTGTTTAAGCTATTAACATACGCACACATAACTTTCTCTTTATTCACTTGTAACAAAGGTTTTCTTTCGCTATCTTCTTCAAGACTCTCTGCCTTATATTATTGGCTTTACCTGTGATTATTTCCTAGGTTCTCCTTATGCTCTGCCGAAACTTGCCTTATATCATCACTATCATTTGTTTTTTCCTTGTCAATCATACTCCAAAAAAGCCTCATCTGTTTGTGCTTTCCTTTTACTAATCAATTAAATGTAATCAGCTGAGGGACTTCCCTGGTGGTCCAGTGGCTAAGACTCCATGCTCCCAATGCCGGGGGATGGGTTCAATCCCTGGTCAGGGAACTAGATCCCAGGGAACTAAGACCCGGTACAGCCTAAATAAATAAATAAATAAATTTTAATGTAATCAACTGAAATATAATACCATTGGTTTATAGTTTTAATCTCTAAATTGGTTGGTTGTTCCCCAACTTGGATGTAGGGAATTATTTCCTTCTGTGTAAGACTTCATTCTAAAAGCCTAAGTTGTCATAATGATCACAGCATAGTTATTCAACATGTTGTTATAAACAACTATCTCCCCAGTTACCAAAGACATTTTGCAAGCATCCACTTGAATTTTTAAACTAACTTTATAATTCGTTTCATTACACTTTGTTAGATTTTTTAAAAATTTTTATTATTTTATTTTATTTATCTTTGGCGGTATTGGGACTTTGTTGCTGTGCACGCAACTTTCTCTAGTTGCGGCAAGCAGGGGCTACTCTTTGCGGTGCGTGGGCTTCTCATTGCGGTGGCTTCTTTTGTTGTGGAGCATGGGCTCTAGGCATGCAGGCTTCAGTAGTTGTGGCGCATGGGCTCAGTAGTTGTGGCTCTCAGGCTCTAGACAGCAGGATCAGTAGTTGTGGCGCACAGGCTTAGTTGCTCTGTGGCATGTGGGATCTTCCTGGCCCAGGGATCAAACCAGTGTCCCTTGCATTGGAAGGCGGATTCTTAAGCACTGTGCCACCAGGGAAGTCCCTGTTAGTTTTTTAAAATATGAATTCACTAGAACTTTAGGATATCATTTTGACTAAAAATGAAAGATTCATTATTTTTCTTTTGCCTTCTGGTTGATTTAGTTATGAAAAACTTTTAAACATTTTGCATATGTGTGTATATGACCTACTAGACTATGACACTCACTAATAAAAGAGTTAAACCATTCTAAAGGAATAAAAGTTTTATTTAAGTATTTCTTTTTATGCAATCATTAAAATTATATATATAAAGTATATATATATACAGTTTCTGCCCTGACCTCAGGAAATTTGCCCTTTATGCTATCCCATAGCTAGTTCCAATAGTTTGAAATTTCCTATGTGTCTCATGAGATACTTTGGACATTTTCCAGATCAAAAAAATCTTCTCAATCATTCTCACAGAATTTAGCGATTATAATTAAAATATGTGGGAAAAGGGAAGCTATCACATTTAAATTATTGCCACTGTCCTGCCCTCTTTCTCCTAGCCTTTGTGGCTTCAAACAAAGAGGCAGGGGTCAAATGAAGTTTGGGGAAAATACTACACTTCTTAACCCAAAGAAAGTCTAGGGGGCAGAGCCATAGTCATGGCTTTAGCCACGGCCACCATATTTTTGATCCTTCCTTTAGGAGAGCGAACAAATAAAGAAAGAAACTTATGTCCAGACCATCTAGATGAAGAGTAGATATGAATAAATTTAACTCCTACATTGCTGACATTTTAGCTTCCAAACCACTGGCTCCTTGGCAGAATGATTTGGTTTCTCATCCACTTCCAAGTTTACATAGATGGGCCTAGCTTTACTCTGGAACAGAAAGGCTGTCACTTAAGTTCTGTGGGTGAGCCCTTTACCTGTGTTGACAGAACTCCACAGGGCAGGCCAGGCAAATGAATGTGCTTGTTGCTAGGACACCAGGCTGTTTCCAAGGCAGCAGGCCATTGCTGTTTGCTATTCTCCTAACTGCTAGCACTACACCTGTTCCTTAAGAAGTGTGCTTGTTTTCCTTCATTATAAAGCAAACACTTAGTGGGAAATAACATAGGTGCATGGCTGCAACTTCCCTGTAGTTTTCCAGGAGGAATGTAATACGCCAAATATAATTTGATTTGTAGAAGAGGAATTCATGTATTTATATAACACCTAAGTCTACATATGTAATTAAATGTTTGTATGATTGTTTGAGTCATTGTTATATGTATATTTAGCTCACCATGTGCCACCAAGGATGTAAGGCAACAAGGAATATTTTGAGGCCACCCCACATTTGCCCCATATGTGCTCATGGGGTGACTATCTTTTCATGAATTTTTCAAAGACAACCCATGATGGCTTCCTATGGAACTCACCATTTTCCTCCTCCTCCTAGCATCTAGTTGTCACCGAAATTGCCATCTTGCTGTCTATGACTGCTAACCAGGGCTGGGACCATGGTGTCAAGGTACAAAATTTAAGGAGGCCCTCACTTTTGGGGACATGCATGTGCCCTGCTGCCAACACCTGCCCAAAGGTGGTAAATACCTGAGTCAAGGGTACTGAGATCTGTGTCATGAGAAAGTCTCCTGTTACTGATGAAATCTCGAATTCCAAGGGTTCTTAATCTGTCAGCGCAGTTTTAATCCCTCCTTCATTGTCTCCCCAGTACTCTAATACTAAAGATAAGTCTGTGGGAACCAGGCTAGAGGACAACTTAATTGACAGACACTGCCTTACTGAGAACCATACTCGTCCCACCACACTGACTGTCCAAGTAGGATTCTGGGTGTCCAAGCACAGGCTCTAGGCACGCAGGCTTCAGTAGCTGTGAAACATGGGCTCAGTAGTTGTGGCTCGAGGGCTCTAGAGCGCAGGCTCAGTAGTTGTGGCACACGGGTTTAGTTGCTCCACAGCATGTGGGATCTTCCCGGACCAGGGCTCGAACCTGTGTCCCCTGCATTGACAGGCAGATTCTTAACCGCTGCACCACCAGGGAAGTCCCTGTCTTCTCTCTTGTTGTGTAAGTTCTTACATAATATCCATGATTTCTCCTCTTGACTTGCGAAGCCTAAAATATTTGCTATCTGGATCTTTACAGAAGAAGTTTGCTGACCTATGCCTTAAGCATATCAGAGTAATTCAAATCCTTTAGCTTGAGGCTCAAGAACTTGCATGACCTTCCCTCAGCCTCTTTACAGTCTTACCCTGGATCCCAATCTGTACTTTCACTGACCTATTTGTTGTTCTATATTTTCCAGCTTGTTTTCTTTGTAACATTCTCTTTCCCTGGAATGTCCATCGCCTTCTATCTCTTGATATTAAAGTCCTCCCTTTTTAATGAGGTCTTCCAAGATTTCCATTGTCTGATTATATATTCTCCTTATCTGTTCTCTCTTACACAATATAATCAGCCCTCAGCTAATTAGGGTAATAAGACTATATGTGTGTTGGTGGCAAGAGTGGAGGTGGAAATAATACAGGCTGTCATAGTCAAAATATGGTTAGAAGTGGATTTAATGTAAACTTATTTGGCTACGGTTACATCTCATGTACAGAGAGCACAATTATTACTTGCCTTTCCAGCAGCCATTCACTCAACTTCTAACCATAGTCTGATTTCCAGCCTCAGGTCACATGATCTGAGAAGAATTCTACCCTCAGTCTAAGGTAAAGTACATGACCTTGGCTTAAGCCAATGAGAGCATTACACTTCCTTTGCCAAAGTGGTCAGGGTGGACATATGACCTCAGCTGATCCAGAGTGAATCTTGGGACTTTTGCTTGGAATACGTGGAAATATGAAGTGGAAATATACAGCCCCAGGCAACCATCTTGCAACTAGGATGGAAGACTCTTCTGAGAATGAAGTCAGAAAAAAGAAGCAGAGCCAGAATTGGAGAGAGAAAATCAGGAAGCTGATAACATTTTTTGGTGTTCTATATCCAGCCACATCTGAAAGTAGACCTTAAGTTTAGCTAACCACCTAAGTCCCTTTTTTTAAAAAAAATTTATATATAGACATAATTTTTTTTTTTTTTGGCATGTGGGATCTTAGTTCCCTGACCAGGGATCGAACCTGTGCCCTCTGCAGTGGAAGCACGGAGTCTTAACCACTGGACAACCAAGGAAGTCCTCTAAGTCCCTTTTATGATTAACTAGTTTGGGTGGGGATTTCTGTCACTAGGAACGATAAAATCCTGATAAAAGAACACATTTATTGGTCTGTAAATATCATTCAAAAATATCGCAAGAATACAAACGCAGTTGTCTGGATGAGAGCATACCATTAAGTACATCATACAGGATGCTGGCCGCGGTACTCAGCACTTCCACTCTTGCTGCCATTCTCTTCTCCACTAAGCAAACTTGCAATCTCATGCAAGAGGTTACAAAATAAATTCATTAAAAAAAATCTAAAAACAAACTAATTATGTGACCCCCATTCCAAGATAACATTTATCTACATGTGAACTGGAACAGTATGGGTTGCTGCCAGGTTCACATAATGTGGCAAATATTGTAGTTTATAATAATATGTAGAGGTTTTCACTGATTCATCATTATTTTTATGCTTTTTAAGTATAGATATACACATATATTGTGTGTGTATATGTATTTACCATGTTTTTTTGTTTTTGTTTTTGTTTTTTTTTGCGGCACGCGGGACTCTCACTGCTGTGGTCTCTCCCGCTGCGGGGCACAGGCTCCGGACACGCAGGCTCCGCGGCCATGGCTCACGGGCCCAGCCGCTCTGCGGCATGTGGGATCCTCCCGGACCGGGGCACGAACCCGTGTCCCCTGCATCGGCAGGCGGACTCTCAACCACTGCACCACCAGGGAAGCCCTGTATTTACCATGTTTGATCTCAAAAGTGGATCAATCCACTGCTGATTTATTGAGAATTAATTCTATTGTATGGAACTGGCCATAGGTAGGTGGCGCATGGGAATAAAATTTTAAAAAAACCCCTAAAACTAGTACTTGTTTTCCTAGTCATAACGGAATAATAGAAACTAGATTTACCGCAGCTCACAGGCCACAACACGGGGAGGAGGAAGACAAACCAAGCCCAGTAGTGTCACTGGGTCGAGGAGCCAGAGCTGAGAGCTTGAGGACAAAGCAACTGAAATTAATGGGGGAATCTTCAGAGAAAAGAGAGCCTCACAGAGAGAGGCCATTGCCCTCAGAGGTTTGCAGAGAAGCCCCTCCTGAGTTTTAGGCTGAGTGTGAGGAAACTACCGAGGCTGAGGAAAGAGCCACAGGAAAGGGGCAGCAGGAAAAGTCCCTAGAGGATTATCTATCCAGAGCTAAGACTAGTTCATGTTCCCACCAGCGCTGGGTCAAGCCCCCAGAAGGGCACTGTCTCAGTAGTGAGGTCAAATTAGCCCTAGACTCAAGGCTGTTCTGACAAAGCAGATCAATGAGCTTCTGAGGCTTGGGGTAGAAGAGGGACATTTACTGCAAATGGGCACACAAGGACATTTTTTGGAGTGATGGTAATGTTCAAAAACTGGATTGTAGTGATGATTGCACAATCGTATAAATTTACTAAAAATCATTCAAATGTGCATGATGAGTGGGTGCGTTTTTATCACAAATACATTATATCTCAATAAAGCTAGTAACAAATAACCAACCCCACACACACACTCTGTAGATACCCCTATATCACTGAAGTCATCTTCAAGTATCTTTTTAAATTTGTACTATTATTTGGGTATGTGAGTGTGTCTCTTACATTTGACTGTTAAGTTAATCAAACGTAAGGACTGCATTTTACACACCTTTGTAATTTCACCAGTGGTCAGCTGGGTTCCTGAACATTAAAAAATGTTCAATAAAAATTTGTTGAGAATTTTATGACATATTTCTTGCTTCCTGGATCTCTACCTTTGGCTCTTCCTTGCTAGCCCAACTTTATTGCATTTCATATTCTACCACCACAGATACTAGAAATATAAAGCATATTATTATTATTTGCCCATGAATACATTTTTTTTCACTGTTCTAGTATAAAGGCCTGTTAGAGGTCAATGGGCAGCAGGGTCTGAAGAAGCAGACAAATTGAGTGAGAGACAGTGACTGATTTGTGTTTCTTATTGCATCAAAAGTAATTTATGCTGTGCAAAAAAGGGGAGGAGAAAAGAGGATGGTGGTTTTCTAAAACCTCCTGTCATATTTACTCAACTATTCCTTCTCCTTTTCCATAGGATATTTTCACTATAAAAGGAGAAAAATGTAAGGGGATTTATGG
Source organism: Phocoena sinus (assembly GCF_008692025.1). Classification (NCBI taxonomy): domain Eukaryota; kingdom Metazoa; phylum Chordata; class Mammalia; order Artiodactyla; family Phocoenidae; genus Phocoena; species Phocoena sinus. The sequence goes on along the minus strand of NC_045776.1, from coordinate 52,139,734 downwards.
CATGGAAAACTGAAAAAATAATTTCCAGAAACCAGAAAGTCTACAGAAGAACACACCTTGTCCCAATTAGATATCAAAACAAACATAAAGAAACTCACAAAAACCACTTCAAGTATGCTCTGAATCAAAATTCTTGGGGAAAAAATAAAACAAAGAAAATCTGAGTGTTCTATGTAAACTAAATTTAAAAAATAAGGCATAATTGTAAGCAAAAGTCCTTTGAAACTGATGGAATTAGTGCTGCCACCATAAACAAACAAATCTTGTCCTGAAGTAGTAAACAGATGAATCTTGTATGCTAACATTGTTTAAAATTTATGTAGAATACCAATCACCTATCTTGATTATCATAGTCATAAATTCTTTGACAGTCATCTTTCTCTTCTGCTTTAACTTAGAACAACTGCTGATACATCACTCTTTTCTTCCCCTCTTCCCCCCATCCAAGGATAAACAAACTCACCTTATTAAAAGAGTTATCAGGACTTTGAGAATGTTGTCATGTAATAAAGCTGGAGAGAAGAATTGAAAGGAAGGCTGATAAAAGAAATTTTGAAAATCTATTTCATGGAAATCGACACAAATGGATTAATCCTTAGCAGTGTTACCTATTGGACCCACGTGTACTAGGAATCTTGCTCCCAATATCTCTGTACTAATGTCCTCAGCATTCAGACTCAGCACATTTATTACCAATCCCTTACCATGTAGCAGAATAAACATGGCTGACATCAGAGTCCTTTGCCTTATTCTAGCCTGTGCATTTCTGGTCTTTTTTCTCCCTTGTGTTTTTTTAAGGGAAGAATCCATGGTAAAGTTCCTAAAGTTTTGGCAGGATCCAGATTGAAATTAGGAAAATAAAATGGGATAACTGGGACTATTTTAGTCTGTTTTAATAAAGTTAGTTTGAATTATATTTTCTTTGTTTTCCTTATTAGGACTGAATCAACTTTCCTATTTATTTACAAGGACTTTACGCTATGGACTGAGACTTAAAATTTTGAGATTAAAAATATGCTATAATTCACTTTCACATAAATTTGCCTTTATGCTGTCTTTTTTTTAATCTCTCTCACTCCATAGTATTAACTAAATAAAGTTTTGCTATAAATTTTGCATAATATACATATCAAAACATTGAGGAAAGAGTTAAAGGTATTAGTTAAAAAGAAAAACTAGAACCCAGGTTTAAAATAAAATTGTTGCTTTGTTGCTTTCAATGTACGTAGCAACTTAGCCTCTTTGTTCAAATACAGTTGTGTTTTATTAAAATAAATTTATTTTATTTATTTATTTTTTGGCTGTATTGGGTCTGTTGCTGCGCGCAGGCTTTCTCTAGTTGCTGCGAGCTGGGGGGGGTACTCTTCGTTGCGGTGCATGGATTTCTCATTGTGGTGGCTTCTCTTGCTGCGGAGCATGGGCTCTAGGCGCATGGGCTACAGTAGTTGCAGCACGTGGGCTCAGTAGTTGTGGCTCGCGGGCTCTAGAGCACAGGCTCAGTAGTTGTGGTGCACAGGCTTAGTTGCTCCACAGCATGTGGGATCTTCCTGGACCAGGGCGTGAACCCGTGTCCCTTGCATTGGCAGGCGGCCTCTTAACCACTACGCCACCAGGGAAGTCCCAGTTGTATATTTTGATATCTCATGTCAACAATCCAATAAACTGCAATGATGGAATTCTTTGGCACATCCACAGTCAGACTATATCCTCATCTGACTCTATAGCTAGGAATCATCTTATATACAGATTGGAAACCCTCCTTCATGGTGTGTTTAAGGAGTTCCAGGGAATGTAGCCCTTTTTGAGTACCTTGCCCATGTGTTGGTTGATACCTGAAATCCCACTAAATTAAAAGTAGTGGTTGTAGTAAAAAGTAGCAGTAGCAATAGTAGTAGTGACCACATATTAAGCAACTACTGTGTGCTAGACTCTGATGTATGTTTTTTTATACGTTATATAATTTAACCTAGAATTTTTGCCAGGCAGGAATGATTTATTCCCAATTTACAGGCAAGGAAAATTAAGCTCAGCGACATTAAATTGTTTGCTCTAGCTTACTCAGCCTGTGGGGGACAAAACAGGGATTTCAACAGGTGTGGGGCACTCCAGTCTCTTTCCATTGGCCCATATAGCCTTTCCATGGTTTGACTGTCTTCCTACAAAGACACAAGCAGGTAGCCCACAGATGAATGCAACTGTCAGGTGTGTTAAGTTTAGCCCTCAAACGGCGGAAGTCCAAAATTTTTTAAACTGGGGGTTTTCTCACAAAAATCTGAACTGTAAATGAAATGTCAGAAGATGGGGGGAATACGGGAGCCCACAAACCCACTTGGCAACAGTGTATGGGTGCTGGGTGCCCCCTTTGCGAGAGGCCAGTGATCTTCTTTGTCCGGGTCCCACCTCCCTGCTTTCCTTAAATGCTATGCCCTTTGCTCATTTACATCACCTGCCCAGCCCCTGTGACATGTGATTCAATTACACTTGCTTTCGCTTAGGCTTTACCTCTGGGAAGAAACGGATTGAAGCTATGTTAGCCATGTGTGTTTCGCTGGGAATATATCTGATATATTCCTGAGAACTGAAAGGAAGAGACTGTTGGAATGAACAGGGGAAGGGGAGGGGACGAGGACTAAGGGAAAGGGAGATACTTGATGTCAAAAGAGACTGTCTCCTTCACGAATCTGCCTGGAGCTGTTTTTGCGAGGAGCAGCATTTCTCCCCGGGAGGTTGGATGTAACTTCTCACAGGTGAGCGCCCAGGCACAGCGCCCCTGACGCAGCCACGGCTCCAACTCCCCGCTATTTTCTGTTCTTCACATTAGTAATAATCTTGAAACGTTATTACACCAGTGATAATGCCCTACATTTATAAAATCACTCTACCATTTGAAAGCACTTTCACTTTCTTACCTCAATTAATTGGTTGTCACAACAACTCTGGAGGTAGGCAGGTAGATGTTATTACTCCCATATTTCAGACGAGGAAAACAAGTCTCAGAGAGTGAAGTAACTTGTCTAAGATAACACAGCGAGTAAATGATGGAGCCAGGAATAGAATGAGCCTCCTGACTCGGAGCCCTGCTGCCCTTTGCATTTACTGTGCTGCCTGCCCCGCCTCCTCCCCAGCACAGTAATGACCATTTACTCTCCTAAAAATATTCGCCTGATAGGGATTAATTATACCTATGATATTCCCTTGACCTGGGTTTCCAAAATTTTATACTACTTTTTCCCTAACACATAATTTTTTAAAACTCAGCCATGAGACACTTTTCTCGGGGCTGTACTACTTTTCTCAGGTCATCATCCAAAGGATGAAAAGCATTTGTGTTAAATGAAAAGCATTTGTGTTAAGTTTTGAGGATGCTTGGCTACACACCCTCAATAAGATTTGGCCAGATTATTTCTGGCCTTACAAAAATTATGCAAGTTAAATTTACTGCTTAGAAGTTGGAGGTCTGTTTTTCTTTTTGTTGTAAAGCTAGTCTGTCTTTCCCAGTAAGATTTTTTAGATGCATTCACACGGAGAAGAGGGAACTATATTGGCAACACAGCATATTATGCCAAAGTGCATCTGAATACAAGCCACATGAAAGCAGTTTAATTTCCTTCTGGGTCTTGTATGGGAGAGCTAGTCAATATAATTTGCTCTTTGGGGCTTTGATTCCATTCCACATGACAGCCTCATCAACACACTAGAAAAATGATCTGAGCTGTGTTATCACGGGGGAGGGGTGGCTCAGGCATTAGTAATCAAAGCATATGGGACTGTGTTAGAAGGAAAGAAAACATATTTCTCACAGAACATTAGGTGCCTCGAGTATGTAATAAAACTATTAAGATAATGTTAGCGAATATTACCAGGAATTCTATTTTAATTCCTTCAGTTTGAGAATTTATAATTTAGGAGCAATAGGGAGAAACTTAAAAGTATGGAGAAAAAAGTAAGGACTAAAAAAACAGCATTTAGAAAGAGGCTGAGGAGATGGAATGTTAGGGAAGAGCAAAAGGCAACTGAGATGAATTCAGAATAAATGAAGTCACTATGATAAGGAGTCCCCTCCACAAAAGATTCCTAACTTGAGATATTTGGTCTGTGAACTTTGTGACAGTAGAAGTGACTGATTATGGCACATTAAAATAACATTTAGGGGCTTCCCTGGTGACGCAGTGGTTGAGAGTCCGCCTGCCGATGCAGGGGACACAGGTTCGTGCCCCGGTCCGGGAAGATCCCACATGCCGCGGAGCGGCTGGACCCGTGAGCCATGGCCGCTGAGCCTGTGCGTCTGGAGCCTGTGCTCCGCAATGGGAGAGGCCACAACAGTGAGAAGCCCGCGTACCACAAAACAAAACTAAACAAAACTTATTTATGGAATTTTTTTAATAATTAGATCTCTTTTAAAATAAAGACTTAATCTTGTAGTTTGGAAAGGTAAAGTAGTATCTATCAATAGGCATGGTTTTGTCAATAATAAAGTATTCTTTTAAACTTGGAACACCTGGTTAAAAAAAAACAAACTTGGGAGAGGAAAAGTAAAGTTTGGTCAGCCCAACATTAGACTGATACTTTCACATTATGAGTAACAGTGATAGAGTATTATCACGGCGGGAATAAAATTTAGCATCATCAAGAATTCAATTTTACATGTAGGAAGGCAAACTCTAACTTTTAAGTTTCAAAGGCTTTAATTCCTATATCCTTCAGGGTTTGTGCACAAAGGCACCTGTTGGCATGTTCTCGGGGCACTACTATCCTGCTAAACTTTGTGATACCCAGTTTACTCATTCTTCAAGATCTAAATCAAAGACAATATGTAAGTACAGGAATATTCCTCTTAGTATTACCTACCATAATAGAAAGTTGGAAATCCAACTAACTATCCTACAGTGGAAGTCTAATAAAATGAGAGATGATATTTACTTATTCTGGAATACTATATGGCTATCTTCACTGTTTTTGATAGTTAATGATATGGAAAACTGCTCATGACGTAATGTTGATTCAAAAGAATAGACAACAAAACTATATATACAATATGAACTCAATTCACTCACCTATACAAAAGAAATTACTGCAGAATAACAGTGGTTTTTCACTGGGTGGTGGGGTATTAAGTGATTTTTATTTTCTTTTAGAGACTTTTCTATAACTTAAAATTTTTCTACAATGTATTTGTTACTTTCAAAAAAAAAAAAAGCCAGTAAGCAATATTATAACTTTTAAAGATCCATCTCAGATCTTTCCTCTCGGAGGCCTTCACCAACAGGTGTTAATTATTGCCCTTTCATGTTCACATAACACCACTCAGTATGTATCACCTCTAACCATTCTCCATTTGGATCCAGACTGATCTTCCTAAAAATTAAATCTTATGACCCAGCAATTCCACTCCTAGGTATATACCTAAGAGAAATGAAAACATATGACCATTCAAAAACTTGTACACATATGTTCATAGCAGCATTTTTTCATAATAACCAAAATGTGAACACAACCCAAATATCCATTAACTGATGAACAGATAAATAAAATGTGGTGTATCTTACAAAGGGTAGTAGGCAAACCATTGTATGTCTACATCTTAATCCCCAGAATCTGTGAATATATTATATTAAATGGCAAATGGGGAATCAAGGTAGCAGATAGAATTAAGATAGCTAATCAGCTGACCTTAAAATAGGGAGATTATGGCTTCCCTGGTGGCGCAGCGGTTGAGAGTCCGCCTGCCGATGCAGGGGACACGGATTCGTGCCCCGGTCCAGGAAGATCCCACATGCCGCGGAGTGGCTGGGCCCGTGAGCCATGGCCGCTGAGCCTGCACGTCCGGAGCCTGTGCTCCGCAACGGGAGAGGCCACAACAGTGAGAGGCCTGTGTACAGAAAGAAAAAAAAAAAAAATAGGGAGATTATTCTGGATTATCTATGTGGCCCCACTGTAATCACAAGGATCCTTAAAAGTGGAAGATGGAAGCAGAAGAAAACATTGGAGTTATGCAATGTGAGAAGGACTCAAGTCTGCTGTCACTGGCTTTGAAGAAGGAGGAAGGGAACTACTAGCCAAGGAATGCAGGCAGCCTCCAGAAGCTGAAAAAGGCAAGGAAACTGTTTTTCCTCTAAAGCTTCCAGAAAGGAATGCATCCCAGACAGCACCTTGATTTTAGCCCAGTGACACCAACACCAGACTTCTGACCTACAGAACTGTAAGATAATAAATTTGCATTAAGCGAACATGTTTGTGATAAATTGTTACAGCAGCAATAGAAAATGAAATCAGTTGAATATTATTCAACAATAAAAAGAAATGAATACTGATACATGCTGCAACATGGATAAAGTCTGAAAACATTATACTAAGTGAATAAATCTAGTCACAAAAGCCCACATATGGCATGATTACATTTATATGAAATATCAGGATAGGCAAACCTATACAGAAAAGCTAGTGATTGCTTACACCTGTGGGGTGGGAGGTGGTGTGGGATGTGATTTGTTAATGGGTAAAGAGTTTCCTTTTGGAGCGATAAAATGTTCTAAAATTGATTGTGGTGATAGTAGCAAAACTCAGTGAATATACTAAAAACTGTATGATATGTGAATTACATCCCAATAAAGTACATATATACACACATATAGGTATGAGTATATATATGAATGTACAAATATACATATATGTGAATGTATATACCTATATGTGTGTACCTATTCTGTGATGAAAAATCTTCAAAAGTTTGGATAAAATACAAACCCTTAGGGCTTCGCTGGTGGCGCAGCAGTTAAGAATCTGCCTGCCAATGCAGGGGACATGGGTTCGTGCCCTGGTCCAGGAAGATACCACAGGCTGCGGAGCAACTGAGCCCGTGTGCCACAACTACTGAGCCTGTGCTCTAGAGCCCGTGCTCCGCAACAAGAGGAGCCACCGCAATGAGAAGCCCGCGCACCACAACGAAGAGTAGCCCCTGCTCGCGGCAACTAGAGAAAGTCCACGCACAGCAACGAAGACCCAATGCAGCCAAAAAAACCCACACAAACCCTTAGAACAGCACACACAGCCCTTCATTATCTGGTTTCTATTCATCCCAGCTGTATCTCTTTCCACTTTCTATTATACTATGTACCTAAAGATCCATACATACTAAATGAATTGCAGTTTTCCTCATGTTTGTACCTTTGCAAAAGTTGCTTTTCTGTCTAGAACATCTTATCCTTCTTCCTCTTCCTCTTGTTAGTTTTGCAGAGCTCAGTTTAACTTTCACCTATGAGAAGCTTTTCCTGCAGTATCTCACAAGGTTAGGTTACGCATCCTTGGGTAAATTCTTCTGTATTTGTCTGTCTCCTTTATTAGACTATAAGCTGTTAAAGTCTTATGTCTTATTATTAATAGCTAGTATAGGGTCTGGCATATACTGGCAGTAAATTCATTCAAAAATATTTACTGATTAATTAATACCTCAATGACAGTACCCCTTGTACTATAAATTGTCTTTATCCTCATCTCTTCAATACGTTGTGAGCTTCTTACCCTTATTCATCTTTGTATTCCTCAGGCAACACAATCACAAGTATATAATAGATATTCTATAATAGAATGAATGAATGGATGTTATACATAGTCATTTCTTAAGCACCTTAACAAATTTATCACATGTGACTCTCCAGAAAACAGTTAAGCTGTGGCTATTGTACTTTCTTCCTTTTTCAGAACACTGCCATTTTAATGGCTTTCTGAAAGCCCCAAAACATATTTTTAAAAAATGACAGCATATGCTGCAAGTGTGATTTTAAAATATAATAGAAATATATCAATAATTTAGTTTAATTCATAAAGAAAAATTTTATTCTGCAGAGAAATATAATTTGTAAAGTAAATAGGCTCAAGTTGGTTAAAACTCACACATATTTAAAGTAATTTAACAACTGAACATCCTTGCCCAACAGACATTAATTTGAAACAATCTGTCTTTGTTTGTAGGATATGATCGAATCCCCAGCAGCAAATAGAATTTGCTGGTCCATTATACTAACACAAAGGCTGTTAGAATGTGCATGCCTGGTGAGTATTAAGCACAGACATTCAGGGGTCAGGTGGAACAGTGTTTTATAAATGCAGTCTTTATTACAGAACCAATAACAAATACTTTCACAGAAATAATTCCATAGTCATCATATCACAGAGAGTTCATATAATTCAAATCTGAATGGCCACATTTGAAAAATAAAATGTATTTTCTACATAAGATAATAAAATGTTAATTTTGAAAGCACTGCAAGTGACAGTTGATTCAGGAAAACTTATGGACATAATCATATATCCATTTACAGCTGAGGAAAGCAGGGCACAGAAATGCTAAGTAACTTGCTCAAGGTCACATCAGTAAAAAGTGGCAAAGTCCAAGCTGGTACCAATGTGTTCTGGCTTTAAATCCAAGGTTCTTCCCACTGTACTGTGCTGCCTGCATCTTTTTAAGACGTGCATTGGAGATCCAAAGTCATATGAATTGAAGAGATTATAAGACCTCATGTCTGTTGATTTAAAGTCCAGTGACCATCTAACTTAATGTTGGGAGGTGCCAGAGTAAATGGGCAGTCCCCAAATCTGGTTTCACAGACATTTCTTCCTGACCTCATGGACTGAATCAGGCCTTTTCTCCTCCTTGGCTGGCAATGACACTGCTCCCAGACACTCAGAAGTGAGCAATAGGGGCTTAAAGGGAGTGACTTGATCTTGAAGAAGGTTGTCCCTCTTGGCTTTTTAGCCTGGCTAAATTCATACCAGCTTTCATAGTACATACGTTAATTTACTGAGTATTTACTGTAAACAGTCATTGTACTAAGTGCTTTACACAATTTATCTCATTTTGCTTTATCCCTGCAATAATTCAGGGAAACATATACCATTCTTACCATCTCATTTTACAGACGAGGAAACTACAACTTAAGGGAGGTTAAGTAATTTACTCCAGATCATGAGGTACCAAGAGGCTGTGTTGTGATGAACTCCCTCTCCATGCCTTCAATCACTGGGTCTAGCAATTAAGACCTCCACAAAGGTTTTGTATGGTTTCAGACTAATAGCTTACAAAACAAATTAAAAAAGTAAAATATACATTTTGGACCTAAAAATAGTCTGTAAGATTTAACATGATAATAGAATATCACTCAGCAATAAAAAGGAATGGACTACTTATAGATGCAAGAACACAAATGAATCTAAAAGCATTATGCTAAGTGAAAGAAACCAGATTCAGAAGACCCCATATCATATGACTGTATTTATATGACATTCTGGAACAGATAAAACTATAAGGAACCAAAAGAAAAAAAAAAGCCCATCAGCAACTACTCAGGATTAGGGAGAGAGGGAGGGGTTAACTACAAAAGAGAACAGGGAACTTTTGGGGGTGATAAAAATATTCTGTAAACATTTGCCAAAAATCTTATGTGCACCTAAAAAGGTGAATTTATGGTGCACAAATTATAACTCAGTAAAACCAACGTTAACCAATAAATGAATAAATACTGTCTCTAATGCAGTTTTCAAATCTCCACTAGTGAGACATAACCCATCAGTGAGTTGTGGACTCAGTTTTGGGGTAGTGACTGGTATTTTATAAAAGTGAAATAGAATAGGAAATATCAGAGCCTTGCACAAGGTAAAAGGAAAATTGTTAATGAAACATTTGCTTCAGGAAATTAATGCATCAGGAAAACAGAAACCATTGTCAAAATAGAGGGAATTTAATACAGGAAACAGGCTACACAAATGATGAAAAAGTTGAGAAGCAAAACAGGGGAAGGTGAGGCAACTCAGAGACCAGCAGTGGCAGAAACCATAATACCCAGGCACCAGGGACCAGGGATCCAGGGAGGAGGCAGAGTTGCTGGATGCTGGAGCTGGGATTATCCAGCAGAAGCTGAAATCAGAAGGTGCCTATTTGGCTGGAGCTGGAACCAGGAAACTCAGCCTCTGTCAAAGATGCACTACAGGCAGAGGAAGATGGGGAAAATCTTCCTAGCTTTTCCATTCCTCCCACCCTCCAGTGTCATAGCAGGGCTGCCAGTGGGTAGCACTCAGCCAGAAGTCAGTACATAACCTGGGAGCCTCGGAAACATAGCCTGTCGGGATCAGCATCCCTGTGACACAGCAGAGGAGGAGCAAGAGACAGATTTGACAGCAAACAGGCCAGGGACTGGCACAGATGTGAAATAAAAGGAATTTCTGATTGAAGGTCAGATTTTAAAAAGCTTAAAAGCCATTGCTTTAGAAAGCAAAGATATTCTCCAATTTATGCTATTCTTTCTATATAAAAGAATACAATAAAGAATAAAATCGTAATTTTGACCATTAGAAGATGCCAGCATTTCCATTTTGATATGTTTGAAAAAGGCAGTTTGAACTAAAGAAGTCGAATTGAGAGACTAACCTATTTTTCTCATTAGTTTTGGAGTAGTCATACAAAGGTCTCTTAGTAGAAAAGAGAAATCTAGCAGATGAAAGTGAGGTTTAGGCTAGAAAAAACAATAGGAATGAAGTATACAAGTGACAAATATGTAAGCAAAGGAACCCAATGTTCCTCTTTGATAATGTGCAAGGAAAATAATTACAGTTAAAAACTGGTAAGCTGGGTACCAAACTGCCTCTGTCAGCAGTTATTGGTGTGACTCCTTTATAACATTGCCTGGATTCACAAAGAACAGTGGCCAAATTTCATCAACACCAGCTTATTCCTGACTCTGATGATTCACTCCCCCTAGTTCCAAAGCTTTGACCTTATATTATTTGGGGTTTCTGATCCCAAGAAATGGCTCTCAAGGCTCCCTCATTGAGTCAAATCTAATGCTTGATCCCTTGTGCTTAAAAACATGCAGTGCTTACTTTTTGACTTCTTCATCTATACCAATTGTGCAGGAACACGGTACTTCAATCTGTTTCTTTTACATCTGGGCTCCTTCAATCAGTCAGTCAACCAATCAATTATTCAGATGTTTTAAAATATGATTTTGGTAATATTGTTTTAAACCCAACTGTATCATTATCAAGAGTTCTTTTTAAAGGCAGTGAATATTTGTGGGATGAACGGATGATGAATGGATGATTGGATTGGGTGAGCGCATGGATGAATGAAGGCAGTGTGAGTCTGTTCTAAGTTTCAGCCCGGCTGATGGGAATCTTCAAGCCAGTTTCCTGGTTCTGACTGACATGCAGTTTAGACCGTCAGAACGTCACTGCACTGCTATCTAGTGGTAGCATAACCCATATGTAGGAAACGTACTTGCAGAAACACAAGCTTGAACACAAAATGACCGTGATTATCACAATTTTAATTTTTTTTCTGGTTCCAGCTGCTTATAAGTGCCTCTTTTCATTTGGCTATCTTTGATAGTAATAGAATTTCACCTTGATTCTTTAACACGTGTACAAAGAACATTAGTAGGATTATATCAATAGGTGTCACCAGCTCAGGCACCATGTGGTAAGGTAGGTCCTCCTTGGTAAAATAAATACCAAACATCTGTGTGTATTTTGAGGCAGCCAAAATGGGCCCATGTTTTTTTTTAAAGCATTATAATCACCTGTTTTCAAGGAGAAGGATGATAATAATTTTAATGCTTTTGTACTTCAGTTTCATTTTGATGATTCTCTTTAAAGAACATACATTTTTTTCCCCTTTCTGTACAAACACTAGCATCTTAATTGGTGAAAACTATTTATCTCAGAACATAATTACGTAAAAATAAAACAGTTTCAAAGTTTAGGAAGCCAGAAGTATAAAATAAGAACTCCATGTAATAATAAATTTATTGTATAACATGCTAGGAAACACCTCCCTCAAGGATTTTTAGTTTGCCCTCTTTTCTTTTTTTGGCTGTGTAGCTTGTGGGATCTTAGTTCCCCAACAAGGGATTGAATCCGGGCCCATGGCAGCAAAAGTGCCAAGTCCTAACCACTGGACGGCCAGGGAACTCCCTTATGTTTTCCCTCAGTGGGATGTTTGGGGACAGTCAAACATGTGCCCAGAGATATTTCAATGTTTGAATGGGGCTGAAGAGTCCTATAGAAAAGGAGTTGAACTCTCTTTACAATTGGATGTGTTTGATGGACTCAGGGGTGGAGGGAGAAATATCCCAGGAGCCAGATCATGAAGAAGGTAAAAGCCCCAGGGGAATCCTCATGAGTGTTGAAGAAGTCTGCTGGGTGCACCAGGCTGTACATCAGTCTCCTCAGGCCTTCAACTGATTGGATGAGGCCCACTCCTATTATGGAGGGCAACCTGATTTACTTCAAGTCCACTGATTTAAATGCTAATCTCATCCAAAACACCCTCACAGAAACACCCAGAATAATGTTTGATCAAATATCCTGTTTGGGTATCTGACCCAGCCAAGTTGACAAAATAAAATTAGTCATCACATGTGCCTTGGTGCAGGCCTATTTTTACCCACTGTGCTGCTCTCTCAATGGACTCTTTTAATCTACATACAGACTCAGATGCTTCAGCTCTGAGAAATTTTATTGAATCTTTTCTTTGAATACTTTCTTATACATTTTCCTTGTTCTGTATTTCTGGAAGGCCTATTATTAGGATTTTAGAACTTCTATTAGGCCTCCAATATTTCTATCTGCTTTTCCTATTTTCCTCTGTTAGTCTTTCAGCTTGTTTTCTCATTGATTTCCTTAATTTTTTCTTTCAACTTTTTACTGGATTGTTAATTTTTTCTATCATATTTTTAGTTTCAAGAGATTTTTTTCCGTTGAGAGGCCTCTCCCCTCTTTTTTTTTTTTTTTTTTGGCGGTACGTGGGCCTCTCCCGTTGCAGAGCACAGGCTCCGGATGCGCGGGTTCAGTGGCCACGGCTCACGGGCCTAGCCGCTCCGTGGCATGTGGGATCTTCCTGGACAGGGGCACAAACCCATGTCCCCTGCATCGGCAGGCGGACTCTCAACCACTGCGCCACCAGGGAAGCCCCTCTCCCCTCTTTTAAAACAGTATTCTGTTCTTCTTTTATGTGGCAATACCTTCTCTCTTTTTTTTTTTTAGCTGATCTTTTCTGCTATTTTCTTTTTAACATCTTTATTGGAGTATAATTGATTTACAATGGTGTGTTAGTTTCTGCTGTATAACAAAGTGAATCAACTATATGTACACATATATCCCCATATCCCCTCCCTCTGGCGTCTCCCTCCACCCTCCTTATCCCACCCCTCTAGTGGGACAAAAAGCACCAAGCTGATCTCCCAGTGCTATGCAGCTGCTTCCCGCTAGCTATCGATTTTACATTTGGTAGTGTATATGTCAATGCTACTCTCTCACTTCGTCCCAGCTTACCCTTCCCCATCCCTGTGTCCGCAAGTCCATTCTCTACGTCTGCGTCTTTCTTCCTGTCCTGCCCCTAGGTTCTTCAGAACCTTTTTTTTTTTTTTTTTAGATTCCATATATATGTGTTACCATACAGTATTTGTTTTTCTCTTTCTGACTTACTTCACTCTGTATGACAGACTCTAGGTCCATCCACCTCACTGCAAATAACTCAATTTCGTTTCTTTTTATGGCTGAGTAATATTCCATTGTATATATGTACTACAACTTCTTTATCCATTCATCTGTTGATGGACCCTTAGGTTGCTTCCATGTCCTGGCTATTGTAAATAGTGCTGCAATGAATATTGTGGTACATGGCTCCCTTTTTTTTTTTAAATATAAATTTATTTAGTTAGTTAGTTTTGACTGCTTTGGGTCTTCATTACTGTGTGCAGGCTTTCTCTAGTTGCGGCAAGCGGGCGCTACTCTTCGTTGCAGTGAGAGGGCTTCTCATTGCAGTGGCTTCTCCCGTTGCGGAGCACAGGCTCCAGGCGCACGGGCTCCGTAGTTGTGGCTCGCGGGCTCCAGAGCACAGGCTCAGTAGTTGGTGGCGCACGGGCCCAGTTGCTCCGCAGCATGTGGGATCCTCCCGGACCAGGGCTCAAACCTGTGTCCCCTGCACTGGCAGGCGGATTCTTAACCACGGCGCCACCAGGGAAGTCCCGTGACTCCCTTTTGAATTACGGTTTTCTCAGGGTATCAGTAGTGGGATTGCTGGGTCAAATGGTAGTTCTATTTTTAGTTTTGTAAGGAACCTTCATACTGTTCTCCGTAGTGGCTGTATCAATTTACATTCCCACTAGCAGTGCAACAGGGTTCCCTTTTCTGCACACCCTCTCCAGCATTTATTGTATGTAGATTTTTTGATGATGGCCATTCTGACTGGTGTGAGGTGATACCTCATTGTAGGTTTCATTTGCATTTCTCTAATGATTAGTGATGGTGAGCATCCTTTCATGTGTTTGTTGGCAATCTGTATATCTTCTTTGGAGAAATGTCTATTTAGGTCTTCCGCCCATTTTTGGATTGGGTTGTTTGTTTTTTTGATTTTGAGCTGTAAGAGCTGTTTATAAATATTGGAGATTAATCCTTTGTCAGTTGCTTCATTTGCAAATATTTTCTCCCATTCTAGGGTTGTGTTTTTGTCTTGTTTATGACTTCCTTGCTGTGCAAAAGCTTTTCTTCCATTAGGTCCCATTTGTTTATTTTTGTTTTTATTTCCATTTCTCTAGGAGGTGGATCAAAAAGGATATTGCCGTGATTTATGTCACAGAGTGTTCTGCCTATGTTTTCCTCTAAGAGTTTTATAGTGTCTGGTCTTACACTTAGGTCTTTAATCCATTTTGTGTTTATTTTGGTGTATGGTATTAGGGAGTGTTCTAATTTCATTCTTTTACATGTAGCTGTCCAGTTTTCCCAGCACCACTTATTGAAGAGGCTGTCTTTTCTCCATTATATATTCTTGCCTCCTTTATGAAAAATAAGGCGACCATATGTGCGTGGGTTATTCTCTGGGCTTTCTGTCTGAATATAGTCTGAAGTCCGGGAGCCTGATTCCTCCAGCTCCATTTTTCTTTCTCAAGATGGCTTTGGCTATTTGGGGTCTTTTGTGTTTCTGTACAATTGTGAAATTTTTTGTTCTAGTTCTGTGAAAAATGCCATTGGTAGTTTCATAGGGATTACATTGCATCTGTGGATTGCTTTGGGTAGTATAGTCATTTTCACAATGTTGATTCTTCCAATCCAAGAACATGGTATATCTCTCCATCTGTTTGTATCATCTTTAATTTCTTTCATCAGTGTCTTATAGTTTTCTGCATACAGGTCTTTTGTCTCCTTAGGTAGGTTTATTCCTAGGTATTTTATTCTTTTTGTTGCAGTGGTAAATGGGAGTGTTTCCTTAATTTCTGTTTCAGATTTTTCATCATTAGTGTATAGGAATGCAAGAGATTTCTGTGCATTAATTTTGTATCCTGCTACTTTACCAAATTCATTGATTAGCTCTAGTAGTTTTCTGGTAGCATCTTTAGGATTCTCTATGTATAGTATCATGTCACCTGTAAACAGTGACAGTTTTACTTCTTCTTTTCCGATTTGGATTCCTTTTATTTCTTATTTTTCTCTGATTGCTGTGGCTAAAACTTCCAAAACTATGTTGAATAATAGTGGTGAGAGTGGGCAACCTTGTCTTGTTCCTGATCTTAGTGGAAATGGTTTCCGTTTTTCACCATTGAGAACGATGCTGGCTGTGGGTTTGTCATATATGGCCTTTATTATGTTGAGAAAATTTCCCTCAATGCCTACTTTCTGGAGGGTTTTTAGCATAAATGGGTGTTGAATTTTATCAAGAGCTTTTTCTGCATCTATCGAGATGATCATATGGTTTTTATCCTTCAGTTTGTTAATATGGTGTATCACATTGGTTGATTTGCATATATTGAAGAATCCTTGCATTCCTGGGATAAATCCCACTTGATCATGGTGTATGATCCTTTTAATGTGTTGTTGGATTCTGTTTGCTAGTATTTTGTTGAGGATTTTTGCATCTATGTTCATCAGTGATATTGGCCTGTAGTTTTCTTTTTTTGTAACATCTTTGTCTGGTTTTGGTATCAGAGTGATGGTGGCCTTATAGAATGAATTGGGGAGTGTTTCTCCCTCTGCTATGTTTTGGAAGAGTTTGAGAAGGATAGATGTTAGCTCTTCTCTAAATGTTTGATAGAATTCGCCTGTGAAGCCATCTGGTCCTGGTCTTTTGTTTGTTGGAAGATTTGTAATCACAGTCTCAATTTCAGTGCTTGTGATTAGTCTGTTTATATTTTCTATTTCTTCCTGGTTCAGTCTCAGAATGTTGTGCATTTCTAAGAATTTCTTCCAGATTGTCCATTTTATTGGCATATAGTTGCTTGTCGTAATCTCTCATGATCTTTTGTATTTCTGCAGTGTCTGTTGTTACTTCTCCTTTTTCATTTCTAATTCTATTGATTTGAGTCTTTTCCCTTTTTTTCTTGATGAGTCTGGCTAATGGTTTATCAATTTTGTTTATCTTCTCAAAGAACCAGCTTTTAGTTTTATTGATCTTTGCTTTCATTTCCTTCATTTTTTTCCATTTATTTCTGATCTCACTTTTATGTTTTCTTTCCTTCTGCTAACTGTGGGGTTTTTTGTTCTTCTTTCTCTAACTGCTTTAGGTGTAAGGTTAGGTTGTTTATTTGAGGTGTTTCTTGTTTCTTGAAGTAGGATTGTATTGCTATAAACTTCCATGTTAGAACTGCTTTTGCTGCATCCCATAGGTTTTGTGTCATCGTGTTTTCCTTTTCATGTTTCTAGGAATGTTTTGATTTCCTCTTTGACTTCTTCAGTGATCTCTTGGTTATTTAGTAGTGTATGTTTTAGCCTCCATGTGTTTGTATTTTCTACAGATTTTTTCCTATAATTGATATCTAGTCTCATAGTGTTATGGCCGGAAAAGATGCTTGATACGATTTAATTTTCTTAGATTTACCAAGGCTTGATTTGTGACCCAAGGTATGATCTATCCTGGAGAATGTTCCATGAGCAGTTGAGAAGAATGTGTATTCTGTTGTTTTTTGGACGGAATGTTCTATAAATATCAATTAAGTGCATCTTGTTTAATGTGTCATTTAAAGCTTGTGTTTCCTCATTTATTGTCATGTTGGATGATCTGTCCATTGGTGAAAGTGGGGTGTTAAAGTCCCCTACTATGATTGTGTTATTGTCTATTTCCCCTTTTATGGCTGTTAGCATTTGCCTATGTATTGAGGTGCTCCCATGTTGGGTGCATGAATATTTACAACTGTTATATCTTCTTCTTGGATTGATCCCTTGATCATTCTGTAGTGTCCTTCTTTGTCTCTTGTAATAGTCTTTATTTTAAAGTCTATTTTGTCTGATATGAGAATTGCTATTCCAACTTTCTTTTGATTTCCATTTGCATGGAATATCTTTTTCCATCCCCTCACTTTCAGTCTGTACGTGTCCCTAGGTCTGAAATGGGTCTCTTGTAGACAGCATATATACGGGTCTTGTTTTTGTATCCATTCAGCCAGTCTGTGTCTTTTGGTGGGAGCATTTAATGTCTTTACATTTAAGGTAATTACCAATATGTGGGTTCCTATGACCATTTTCTTAATTGTTTTGGGTTTGTTATTGTAGGTCTTTTCTTTCTCTTGTGTTTCCTGCCTAGAGAAGTTCCTTTAGCATTTGTTGTAAAGCTGGTTTGGTGGTGCTGAATTCTCTTAGCTTTTGCTTGTCTGTAAAGGTTTTAATTTCTCCGTCAATGTGAATGAGATCCTTGCTGGGTAGAGTAATCTTGGTTGTAGGTTTTTCCCTTTCATCACTTTAAATATGTCCTGCCACTCCCTTCTGGCTTGCAGAGTTTCTGCTGAAAGGTTAGCTATTAACCTTATGGGGATTCCCTTGTATGTTATTTTTTGTTTTTCCCTTGCTGCTTTTAATATTTTTTCTTTGTATTTAATTTTTGATAGTTTGATTAATATGCGTCCTGGTGTGTTTCCCGTTGGATTTATCCTGTATGGGACTCTCTGTGCTTCCTGGACTTGACTGCCTATTTCCTTTCCCATATTAGGGAAGTTTTCAACTATAATCTCATCAAATATTTTCTCAGTCCCTTTCTTTTTCTCTTCTTCTTCTGGGACCCCTACAATTCGAATGTTGGTGCATTTAATGTTGTCCCAGAGGTCTCTAAGAGTGTCCTCAATTCTTTTCATTCTTTTTTCTTTTTTCTGCCCTGCAGTCGTTATTTCCACTGTTTTATTTTCCAGGTCACTTATCTGTTTTTCTGCTTCAGTTATTCTGCTATTGATTCCTTTAGAGAATTTTTAATAACATTTATTGTGTTGTTCACTATTGTTTGTTTGCTTTTTAGTTCTTTTATGTCCTTGTTAAACGTTTCTTGTATTTTCTCCATTCTATTTCCAAGATTTTGGATCACCTTTAGTATCATTACTCTGAATTCTTTTTTCAGGTAGACTGCCTATTTCCTCTTCATTTGTTAGGTCTGGTGGGGTTTTACCTTGCTCCTTCTTCTGCTGTGTGTTTCTCTGTCTTCTCATTTTGCTTAACTTACTGTGTTTGGGTCTCCTTTTTGCAGGCTGCAGGTTCGTAGTTCCTGTTGTTTTTGGTGTCTGCCCCCCGTGGCTAATGTTGGTTCAGTGGGTTGTTTAGGCTTCCTGATGGAGGGGACTAGTGCTTATGTTCTGGTGGATGAGGGTGGGTTTTGTCTTTCTGTTGGGCAGGACCGCATCTGGTGGTGTGTTTTGGGGTGTCTGTGACCTTATTATGATTTTAGGCAGCCTCTCTGCTAATGGGTGGGGTTGTGTTCCTGTCTTGCTAGTTGTTTGGCATAGGGTGTCCAGCACTGTAGCTTGCTGGTCGTTGAGTGGAGCTGGGTCTTAGCACTGAGATGGAGATCTCTGTGCGAGCTTTTGCCATTTGATATTACGTGGGGCCGGGATGTCTCTCGTGGACCAATGTCCTGAACTCAGCTCTCCCACCTCAAAGGCTCAGGGCTGACATCCAGCCAGAGCACCAAGACCCTGTCAGCCACTAGGCTAACGTTTTAGGAATAATCCTTTGAAGAGCTAACTTATTGGGATTTCAGCCTGAAAAATATGATCTCAATCACTTCTTAGCAGAGATATTCAAGTCGCGCTCATCCTGGGGCTGACCTGGCCATCAACCCCTGCCTGGACCCCAGTGTAAGCCCACAATACCTCTTCTTATCTCTCTCAGGATATTAATGGTGGCATTTCTTTAAAAAAGTATTTTGTTTTGTTTTTTCTCTTGCAACGTTCATTTCTTCCAAGTTGCTCCTTTCTGTTTATTTCTTTGGTTTCTATCTTTCATATTGGAGAATTCCCTCAGATGTCTGGTAAATTCTTGGTTATTTTCATATCTTCAAAAGTAAGGAATTAAAATGCTGCTTGCACGCTGTGATGGGGAAGTGGGAAGAGAGTATGTGTTGAATGTGACCTTTACAACAGGGTGATCTGGCCAGATCACATAGTTGGGAACCTCCACTGTCAGTCTGTTTAGATCTGCTTTATTAGGCTGGTCAAATTCCTCAAAGGAAACCTCTGGTCTCCTTTCTTAAGGACAGGGCTCTGGTTTGCTGATTGGGAGACAAGGCCAAGTGCCTCAGGATGCAGATGTGTCCTCTGTTTTAGCCTCTCCTGAGAGTGAACCTCCCAGGTTTCACCATGTCCCACCAGTGGCCCAGCTGCACAGTTGGGAGACCTGGGGTCCAGTTACTTAACAGACTCTCAAAGCGATGGTCCTATTTTCAACCTCTCCCCACTCCACTTCCTGCTTCCACATGCTGCCCCTGCCCGAGCCCCCTGGAGACTCTGTAGTGTAAACTGGGTGGGTATCAGCTTTCCCTGCTGCTGACTTCAGATTCTGTTTGGGGGTGCTTTTCTAATCCATTTATCATCCCATCTGTTTTCTACCTTCAAAATCTTACTTCTGTTGCCTCCTCTCCCTTTTCTCTCCATGCTTGTGGGTTTATGTGTTTATGACAATCACCTCACTGGCGTTTTAGTGGGTTGTGAGAAGGAGCAAAAGCAGGTGCCTGTGTATAATCCACTATCTTTACCTGCAAGACCCTCTTTGGGATTTTTAAAAATAGCTTCTGTTTATGAAGTTCCCATTCATTTTAAAATTCTTTAAATATTTTTAAAGTACAGAAGTTGAGGTTTTTTTTAGTCAAACATAGTTAAACTTGTATGTATTATTTTTTTCACTGTTTCCAAAATTAAGAAGTCTTTTTCCCATAGTAAGATTCGGTAAATACTTAGATTTGTCTGAAGTAAAACTGCCAAGTAGTCATGTGTATTTTTTGGCAACAGCCCTCAGTCTTCTATTGGTGATATGTCCTAGCCCTACTTCTGGAGTGTCCCCAATGCCTTTCACAATCTTCACGATGGCACCTGTTCACTAACATTCTCAGCCAAGACCTTTTCTTTCTTTCCATAGTAGCTCCATATGCCTCAAACCTTTTCTGATTCCATCCGTCACATCAAAACTTACCTGTTCAGGGTCTTATTTCATTATTCTTTGCTCTTTCTTAGCTAACAAAAGGTACCACGAACTATTTCAGAGGAACTTTACATTCATTATTGATTTAATCTTTACAACAGCTCAGTGTGATAGACACTATTAGTCCCATTTCATAGATGAGTAAGTTGAGGCCGAGAGGTTAAGATGCTCTCGTTCAAGATCACAAGGCTAGTAAATCAAAGAGCGTCTACAGCACAACAGCTTTTAACCACTGCATACAGTCTCCCTATACTAGAAAATATTTACTGGGCTAACTCACACAGTAAGACATTAAACACATTTAATGGCTATTTTTCAAGACAGTACTTTAACCTGAATAGCGAAAATTTCAAATACATCAAAAGTTTCAGGCAGTAGGGCCTTTCACTGCCATTTAGGGTTACCTTCTTCCATCCGGCCCCCACAGAATGCCAAGTCGATTTGGCATTTTTAACATTGCAGTTAAAGATTATAAAAATAAAGCCATCTCTGACCGTGAAAAGCTCTGTGGAAGCTACGTTATAAACTATAACTGAGAAAGACTAATTTTTAAGCAGTGTATTTAGATATGTTGGTGTGTTATTAGACACATACTTGAAACTGTTCCCCATTTCACCCTTGTGTTTTTCAATTCAAAGAAGGATTTTTATTCTTCATGGAAATAAATGATATCAAAATCACAAGATTTGACATCTTCTTAGATTATCTCCATCTAAGGTTACATAAACACACAGTATTTATGGTTTAATATACATTTTTTTATCCTTACTGGGGTAAGTTGGTTTCCAAGAAAGAATAGCAGAGAATTCCAGATCTTCTCCAGAGATTCAGTATTATTTCTCCTCCAACCCAGAACACTCAGCTCTTCACCTCTGACACCCAGCTGATCAGATCCCCCACTTTCTCTCTCTCACACACACTTATTAGACTACTATGTGCATTGTATGTCATATCAAAATGAATAAGACAATGACCATCTCTTCAAAGAGTCCATGGTCTAGAGAAGAGAGACATAAAACTATAATATACAATAAAAATAAAAGAAAATACATTAAAAAATTCATTCCTATAGGGAGAATATGAATTTTCTCCTTTATACTTCCAGACAAAGAATGGAGGTTTCAGACTCCTTGGTCACTGCCCCCCTTCACCCCAAAAAACAACTAAACCTGAATCTTCTCATATCTCTGCCTTCTCAGTAAATGGCACTCAGGTAGTTTTTCAGGCCCCAAACTTCTGCTATTAATGTCAGTGTCTGCCTCAAATCCAATCCATCAACAGGTACTGCCAGTTCTAACTTCAAAATGCGCTCAGTAGTATACCGGTCCCCGTTTTGACTGCCACTCCATGGATCTGTGCACCATCGCCTCTCATTTGCATGGCTGCAGTATTTCCTGAACAGACTCTTTGTTTCCATTTCTTCCCTTTTTGCTCCATGACAACCTATTCTTCACAGAACAGTCAGAGAGCTCTTTTTAAGGTACACACCAGCTTCTGTCTCAGTCATAATCGTGTAACAGGGTCTGGATTTAACTTCCCCCATGACTAGAAAACTGGACAAAATATATTGACAATGGTTTTCAGACATTATACAACTGGCGGCACAGAACAGTTATCCCTGAGACAAAGGAAACAATAAGGTGAGCCCTATGGTTGTCCTGGTTATCTGAGGCAGTTTGCAGGCAGCACACATCCAAACAGATCCTGGAGGTCTTACTAAATTGAAGGGACAGAGATCAGAGTTTGGTGAGGTCAAGGCAGCTAGAATTTGTGGAGCACCATTTTTTAAAAAGACTTTACTTTCAACATAAATTACCTTAGTTCCTATGTCACATATCAACTGACTGTGCGTCTATTTCTCAACTTTCAATTTCAGTTCCTTTATCTATTTATCAATCACTATATCCTTATCACTTATGTCCTTATCCTTACTCTGTTGTCTTAATTTCTATCTCTCTCAACAAAGTCTAGTGATAAGATAGATAGTGTACGTCTTCCAGCTTTGTTCTTTTTCAAATTTGTTTTGGCTATTCTATGTCTTTTGCATTTCCATACAATTTTTATTTTTATTTTTTCTTTCGCGGGCACGCGAGCCACTCACTGCCATGGCCTCTCCGGCAGCAGAGCACAGGCTCCGGATGCACAGGCCCAGCGGCCATGGCCCACGGGCCCAGCTGCTCCGCGGCATGCAGGATCCTCCCGGACCGGGGCACGAACCCGCGTCCCCCGCATCGGCAGGTGGACCCCCAACCACTGCACCACCAGGGAAGCCCTCTATACAATTTTTAGAGTCAGTTTGTCGATTTCTAGAAAAAATCTGTTAGGATTTTGGTTGGAATTATGTAAAATTTACAGATCACTTTTGTAAGACTGTTTATCTTAATATTGTGTCTTCTAATCCATGATCATGATATAATTCTCCATTTATTTAGCTTTTCTTTAATATCTCTTATCAGTGTTTTGTATTTTTCAGTGTAGAAGTCTTGCACAATTTTTTTAGTCTATTCTTAGTTTATATTTTGATGCTATTGTAAATGGTATTTAAACATTTATTTTCCAATTATTTGACAGTAAACAGAAATATAATTGATTTTTGTATATTGACCTTATATCCTATTACCTTAAATTCAGACTTTAGACCTACTAGTTTTTCTGTACATTGATTTTGATATTTCTGAATAAAGAAAATTTTACTTCTTCCCTTCTATTCCTTAATTCCATTGTGTTCAGGGAAACTACTCTGTAAAATTTCAATATTTTTGAAATTTCATGAGACTTGTTTTATGGCTTAGCACATGACCATCTTGGTGGATGTTCCAGAAACACTCTAAAGATGGGTTTCCATGGTCTCTGGCATCCATTGTTTCTCATGAAAAATCATTTTGCTGATGAAATGCGATCATATACCATTGTTCCTCAATATGTAACATTTTCCTCTGACTGCTTTCAATACAATCTCTTTATTTTCATTTTTGGTAGTTGAACTATGAAGTGCCTAGTTGTGATTTTCTTGTATTTATCTTACTTGGAATTTGTTGACCTTCTTCGACATGTAAGTAGATTATTTTCACCAAATTTGAGGAAATTTCAACTATTTTTTCTTCAGCTATTTTTGGGTCTCATTTGCTTTCTCTTTTCATTCTGGGACTAGAATTCCACTTGTGTTAGACCACTTAAGATATCTTACAGATTACGGAGGCTCTGTTCATTTTTTGCAATCTTATTTCGCTTCATTTTTCAGAATGTATGATTTCTTTTTTAAAAAATTATTTATTTATATATCTATTTTGGCTGCACTGGGTCTTAGTTGTGGCATGAGGACTCTTAGTTGAGGCATGAGAACTCTTAGTTGCGGCATGCATGCAGGATCTAGTTCCCTGACCAGGGATCAAACCCAGGCCCCCTGCATTGGGAGCATGGAGTCTTAACCACTGGACCACCAGGGAAGTCCCTGGAATGTATAATTTCTAATGTTCTTTCTTCAAGTTCACTGACTATGGTGGTCATGAGAATTGCCTCCCAGGCCACCAGCTGTCAGGAACATAACTGACTGAGAGCACAAGCTGCTATTCTCTAAAATTCATCATGTGTTGGTGCTGAGGCCACACTTCCTGCGGGCTGCTGCCAGTCAAACGCTGAGAGTGGCGGTGGTTCTAAGGACTCCTCTGATGACTTGGGCTCCAGGACACCCTGTTGGTCTTGCTGAACTTTTCTTAGACTGCATGACATCTCACCTTCCTTCCTTTTCTTCTTCACTCCAGGTCAGTCTTGCAGTGTGATCTGATGGCTATCACAGCCTTCCCCAGTCCCCTCCCCATTTTCTAAAATAAGCATTTCTCTGAATAAAAGCCTTTCATGTTTAATCCATTCTTAGTGTCTGCTTTGAGGTGGGCACCTGAATTAACACAGGTAAAATCAGGAGTAGTCTGAGAAATCAGGTGGTAAGATAAGGATTTGGGACTGGCTTTCCCACCACATGGCAGACAAATGGGATGCTATTCTCTTGGCAGATGGAACAAGGATAGCCCCTGGCAAAAGGTAGTAGCTCAACGGCTGACTGTTTTACCTGTGGTGAATTGGGAAAATGTATCAGAGGAGAGTAATGTTGTGAAAGGTAAGACAATACAGACATAAAGACAGACTGTGCTCTGGAACCTGTGGCTGCATTTGCATCAAAGGCACACTTGCCATGAATGAGTGTGGCAGGGTACTAAGGCAAAACTGCTCCTGGGAGACACAGGACTTCTCTGACAGCAGACTTTGCTTCGTGGACTCTTCATTGTCCTTTCCAACCCTTCCTTAAACTGCACAAACAGTCCACCCCTCAGATTTTCCTTCTCTCCCTCCTTCACTTGGAGTCAGACCTGCATACAATCAATGGCTCTCCCAGCCTTCTCCAGCTCCTTCTCCATTTCCTCTCACAAGTGTTTCCTATAATAAAATCCTTGCGTGTTTAATCCTTACTTGGTAGAAGACACAGATTAACACACTGACTTCTGCTATCCCCAGTCGCTATTCAGCCTATCCAGTGAATGTTTTATTTCAGAAATTGTACTTTTCAGTTACTGAAAATATGTTTGGCTCTTTTTCATATTTTCCATTTCTCTGTTGACATCACCCATCTACTATTCAGTCATTATTCCAGTACTTTTCATCAGTTTTCCTAGAGGAAAAAAAGCCCAATTTATTATCTAGACAAGCAAACTATAATCTAAAATATAATTGGAAAGGAGCCAATATGTCAAATGTCTTTGACTTTGAGGACCTCAAGATTTCAATCTAGCAATTCTACTTCTGGGTGTAAATCTGAGAAAAGTGAAATAACTGTCTCAAAGAGATATCTGTACCCCAGATATTCATTGCAGCATTATTTATAATAGCCAAGACATGAAAATAACCTAAATGTCCATTTATGGATGAATGGCTAAATAAAATTATATATATATGAAATTATATATATATAAAATCATATATGTATAAATTTCAACCATAAAAAAGAAGGAAATCCTGCCATTTGTGACAACATGGATGGGACCTTGAGGGCATTATGCTATGTGAAATAAATCAGACAGAGAAGGATAAATACTGTATGATCTCACTTATATGTGGAATCTGAAAAACCCAAAGTCATAGAAACAGAGAACAGATTGGAGGTTGCCAGAGGCAGGTGGGTAGAGGTTGGGCAAAATGGGTGAAGGTGGTCAAAAGGTACAAACTTCCAGTCATGAGATAAATAAGTTCTGGGGATGTAATGTACAGCATGGTGACTATAGTTAACAATACTGCATTGTATACTGAAAGTTGCTAAGAGACTAGATCTTAAAAGTTCTCACTGTAAGAAAAAATTTTAGCTATGTGAGGTGATGGATGTTAACTAAATTTATTGTGGTAATCATTTTTTAATATATACATGTATCAAAACATTATGTTGTACACCTTAAATTTATATAATGTTATATGTCAATTATATCTCAATAAAACTAGGGGGAAAAATAAGAATCAGAAAAAATAAACTTGTTTCTAAGGGCAAAAAAAGATTAAAAATTTTTTCTTTAATTCTAAGGAAATGTTACTAAATATAACAGTAATAGCACATCTTAGTTGACTAGGAATTCCTGTCACAATGCTTTAGAAAGAATGCCATCTTCTCCAGAATAATAAAATTGTCAGCTGACTGTACTGAGGTCACTTGACTGTACTACTGTTAGTTAACATTAGGGGAAGCTGGGTAAAGGATATATGGGAACTCTCTGAACTATTTTTGCAACTTTAAAAACTAAAATGTTAAAAGAAATTGCAAGTACCATGAGTCTCCCTTATAAGATATTAAAAGTGCAAACCTGTTTCAAAATGTGTAGAGATTCCATCTAGTGTATTCACTTTACTTAGCAAACAAGAAAGTTAAAAGCAGGGGCTTCCCTGGTGGCGCAGCGGTTGAGGGTCCGCCTGCTGATGCAGGGGACGCGGGTTCGTGCCCCGGTCCGGGAGGATCCCACATGCCGCGGAGCGGCTGGGCCCGTGAGCCATGGCCGCTGGGCCTGCGCGTCCGGAGCTTGTGCTCCACAACGGGAGAGGCCACAACAGTGAGAGGCCTGCGTACCGCAAAAAAAAAAAAAAAGAAAAAAAAAAGAAAGTTAAAAGCAGTAGACATCTATTACCTTTTGTCTGCCCTTCCTTTTTGGAATTGCCCTTTTCCAACTCCATGTGCATTTTTAATATATACTTTTTTTTTGTTTCTTTTTTTGTTGTTGTTGTTGTTTTTTGTGGTACGCGGGCCTCTCACTGCTGTGGCCTCTCCCATTGTGGAGCACAGGCTCCAGACGCTCAGGCCCAGCGGCCATGGCCCATGGGCCCAGCTGCTCTGCGGCACGCGGGACCCTTCCAGACCAGGGCGCGAACCTGTGCCCCCTGCATCAGCAGGTGGACTCCCAACCACTGCACCACCAGGGAAGCCCTATACATATATATTTGTATACCCATGTTCACAGTAGCATTATTCACAATAGCCTAAAGGTGGAAGCAACCCAAGTGTCCATCAGCGGGTGAATGGATAAGCACAACGTAATATATACATAGAATGTAATACCATTCAGCCCTAAAAAAGGAAGGAAATTCTGAACATGCTACACCATCAATGAAACTTGGGGACAACATGCCAAGCAAAATAAACTAGTTACATACACACACATAAGATACTGCATGATTCCACTTATATGAGGGACCTAGAGTCACCAAATTCATAGAGACAGAAAGCAGAATGGTGGCTGCCAGGGGCTGGAGGAGGAGGGAATTGTTTCATGGGGACAAAGTTTCAGTTTTACAAGATGAAAAGAGTTCTGGAAATGGATGTGGTGATGGGTGCACAACAATGTAAATGTACTTAATGTCACTGAACTGTATAACTAAAAATGGTAAATTTTTTGTTATGTGTAATTTGTCACAAATAAAGAAAAACTGGTTTTAAAAAAAAAAAAAGCCAAACCCAACAGTTGTCCAGGCTCCTTGATAGTCACCTTTGAGCTGCTGGGATCACAGGTCAATCTGATGCTGAAGAAATCAGAGTCTCTAACAGGTCAGAGCAATGTCCACATGCAGACAAAGTGCCAGGGGGGCTCAAACTCAGACTTCACTTAATCCTTACAGAGACCTTGCACGGAGAGTGAAAGGAAGTGACTGGTCCAGGGACACACACCCTCCAAGGAGAAGAGCAAGACCAAGGATGGGAATCCAGCCCTGAAACCAGAGAGGTTCTCTCTCTGGCAGGTCCTTACGGTAGGCTTGTGTCCAATTCACCTCTGTGTTGCCAGCATCTGGCCTGGCACATAGTAGGTGCCCAACAAAAATTTGCTGAATAAATGAAATGTGCTGAACTAGATATGATCTCTCCTCCTGAGTGATTCAAGGCTAAGGAAAGAGTGTGGTGGTTTTGTGATGCATCAGCTTGGGGTGGGGGCAGGGTAACATGTCCCAGAATTCACTCCCTGAAGGTTTCCAGTTAGAAGAGGCCACAAAAGGCATCTTCCCATGATATTTGGAGGGTGGAGGTGAAGTGGCAGCCACTTTTGTGTTTTCATGCTTGGCAGTCTGGGCAGGCACTTGTGTAGCTCACACACGGTATCTGCTGACTCGTGTGGTTGGTGTGGGGAAGGAGCCGGGCCTGCAAAATCTCCGCCTTCCCCTGCAGCCCCGTCAGCTTCCTGACTCCAGAGTGGATGTGTTTAACCCCAGCTCGGATGACGCCAGCTCTCAGGAATGATATCCTGAGTTAATATGGCTTTCAAGAAGCTTTCTCCAGTGAAGAGATGTTACTTCCACTGAGCTTTCATAGTCTTTGCTTGTATGTTAGTATCTACATTCTTCCTCATATCCAAACTATTTATTTTAATGGTTATTTTCCTGGAGGAAACAACCTTCCCTTGTGATTCTGAGAGAGCTTTGTCTGTAATGCTATTGGGGTACACCACAACCCAGGGGGACCAATCAGAGTATTTCATCCCTCTGGACACCGTGATTGGTTCCAGTGATAGGCACAAGCTCAAAGTCAGCCAATCAGAGTTTTTTGGGGAGGTCAATGTGACAAGGGAGGGAAAGAGAAGTTTGTTCTTTTCTCAGTTGTCATTAGTTTTACATTCAAACTAGTCCTCTAATTCTTTTTTTTTTTTTTTTTGCCTCTGCGTGAAAATGAAGTCAACACAATAAAGTACAATCCAGACATGGAGAGAGCCCCCTGAAGACATGGCATTTGGATCCAGTTGCACCTGGAGCCAGCCCATCCCCTGAGACTTCAGGTTACCTAGCAATGAAGTCTTACCCATGGTGGTTCAGGTAAGTTCCTATTTCTTGATGAAGCAGTCCTGGTTAATACAGTTAATAAATAGAACATGTATTCATTTGGTCCTACAGTGGTCTTTGCGTGGATACACCTCAAAAGGCAACCTCTGAAATAATGATCCTTTCGGTAAATTATACTTTGATGTTGAAGAAGCTGTATCCTTTTCTTCTAATATATTCTAGATAAATCCAGCTCCAAATTATTATTATTTTTTCACTAAGTATTAATGATGGCTTTTTTATCCATGCTCTTGTTTTATACTATATACTCTTCCTGGGCAATCGTATCTACTCTCATTGTTTCTGCAACCACCTATATGCTGATGAAAATAAATTCACATCTCTTCCTCAATGCTCTCCTCAAAGCATCAAGAATCAGATATCCGGGGAGACCTTCAAGATGGCGCAGGAGAAGGACGTGGAGATCACTTTCCTCTCCACAAATACATCAGAAATACACCTACATGTGGAACAACTCCTACAGAACACCTACTAAAACGCTGGCAGAAGACCTCAGACTTCTCAAAAGGCAAGAAACTCCCCACGTACCTGGGTAGGGCAAAAGAAAAAAGAAAAAACAGAGACAAAAGAATAGGGATGAGACCTGCACCTCTGAGAGGGAGCTATGAAGGAGGAAAAGTTTGTACACACTAGGAAGCCCCTTCACTGGTGGAGATGGGGGGTGGATGGAGGGGGAAGCTTCAGAGCCACGGAGGAGAGCACAGCAACAGGGGTGCAGAGGGCAAAGCGGAGAGATTCCTGCACAGAGGATCACTGCTGACCAGCACTCACCAGCCTGAGAGGCTTGTCTGCTCACCCGCCGGGGCGGGTGGGGGCTGGGAGCTGAGGCTCAGGCTTCGGAGGTCAGACCCCAGGGAGAGGACTGGGGTTGGCTGCGTGAACACAGCCTGAAGGGGGCTAGTGTGCCACAGCTAGCCAGGATGGAGTCCGGGAAAAAGTCTGGACCTGCCTAAGAGGCAAAAGACCATTGTTCAGGGTGCAAGAGGACAGGGGATTCAGAGCACTGCCTAAATGAGCTCCAGAGATGGGCGCGAGCCACGGCTATCAGCATGGACAACAAAGACGGACATGAAACGCTAAGGCTGCTGCTGCAGCCACCAAGAAGCCTGTGTGCAAGCACAGGTCACTATCCACACCTCCCCTCTGGGGAGCCTGTGCAGCCCGCCATTGCCAGGGTCCCGTGATCCAGGGACAACTTCCCCAAGAGAACACATGGCGTGCCTCAGGCTGTTGCAACATCACGCTGGCCTCTGCCACTGCAGGCTCGCCCCACATTCTGTACCCATCACTCCCCCAGCCTGAGTGAGCCAGAGCATCTTAATCAGCTGCTACTTCAACCCTGTCCTGTCTGAGTGAAGAACAGACGCCCTCAGGCGACCTACACACAGAGGCGGGGCCAAATCCAAAGCTGAATCCCGGGAGCTGTGCGAACAAAGAAGAGAAAGGGAAATCTCTCCCAGCAGCCTCAGGAGCAGCAGAGTAAATCTCCACAATCAATGTGATGTACCCTGAATCTGTGGAATACCTGAATAGGCAACGAATCATCCCAAAATTTAGGCAGTGGATTTCGGGAGCAACTATAGACTTGGGGTTTGCTTTCTGCATCTAATTTCTTTCTGGTTTTATGTTTACCTTAGTTTAGTATTTAGAGTTTATTATCATTGGTGGATTTCTTTATGGATTTGGTTGCTTTCTTCCTCCCTTTTTTTTTATATATAGATTTTTTTTTCCTTTTTCTCTTTTTGTGAGTGTGTATGTGTATGCTTCTTTGTGTGATGTTGTCTGTATAGCTTTGCTTTTACCATTTGTCCTAAGGTTCTGTCTGTCCATTTTTGTTTGTTTGTTTCTTTGTTTTGTTTTTTAATATAGTTTTTAGCGCTTGTTATCAATGGTGGGTTTATTTTTAGGTTTGGTTGCTCTCCTGTCTTTTTTTAAATTTTATTAAAAAATTTTTTCTGTTCATAATTATTTTTTATTTTAATAACTTTATTTTTTTCTTTCTTTCTTTTTTCTCCATTTTTTTCTGAGCTGTGTGGCTGACAGGGTCGTGGTGCTCCAGCCGGGTGTCAGACCTGTGTCTCTGAGGTGGGAGAGCTGAGTTCAGGCCATTCGTCCACCAGAGACATCCCATACACATAACATCCCATGCTACACATAACATCAAACGGCGAAAGCTCTCTCAGAGATCTCCATCTCAATGCTAAGACCCAGATCCACTCAACGACCAGCAAGCTACAGTGCTGGACACCCTATGCCAAACAACTAGCAAGACAGGAACACAACCCCACCCATTAGCAGAGAGGCTGTCTAAAATCATAATAAGGTCACAGACACCCCAAAACACACCACCAAATGTGGTCCTGCCAAACAGAAAGACAAGTCTCAGCCTCATCCACAAGAACACAGGCACTAGTCCCCTCAACCAGGAAGCCTACACAACCCACTGAACCAAAATTAGCCAATGGGGGCAGACACCAAAAACAATGAGAACTACAAACCTGAAGCCTGTGAAAAGGAGACCCCAAAAAAACACAGTAACTTAAGCAAAATGAGAAGACAGAGAAACACACAGCAGACGAGGGAGCAAGGTAAAAACCCAGCAGACCAAACAAATGAAGAGGAAATAGGCAGTCTATGTGAAAAAGAATTCAGAGTAATGACAGTAAAGATGATCCAAAATCTTGTAAATACAATGGAGAAAATACAAGAAAAGCCTAACAAGGACACAGAAGAACTAAAGAGCAAACAAACAATGATGAACAACACAATAAATCATATTAAAAATTCTCTAAAGGAATCAATAGCAGAATAACTGAGGCAGAAAAATGGATAAGTGACCTGGAAGATAAAATAGTGTAAATAACTACTGCAGGGCAGAATAAAGAAAAAAGAATGAAGAGAATTGAGGACACTCTTAGAGACCTCTGGGACAACATTAAATAAACCAACATTTGAATTGTAGGGGTCCAAGAAGAAGAAGGGTAAAAAGAAAGGGACTGAGAAAATATTTGAAGAGATTGTAGTTGAAAACTTCCCTAATATGGGAAAGGAAATAGGCAATCAAGTCCAGAAAGTGCAGAGAGTCCCATACAGGATAAATCCAAGGAGAAATACACCAAGATGCATATTAATCAAACTATCAAAAATTAAATACAAAGAAAATATATTAAAAGAAGCAAGGGAAAAACAACAAATAACATAAAAGGGAATCCCCATAAGGTTAACAGCTGATCTTTCAGCAGAAACTCTGCAGGCCAGAAGGGAGTGGCAGGACATATTTAAAGTGATGAAAGGGAAAAACCTACAACCAAGATTACTCTACCCAGCAAGGATCTCATTCACATTGACGGAGAAATTAAAACCTTTACAGACAAGCAAAAGCTAAGAGAATTCAGCACCACCAAACCAGCTTTACAACAAATGCTAAAGGAACTTCTCTAGGCAGGAAACACAAGAGAAAGAAAAGACCTACAATAACAAACCCAAAACAATTAAGAAAATGGTCATAGGAACCTACATATCAATAATTACCTTAAATGTAAAGACATTAAATGCTCCAACCAAAAGACATAGACTGGATGAATGGATACAAAAACAAGATCCGTATATATGCTCTCTACAAGAGACCCACTTCAGACCTAGGGACACAAACAGAATGAAAGTGAGGGGATGGAAAAAGATATTCCATGCAAATGGAAATCAAAAGAAAGTTGGAATAGCAATTCTCATAAAAGACAAAACAGACTTTAAAATAAAGACTATTACAAGAGACAAAGAAGGACACTACAGAATGATCAAGGGATCAATCCAAGAAGAAGATATAACAATTGTAAATATTTATGCACCCAACATAGAAGCACCTCAATAGTTAAGGCAAATGCTAACAGCCATAAAAGGGGAAATTGACAGTAACACAATCATAGTAGGGGATTTTAACACCCCACTTTCACCAATGGACAGATCATCCAAAATGAAAGTAAATAAGGAAACACAAGCTTTAAATGACACATTAAACAAGATGCATTTAATTGATATTTATAGGACATTCCACCCAAAAATGACAGAATACACTTTCTTCTCAACTGCTCATGGAACATTCTCCAGGATAAATCATATCTTGGGTCACAAATCAAGTCTTGGTAAATTTAAGAAAAGTGAAATCGTATAAAGTATCTTTTCCAACAATAATGCTATGAGACTAGATATCAATTACAGTAAAAATACTGTAAAAAATACAAACATATGGAGGCTAAAAAATACACTACTTAATAACCAAGAGATCACTGAAGAAATCAAAGAGGAAATCAAAAAATACCTAGAAATAAATGAAAATGAAAACACAATGACCCAAAACTTATGGGATGCAGCAAAAGCAGTTTTAAGAGGGAAGTTTATAGCAATACAGTCCTACCTCAAGAAACAAGAAACATCTCAAATAAACAACCTAAACTTACACTTAAAGCAATTAGAGAAAGAAAAACAAAAAACCCCCAAATTTGGCAGAAAGAAAGAAATCATAAGGGCAGATCAGAAATAAATGAAAAAGAAATGAAGGAAACAATAGCAAAGATCAATAAAACTAAAAGCTGGTTCTTTGAGAAGGTAAAAAAAAATTGATAAACAGACTCATCAAGAAAAAATGGGAGAAGACTCAAATCAATAGAATTAGAAATGAAAAAATAGAGGTAACAACTGACACTATGGAAATAAAAAGGATCACAAGAGTTTACTACAAGCAATTATATTCCAGTAAAATGGACAGCCTGGGAGAAATAGACACATTTTTAGAAAAGCCCAAACTTCAGAGACTGAACCAGGAAGAAATAGAAAATATAAACAGACCAATCAAAAGCACTGAAATTGAGACTGTGATTAAAAATATTTCTACAAATAAAAGCCCAGGACCAGAAGGCTTCACAGGCGAATTCTATCAAACATTTAGATAAGAGCTAACACCTATCCTTCTCAAACTCTTCCAAAATATAGCAGAGGGAGGAACACACCCAAACTCATTCTACGAGGCCACCATCACCCTGATACCAAAACCAGACAAAGATGTCACAAAGAAAGAAAACTACAGGCTAATATCACAGATGAACATAGATGCAAAAATCCTCAACAAACTGCTAGCAAACAGAATCCAACAGCACATTAAAAGGATCACACACCATGATCAAGTGGGGTTTACCCCAGGGATGCAAGGATTCTTCAATATACGCAAATCAATCAATGTGATAAACCATATTAACAAATTGAAGGAGAAAAACCATATGATCATCTCAACAGGTGCAGAAAAAGCTTTGACAAAATTCAACACCCATTTATGATAAAAACCCCCCAGAAAGTAGGCATAGAGGGAACTTTCCTCAACATAATAAAGGCCATATATGACAAACCCACAGCCAACATCATTCTCAATGGTGAAAAACTGAAACCATTTCCACTAAGATCAGGAACAAGACAAGGTTGTCCACTCTCACCAGTATTATTCAACATTGTTTTGGAAATTTTAGCCACAGCAATAACAGAAGAAAAAGAAATAAGAGGAATTCAAATTGGAAAAGAAGAAGTAAAATTGTCATTGTGTGCAGATGACATGATACTATACATAGAGCATCCTAAAGATGCTACCAGAAAACTACTAGAGCTAATCAATGAATTTGGTAAAGTAGCAGGACACAAAATTAATGCACAAAATCCCTTGCATTCCTATACACTAGTGATGAAAAATCTGAAAGTGAAATTAAGGAAACACTCCTATTTACCACTGCAACAAAAAGAATAAAATACCTAGGAATAAACCTACCTAAGGAGAAAAAAGACCTGTATGCAGAAAACTATAAGACACTGATGAAAGAAATTAAAGATCATACCAACAGATGGAGAGATATACCATGTTCTTGGATTGGAAGAATCAACATTGTGAAAATGACAGTACTACCCAAAGCAATCTACAGATTCAATGCAATCCCTATCAAACCATCAATGGCATTTTTCACAGAACTAGAACAAAAAATTTCACAATTTGTATGCAAACACAAAAAACCCTAAATAGCCAAAGCAATGTTGAGAAAGAAAAACCGAGCTGGAGGAATCAGGCTCCCAGACTTCAGACTATACTACAAAGCTACAGTAATCAAGACAGTATGGTACTGGCACAAAAACAGAAATATAGATCAATGGAACAGGATAGAAAGCCCAGAGATAAACCCACACATATATGGTGACAGGATAGAAAGCCCAGAGATAAACCCACACACATATGGTGACCTTATTTTTGATAAAGGAGGCAAGAAAATGCAATGGAGAAAAGACAGCCTCTTCGATAAGTGGTGCTGGGAAAACTGGACAGCTACACATAAAAGAATGAAATTAGAACACTCCTTAACACCATACACAAAAATAAACTCAAAATGGATTAAAGACCTAAATGTAAGGCCAGACACTGTAAAACTATTAGAGAAAAACATAGGCAGAACACTCTATGACATAAATCACAACAAGATCCTTTTTGACCCACCTCCTAGAGAAATGGAAATAAAAATAAACAAATGGGACCTAATGAAACTTAGAAGCTTTTGCACAGCAATGGAAAACATAAACAAGATGAAAAGACAACCCTCAGAATGGCAGAAAATATTTGCAAATGAAGCAACTGATGAAAGATTCATCTCCAAAATTTACAAGCAGCTCTTGCAGCTCAATATCAAAAAAAAACCCAATCCAAAAATGGGCAGAAGACCTAAATAGACATTTCTCCAAAGAAGATATACAGATTGCCAACAAACACATGAAAGAATGCTGAACATCACTACTCATTAGAGAAATGCAATCAAAACTAAAATGAGATATCACCTCACACCTGTCAGAATGGCCATCATCAAAATATCTACAAACAATGAATGCTGGAGAGGGTGTGGAGAAAAGGGAACCCTCTTTGACTGTTGGTGGGAATGTAAATTGATACAGCCACTATGGAGAAGAGTATGGAGGTTCCTTTAAAAACTAAAAATAGAACTACCATATGACCCAGCAATCCCACTACTGGGTATATACCCTAAGAAAACCATAATTCAAAAAGAGTCATGTGGCACAATATTCATTGCAACTCTCTTTACAATAGCCAGGACATGGAAGCAACCTAAGTGTCCATCAACAGATGAATGGATAAAGAAGATGTGGCACATATATACAATGGAATATTACTCAGCCATAAAGAGGAACGAAATTGAGTTATTTGTAGTGAGGTGGATGGACCTAGAGACAGAGTGAAGTAATTCAGAAAGAGAAAAACAAATACTGTATGGTAACACATATATATGGAATCTAAAAAAAAATGTCATGAAGAACCTAGGGGTGGGATGGGAATAAAGATAAATGAAGGGGCAGACGTAAAGAATGGACTTGAGGACACAGGGATGGGGAACGGTAAGCTGGGACGAAGTGAGAGAGTGGCATGGACTTGTATATATATTATACCAAATGTAAAATAGATAGCTAGTGGGAAGCAGATGCATAACATAGAGAGATCAGCTTGGTGCTTTGTGACCACGTAGAGGGGTGGGATAGGGAGGGTGGTAGGGAGATGCAAGAGGGAGGCAATATGGGGATATATGTATATGTATAGCTCATTCACTTTGTTATAAAGCAGACACTAACACACCATTGTAAAGCAATTATACTCCAATAAAGATGTTAAAAAAAATGAATCAGATATCAAGTTGCTTGTTGGCAACAACACATTTCTATTTCCCAAGCACCTCAAAGTTAACTTGTCAAAATGGAATGGATCATCTTTTCCATTAACCATGCTCTTTTTCTTATAATTTAAAAATATTTATTGATGAACAATCTACCTGACCTCTGAAGGAAGGTGACATCCTTGAACCTTTGCCATTCTACTTCTATGTACAATCAAGCCATCAAGCCCAACTATTGATTTTGTCTCCCATTTTATTAAATCCTTTTCTTCTCCTTACCACTACCATCATCTACTTCAATAACATCCAGTTTTAGTCCCGACCCCCCACCCAGCATCCCCCAAGAACTGCCAGGTTCTGTCTGATTCTCAAGTCTCTCTCTAGGGTGGCTTCCCATTACATAGAAAGTACAAACTCTGCTTTGTGTCAGCTTGGCCTCCCTCTCCTGCCTCCCTTCCAGATGCTCACTGTCCCCTGCTTTTCCTCAGGGCAGTGGGACTTGTCCCATAATATCATCCTGTTACATGATTTTCTACCTTGACTCATGCTGCTGTCTCTTTTGACAGCAATCCTCTTCCCACCCTTGTCACCTGTGACTTCTCTGCTTTATTTGCAAATCAGCTCAGGAAGTAGCTACTCAGGGTGCCATTCCTGAGTCTCTGAAACCAGATTAGGGATCTGAGCTCTCAGAAATTATGCACCTATTTCCCATTATTATTATTTAAATTAAACAAATACCTTTTATTTTTCTGATTTTTGTCCTGAACAGGAAGTAATACCAAAAACGTTTTAATGCTGAGGATTAAACTCCAAACTGCAAGGTACAAAATGGTTGGTGAGAAGTAAACAAAATTAATTGTATACCATCATATGAAAAGCAAGTCACATACAGAATAAAATTTGTTCCTGTACTATATCTACTAATTTAAATCACGATGCTGGGCTTCCCTGGTGGCGCAGTGCTTGAGAGTCTGCCTGCCGATGCAGGGGACACGGGTTCATGCCCCGGTCCGGGAAGATCCCACATGCCGCGGAGCGGCTGGGCCCGTGAGCCATGGCCGCTGAGCCTGCGCGTCCGGAGCCTGTGCTCCGCAACGGGAGAGGCCACAGCAATGAGAGGCCCGCGTACCGCAAAAAAAAAAAAGAAAAAAATCACGATGCTAATAATTATCAAATTACTACTATTTTCTAAGGATATATGTATAGGACTATATTCTAGGCTATATCCTAGTTCCTGATTGGGTACACAAGAGATATAAAATCTAGGTCTACCATATGTTCTTTTCTTCCTTTTTTAAATTGTGTTAAACATAATATAAAATTTACCAATCTTAAGTGTACAGTTCAGTGGTATTAAATACTTTCACATTGTTGTGCAGCCATCATCACCATCCATCCGCATAACACCATGTGTGTGTGTTTTTTTAATCATCTTTATTAGAGTATAATTGCTTTACAATGTTGTGTTAGTTTCTGCTATATAACAAAGTGAATCAACTTTATGTATACATATACTCCCATATCTCCTCCCTCTTGCATCTCCCTCCAACCCTCCCTATCCCATCCCTCTAGGTGATCACAAAGCACCGAGCTGATCTCCCTGTGCTATGCAGCTGCTTCCCACTAGCTATCTATTTTACATTTGGTAGTGTATATATGTCCATGCCACTCTCTCACTTCGTCCCAGCTTACCGTTTCCCCTCCCCGTGTCCTCAAGTCCATTGTCTTATAGGTCTGAGGCTTTCTTCCCGTCCTGCCCCTAGGCTCTTCATGACCTTTTTTTTTTTTTTTAGATTCCATATGTATGTGTTAGCATACAGTATTTGTTTTTCTCTTTCTGACTTACTTCACTCTGTATGACAGTCTCTAGGTCCATCCACCTCACTACAAATAACTCAATTTCATTCCTTTAATGGCAGAGTAATATTCCACTTTATATATGTGCCAAATCTTCTTTATTCATTCATCTGTTGATGGACACTTAGGTTGCTTCCATGTCCTGGCTAATGTACAGACCTGCAATGAATATTTTGGTAATGACTCTTTTTGAATTATGGTTTTCTCAGGGCATATGCCCAGTAGTGAGATTGCTGGGTTGTATGGTAGTTCTATTTTTACTTTTTTAAGGAACCTCCATACTGTTCTACATAGTGGCTGTATAAATTTACGTTCCCACCAACAGTGCAAGAGGGTCCCCTTTTCTCCACACCCTCTCCAGCATTCATTGTTTGTAGATATTTTGATGAGGGCCATTCTGACTGGTGTGAGGTGATACCTCATTTTAGTTTTGATTTGCATTTCTCTAATGAGTAGTGATGTTCAGCATTCTTTCATGTGTTTGTTGGCAATCTGTATATCTTCTTTGGTGAAATGTCTATTTAGGTCTTCTGCCCATTTTTGGATTGGGTTGTTTTTTTCAAATTGAGCTGCATGAGCTGCTTGTAAATTTTGAGATTAATCCTTTGTCAGTGGCTTCATTTGCAAATATTTTTCCCATTCTGAGGGTTGTCTTTTCGTCTTATTTACATTTTCCTTTTCTGTGCAAAAGCTTTTAAGTTTTATTAGGTTCCATTTGTTTATTTTTGTTTTTTTTTCCATTTCTCTAGGAGGTGGGTCAAAAAGGATTTTGCTGTGATTTATTTCATAGAGTGTTCTTCCTATGTTTTTCTCTAAGAGTTTTACAGTGTCTGGCCTTACATTTAGGTCTTTAATCCATTTTGAGTTTATTTTTGTGTATGGTGTTAGGGAGTGTTCTAATTTCATTCTTTTACATGTAGCTGTCCAGTTTTCCCAGCACCACTTATCGAAGAGGCTGTCTTTTCTCCATTGCATATTCTTGCCTCCTTTATCAAAAATAAGGTCACCATATGTGTGTGGGTTTATCTCTGGGCTTTCTATCCTGTCACCATATATGCGTGGGTTTATCTCTGGGCTTTCTATCCTGTTCCATTGATCTATATTTCTGTTTTTGTGCCAGTACCATACTGTCTTGATTACTGTAGCTTTGTAGTATAGTCTGAAGTCTGGGAGCCTGATTCCTCCAGCTCGGTTTTTCTTTCTCAACATTGCTTTGGCTATTTAGGGTTTTTTGTGTTTGCATACAAATTGTGAAATTTTTTGTTCTAGTTCTGTGAAAAATGCCATTGATGGTTTGATAGGGATTGCATTGAATCTGTAGATTGCTTTGGGTAGTATTGTCATTTTCACAATGTTGATTCTTCCAATCCAAGAACATGGTATATCTCTCCATCTATTTGTATCATCTTTAATTTCTTTCATCAATGTCTTATAGTTTTCTGCATATAGGTCTTTTGTCTCTTTATGTAGGTTTATTCCTAGATATTTTACTCTTTATGTTGCAATGGTAAATGGGAGTGTTTTCTTGATTTCACTTTCAGATTTTTCAACATTAGTGTATAGGAATGCCAGAGATTTCTGTGCACTAATTTTGTATCCTTCTACTTTACCACATTCATTGATTAGCTCTAGTAGTTTTCTGGTGGCATATTTAGGATTCTCTATGTATAGTATCATGTCATCTGCAAACAGTGACAGCTTTACTTCTTCTTTTCCGATTTGGATTCCTTTTATTTCCTTTTCTTCTCTTATTGCTGTGGCTAAAACTTCCAAAACTATGTTGAATAAGAGTGGTGAGAGCGGGCAGCCTTGTCTTGTTCCTGATCTTAGTGGAAATGCTTTCAGTTTTTCACCATTGAGAATGATGTTGGTTGTGGGTTTGTCATATATGGCCTTTATTATGTTGAGGAAAGTTCCCTCTGTGTCTACTTTCTGCAGGGTTTTTATCATAAATGGGTGTTGAATTTTGTCAAAAGCTTTCTCTGCATCTATTGAGATGATCATGTGGTTTTTCTCCCTCAATTTGTTAATATGGTGTATCACATTGATTGATTTGCATATATTGAAGAATCCTTGCATTCCTGGAATAAACCCCACTTGATCATGGTGTATGATCCTTTTAATGTCCTGTTGGATTCTGTTTGCTAGTATTTTGTTGAGGATTTTTGCATCTATGTTCATCAGTGATATTGGCCTGTAGTTTTCTTTCCTTGTGACATCTTTGTCTGGTTTTGGTATCAGGGTGATGGTGGCCTCATTGAATGAGTTTGGGAGTGTTCCTCCCTCTGCTATGTTTTGGAAAAGTTTGAGAAGGATAAGTGTTAGCTCTTCTCTAAATGTTTGATAGAATTCGCCTGTGAAGCCTTCTGGTCTTGGGCTTTTGTTTGTTGGAAGATTTTTAATGACAGTTTCAATTTCAGTGCTTATCATTGGTCTGTTTATATTTTTTATTTCTTCCTGGTTCAGTGTCGGAAGGTTGTGCATTTCTAAGAATTTGTCCATTTCTTCCAGGTTTTCCATTTTATTGGCATATAGTTGCTTGTAGTAATCTCTCATGATCCTTTGTATTTCTGCCATGTCAGTTGTTACTTCTCTTTCTTTTCTAATTCTATTGATTTGAGTCTTCTCCCTTTCTTTCTTGATGAGTCTGGCTAATGGTTTATCAATTTTGTTTATCTTCTCAAAGAACCAGCTTTTAGTTTTATTGATCTTTGCTATCGTTTCTTTCATTTCTTTTTCATTTATTTCTGATCTGATCTTTACTATTTCTTTCTTTCTGCAAACTTTGGGGGTTTTTTGTTCTTCTTTCTCTAATTGCTTTAGGTGTAAGGTTAGGTTGTTTCTTTGAGATGTTTCTTGTTTCTTGAGGTAGGATTGTATTGCTATAAACTTCCCTCTTAAAACTGCTTTTGCTGCATCCCATAGGTTTTGGGTCATTGTATTTTCATTGTCATTTGTTTCTAGGTATTTTTTGATTTCCTGTTTGATTTCTTCAGTCATCTCTTGGTTATTAGTAGTGTATTGTTTAGCCACCATGTGTTTGTATTTTTTGCAGATATTTTCCTGTAATTCATATCTAGTCTCATAGCGCTATGGTTCGAAAAGATAATTGATACGATTTCACTTTTCTTAAATTTACCAAGGCTTGGTATGTGACCCAAGATATGATCTATCCTGGAGAATGTTCCGTGAGCACTTGAGAAGAAAGTGTATTCTGTTGTTTTGGGGTGGAATGTCCTATAAATATCAATTAAGTCCATCTTGTATATTTCCCATTATTATCACAGCTACCATAGTGACCTTTTTCATTTGCTCCCTCTCATTAGTGTTTATGCTGCATTCAATATCTTGCAGTTGGGGTAAATTGATGAAAAATGACAGATACTCCCTATGAACACTAGATGTCACCCTTATCTTTTGTTTGAACTAATGAACAGCCACTGATTCTGTGTTTAAACTCTGTTTTTAAAAATTCTTTTTCTGATTAGATCTTGGAGTTTAAAAAAAAAGCTCTCATCTTGAAGTGTTTTTTTTTTTTTCTTTTAAAGAAACCAACTTTTTAGATTTTCATAGGTTCAGCAGTGGTTAAAGCTCAAAACAAAAACAACTCTAATTGATCTTTAAAAATCTACTGAACAACGTTATATGAGTTAGCTCATTACCAGCCCAGCCTGTATTTGCTGACTCTGAGAACAGACATATGGATTTCAAAAAGCATGTAATTAATTGTATTTCCTTGAAAAATCATGGAACTTCAGAAAAAGGCTGAAAATTTTTGTCTTAAGATTTTTTCTAATCTTCTGGGATTTCTTTTTTGTTTGTTTGTTTTGTTGTTTTGTACATCATAATTTTATTTCATTTGTTTTTTAATTAAAGGATAGCTGGTTTACAATGTTATATTAGTTTCAGATATACAACATAGTGATTCAATATTTTTATAGCGTATATTCAAATTAAAGTTATTATAAAATATTGGCTATATCCCCTGTGCTGTACATTAACTACATGCTTGTATCTTATTTATTTTATACCTAGTAGCTTATACCTCTTAATTCCCTTCAGCTATCTTGCCCCTCCCCTCTCCTCCCCTCTTCCCACTAGTAACCACTAATTTGTTCTCTGAATTTATGAGTCTGTTTCTGTCTTGTTATATTTGTTCATTTGTTTTATTTTTTAAGATTCCACATATAAATGAAGACATACAGTATTTGTCTTTGATTTACTTTATTAAGTTTAAGTTCCTCCAGGTCCATCCATGTTGTGAATGGCAAATTTCCATTCTTTTGACTAATATTCCAGTGTATATAAATATACCACATCTTTATCCATTCCACTGTTGATGGATACTTAGGTTGCTTCCATTTCTTGGCTATTGTAAATAATGCTGCTGAGAACATTGGGGGTGTATGTATCTTTTTGAATTAGTGTTTTCTTTTTCTTCAGTTAAATACACAGGAGTGGAATTCCTGGATAGCATGGTATTTCTATTTTTAGTTTTTTGAGGAACCTCCATACTGTTTTCCATAGTGGCTGTATCAAGTTACATTTCCACCAACAGTGTACTAGGGTTCCCTTTTCTCCACATCTTTGCCAACATTTATTACCTGTTTTCTTTTTGACAATAGCCATTCTGACAGCTATGAGGTGATAACTCATCATGGTTTTGATTTGCATTTTCCTGATAGTGATGTGATCATCTTTTCATGTGCCTGTTGGCCATCTGTAAGTCTTCTTTGGAAAAATGACTATTCAGGTCTTCTGCCCATTTTTTAATTGGGTTCTTTGGTTTTTGATATTGAGTTTATGAGTTCTTTATATATTTTGCATATTAATCCCTTATCAGACACATCATTTGAAAATATTTTGTCCCATTCAGTAGGTTGTCTTTCCATTTTTCTGATGGTTTCCCTCACTCAGCAAAAACTTTTAAATTTAGTTAGGCCCCATTTGTTTATTTTTGCTTTTGTTTTCCTTGCCGGAGGAGACAGATCCAAAAAAATATTGCTAAGACTTATGACAGAGTGGACTACCTACATTTTCTTCTAGGGGTTTTATGGTTT
This sequence comes from Phocoena sinus, assembly GCF_008692025.1. Classification (NCBI taxonomy): domain Eukaryota; kingdom Metazoa; phylum Chordata; class Mammalia; order Artiodactyla; family Phocoenidae; genus Phocoena; species Phocoena sinus. Next base: position 52,096,329 of record NC_045776.1, on the reverse strand, counting down.
CCAGCCTTATATTTAGGTCTTTCATCCATTTTGTGTTTAGGTGTGAGAAAATGTTCTAATTTCATTCTTTCACATGTAGCTGTCCAGTTTTCCCAACACCACTTACTGAAGAGGCTGTCTCTTCCCCATTGGATATTTTTGCCTCCTTTGTCATAGATTAATTGACTATATGTGCATGGGCTTATTTCTGGGCTCTCTATTCCGTTCCTTTGATCTATGCGTCTGCTTTTGTGCCAGTATCATACTGCTTTGATTACTGTAGCTTTGTAGTGCAGTCCAAATTGAGGGAGCATGATACTTCCAGCTTTGTTCTTTTTTCTCAAGATTGCTTTGGCAACTCAGGGTCTTTTGCAGTCCCATATGAATTTTAGGATTATTTGTCCTAATTCTGTGAAAAATGTCATGGGTATTTTGATAGGGATTGCATTAAATCTGTAGATTGCTATGGGTAGCATGGACATTTTAACAATATGGATTCTTCCAATCCATGAACATAGGATATCTTTCTTCAATTTTCTTCATCAAAGTCTTATAGTTTTCAGAGTATAGGTGTTTCACCTCCTTGGTTGAGTTTATTCCTAGGTATTTTATACTTTTTGATGTGATTGTAAATTCTCACCTTTGCAGTAAGAGTGGGTGGTAACTATTTATGATTTATTATAATTATCTATAGAAACTTCAAAGTAATAAATAATTTAAAATAGGTCTGAAGGATACACTAAAACAACACTGTACCAAAGAAAAAGACTTAGAACATACTTTCAGAAGGAAAGTCTTGATAGATCTTTCATGTTTTAAAGGTATTTTTAAAATATTTCTTTTCACAGAAAGACTCACCTTACATTAACTTTTATTTTCCTTCTCAAACTAACAGTCTCCCAGTTTACCACCTGTGTAGATGGTTCTACTCCCATCTAATTATTAGGCTGTTTATTTGAGATTTTGCTTGTTTCCTGAGGTAAGTTTGTATCACTATAAACTGCACTCTTAGAACTGCTTTTGCTGTGTCCCATAGGTTTTGGATCATCATGTTTTCATTTTCATTTGTCTCTATGTACTTTAAAATTTCCTCTTTAATTTCTTCAGTGATCCATTCATTATTTAGTAGAATATTGTTTAGCCTCCATGTGTTTGTGTTTTTTGCAATTTTTTTCTTGTAGTTGATCTCTAGTCTCATAGTTGTTGTCAGAAAAGATGCTTGACATGATTTCAATTTTCTTAAATTTACAGAGGCTTGTTTTGTGGCCTAGCATGTGATCTGTCCTGGAGAATGTTCCATATGCATTTGAAAAGGATGTGTGTTCTGCTGCTTTCAGATGGAATGCTCTCTATATATCATTTAAGTCTATTTGTATAATGTGTTGTTTAAGGCCTGTGTTTTCTTATTGATTTTCTGTCTGGATGATCTGTCCACTGATGTAAGTGGGGTGTTAAAGTCCCCTATTATTATTGTGTTACTGTCGATTTCTCTTTTTATGTCTGTTAATATTTGCCTTATATATTTAGGTGCTCCTATGTTGGGTGCATATATATTTACAATTGTTATATTTTCTTCTTGGATTGATCCCTTGATCCTTATGTAGTGTTCTTCTTTGTCTCTTGTAAAGTCTTTATTCTAAAATCTATCTTGTCTGATATAAGTATTGCTACTTTGGCTTTCTTTTGATTTCTATTTGCATGGGATACCTTTTTCCATCCCCTCATTTTCAGTCTGTATGTGTCTCTACATCTGAAGTGAGTCCCTTGTAGGTATTATATATACGGGTCTTGTTTTTGTATCCATTCAGCTACTCTATGTTTTTGGTTGGAGCATTTAGTCTGTTTATATTTAAGGTAATTATTGATATGTATGTTCTTATTGCCATTTTGTTGACTGTTTTGAATGTTTCTGTAGGTCTTTTTTCCCTTTTGTCCTTCTTTTGTTCTCTTCTCTTGTGATTTGATGACTCAGTGTTATGTTGGATTCCTTTTTCTTTTTTGTGTATATATCTATTATAGAGTTTTGGTTTGCAGTTGCTTATCACCTAAAATTTTGTGGTCATTCTTTTTTTAAAAAATTTTATTTATTTTTGGCTGTGTTGAGTCTTTGTTGCTGCACACGGGCTTTCTCTAGTTGCATCGAGTGTGGGCTTCTCTTGTTGCGGAGCATGGGCTCTAGGCGTGCAGGCTCAGTAGCTGTGGCATGTGGGCTCTAGAGTGCAGGCTCAGTAGCTGTGGTGCATGGGCTTAGTTGCTCTGTGGGACGTGGGATCTTCCCGGACCAGGAACTGAACCCATGTCCCAGGCAATGGCAGGCGGATTCTTAACCATTGCTCCACCAGGGAAGTCCCTGAGAAGGATTTCTAAGGAAATAATTCTCAAGCCACTAGGATGCCTCAACTCTGGGGGAAAAAGACCAACTCCATTGTAAATAATTCTACATAGAACCCTTAAGGAATAACTCAGGTAGAAACTCCTTGTAAATTTGAACTAATCTAAGAAAATTCACATGCTATAAAGAACTATGAAACACTTTAGGTGACTAATCCTGGGAACATCATGGTTCATCTCAGTCAGGGCTTCAGGAAAAGAGAATTTGATATTGCTGTCTTTTGATCATGCTGTCTTTTGATCACAGCAGATGTTACTGATAATGTTCTTTTCTTTCTTGGATTCTAAATGATCTGAACTGCCAAAATGTTATTTATATTAGTGAAAGAACACTGAGTCTTTTTTTTTTTTTTTTTTTGGCTTCACTACGCGGGATCATAGTTCCCCAACCAGGGATTAAACCTGGGCCACAGCAGTGAAATTGATGAGTCCTAACCAATGGCAACAAGGAATTCCCAACACTGATTCTTGAAAGCATTTCTCTTGTGGCAATAATGTTTTTTGTTATACTGTGAGTGCAGCTTCTACAAATAATTGAAAATTTCATCTTCTTATTTTAATCAAGCAGTTCAGCCTCTTTGCAATTCATTTTGTTGGTGAATATCTATTTGACAAGCCTCCAGTTCCAAGGTGATTTTTAGTGACTGTGTTAGAAACGAAGTAACATTTTACTCCTTTCCTCAAAGAGGGGTAATTTCTCCCATAAAACTTACTGGATACAATGTAGGGTAGGCTAATCTATTAAATTTTCCTGACATTTATTATTGGCTTCATTTAGGAGATCAACCTTGAGCCTGAAACTAAGCAACATTTGTATTTTGTTGCCTGACCTAAGAGGGAAACTAAGAATAATGTTTTAAGGTATTGGAATGAAGTGTTCAGTTTTCCTTTGTCTCTCAGTGTCTTCTGATTCTGGTTCTGGTTATATTTTGCTATGTGCTTTGATTCAGTATCTTCCTTCATTCTCAGTTTAGTGCAGAGAAGGAACATTAAACACATACAGCTATCTGAAAATAAGATTTAAGCACCACTTTTAATGCACAGAGTGTTTTGTTCCCAAACTAAAATTAATTTTTTCTAATATTTGTGTAAAAGTATATATATATATATAGAAAGCTTTTATTCTTACTCCAAAAAATTTTTTTCCAAGATTGGATGGAGGAAATTGGGAAAAACTGTCTAGATGGTGGTAGCCTACATTATAAATAGAGTCCTGCCTTAGATATTTCTTCCTTCTCTTAATATGTTTTTAATAATATTGGTTGTCAGGCTTCCCTGGTGGCGCAGTGGTTGAGAATCTGCCTGCTAATGCAGGGGACACGGGTTTGAGCCCTGGTCTGGGAAGATCCCACATGGTGCGGAGCAACTGGGCCCGTGAGCCACAACTACTGAGCCTGCACATCTGGAGCCTGTGCTCCGCAACAAGAGAGGCTGCCATAGTGAGAGGCCCGCGCACCACGATGAAGAGTGGCCCCCACTTGCCACAACTAGAGAAAGCCCTCACACAGAAACGAAGACACAACACAGCAAAAATAAATTAATTAATTAATAAACTCCTACCTACAACATCTTCTTTAAAAGAAAGAAAGAAAAGGCTGCTTCTGACACTTTCTGGAAGGAGACAGGATATACGTTACAAAAAAAATAATAATATTGGTTGCCATTTATTGAACATGTTCTTGTGTCATTTGCTAAATTGGGCATTTTTTGTGTTTTTCATTTAACTTATTTAGTCTGCACATCAACCCTATGAGCTAGGTTTTACTATTCTGTTTTACAGTTGAGGAGAGGGAGGTCAGTGACATTAAGTAACCGGTTAAAGTCACACAGCCAGTGTGTGACAGCACAGGGACTCAAACTCAGTTCTTTCTGAACCTAAAGTATGTTTGTTTGTTTTTAACCACACTGTACTTTCTTTTATGCCTTTCCCCCCAAAATATTCTCAAGTATATAATCATACGAATAACTTACAACCTTTAAGTGTTTGGGAGATTTTGAATCTTTGGCATTTTCTGTCACTTTCAATGAGCTAGTCTAAAATGTAACGAAACACAGAGGACTTATCTGGGTCAAGTGGACAATTTTAGAAAACACTTACCAGATTGTCTTTTAAAATACAAAAAGAAATAAGACATACAAAATATTTTTCAAAATTAACCTGAGAGATTAGATACCCTTTGTAGTACTGAAAAAAGTCTTTCCCCATTATCTACATTCTGTGTCCATGAGAGTTGATATAAAAGCCAAAATCTGGTAGAGCACTCAATTTTTTTTTAATTTACTTATTTGGTATTTTTTTTTTGCTAATTTTTAAAAAATTTACTTATTTGGTATTGCGCCAGGTATTAGTTGTGGCACGCAGGCTCCTTAGTTGTGGCATGTGAACTCTTAGTTGTGGCATGCATGTGGGATCTAGTTCCCTGACCAGGGATCGAACCCGGGCCCCCTGGGTTGGGAGCACAGAGTCTTAACCACTGTGCCACCAGGGAAGTCCCAAGCACTCAATTTTTATTGTGAGGTATGGAAGAATCCTGTAGATGTCTAAGAGCCTAAGAAGCCTCAAGGGCTGTTAGTCCTCTTCTCAGACTACCAGGAAAACTATGAAAGTTTATGTTGATAAATATGCTGAAGGAGCAGTAACTCAAGACCCCAACATAGATTAAAGGTGAAAGGACAGATGATCATAAGTGATGTCAATGGACCATGTGGAAAGGCCCAAAGAGGTGCTATACTGAGGTACTATACAAGTCAATTTATGACTGTAGTTATCATCTTAAAAAAAAAAGAATATAAACATAAATGTAACTAGCAGTAGTTAATTCATCATTTTATTTGCAGAATGTTACTCTTAATTTCTGTTATTCTCTAGGAGGGTTGCTTTATTTATTTAATAAATGTTGGATATTAGATGCAAGCTTCATTCAAAACTGAAATATCATCCATTTAAACTGTCACCAGAATTAGAGGCACGTATAACTTAATTTTTCATCCCTTATTTTACCCCCAGGGAAAATGTTTAGATTAAATTTAGATTTGATCACAAAATATGTTTTTTCTTCCTCACTATATTAGCTGTGATATTCAGTCATAACCAAAAACAACAACAACAACCTTGGAAACTAGGCGCCACACAAATTAAAGGGAAATTAATTTTGTCCTGATTATAAAATAACTAAAATTTAGAATTATATAAATTATGCATTCTAAAGGCAAGATCCAAAGAACTTTTAATAACTATTCAGTGTTTCTACTTAAACAAATTAAAAATACTCTGTAACCATCTAAGTAAGAAGGAAAAAAACTATGTAAACCTATAGGCCTTTAAGAAGTTAGAGGATTTTAGAGAAATGGGAAAATGTATAGACTTAAAAATAATAGATGGAACATTATTAAAGCTATTGAATGAGGATTTAGGTTTATCCTTCCTTCCCTGACCAAGCACAGCAGTGCTATTAAGGGAAGTAACACCTATTTAAAGGATGTTAAGAAAGTAAAATTTTGTTTCACACCACTAGCTTAACATTGCAGCCTGAGGTTGGTCAGATGACACCTTCTGTAATTACGGTGGCAGATGCTGGTCTGTATAGAGTCCCAAGAGAATTCTAGGCTCTGGGCTTAAAATCTTGGTTTCTCTTTGATATGGAGGGCTAGAGGATCCTCCCTACCCTTCCCCAAACACTTCATCTCACCATTCCTCTTCCAAAAGGCAGGTTCAGCAAAAACCCATCAAACTTTTCTTTATTCTCTCCTTTAATCACCCTTATTTCTTGCAATTTCATGTTTGTCATCTATTTTTTTATTTTATCATATTAGTCTTTTTTACCTATGTTCTCTTTTATCCTTCTATTTCCCAATAATTTTAAGCCAACATTTAATTGTTTAGTAGTTATAGAATAGGCTCTGCATTTAAAAGAGGATGTCATTTCTCATGCATATCACCTGTAAAAATCATGTGACAGCTACATCATTGGAACCTATTGAACTTTATAGTTCAGTTTCAATCACTAACCACTGTTAAACCTTATTTAGGCAGAATTTAGCTGTGTGTTAAGAGCTAATTGACTTTTTTTTTATGTCTTTGTATACTGCTTTCCAATGTATATGATCTTTTTAAATGTTAAAGTAGATGGATTAAAATTTGTTGTTGTCACTGTTTTATATGGAAACAGTGTCAATGCACATTTAAATAATGTTCCCAAATGGCAGCCAGTAGGAGCTTCAAACATGGAGAGAAGGTACACCACAGTAATGCTAAACAACAGCAACCACAACAGGCAACAACAAGGGAAATAAGCCCAAGTACTTAAAGCTACCTGAAGTAGCTTTGATTTGTGGAGACTGAGTATACACTCATTTGATTTGAATTTGAAAACGAATCATACTTTGAATCTGACCCCAGCCTCATAGCCCATTCTGCCTTCTCTTTGCACAAAGCTCCAGTATTCTAGAAGCAACAGAAGCATAGAAACTGAGAGTAACACAATAACTCACAATTTCTAGGGTTCCTTATGCTGCTAGGCCATTTCATTCAGACACAACGATCCTTTAGGGAAATGGGTATTGTTATCATGATCGCTCCTTTTCTAGAAACTACGGGTTGTCTATTAAATTCTGACACTTACAGAATCATTTCATGATTTTGGAGGGGACATATGTCCTCACGAGTGTGTCCTAGAGCATTCTCCCTTTCATTCCACAAGTGTGCTGGGATACAGGCACACATGGTACAGATGTGAACAAGACACAACAATCTCTGATTTTACAAAAGGATGCAAGGCTGACCCTCATCCCCTTGGAGGGAAACTGTTCCTTCTTTGCTGCAGAATCTAGTCGGAACCGTCTTGATTTATGCTTGCAAGTTTATTGTCAAGATTTTGAACCCTTTGAACCCGCTCAGTTTGTCTCTGATCCTGCTTCCATAAAACAAAGTTATTTTGATGGTTCATCCTTTTCTTCAAAGAACTCACTTAGAATTAATAATAATAGTAATAGTCGCTGAAAATTAATTAGCACTTACTATATTCCAGGTATTGTACTAAATATCTCTCATGCACTTTCTCATTTAATCCTTAGAACAATTTATGAGGTATATACTGTCATAAATTGTGGCCTATTTTAAAAAAAGAGAAACTGAGGATTGGAAAGAATGCAAAACTTCACCAAAGTTATGCCTAGTAAGTGGTGAAAAATTGACTTTGAATCTGTCTGACTTCAAAGTTCCAATTTTTCTCCTTATTTTCCTATTCTCCACTCTCTGCTCTACTTTAGTTTAAAATTAGCACAGATGCTTTTTTCTGTCATGTGGATCATTAACAGAACTGTTTAATCGGGGATTTTTCATTACTCTGGGGACTATCACTTTCATTTTTAGCTCTATTCCAGGCCATATTAACCAAATTTGTTGATTGGTTTTAATAAACACCTTTGGTTGTTTATTCACTTAATTAATTTGTGGCAAGGGTATTGTGCTGCCGTTTGGTCACCACTCATCATATCATCTGGCTTCTAGCTTCCTGCTTCTAGTGAAATACAACTTAATGCTTTTTTTCCTGTATTTTTCTCTTGAGGTGAGTGATGAACTCATCCAAATTGAACTTTTGACTCTAGGTTCTCTCTAGTTAATAAGGCAGTTCTCAACAAATTGGCATCTGCCCTGTTAATGACTTACTTGTACAACTGCATCCATTTTACCATTCAAGGCTGCCAGGTTCTCCCCCACCATCGATGTCCTGCCTTCCCATGGTAACAGCCACCAAAGCGTATGTTCAACCTGTGTCTAATTTCCTGAGGAGGCAGCAGGGACAGGGATTCTGACAACACCTGAAGAGAATAGAAATAAAAGAGTATTTGCTTCTGTAATGGTGACTAAACATTAGAGCTAAATTACTGTTACTTTTTTATAACTAGGTTATTATGATTTATCACTAAATTTGTTTTCTATTTCGAATTCTCCACAATGTGAAGGTCTTTATTCTTGAAGTTCCTCAGGCTCTTACAGCACAGGAAACAAGAACAAAATTCTTGATTTTAAGATGCTTTGTAGTGTATTAATCAGCCCTTTTCAAATTTGCTTTAAGCAAAGAGAATTCTTTTGGTGATACTATTTTACCACAAGTTATGCTTGCCATGACTTCCAATGTTTACATACGGAGAATAAAAAGATGACTCGCCACTCTCCTAGATGCCGCATTTTGCCCATCCACGCATTTACCACAGTGCATCAAAAATAAATACAATTTAACAGCTCAGAAAGTTGATCTTATTTGAAAGAGCTTTTATAATGTTCTAAATGACATTGGACATGGGACGTGTCTGCAGTCATCGGTTATTTCTGCCTGCCCAGAATCATTTCCACTTCTTTGGGTAAATGATGTCCAGATTTTCCTTTGGAATAGTATACCTGAACCTTTCTCAGTGGGCATGGTCTGCATCAACGTGAGACCCTGGCTCTACCGCCTCTTTCCAGTTTAAGGCTTGATCATGTGACCGGGGCCTAATTAATCAGAGTTGCTGTGATTGGTTCAGGAGTGAGTATGTGATCCTCTCCAGGCCAATGAGAGTAAGCCTTGTGTCTTTTCTAAAACAGGGGAGAAAAATATGTCTTCTTTCTGCCCAGTTTACTAAGCCCTTAAGATGTACCTTCCGGGTTGCTTCTGGCCACCTTTGCTAATACTCCCCGAGCTCATTTTCTTAGAGGAAGGCAGGGCCAAGAGATGGAGAGTGACTTGTGATGATGTTGTTTAAACACCTGAGGTCAAGTGTGCTTCTAAACTCTGCTCTACCCGTAGCTTCTTTACTTACATTGAGTAAAAAAAAAAAAAATCCCTTTTTCATTTAAGCTAATTTGAATTGGGATTCTGTCACTTGCAACCAAAATAATTCTGACTAATGCAGAGAGTAAAGGTAGAGGGAATCAGGAGAAGTACATGATAGAGTTAACTTGTTCTCCAGGAAATGATAGCCTGCTTGGAAAGGAGAGGGGGGCAGCACATGTAAAAATAAACAGATAGTTAAATGTCAAATTATATGGTGTAGACTCTAAATGCTATATAACAGTAGCAAACACAGAGATCAACTTTATCTGAAGTCCCTGGGAGAGGAGGTAATGGAGATGGTAGAAACTGAGTCAGCCTTAAAGGGTAGGTAGGAATTTGAATAAGGGAGAAGGTCAAGGGAGAGAATTCCAGGTAGGAAAAGGCTGAAGGCAAAACACTGAACTGCAAAGGGTGCATTGTTGAGAGTAGGGGATAATAAGGAGGTCAGGCAGACTGGAGTGGAGGTGTGGTGTTAGAGGTCACCAACAGCAAAGCTGCAGAGGTGACTGGGACCAGGTGTTGTTGGCCTTGAATACTGAGCAGAAAATTTGTAATTTTGGCGGGGCAGGCATTAGGGAGCCACTATATAAATTTGAATGGGTGATTAAATATTAATATTTATATTAAATTTAATTTAATATTTAATTAAATTAAATATTAAACAGGAACATTTATCTGGCAATGTTGTGAATGATGGGTAGATTTGGGAATATGGGAGAGACTGAAGTCAGTGTGACTAGGTGTGTAGCCCCGGTAGTGGTTAGCGAGCTCAGTAGTTGTGGCTCGTGGGCTTTAGAGCGCAGGATCAGTAGTTGTGGCACACGGGCCTAGTTGCTCCACAACATGTGGGATCTTCCCTGACCAGGGCTCGAACCCGTGTCCCCTGCACTGACAGGTGGATTCTTAACCACTGCACCATCAGGGAAGTCCCAATATTTTATTTATTTACTTATTTGGCTGCATCGGGTCTTTAGTTGTGGTGTGTGGGCTGCAGAGCACGCAGGCTTAGTTGCCCTGTGGCATGTGGGATCTCAGTGCCCGACCAGGGCTCGAACCCACATCCCCTGCATTTGAAGGCGGATTTTTAACCACTGGACCACCAGGGAAGTCCCAATACATTGTTAAAAGCAGGTTTAACTGTTACGTCTGAAATGTCTCCTATCCATCCCTGCCTTTCAATTTCCACCAACCCTGTTCAAGTTCAGACCCTCATACCTCTGCCCTGGGTTATTGAATTGGGTTCCTCCTTATTTCCTTGCCTTCTTTTTGTTTCTCTTTCCAATTCAACTCATGTATTGCTGCCAGATAATCTTCCTAAACTACAGCTCAGATCATACCAATTCCCTGCTACAAAAAGTTAACAATTTCCCATTGCCTTCCAAAAACTTTAATGGAGTTTTCAAGGTCATCCAAAGGTATGTCCTCCACTTCCCTCCGCAGCCTTATTTCTCAGCACATCTTGCTTGCACTGCATACTCCATCAAATCAGATTATGCTTTCCTCCTTGGACAAGAGCATAGCTTTTCTGCCTGTCTGCCTTTATTCACACAATCCCTTTACCTGGGATACCCACCACACTAATCTCTACCTGCTAAAATTCCCCCATTTCCTTCCAGACCTGACACTAAAAAACTTTTTATTTCCAAATTGTTTATCTCTAAAGCCTGTACTTTCTCTCTCCTCAGGGTTCTCACAGCTTTCTATTCTAACCTCTTAGAGCACATGTCACATTTAGTCTCATACACAATAGCTGAATTTCTCTCTTCCCCCAACTTGACAATGAGCAATTTGAGGGACCCAATCTTATTCATGTTTTATCCTCCACAGCACCAGTATAAACTTTACTTTTACTTTTGTCAATATTATGCATGCAGGGACTTCCCTGGTGGTGCAGTGGTTAAGAATCTGCCTGCCAACGCAGGGGACACGGGTTCCATCCCTGGTCCAGGATGATCCCACATGCCTCAGAGCAACTAAGCCCATGTGCCACAACTACTGAGCCTGTGCTCTAGAGCCCACAAGCCACAACTACTGAAGTCCACGTGCAACTGGAGCCTGTGCTCCGCAACAAGAGAAGCCACCGCAATGAGAAGCCCGCGCACCGAAATGAAGAGTAGCCCCTGCTCGCAGCAACTAGAGAAAGCCCATGCACAGCAACGAAGACCCAATGCAGTCAAAAATTAATTAATTAATTATTTATACACACATACAGTTGAAAGAGCCAACTAGTTCTATAAGGCTTATTAGGAAAATTAGTTCTCTTCCACTAATTCCCCTGTTATCTAATAATTTTGCTATTTATCTCTATTTATGTAAATAATAAACTTATACTACTATTTTATGATTTTTTTTAGTTTTAGACACTATAATTGGAACTCCATTATGAAGGACAAAGATTTAGCTCTCTGTCACCCTGACTCCTGTGTTCCCACAACATCCTTGCATCCTTCCCATCCCTCCATCCTCCCAATGCAGTTACATTGTAATTTTTGTTAGATCCATATTATACATAAATGTATACAATACATAATTATATAATATATGTAATATAATGTATGTATTATGCAAATACTATTCACAGTCAAGCCATATAGGGAAATTATTATTCCTTTTTCTTTTCTGTATCACTCCTTAGTTTCTTTAGGATTAATCATTGTATAGTTTCTTTTGCTTGCTTTGTTTTCTCTATATTTTCACTAATTCAACTCCAAGGTCTCCACTAATTGTCTAAATCTCTTAACACATTTGACATGCAACAGGTGTTCCATAAATTTAATCTTAAGAATCCTTCCCTGAACTTTCTGGCTTGTTGCCATCTATCCTTGATAGCTAGGCATTATCTTGGACTATTTCTTCATCATCATTCTGAGGATTCTGTTTGCCTCTCTATTGTGTTGGATCCTTTGTTTCCTGTACTCTAGATCTTGCATGTTTGTGATTTCCCCCTTTGTTTTAATGAAGTACATCCTCTCATAGTTTCCTGAGAAAGAATGCATGGAAGGTGAATCTTTGAGACCCCACATGAATGAAAATGTCTTTACTTGACCTTTCCACTTGATTGATAGTTTAGTTGGATCTAGAATTATCACTTGGAAATAATTTTCCCTCAAAAATTTGAAGGCATTTCTCCATTATCTTCTAGATTTCAGTGTTGCTATTGAGAAGTTTAAATCTATTCTGGTTCTTGATTCTTTGTATATGACCTGTTTTTTTCTCTCCAATAGCCTGTAGAATCCTCTCTTTACCCCTAATTTTAATAAATTTCACAATAGTATGCTTTGGGGTGAATATTTTTATTCACAGTGCTGGGCCTTTTCAATTAAAAATTTTGTATTACTCATTTCTAGAAAAAAATTTTAATTATTTCTTTGATGATTTCTGCCCTTCCATTTTCTCTGTTGTCTTTCTGGAACTCGTATTAGATGTGTATGTTGGATGTCTAGGGCTGGTGCTCTAGTTTTCTTAACTTTCCTTTCCAATTTTTCATTTCTGGCTTTTTTGCTCTACTTTCTGGAAGAGTTTCTAAATTTTGTTTTTCAATTTTTCTATTTAGGTTTTCATTTATACCATCACATTTTCATTTTCCAAGAGCTCTCTTTTTATCATCCTGTTCTTTTATATATTCAATATATTCTCTTATCTCTCTGAAGCTATTAATTCTTTGACATTTTCATCTCCATGCATAGTTCTGTTTTCTCCAAGTTTCTTTTTTAGTTTATTTGTTTTTGTTTTTATCTTTCATGTCAGAGACTCTTCTCTAATGTCTGGTGATCCTTAGTTATGAATTCACATTTAAGAGAAGAGCACTAAGAAGCTGGCAGGAGTCTGAGCACGTGGGTAGTGCTTCAGTGTAGGATGATCTGACTAGGTCAATCATTTGAGGGGTCTCTCCATCAATACCTTTATGTTTTTCCTCTTGGAGAGGTTTGCTTTCCCCAGAGAAGATCTTCTAATCACCTTCCTAGAGGGTAATGTCCAGGTGCTAGAGTTCTCTGAGCTCAATGAGAAAAGAGGGCTTATAGCATTCAGCATGTAATTTACAGATGTTCACTTAATACCTCTGTCTTCAGAATAATTCCCTCACCTACAGCTGTACCTGGTGTGCCTAAGGCCTGGGACTTTCTATTTCACCCTCTTCAAAGAATAAACCTCCACTATTTTGCCAGGTGAGAGAAGACAGTCATCCAGCCATGTGGAATTGAGGAAGAGATCTAAGAATTTAACTGCTTCATAAAGTTTCAACTTAGCTTCCTATTTCGAGCCCCAACTTCCAGCCACTCCTGATGCCACCAATTCCCAAGTCTTTTGGAAGGTCTTTGTAAATTGAGTTACTTCTAGGTTTTCCCCACTGCCAGTTTAGGAATTAGCTTTCTCAGATCTGCTAGGTTAGGTGCCAGACATCCATCTGTTTCCAGCTTCCAGAGTTTTGTTCCTGTTGTTTCATTTCTGGTCCTTTATGTCCTAATGCATTTCTAGCTTCAAAAAAATCCCTTTATTGTTCTTTTAATAGGGTTTCAATAAGATGCAAAAGTAAATGAATGAGCTGAATTTGTCACTTTCACCAATAAGCTGACTTGGTTTGAAATATTCTATTCTTTCTAAAACTATATTGTTTTGTTTTATCTTGTTTTTGCACAAAACTGAATGTTGTATTTGGGATTATTTTCCAGCAGTGAACATGCTTCAGTTCATGGTATAGGATAAATTGGTAACCTACCACTATGCCTTTAGCTTGGGTTTAGTCAGAAATTTGGGGACCAAACTGCAGCAAAGAAGGGCACACACATCTGGCCCGAGTCCTAAATATATATTTCTAAACTTCCTTAACCTCCAAACCCTAGGACGCATCTGATTAGGTGTGGCTCTAGCTATTCCAAATAAGAAGTTGGTTGTTAAAATCTAGTTAAATCTAGTTAAAATCTCATGGATCACTGGGTATAGCAGCAGAGTGGGATTAGTGAGTGAGGGGACATTTACTTGGCATTTCACATTCTTAGCTGCTTTTTTTTTTTTTGGCTATGAGTATATATTGCATTTACAAAAATAAGTTCTAATTTCTCCAGATCATTTATTCATTTATAAATATTTTTGAGGGCCAGCTGTGTGCCAGGAACTTAGTAACAAAACAGGTAAAAAGCTCATTCCCTTGGGGAGTTTATATTCTAGTGGATAACAAACACTTATGTAGCACTAATTATGAGTCAGGCACTATTTCAGCCCTTTAAACATAGTACTTTATTTAATGAAACCCCACTTTTTTATACAGCTTTACTAAGCTATAATCCACATACATACAATTTACCCACTTAAAGTGTTCAGCTCAATGGCTTTTAATATATTTAGAGTTGTGAATCCATCACCACAATCCATTTTAGAACATCTTCATCACTCCATAAACTGCACACCCCCTAGCTGTCATTCCCTAGTCTTTTTATCCCACCAGCCCTAAGGCAATCACTAGTATACTGTATGTCCTATAGAGTTGCCTGTTCTAGACATTTCATATAAATGGAGTCATAAATATATGGTTCTTTGTGACTGGCTCCTTTCACTTCATATAACGTTTTTGAGGTTCATCCATGTTGTAGCATATATCAGTACTTAATTCCTTTTTATTGCCAAATAATATTCTGTTGTATGGTTATGCCTCATCTTGTTTATCCATTCATCAGTTCATGGACACTTGGTTGGATTGCTTCTACTTTTTGTCTACTATGAATAATGCTGTCATGAACTTTCATATAAAAGTTTTTATGCAGATGTACATTTTCATTTCTCTTTGGTATATATCTGGGAGTAGAATTGCTAGGTCATATGGTAATTCTATCTTTAAATGTCTGAAGAACTACCAGACTGTTTTCCAAAATGGTTGCACCATTTTACATTCTCACCAGCAGTATAATTTCTCCACATCCTTACCAACACTTGTTATTGTCCATCTTTTTAATTATAGCCATGTTAGTGGATGTAAAGTAGTATCGTATGTGGTTTTGATTTGCATTTTTATGATGGCAAATGATACTGAATATCTTTTCATGTGCTTTTTGCTCATTTGTATATCTTCTCTGGAGAAATGTCTGTTCAAATCATCAGCCAATTTTTCAATGGGTTATTTATCTTTTTGTTATTGAGTTGTAAGAATTCTTTATATATTTTAGATACAAGTCCCTTATCAGATATATAATTTGTACATATTTTCTCCCATTCTGTGGGTTTTTTTCACTTTCTTGATTTTGTCCTTTGAAGAAAAAAGTTTTTACTTTTGATGAACTCCAATTTAGCTATTTTTCCTTTTGTTTCTTGTGCTTTTACTGTAATCCATCCCCATTTTAAAGGTAGGAAAACTGGAGCTCAAATTTGCCTAATGTCATAGAATGAGTAAGTATGGGGGCTGGAATTCAAACCCAAGAAGTCTGGTTCCAAGATTCTATACACTTAATTGCTTCACTATGTTGCCTATTACGAGTATGATTTCTCCCAGTTTATTTCATAATTTTAGAGATAACTACTTTAATTGGAATTCTAAAATTCTGTTTATGTCTTGTAGGTGTCTACTGTAAGGAAGTCATCATGAATGAAATAACAAGGCATTCTTGTTTTATCTTTTCAAGTTGTTTTTATCATAAGAGCAATTTAATTCTCATCAGAGTTTGTGATAAAAAAGTAAAATTAAATGTGACGGCTGCTGAATATTTCAGTTTGCTATAATTTATAATTTGTTTATTATATAGATAGATAAGCATGACCCAACTCTACTTATTTGTCCAGCCTTATCTCCTGCTAACCTCCAACCACATTAATTGCCTTCTCTATTCCTAAAGTAATCTGTTCCTGCTACCCTTACCTTTAACTCCTATACGCTTCAGGCCTCAGCCTAAATTATCAATTTCTCAAGAAATTTGTCACTGCTTCTCTAAGTTAGACTTTCCTAATATATGCTTTCATAGCTCTCTATATTTTTCTTTGATGACACATACTATAATTGTAATCATGTTTTTCTTTGTATGTCTGTCTCCACCAGCACATTTAAACTTGAGAGGCATCTTAATTACTTTTGCACCATTTTATCCCCAACAACTAAAAAAGGGCCTTGCACATAGTGACCACTTTGTTTTTATTTGTTAATCAACTATATGCACACAACTAATAACTTTAAAGCTAACAAGCCAAATTATTGGCCTGACTCTGCCAACTGGGAAATGGAAAATTGCGCAAATTTATTTATAGACCACTAAAATAATAGTATATTAAAGGTAGTTTTTTAAAAAGGTAATAGCCCAGTGATTGAAAGTGTATTTGTTTATATATGTTCTGCCAATCAAGAATTGGGCATCTTAAGGAATTAACAAAATGATGTTTTCTGAAACTGGAATGGACAGCCTACCTCCTTTGCCTCAGATCCCATCCCGCTTTCAATGTTCACTTGCTGTCCCATTTTCTTCACAAAGTCTTCTTTTATGACTGAAACTCCCAATGACTTTTCCTCCTTCGCTGAATTTCTGTTGCATTTAAAGTCTAAGGTCTCCAAGTCAGCACTGGATCATATATAATGCCTTGTACTGTTCACAATTGTTTTCTTTTAATTTAAATATTTATTTATTTATTTGGTTGGTTGGTTGTGCCAAGTCCTTAGTTGTGGCATGCGAACTCTTAGTTACGGCATGCATGTGGGATCTAGTTCCCTGGCCAGGGATCGAACCCGGGATGCCAGCTTTGGGAGCATGGAGTCTTAACCACTGTGCCACCAGGGAAGTCCCCCACAGTTGTTTTCAATGTTAGTCTTATCACACTTTATTAGATTGTAAATCCATTGAAGAGAGGAACCATACTTTTATTCATCTTCTATACCCCACAGTGCCTATAGCAGTGCTGAAAACATGCTGTCTACACAATCAACACATTGGTTTGTTTGTAGGCAAAAACAATGAGTTAATCTAACAGTATTGGTCCATATCAATCAAAGATGTATACATAGCAGAAGTTGTATTGATAATTCCTGGGAACAGTGGAAAATCTCACTTTGTGGCTACTGGGTTTGTTTAAACCCTTTTAGTACAGAGTTTGTCCTCTAACAAAATTTGGCCTGGATCATCAGTGACAGGGAGGGGTAGGGAGTTTCCTTTCTTCCTTTTCAACTTTTTTAGGGTTTTGCCATAAAACAGGCTAAAACATAATTAGAACTATCCACACTCTGGGACAGCTGCTTTGTACTTGTGGGGAATGTATTTAATTAATCTGAAGCCAAGCAAATAGAAACAAAACCAGGCTTCCATTTTATTATTGAGTAAGGCCCATTTGATCTCCAAATAGATTTGGGGCATGAGATGTACTTGTCCTGCTGATTTGATAAGCTTCTCCCTGATCCACTGGAATGTTGGTAGGTTCAAGCAGTGTCTTATGAGCAAAGGCAGCCTAGCTTACCACGGACCCCTAGACAATACTGCCAAGAGGGAATTGCTAGCCATACAAGCTGAGAAAGAGGGAGTTCTGAAGGTAGAAAGAAGGTGAAAGGCTGGGTTCCTTTTCCAATCTTTTAGGCTGATTATTTCCCCCTATTCCACGCAACTAGTCTTTTGTGAGTCATTCAAAAGTATTTCTTGAGAAACTATCATGTGTCTAAGGTAACTCAGAAGAAAAGTAAGAATTAGTTCTAGCGTCCTAGGAGCTTGCAATCTGTTTAGGGTGATAAGATATACACATGGGCCAGGTAAGTAACAACAGATGATATAATTTGATTACATACTGATCAGAAAAAGGCAAAATCACTGAATGGGAGTTGTCAGGGAAGAGTTTGCAGGGTGGCTGGAAACCCTACTGAAATTTGAAAGAGATATGTACAGTGATATTTTCGTAGCTAGGTCATTAACAGGTAACTTACTCTCCCCCCAAATTTAATTTACCTCAGATGCCTAGTTACTTGATTTACAGAAACCAATTTAAGAACCAGGGAAGACTGGAGTATGTAGGATTTTTTACCAAGGGTCTAGCTGCAGAAACCAAGGCAAGTCTAGATTGTTTTTGCCTATGATTACTGATAGTGCAAAGCAAAGTTTCAATAGGAAGAAATAATTGCAGTTGCAAACTTAAAGAACATGTTCATTTTCTTCCTCAGGTAATCCAAACCAAATTGTAGTTATGGGTAAATCTGTATGATACTAAAACACTGAAATTGTGCCAAGTACATAATTGAAGCCCAATAATTTTTTTAGTATTAATTTTATAGTCTCTTGATTCTCTAGTGTTTCTCCAAAGATACTGCCTTAGAGACAATTTTTTTGTGCTTAAATTTATCTATTAAATGGGCTCTGTTTGATATGTGGTGGAAAATTACCTGATTAAAATAATAGTTAAGTCTGAGAAAAGTTATCTTTCAATTAAATGAGGCCTGAATGTTTATTTGTGAGTTTGCCATCTGATAATTGCTGGAGAGGTTTTTTTTACATAAAAGAGACAAAAAAAAAAAAAAAAAAGATGCCAAGTCACGTTTGTTTGTTTCAAGAATCTGCAAACACTCACTTTTATGTTAGAAAAAATTCACCCTACACTGAGATGTCATAGCCTCTGAGGTTTTGTAAGACCCCTGCTGATTGACCCTACCCTTGACCTTAGCTCCAAAGCCCAACTCCATTCTGGCATGTTGATGTAGAGAATTTATTTATGTTAACAATAGGGAGTCAGAATTCCAGGAATATTCTTACAAAAAGCTCCAAGATGTATTTACCAAGTCTTCAACCCGACATGACTGGGAGGCCTCCACTAACACACAACCATTCTAGTGAATGGTTGCTATCAAGGGCTATGTGGATGTGGTTCAGCTCTAAGCAGTAGGACCTATAGGGGTGTGAGAGAGTTCCACTAGAAATGGCCTTTTTGATCATCAAGGAAAAAAATGAAAATAGGAGATAATAGCAGATTTAATAGCAGATTCTTTTTGATAAAGTAGGGGGGGTTCAATCCTATAAGTAATTCAGGTAACAATTTATCAAAGCAGGGAGGCAGTCTTAGGGCCAATTCTCCATTTGACCTACCTGACTCTATCTGATGATTCCTATTCTTTCTCATGAATCCTGCTGATTTTATAGGATTGTAAAGTGCAATTTACTATGCATTTTTACTTTTTAAAACACTTTACTTTTTAAATTTGAATTGAACAACATGCTCATTAAACATTTGTAAAATGCTAAAAAGTACAAAAGGGAAAAATTAAAATTACCCATATGATGCTGGCTAAACACACCTACTAGTAATAATTTAGTAAATTAGTTTTCTTGGTGGGGGGAGGGGCAGTCTCTTTTTATATACAATTTTCTCATGCTTTTAAAATATACTACTTTTTATAAAAATTTTCCTTATTATTCAATACATTTTCCTAAGATTTTATTATAAAAATTGTGAAGCATAAGAAGAGTCAAAAACGTTTTACTATGAACACCCATGTTCTCATTGCTTAGATTCATAAATATAGTTAATATTTTACTATAGGGACTTCTGGGGCTGCACAGTGGTTAAGACTCTGTGCTCCCAATGCAGGGGGCCCAGGTTCAATCCCTGGTCTGGGAGCTAGATCCCACATGCATACTGCAACTAAGAGTTCACATGCCACAACTAAGGAGCCCGCCTGCTGCAACTAAGGAGGACATGTGCCTCAATTAAGGAGCCTGTGAGCCACAACTAAGGAGTCTGCTGGCTGCAACTAAGGAGCACACCTGCCGCAATTAACCTGGTGCAACCAAATAAATAGATAATAAATAAAATATTTTAAAAACTATTAATAGTAATTAATATTTTAATATTAAAATATAAAATATTAAAAAATATTAAAAAATAAAATATTTTAAAAAATATATGCTTTGTCGCATATCTATCTCTCTATTCATCCATCAATCATCTTATTTTTGATGTATTTCAAAGTAAGTTTATAGATATTAATTTCATGAACAGTCCTTGGAGTGAAATATTATTTTCTTTTAAATTTTTTCCCTATTATTGACTGATTGCTCAATTCTCATTTTCCACTATTTTATATAAGACTTCATAGGAAGGATACACTTCTGTGGTTTAATAGTATTTTCTGGCTGGAGTAAAAGAGTAAGACTGAGAAGATAGATATGGACCATATTGTGGAAGGCTTTGAATGCCAAGGAAATTACAGCAAAATGTAGTGTAACAGCTGTATTCTTGGAATCAAATAGATCAGACAATTATTAGGTAATTGACCCTGGGAAAAAGTATTAAACGTCTCTGAGGCTCTGTTTGCTCATCTGTCAAGTGACAAGAGTATTATTTGTCTTATGGGTAGTTGTGAGGATTAAGTAACATGTATGCACTCTATCTGTATTTCATGAACAGAAGATTTCCCAAAACAATAGTTTCATGAAAATTTCAGAAAAGGACTTCCCTGGGTGCAGTGGTTGAGAGTCCGCCTGCCGATGCAGGGGACGCGGGTTCGTGCCCTGGTCTGGGAGGATCCCACATGCCGCGGAGCGCCTAGGCCCGTGAGCCATAGCTGCTGGGTCTGCGCGTCCGGAGCCTGTGCTCCGCAATGGGAGAGGCCACAGCAGTGAGAGGCCCGTGTACCGCAAAAAGAAAAAAAAAAAAAAAAAAAAATTCAGAAAAAATATTCCTTGGAGGCTTTACAGTAATAGTACAGAAACATGATCAGACCTGGATTTTAGGTAGCTTAATCTTGTAGAATTACGTGTGATGGATAAGAGTAAGGGAGAGGTACAGAGAGGTAGATTTGATTCAATTTAACATTTACTGAGTATGTATGAAATGCAGAGCACTATGCTAGATGCCTTGGAAATACAGAACAGAGTGAGATCTTGACAGTTACCATAAAGGCTTGTAATGGATAAAACAATTATGCAAACGAGCTATGAAACTGAGCAGAATTCATCTATCCATCCAATGAATATTTATTTTTCTCTTGTCCTACACCAGGCATAGTTCTAGGTGCTGAAGACAAAGCATGGAAAAAACCAGACAAAAATCCTTGCCCTCATTAGCACACATTCTAATGGAGAAGACCTATAATGTACAAATAAATAATAAAATACAGATAATAAATACTTGAAGAAAAGCAATGTGAAGGGATAAAGCCATGTAAATAGCAGTGATGAGGGTGCTATTTTAGATAGCTTCTGAGAATGTGCTGTTTAAGCAGAGAACTGAAAAACTTTTAAGAAGTAAAATGTGTTACTTTCTGAGTGAACAGATTTCTAGGTAGAGTCAGCTGAAATGGCAAAGACCAGAGGCAGGAGTGGGCTTGAAGGAACATCAGGGAGGGGAATAAATGTGATTGGAATGGAGAGAGAAAGAGGGAACGTGGTAGGAAGTCAGGTTGGAGAGATCGGCCGGGCTCAGGTAGGGCCACTAAGGCCTTGGTAAGGAGATTTGCTCTTATTCTGAGTAAGTGGGGAACCAGTTGGGGGTTTTGATAGGGGAGTGATGTGATCTGTCTCAAATTTTAAAAGATGATCCCCTTGACACCTCTGTGGAGTACAGCCTGGAGAGGGGGCTGTCGCGGGGAGAGGGCAAGTCAGTGAAAACTAGGAGGCTGCTGCAAATGTCCAGGGTCTCAGAACAAGGTGGTAACAGTGCAGAGAGTGAGAAGTGGTCAGACTTGGGCATATTATTAAGGCAGGGTCAAGAATATTTCTTGACAGATTGAATGAGCGTTGTGAAAGAATGAGAAAAGTCAAGGATGACTCCAGATCTTGACATGGAGTGACGCGAGTGCTTTAATTAATAGAAAAATGAGCAAAGAGTTATGGTAGCACATAGGACAAGCAGTTACTTTTGACTGGGGTTATGGAGAAAGAGTAGATGAGCACTGAAGCGTGAATAGCCTTGCTGTACTCAACAGGCACCCAGGGTTCAAAATTTAGGGAGGCTCTCACTCCCAGGGTGGTGGAAATGCAGGGTTGGCACCTGAAAGTGATGCTTCCTTACACTTTGTACCCTAGGGCCTTCTTCTGCTACTCGAAGAAGAGGTAAATGAGCACTTAGGCTGAAGAAATGGCAGGAGCAAAGACAGGAGACATAAGAGGCTCGCTAAAAGATGGCTAAAATTCTCTGGACAAGAAGAGTTAAAAGTGTTGGGAAACCAGAGAAGCTTCTAGGCTGTTATGCCTAGGCAGCTCCCTATCCTCTCCTGTTTTTGTGTGTGGGAGGGGCGGAGGCCCCAAGGGTAGCCTTCTTGTCTTTCCTTTTTTATGTTGCCATTGTCCCTGCATTCTTTGTCATTTTCTTTAACAAGACTGGCTTTAGAGTCTTGGAATTTCCATAAATTCCTTCTTCCTCAGATGCCCAAAGGCAAACAACCTGTTCCTTAGGTTTTATGGAGTTTTCTGTTAATCACTAAAGAATCTAATAAATATAGAGAAATCACAAAGCTAAGAAATTCCTAATATACAGAATATGAAAAAAGCTCATACAACTTAATACCAAAAAAATGAACAATCCGGTTTTAAAATGTGCAGAGGATCTGAGTATAAACATTTTCCCCAAGAATACATACAGATTGCCAACAGGTACATGAAAAGATGCTCAACATCACTAATCAGGGGAATGAAAATCAAAACCACAATGAGATACTACCTCACACCTGTTAGAATGGCTATTATCAAAAAGATAAGAGATAACAAATGCTGGCATGGATGTGGAGATAAGTGTACTCATGGTGGCAATGCGAATTGGTACAACCACTATGGAAAACAGTATGGAAGTTCCTCAAAAAATTAAAAATAGATGGTCCAACATATGGTCCAACAATTCCACTTCAGGGTATTTATCTGAACAAGATGAAATTACTAACTTCAAAAAATATATACATCTTCACATCATTGCAGCATTATTTACAATAGCCAAGATATGGAAACAATATGTGTCCATCAACAGATGAATGGATTAAGAAAATGTGATCTATATTTATATAAAATGGAATATTATTCAGCCAAAAGAAGGAAATCTTGCCATTCATAACAACAGGGATGGACCTTGAAGGCATTACGCTAAATGGAATAAGTCAAGACGGAGAAAGACAAATACCATACGATCTCACTTCTATGTGGAATCTAAAAACAGAACCAAGGGAATTCCCTGGTGGTCCAGGGATTACGACTCTGTGCTTCCATTGCAGGGGCCATGGGTTCAATCTCCCATCAGGGAACTAAGATTCTGCAAGCCGTGTGGCGCATTCAATAAATAAATAAATAAATACAAAACCAAAACAACAACAACAAAAAACCACCCCAAAAACCAAAAGAACAAGCTCATGGATACAGAAAACAGATTGGTGGTTGCCATGGAGGGGGTTTAGGGAGTGGATGAAATGGGTGAAGGGAGTCAAAAGGTACCAACTTCCAATTATAAAATAAATGTGGCTATAATGTACAGTATGGCAACTATAGTTAATAATACTGTATTGCATATTTGAAAGTTGCTAAGAGACTAGATCTTAAAAGTTCTCTTCACAAGAAAAATTTCTGTAACTATATGTGGTGACATATGTTAACTAGACTTACTGTGGTGATCATTTCACAATATATACAAATATTGAATCATTATGTTGTCATTACGTTTCAATCATTACTTGAAACTAATATAATGTTGTCAATTATACCTCAAAATAATTGTATTGATGAAAAACAAGAAAAAGGAAAGAGAGAGATTCCTTAAAGTTTTTAACAGCCTTAATTATGACTTCATGCCTGAGATAGTTGTAAATATGAATCCTCTTGAGAAACCTCTGTATTAATTTGCTCAGGCTGCCATAACAAAGTAACACAAATTGGGTGGCTTAAACAACAGAAATGTATTGTGTCATAGTTTTGGAGACTGGAAGCCCAAGATCAAGGTGTCAGCAGGCTTGCTCCTTCTGAGGGCTGTTAGGGAAAATCTGTTCTATGCCTCTCTCCTGGCTTCTGATGGTTTGCTGACAATTTTTAGTGTTCTATGACTTGTAGATGTCTTCCCCAATCTTGCCTTTATCTTCACATGGTGTTCTCCCTGTGTGCACGTCTGTGTCCAAATTTCCTTTTTTATAAGAACTTCAGTCTTATTGAAGTGGCCCACCCCACTTCAGTCTGACCTCATCTTAACTAATCGCATCTACAATGACCCTATTTCCAAACAAGGTCACATTCTGAGGTACAGGTGTTAGAACTGCAAAATATTAATTTTGGGAGGACAAAATTCAACCCATAACAACCTCCCTCTGCAGTGTTTTATTCCTGAAGGTAGATGGTCAAATCTCTTCTCCTTTAACATTTAAGCCTTAAGATCCCAACAGGCTAATTTTGCATCTTTTCTTAAGGACAAAGAGAAGCCATCAAAATGTTCTTAGAGGCACAGTAGACTCTGGAAACAGATTGCCTGGGTTCATGTATCTTAGATATACCACATATTGACAGTGGTACCAAGGAAAAATCTTTTAGCCTATTTGTTCCTCAGTTTCCTTTTATATAAAATGACGATAATAATAGTACTCAACACATAAAGTTGTATCAATTAAATTAGTTAAAAGAGCTTAGAAGAGTGTCTAGCCTATCTTGAGCACTATGTAAAAATTGTCATACATATATTTTTTGAACAGGGGAGGGATATGTGTAGATTTTTTTTTTTTTTTTTTTTTTTTTTTTCTTTACGCGGGCCTCTCACTGCTGCGGCCTCTCCCGCTGCAGAGCACAGGCTCCGGACGCGCAGGCCCAGCGGCCATGGCTCACGGGCCCAGCCGCTCCGCGGCATGTGGGATCCTCCCGGACCGGGGAACGAACCCGTGTCCCCTGCATCGGCAGGCGGACTCCCAACCACTGCGCCACCAGGGAAGCCCTAGATTTTTATTTTTAAACACCACTCTGGTTTCTGTGGAGAAGACTGGATTGCAGGCAGGCCTGAGTGAATGCAAAGCTAGCCAAACTTCTGATGGAATGGTCCAGGAGAAGGATGCTGCTGACTGCTAGACTGGGATGGGTACAGAAAGATGGAGAGAAATAGACTGATTCAAAACCAATTTAATAGTAAAACAGAAAGGAGTTTTTAAAAATCCCACCAGGGTAGAATGTTAGTTTTCAGTTAGTCTCTGTATTTTTTTAAAAATTTTTTTATTTTTTAACATCTGTATTGGAGTATAATTGCTTTACAATGGTGTGTTAGTTTCTGCTTTATAACAAAGTGAATCAGCTATACATATACATATATCCCCATATCTCCTCCCTTTTGCGTCTCCCTCCCACCCTCCCTGTCCCACCCCTCTAGGCAGTCACAAAGCGAGGAGCTTATCTCCCTGTGCTATGCAGCTGCTTCCCACTAGCTATCTATTTTGGTAGTACATATAAGTCCATGCTACTCTCTCACTTCGTCCCAGCTTACCCTTCCCCCTCCCCGTGTCCTCAAGTCTATTCTCTGTCTCTGTCTTTATTCCTGTCTTGTCCCTAGGTTCTTCATAACCATATTTTTTCTTTAGATTCCATATATATGTGTTACCATATAGTATTTGTTTTTCTCTATCTGACTTACTTTACTCTGTATTTTTGATTACTCATTTCTGATGACCTCCAAACTGAATGATACTCAAATCACTGGGCATCTGACTCATCCTGGGGATCCCCTCACAGTTCTGAACTAGAAGGAGAAAGTTGAAAAGGAAAAGTGAGGATTTCTTGGCACAAACATGGTTGAGAAAGAATATGTAGTATTTGCCCACTGGTTGAAGGTGGTAGAGAAGGGAATGTGAAGAAACTAACTTATAACTACGACTTTTGAACCTGATTTGGCCAGCAAGATGGTCATGTCAGTGAAAAATGTGTAATCAAGAGAATTAGGCTTGAGAAGAGGGATTAAAGTCAGCTTTTGACATCTTGAGTTCAAGGCCCTATGTTGAATTTAAGAAAGTGGCAAACATCTAACCACCTGTTAGAGATGTGGACCTCCCTCTGAAGAGAGTAGATGAGCTAGAAAAGAGGTGATGATAGAAGATATGAAAGTGGATGAAATTATCAAAGAAATAAATGTAGAGAGAAATTTCAGAGGAGTTATCAAAGAGTTATCTAAGAGCCAGACAAGGAATAGTAAAAATATAACCAAGAAAATAACAGATCAATTTAAAAAAAAAGTAGAAGACAGTGTTAAGAGGGAAGAAATAGTGAAATGTTTTAAGTACTGCCTTGAAGTTGAAAAGAATGGGAACTAAGAGAAGGCTATTGGATACGGCAATTAGAGGATGGCAAGTCTTTGTTAATTGATGATATGAGACAGATCTAAAGGATTTAAATAGTGTGTGAGCACATGAGAAGTCAGTGGTAGAATGTTAGGTTTAAAATGACAGGATAGTAGAAAACACAGGGAAAAATTTGTCACATATATGGAAGTGTGATAAGCAATGTAGGAAATTCAGATCAGTGGAGGAAAACACTATTCAATAAATGGTGCTGAGATTATTGGTTATCCATATGGAAAAAATAAAATTGGAGTCTTACTTCATATTTGTAAAGAATTTAATTTTATCTGGAGTAAGAAATTAAATGTGAAAGGAAAAGCTTAAAATTTTTTTCTAAAATGTAGGGAAATGTCTTTAAGACTGGAATAGGGAAAGATTTAAACTATGAGAAGTAAAAGATTGATAAACACAAGTTCAAATTAAGAACTTCTGCTCATCAAAAGACACCATAAAGAGAGTGAAAATACAGGATGCAAAATTGAGAAAGGTACTTTCAACACAGACATACATATTTCAAGAAATTAATTTATGTGATCTTGGGAGCCAGCAAGTCTGAAATCTATAGGGTAGACCAGCAAGCTGAAAACTCTCAGGGAGGAGTTAATGCTGCCATTTTGAGGCAGGATTTCTTCTTTAGGTAAACCTCAGTTTTGCTCTTAGGGCCTTTCAACTGATTTGATGAGGCCCATCCTTATTATCAAGAGTAATCTCCTTAACTTAAAGTAAATTGACTGTAGATGTTAAGTACATCTGCAAAATACCTTCACAGCAACACTTAGTGTTTGATTAAGTAACTGGGTACTCTAGCCTAGCTAGGTTGACACATAAACTAAACATCACAGTCACGATCCCAAGCCACACATTATGAAATGTGCTTGCCAAATGCTGTTAAAGCTGGGGGCCAGGGGCTTCCCTGGTGGCGCAGTGGTTGAGAGTCCGCCTGCCGATGCAGGGGACACGGGTTCGTGCCCCGGTCTGGGAAGATCCCACATGCCGTGGAGCGGCTGGGCCCGTGAGCCATGGCTGCTGAGCCTGCGCGTCCGGAGCCTGTGCTCCACAACGGGAGAGGCCACAGCAGTGAGGGGCCCGCGTACTGCAAAAAAAAAAAAAAAAAAAAAAAAAAAAAAAAAAAAAAAAAAAAAAGCTGGGGGCCATGAGAAAGAGGGTGCTTAAGGGTTCAATAGGAGCCTCCTCATGCTCTGGGTGAGACGGTCAGGGACTTGAAAACATGTTCAAGATTTTTTTTTTTTAATTCAAATATAGTTGGTTTACAGTGTTGTCTTAGTTTCTAGGGTACAACAAAGTGATTCGGATATATATATATATCCTTTTTCAGATTCTTTTCCATTATAGGTTATTACAAGACATTGAATATTGTTCCCTGTGCTATAGTAAGACCCTGTTGTTTACAAGATGCTTTTATTAAATGTTTATTTATTTATTTTCTTATTAGTCATCCATTTTATACACATCAGTGTATACATGTCAATCCCAATCTCCCAATTCATCACACCACAAGCCCCACCCCCTGCCACTTTCCCCCCTTGGTGTCCATACGTTTGTTCTCTATATCTGTGTCTCAATTTCTGCCCTGCAAACCAGTTCATCTGTACCATTTTTTAGGTTCCACATATATGCGTTAATATACGATATTTGTTTTTCTCTTTCTGACTTACTTCACTCAGTATGACAGTCTCTAGATCCATCCACGTCTCTACAAATGACCAAATTTTGTTCCTTTTTATGGCTGAATAATATTCCATTGTATATATGTACCACATCTTCTTTATCCATTTGTCTGTCATTGGGCATTTAGGTTGCTTCCATGACCTGGCTATTGTAAATAGTGCTGCAATAAACATTGGGGTGCATGTGTCTTTTTGAATTACAGCTTTCCCTCAGTATATGCCCATTAGTGGGATTGCTGGGTCATATGGTAATTCTATTTTTAGTTCTTTAAGGAACCTCCATACTGTTCTCCATAGTGGCTGGATCAATTTACAGTCCCACCAGCAGTGCAAGAGGGTTCCCTTTTCTCCACACCCTCTCCAGCCTTTGTTGTTTGTAGATTTTCTGATGATGCCCATTCTAAATGGTGTGAGGTGATACCTCATTGTAGTTTTGATTTGCATTTCTCTAATAATTAGTGATGTTGAGCAGTTTTTCAAGTGCTTCTTGGCCATCTGTATGTCTTCTTTGGAGAAATGTCTATTTAGGTCTTCTGCCCATTTTTGGATTGGGTTGTTTGTTTTTTTAATATTGAGCTGCATGAGTTGTTTATATATTTTGGAGATTATTCCTTTGTCAGTTGATTCATTTGCAAATATTTTCTCCTATTCTGAGGGTTGCCTTTTCGTCTTGTTTATGGTTTCCTTTGCTGTGCAAAAGCTTTTAAGTTTCATTAGGTCCCATTTGTTTATTTTTGTTTTTATTTCCATTACTCTAGGAGGTGGATCAAAAAATATCTTGCTGTGATTTATGTCAAAGAGTATTCTTCCTATGTTTTCCTCTAAGAGTTTTATAGTGCTACAAGATGCTTTTAACAGAATGTGGATTGGACTTCAGTAAAAGCTGAGAATGTTCCTATAGAAACCAAATTATATGTCACAGAACATCTGAGGGAAGTGGAGCTGAATAAGTAATGTAAGCATGTCATTTAAAAAAAATTGAAATATAGGTGATTTATAATGTTTCAGGTGTACAGCAGTGATTCAGTTATATATATATATATATATATATATATATATATATATATATACATATATCTATTCTTTATCAGATTCTTTTACAAGATATTGAATATAGTTCCCTGTGCTCTACAGTAGGCCCTTGTTTATTTATTTTATATATCATAGTGTGTATCTGTTAATCCCAAATTCTTAATTTATCTCTCCCCTCTTTCCCTTAAGTTTGGTAACCATAAGTTTGTTTTCTATGTCTGTGAGTCTGTTTCTGTTTTGTAAATAAGTTCTTTTGTATCATATTTTAGTTTTCACATATAAGTGAAATCATATGGTATTTGTCTTTGTCTGACTTCATTTAGTATGATAATCTCATATTTTAGTTTTCACATATAAGTGAAATCATATGGTATTTGTCTTTGTCTGACTTCATTTAGTATGATAATGTTGCTGCAAATGGCATTATTTCATTTTTTTATGGCTAATATTCCATAAACATGTCATTCTTGTCATTAACAACCTAGTCTCTAGGCCAAGGGAGACTGTCAGAAGATGCAAGGAGAGGAGGAACTTATGTCTAGATCACAGGGAAAACAGCCTGTGATACAGAAGCTTCACTGTGCATAACACTATCTTCTTAAAGGTCAAAAGCTAAAAGGAGACATGCCTGTGGGAAAAGGACATATCAAATTTGGTGAGAGTGTATTAAAAACAACAAAAAATCCAAACAGCTGGGACTGTCCAAATTCATGTTATCTTTTTAAAAAAATTAATCAATTAATTTTTAAAAAACTTTTCCTAATTATTCCACTTTGCACTGTTCTTCAGCAAACAAAGGTAACTTCAAACAAAGACAAGCAATGATAAGAAAATATCAGCATGGAACATGTGTGTGTATTAAAAAAACTGGGAAGTAATAAATAAATAAATGAAAAGGAAGAAAGAAACATAAGCAAAAAGGTAGAAAGAAAAACCCAATTTCTCAGGGGTTCATGACATTAGATTTGGCAATAATTTCTTGGATATGACACCAAAAACATAGGCAACAAAAGTAAAAATAGAAAAAAATGACTACATCAAAATTTAAAACTTCTGTGCATCAAAGGACACAATCAACAGAGTAAAAAGGCAACCTACAGAATTAGGGAAAATACTTGCAAATCATGTATCTGATTTCTCAGAAAACCTATTGAAGGAAATGTAAGAAATTCCAACAACTAGTTCTATATGGTTTCAAAGAAATCACAGATATCAGGATCTTTCTATAAAAAGTGTCTACAAAGAGATTCAAACATGTAAGGAGGAAAGGATAACATATCCTAGAGTTTAAAAGCCAGTTAGCATAATAGTCTCAAGGTTCATCCATGTTGTAGCATGTGTCAGAATTTCCTTCCTTTTTAAGGCTAAATAATAGTCTATTGTATGTATGTAGCATATTTTGTTTGTCCATTCATTTGTTGATGGACACTTGGGTTACTTCCACCTTTTTTTTTTTTTTTACTTCCACCTTTTGACTATTGTGAATAATGCTGCTATGAATGATGGGTGTATAAATATCTCTTTGAGACTCTGCTTTCAATTCTTTTGCGTATGTACCCAGAAGTAGAATTGTTGGATACCATGCTAATTCTATTTTTAATTTTTTGTGATTTGCTATACTGTTTTCCATAGTGGTTTCACAATTTTATATTCCCACCAGCAATGCAGTAGGGTTCCAATTGCTCTACATCCTTGCCAATGCTAATTATTTTCTGGTTTGTTGTTGTTGTCAGTAGCCATCCTAAATGGGTGTAAGGTGATATCTCTTTGTGGTTTTTATTTACACTCCTCTGATGATTGGTTCCTGTTGATCATCTTTTAATGTGCTTGTTGGACATGTATATGTCTTTGGAGAAATATCTATTCAAATTCTTGGCCCATTTTTTGATTGGGTTGGGTTTGTTGCTGTTGTTGAGTTGTATTAGCTCTTTATATAGTCTGTGTATCAGCTCCTTATCAGATATACGATTTGCAAGTATTTTCCCTCATTCCGTGGGTTGCCTTTTTACTCTGTTGATTGTGTCCTTTGATGCACAGTTTTAAATTTTGATGTAGTCATTTTTTTCTATTTTTACTTTTGTTACCTATGTTTTTGGTGTCACATCCAAGAAATTATTGCCAAATCTAATGTCATGAACCCCTAGGGGGTTTTTTTGCGGTATGCGGGCCTCTCACTGTTGTGGCCTCTCCCGTTGTGGAGCACAGGCTCCAGATGCGCAGGCTCAGTGGCCATGGCTCACGGGCCCAGCCACTCCGCGGCATGTGGGATCTTCCCGGACTGGGGCACGAAACCGTGTCCCCTACAACGGCAGGTGGACTCTCAACCACTGTGCCACCAGGGAAGCCCACCCCTAGATTTTTAATGTGTGTGTTCTCACTCTTCATAATTTTAAACTAATCTGTAATTGCATATTAGATTTATTTTTATTTAGAAAGATTTCTTAATCATCAAGTAGTTTTATATTAGTTATCTCTTTTATAATTAATGTATAGCTTTCCAATTTTAGGGTCAAAAACTATGGCCTAGGCCCTAGATTTCCATTCATCAGAATTTGATAAGATTTTCTTTGTGGCTTAAAGTATTTTAGTATTTGTATATATTCTTAGACTTTAGAAAAGATGCATATGCCATGGTTTAACTCTATGTACTATATATGTGTTTTCTTGCATTATCCAAATCCTCTCTTTTTTTTTTTTTTTTTAACTTTTGGCTACACTGCACAGCATGCAGGATCTTAGTTCCCTGATTGGAGATCGAACCTGTGCCCCATGCAGTGGAAGCGCAGAGTCTTAACCACTGGGTGGCCAGGGAAATCCCCCAAATCCTCTCTTTTCTATTTATTTTTGGTCTATGAGATCTGTCCATTTCTTAGAGAAATGGGTTAAATTTTAAAAAATACATTCTTCTTTTATTTCCACTAGTTATTTATTTAAATGTTTTGGTGCTATAAATTTACACTTTGGAATTAGCAGATTAGGGTTTGAGTTCCATGTCTATCACTGTGTGTCAGACACTGAAAACACCTAATCTCTCTAAAGCCTAGTTCCTCATCTGCAAAATGGAAGTGTTAACCACAGTCACTGTGTAGTGTCGTAAGGATTACTATAGAAAATCCTCAGCTGAGTGCTTGACATGTAGTGAGTGTACAGTAAATGTCTGCTATCCTTCAAAGTCAATTGGTTTTATTGTTCTATTTACTTTTTAATCATGAATTTCACTTTGATTTTATATTGCTACTTTTTTCCCTGCTTTTGCTTGTAACTTTATTGTCCATCTATTTATTTTCAATCTTTCTGTGTCATTTTATTTCAGGTACAATTCATAAGGAGAATACAGTTAAATTTTCTTTTGTTTTCACTCAGAGATTTTTGTCTTTTAATAGGGAAATTTAGCTCACTGAGTTTATTGTTATTAATGCTAAGAATGTATTCATACATCTTGTTTTCTCTTTATTATTCTTTATTGTTTTCGCCTCTTTTCCTGACTGTTGTGGTTCTGGTGAAGTTTTCTTTGTATGTTTTTTCCCTCAAATTATTTGAAAGTTCTACAACTTTCAATTGTGGCCATTACCTTTAAATTTAAAAAAATTGAATATGTGTATAAATATCAAGAAAAAAAGTGATTATTCTTTATGCCCTGTTCTCTTCCCCAAACACGATAAGACTTTTAACAGTTATAATCCTCTCTCCAGGAACCCATACCTCCTACATTTTATGAAATAAACTGGAATTTAAATTCTACATTATTTTTGCTATTTTAATTTTTGCTTTCCTATGTAATTACCCTGTCTTAATATTTACATTAGATTTTATAAAAACATTATCAATAATTATATTTCTCTGGGTTTTTACTCTCTGGTATTTTTTGTATACCCTATCTTCCCTTTTACTGAGTCTTTATTTAATTGCAAGCAACATCAAAGGCATCACAAAGAAACTTAATTTAAAAAAAAATGGCATTTTGTCTCATTTAACAGAGTTCAGAGGCAAGTTGCAAACACAGCTTGTTGAGGGCTCCAACTCGATTTTTGATTTTCTTAAATCTGCTCTCTTCCTTGTGTTAGCTTCCCTCATTGTATCAGGATGGTTGTAGCAATTCAGGATACACAGCTAAGAAGGGAGAATTGTTTTTCCTTAATCATTGAATAAAGCATTGCCCTTCACTTTAATGAGAGTAACACTAACCAAACTCAGTGGCAAGGAAATGCCATGTATTCATTGGTTCAGACCTATA
This sequence comes from Phocoena sinus, assembly GCF_008692025.1. Taxonomy (NCBI): domain Eukaryota; kingdom Metazoa; phylum Chordata; class Mammalia; order Artiodactyla; family Phocoenidae; genus Phocoena; species Phocoena sinus. Next base: position 52,062,969 of record NC_045776.1, on the reverse strand, counting down.
TTATTGTCCATCCCTGATCCAATCACTAGGGTAGGGTGAGGGGAAGGAAATTGTAATGTTCATTAAACTGCTGCCCAGTGGGAGAAGAGTTGCTTGGGAGGCAACTGTGCTATAGTTTTTGAATTCAAATTGATATAGTTTTCATTCAGAACATAGTCCCATAAATATTTCTTCATGTAATGTAGAGATCTCAGATGATGACCTGATTATTTTTCTTTATATATACCCTTTAATGGGAGGTCTGAAATACCATAGAATTTTATCCTTATTTTTTGGCTGCACCACATGGCTTGCAGGATCTTAGTTCCCCCACCAGGGATTGAACCTGGGCCCACGGCAGAGAAAGTGCAGAGTTCTAACCACTGGACTGCCAGGGAACTCCCTAGAATTTTATTCTTTATATTCAAAATTAGAAACTTCACAAGGATATGTGTAAATATGGTTCTTTTTGAAATAATCTTGCCCTTTCAAACTGAATACACAAATTTATATTTATCTCAGGATATTTTTCTTCTATTATTTGTATTAATACTGTTTCTCCTTTATGCATTCCATTTTAAAAACTGAGATATAATTTCATACAGTAAAATTTACCCTTTTAAAGTGTACTATCCAGTGGTTTTGAGTATATTCACAGAGTTGTGCAACCATCACCACAATCAGTCTTATTTTCATCACCCAAAAAAGAAACCTGTACCCATTAGCACTTACTCTCCATTTCCCTCCAAACGTTAGCCTAGATAACCACTAATCTACCTCCTATCTCTGTGGATTTGCCTATTCTAGATATCTCATATAAATGGAATCATATAATGTGTGACCTTTAATGTCTGGCTTATTTTACTTAGCATGTTTTGAAGGTTCATCCATTTTGGAGCATGTATCGGTACTTCATTTTTTTAAAAATACTGAATAATATTCCATTGTATGGATAGACCACACTTGAATTATCCATTCATTGGTTGATGGACATTTGCATTGTGTCTACTTTTTGGCTGCTATGGATAATGCTGCTATGAACATTCATGTATGAGCTTTTGTGTGAATATATGTTTTAAATTCTCTGGGGCATATATCTAGGAGTGGAATTATTGGATCATATTATAACTCTGTTTTGATGAAATGCCAAACTGTTTTCCACAGTGCTACACTGTTTTACATTCCTATCAGCAATGTATAAGTGCTCCGTTTGTTATTATAGCTTTGCTAACATTTGTTATTACAGCTTAAAATTTTTTTACAGTCTCTTTTTTTATTATTATGGTTAACTATACATAACATGATATTTACCATTTCAACAATTTTTAAGGGTACAGTTTAGTGGAATTAAGTATATTCACATTTTTGTGCATTCATCACCACCATCCATCTCTAGAACTTTTTTCATCTTCCCAAACTGAAACTTTAACCTTAACCCTAACCCTAACCGTACCCATTAAACAATAACTCCCCATCACCTCCTGCCCTCTTCAGGCTCCTCATCCCCAAACGAACCACTGTTCATTCTACTTTCTGTCTCTAGGAATTTGACTACTCTAGGTATCTCACATACGTGGAATCATACAGTATTTGTCCTTTTGTGACTGGTTTACTACAATTAGCATAATGTCTTCATGTTCATGCACGTTGTATGTGTCAGAATTTTCTTCCTTTTTAAAGCTAAATAGTATTCCATTGTATGTCTCCTGTTACTTTTTTTTAAAAAAAAAAATAGCCATCCTAGTGGGTATAAAGTGGTATATCATTGTGGGGTTGTTTTTTTTTGTCATTGTGGTTTTGATTTATATTTCCCTAGTAGCTAATTATGTTACACACCTTTTTGTGTGATTATTGGCCATTTGTATATCTTCTCTGGAGAAATGTCTATTCAAATCCTTTGACTATTTTTCATTTGGATTATTTGTCTTTTTATTGTTGAATTGTAAGAGTTCTTTATATATTATAGATAATAGGTCCTTATCAGATATGTGATTTGCAAATATTTTCTCCCATACTGTGGGTTATCTTTTCACTTTCTTGATACTGTCCTTTGATGCACATAAGACAGTTTTTAATTTTATGAATCAATTTATCTAGTTTTTCCTTTGTTGCTTGTGCTTTTGGTGTCATGTTAAGAAACCATTACCTAACCTAATGTCAAAGAATTCTATGAAAAGTTTTATTGTTTCAGCTCTTACATTTAGATCTAAGATCCATTTTAAGTTAATTTTTGTATCTGCTGTAAGGCAGATGTCCAAATTCATTCTTTTGCATGTGGATATCCAGTTGTCCCAGCACTGTTTGTTGAAAAGACTATTCTTTTGCCATTGCATTATTTTGACACCCTTGCTGAAAATCAGTTGACCATAGATGCATGGGCTTATTTCTGGACTCTTAATTCTATTCCTTTGATCTATATGTCTATCCTTATGCCAGTACCACACTATCTTGATTACTATAGCTTTGTAATAAAGTTTGAAATTGGGAAGTGTAGTCTGAATTTTTTTATCTTTAAAAAAAGATTGTTTTGGCTACCTGAATCCCTTGCATTTCCGTATGAATTATAGGGGCGGCTTGTCAATTTCTTCAAGAAAGAAAAAAGCAGTTTTGGAATTTTGATAGGGATTGTGCTGAATCCGTAGATCAGTATGGGGAGTACTACCACCATACCAATATTAACTCTTTAACTCCAACAACACAGAATGTGTTTCCATTTATTTAGGTCTCCTTTAATTTCTTTTTATGTTTTATAGTCTACAAATACCTATTTGTATTTTGTAGTATACGAATATGAATAGGTATTGGTATACTACAAAATAAGTACTGTAATATATAATATTCCATTTTTGCTTTTAAAATTTCCAACATATAAATATTAGATCTCCTGGGTCTATTTTTAATATCTCTAAAATATTTTCTTTCACAATTTCTATTTCTTTATCTTTTAGTGCTGCACTCTGGAAGGACTCTTTGATATGGTCTTATAATTCACTAAATCAGTTTTCAGCAGCATCTATTTTTCTGTTAACTTCTATAATCTTTTCAACTTAAATATTCATCTATTTTTTAACATCCAAGGACATTCTGGTTCTCAGATGCTCCATTTTCACGACCTGCCCTTGTCGCTCTTTAAATTTCAGTTAAGAACATGAACAGGATTTTTAAAAAAAGTTTTCTCCTATTTCCTGCATTAATTCCATTTTAGTGAGTGATAGCTGCTCTGATTTGGTCCTCTTCTTTCAAATGGTGGATCTTCTCTTTAGGATTAGTGATATTTTTTATCTGCTCATATTTATAAGTGGAGATCTAGATCATTCAGCATCGATAACTGACATCCCATCTGGAATTGGAGAGACCACTGTTCAAGTCCCCATAGTGAGTCTTACGCTCTGAGGATCATGGTGGCAGGGTGGAGGTTGGTATTCAGTAGTGAAACCAGTGAATTGGCTTTGAGTAGGAAAATAGTATTTCCCTTCCTCATAGAAGATAATGGTTATGATGGTACACAGGATGCTGAGCCACCAAGTCTCAAACCTTAAGCTGAGAGAGAAAGGAACAGGGTGAGGAAGCAAAGAAATTAATTATTTGAAACTATGCCCAGGAAAGAACTTTACATGGGACTATTGGCACACAGAACTCAATGGAAGCAAATAAATATGAAGTCTACTAAGTGTATGAGGGAATTGTATGGCCGAATCACAAACCCAATTAAAAAAAAACTAACTGTAAATGAACTCTCAGGACCCCGAAGTTGAACCAACAGGAAATGGGCTGTGAAAACTGTGAAGTCTCCCAATAACCACTTCAGATGTGGCCATAGAGGAAAATGAACAAGGAAGAGACTTCCAGAGTGTTGAGCCAAGGGTCACAGAAATTAATGCAAAAGGGTATTCATTCTTGAGAGCAGAACCAGGATGTAATCATAGAACTTCCCCCATCACTGAGACGGAGGATCTTCCCAATAATCACTCAGAAGGATTCCATCATTTATATGGACCCTGACTGCTCTGAGTCATATTTTTCACTGAACATGGTTCTAATGCAGTGTATCTGTGAGAAGCATTTGGGAATCATTGTTATGGAGAAGACGAGGGATTCGCAGATGATAGCAGTTAATATTTTATAGTCTGCTAGGCACTATGCATTGTCTCAATCCGCACAGTTACTGCCTGAGGTATGTGCTATCATGATGCTACTCTACAAATGGGGACACTGAGATGGAGCCCAGTAACTTGGTCAAGGTTATATAATAGGTAAGTCTTGGAGCCAGGATTCAAAACTATGGGGCCTAACTCCGAAGTGTTTACACTTAATTCTGTCACATTTTATAATCACAGAAGTCTATTGGGCATGATGAGGGATACATAAACGTCAAAAAGGAGACAAGACATATACACAAATAAATTCAAGGCAAGGGAGTTTGTTATCTAATGAAGGAGACACTGAAACGTTTTCAAACACCAGAATATAGATAGATAACCATCACTAACTTTTTTTTTTTTTTTTTTTTTGCGGTACGCGGGCCTCTCACTGTTGTGGCCTCTCCCGTTGTGGAGCACAGGCTCCGGACGCGCAGGCTCAGCGGCCATGGCTCACGGGCCCAGTCGCTCCGCGGCATGTGGGATCTTCCCAGACCGGGGCACGAACCCATGTGCCCTGCACCGGCAGGCGGACTCTCAACCACTGCGCCACCAGGGAAGCCCCATCACTAACTTTTAACCTTGTTAGGGACTTGTTTTGTTTACTGATGAATCACCAGTTCTCACTTTGCCATCTGGCTCACAGTAGGTGCTCAATAAATATTTGTTGAATGAATACCAGAGTTCTGTAATATTAGTCTAAGGTCCTTGAGCAACTGTGCCAAATTTACCTTCACATCTTCAGAGTCTAGTTTGTTTGGCGCTCAATGAATGGTCCTTGAACTAAACTAACAGAAAACTGCACTGTGGTTTTATGTAAAGGCTGCTCATTGTTCCCAGTTCCCTTTTCTTTAAAATGGAAGGTGTTCCCCTCAACTCTACAGACCGTGTGGCAGACTGGGTTTTTCAAAAGATTCTCACCCGCTTTAACCTCTCATGAACTTAGTTTTTATTCATGGAGGTGAACTTGAAATCTCAAGTTTCTACTTACTATCTTTTCCACATGTATGACTGGTTTTCCAGTTGAGTTTGACATTTGATTCCTTTTGGATACCTGAGCTATACTCTTAATCAGCTGCACCTTTCTGTGTTGTAGTTATTTAAAAACCACATTGATCTCATTCAGTAAGCCTCTATTGTGTGCAAGATCCAGGACTGTGGCAATACAGCCATGACTGAGAAAGACATGGTTCCTGCCCTCGTGGCACATAAAAGTGTTCCTATGTGTTTTAAAAGACTGGACAATAGGGATTCAATTGTAAAACAAAGCAAAAAACATTTCTGCTCCTTATCCCCATAAGGAACAAAACGATTAAAAGAAAAGATGGCAGTTGGGCATGTGTTCCCAGTGGAGGAGGGAGAGAAGACAATCCAGATCACAAACAAATCGCTTACTTTTTGCAAGTCACAACTGAACTATGCCTTGAGTTATCTTCTGGTGATTCCGGACTTCCAGTCAGAGTCAATTCCGTCTGTATTGACCAAAAGAGAAACAGGGAGGAAAAAAATGCATTTCGGTTCTTAAAAAAAAAAAAGAGCAACACAAGCAAACAAACCCCACTGACTTAGGGATCATATGAGATCCACTTTAATTGAAGTTGTCTCTAAACGATAATTGACAATGATACCGAAACAACAGACTGCTAACCAACCTGCTCGGGGCCGGGCACGGCTGTAGCATCCCCACTGCCAGGAACCAGCTGACCAGGGTCCATACGGGCCCCAAAGGCACTACAAATTGATCAACTTTTCTTAACCTAGACTCTTCCACCACATCCAGCATGGACCTGCTTCTTCCAGGGTGTGGGCCATCAGTAAAGGAGTCTAGTCGCCCATCTCTGGCAACAACGATAGTTTAAAAAAAAATGGAGCTACAGCTCTAGTAACAAAACCCACCAGCTGTGAAAAGTGGAGACACATCTGTCACTACCGGGCCTCAGCATCTCTGGAGAACGTTTGCTCCCGCCGCGCCCGTCAAGGCCCTGGGCCCGCGGTTAGTGGCTGCCCTGCGGGCGAAAGAGCCTTCTCGTCCCGGCAGGCTCAGGGCAAGCCACCGCGAGCAGGCAGCCTCCGTGAGCGCCCGGCCGGGGTCGGCGGGCCGGAGGGCCGGAGGGCGTGCTCGTTCAGGAGGCGCCCAGGCGGTTCTGGCCGGAGTTCCCGGGTCGGTTTGGTTTTGTCCCCATCCTGCCCCCGCCCCACCCCCCCACTCCCCTTCATGCAAAAGGCCAAGGGGTTTTGACCCACCATCGCCCAGACCGAGTTCACGCTTAGGGCCCTTTCGCCGCCGTCCAGAGGACAGAGAAAGCAATCGCGCAATAAGGCGAGAGCACTCTGTGAATGAAGGTGGAGTCGGCGAGAAAATCATTTTTCTTCTTGGCTGCGCGCGTCAGCCGCCCCGGGGGGCAGGCCTCCTTCCCAGAAGACCCCCTCCACACACCCGCGCCCTCCACGCCCTTCAGTGGCCACACGCATCACTGGTGCCGCGGAGTTTGGAAATGGAGCCGCGAGCACACTGGGCTGCGGGCTCCACACGGGGTGGGGGCGTTCCCGGAGGGTGAGCAGGGAACCGTGCGCCCACTCCACTCCCGGAGGGCCACGGAGCCCTGAAGGGCCCTCGCGGGCGCCGAGGCGGCGGAAGACCGAGAGGCGGGGCGGGGGGGGGAGGGGGCGCGGGGGTCCCCGCCGAGGAGCTTCTGGGGAAGCGGGAGGGGCAGCACCTGAGGAATCCGCCTCCGGCCGCGGCGGCCGCCGCCTCGCTCCGCCCCGGGGAACTGAGCGCGCGGCCAGCTTGCCTGCCAGAGAGACGCCAGCCACCGGCGGCGCTAGCACCTCGGAGGAGGGCGGCGGAGCGAGCGGAGCGCGGCGCTGCGACCCGGACTGGGGGTGGGGAGACGAGCCCCGCCGAGGCGAGGGCCACCCCCGGTCCTCTGCCCTCGCGCGCTGCCAGGGCCAGGTGAGCGGCTGCGGGGACTCTGGGCGCGGGGAGGCGGGGAGGTGAGAGGTCGCCCGCCGGGCGCGAGTGCACGCCTCTGCCCGGCAGGGGCTGCCCTTTGGCGGGCTGTGGACACCCTGCCTGCGCGGGGAGGCGCAGCGGCTGACTTTTTCTGGAGGGATCGGAAGGCGGAGCGGGGGTGTGAGCGCCGGTGCGTTTGTGCGGCGAGGGCGGGCGCCCGTGCCAGCCCCGGACCCGAACCCTCGCGTCAGCCGCCTGAGGAGACCCAACCCGTGCGGTCCGCGCCCGGAGGCCAAAGGCCTGTCACCCCGGCTCTCGGCGCCGTCTTTGTGGCGGGAGCGAGGGAGCCCGAGAGGGGGCTGAGGGAGGCAGCGGCGCGGCGGGGAGCGCCCGGGACCGGCTTCCCCAGCCCGAGGGCTGCTGAGGGGGGTGGCCCGGGCGGGGGAACGGTGGGTAGGGAGGCGCGGAGGTGACGCGGGAGGATGGAGAGAGCTCAGAGGGGCAAAGTTGAGAGCGTCCAGCGGTGGCTGGGCGTTTGCTCAGGGTCCCTGGGCTGCTTTGCTCCACACCAAATGTCACTTGGTCACGAGCGCGCGCGCGTGTCTTCCGGCCATCATTTCCCTTTTTCGTGAGTGAGTGAGGACGACCACTCTTGTGCTGAATGAGACACAAAGGGTTGTGTTGACAGCTGACCCTGACACGAGTAGACAGCGAGGTGCGGTGTGTGCCCTGGCCGGGGAGGGTGATGAAGAGGCGGTTTGTTAATCAATTCCCTCAGTCCCTCTTCCGAGCTCCGTGAAAAGAAGCGATAGGTACAGATGCAGTTCGCGGGGCTTCTCAGTTAAACGGAGCCCAAGTCGGGTCCAGAACCCGATTCATCTGCTTGGGGACAGCTGCTGCCTCCCGCAGAGGCGACGGAGCCCGGATCCCGGAGAAACTCCTCGATCCTCTCCTTTCCTCAAGGAACGTGACTGTTTCAAGGTCCTTATCCCCACCGCGGCCTTCTGTCTCCTGTTGAAAAGATAGAAACCACATTTTAATTTCTGTTTTTCACCCCTTAAGAGTCCCCTCTCCACCTCGCCCTTGAGGTGGGAAAACCCGCTTAAGTCTCATGTTAAAATCTAGCCATTTAAATATGGGGAAGAGCTTGTCCGAAAAAGGTTTTTGAATTAAATGCCGCCCTTAGAAACCTCTCTTTCCTCTGAACATTAAAAAAAAAAAACAAAAAACTTTAAAACCTGGAATTCTCTGAGTTTTGTGACTGTGTTGCTTCCTTTTCTTTCAGAATATTTCTATGTAGTTTTACAAATTGCAATACTGAAAACTTAAAATGGAGAAAAAATTTAAATTGTTTTATTAAAAATAGTACTAGAATTACGTGCATGTAGGCACGTGTTTAAAGGGCAAGTTTTAATTAATGAATATCGGAAAGTTATATGCATAGGGTAGAAATTGCAAACAGCAGTGTAAAGTACGCCCTCTGTCTCAGAGACCCGTACTCCCAATGCCCTAGTCCTCCTCCCCAGAGGCAACCACTCTCCTCAATTGTATATCCTTCCATAAGCCTTCTATTAGAATGGAATTACATTGTGGAAATAGAGGATGAAGAGAACTGAATATGTAAGACTGAACTGTGTCTCAGTGGTGATGGCTCTTAATTTGATATCCACTTCTGATGATATTAGATCCTTTTATTTAGCCTAAGGCACTTATCAGAGTGCTTAAAAATCTTAGAACAAGTATTCAGTGCAAAGCAGAACTATTAAACTGTTATCCCCCCCTCCCTCCATCACCAGTTTCTCTACACTTGGTTTTTTTTAACCTTTGTTGGATTTTTCTTCCATTTTGGAGCTCTTTAGGAAGTAGAGAATGAGAACTGTAGTTTATTCTATCCAGTGCAGTGCACATCTGAAGACATTGAAAGGATATATGAATACTCCCATTGACATGAGATAATATAAAAATTTCAATGGTATGGGAGAAATACGAAGGCCAAGTTTAAGACATTTGGTCACATCTCTTAGTTCCAGGCCTGAATTTGCCATAAGCTAGCTAAATGAAGTAACTTTCTAAGAAATGCTTTTGTTTCCTACCCCAGTTAAATAAAGGAATTGAACCATGTGGCTTCTGAGTGTCCTTCCGACTCCAAAATTCTGTGATTTTTGGTAAAATGGTAGTTCTGTAGGTGTCCTAAGATTGGCTAAGGATAAACCAGTTGGATCTGTGGGTATTAGACAGTGGAGTGACAAAAAAAAAAAAATCCTAAATGGTAGATTCATAAAGAGGAAGTCAGAGATGTTTAAACAACATTTCTGCTCTTATGAGATTGATATCATTGGAGAACAGCTACTTTACTTTCCCACAAAATGTCTGTTTATGTTACTGATAGAGGCCAAACCCTGAATGGCCCTCTGTGCATCACCTTGTATGGCTAAGGAGAGTGAATTTTCTTCACAGCTCACGGTGCCATTTTTAGGGAAATTATTCTTACCAAACTCTTACTTTTCTTTTTGGTAATGTGGAAATAAAGTTCATTGACCTACTTCAAAGGAACTTTACATAATTTAATTAGTGATTCTACAAGTATTTAGAAAATGAATAATCCTTATACCTAAGCTATTTTAGTTACTTTATAAGTATTCACTTAGAGATCATGTTCTTAGCAGGAAACTTTTCTAATCTCTAAAACACCTGAAACTAATGATTCCTGGATGGGTGCTGAGAGCTGAGGAGTGATTTCAAGGTTATGAAAGTAAAAACAATTAGGTGATTTTAATCACTATATATGATCTCAGTTAAGGGATTTCAAACTTACACCCTAAGTGGTGGTTACAAAAATCATTCATGTTAAAGAAGGAGATCTCATACTCTGAAGATTCTTAGTCAATAATAAAGAATATTATGTAATTAGTTTGAATGTCAGTAATATAAATAAATTATAATGGAGTTTTAGGAATTGTTTGATTGGGGTGATAAGAAATATGAACTAGAATGGTAGATTTGTAAGGATGCTTAGAGAAATCTTGATTGACAAAACTAACAAAAACAAAAGAAAATTAAGTACTAGTACTAGTAATGAAGTTCTTCTAAAATGGAATAGTTTTTGTTTTTTGCATCTTCCTTCCCACCCTTACCATATGAATATGTATTTTTACAGGTGTCTTACCATATTGCAGGCACATTTTTACTTTGATTTTTTTATAAACATTTTTCCATAATTTACTTTCTATTGTTTGCAATTAGTTTATTGTATCATGATTTACTTAACTCCTTCTCTATTTTATGATTTTCCAGTTTTTAAAAAAAATATAATGGCCACCCACATGAATGAGACTTTCTTATTCTTCTTCTATAAATTAAAAAAAAAAACGAACTTCGAATTATTTCCCTAGAGAGGCAGTATAGGTGAGCTCTAAAATTAAAGGTTCAGTGTCCAAACATAGCTCCATCACTTATGGGTAGTATTGGGCAAGTAACTTAATTTTCTTAGAGGTTTCTAATCTGTAAAGTGGGTATAGTAATAGCTCTCTACAAGGTTAAGATAAAAAGCAGTAATGCATGAAAACACATGTAAATGTTAGCTCTGTTTTTAATTAGGAAATTTTTGTAATTTCAAAATTACTTTCCAGGAGGATTACATAAATTATACACAACAACAATGCGTGTGCTTATGTAATTTTATTTATGTAATTTTAAACATTTATATTATTGTGACTAATTTGATCAGTGTAAAATTGTATCCCTTTGTTTTGATTTGTATTTCTTTGGTCTTGTGTAAACTGAGAGTTAGTTTTCTCAGCAGTATTGCTACAGTTTTCTACTTGGAGTGGTGGAAATTTCATCACCTCAGTCATTTTGAACTAGACTATAAGACAGACAAATAGGACAGGTCAGTTACAACACTAATAAGTGAACCAAATTTTCCAATAGGTTCTTTCAGATTAGTTGTAGTTTTCTTGTATTCTCAGCCGATGGTAGTTTTTATTCATTATTATTATTTTTAATCTTAAAAATATAGCTGTTAAAATTAATAAATAACGTTATATATCAATTCTATTTAAGCAAAAGTGCAATCTTCTCTTTTTTCCCTTGAAGGGCTGATTTATAATTAGCATTATTATGATCCAATTTAGTGGATTTTTGCTAGGAATGCTTCCTAAAACTTGGGGGGAAAAAAATCAGAGACAGTTTCATGATCGCTAATCATGTTATCTTTTGGCTACCAATGGATAATGAAGTTATATCCTCTAACTTGAGTTCTTATACAGTCAAGGTAATTTAGACTACACAAAAGCATGCTCTTGTAAGTTCTGGAGTTCCAGCAGCCCTGATATTTCTGGCAAACACACACCCAATGTGGATAACAGCAGCTCTTTGTGCTCCTGAGCCCCAGGAGGGCTTCCTATTGTGTACTCTTCCTTCCCTCCCATTCTTGACTGACTGGTGATAGCAACTCCTCCAAGTCCAGATGTGAAGCTCCCACAGGGACGCCTCTCTTCTACCCAGCTCTGTATTTATCTCCACCACCCACCCCTTCAGTGCCTTTGCTTTTGTCCTATGACATAGAGAATTCACTCTCTTTGCAAGGTTGTGGTTTCAGATTCTATTTTTAATTTATCGCTATGCTTTATGAGTGTCTTCAACAGTCCCTACAGTGGAAGCTATAGGCACAATTAGCATAGATTAACACATAATCAGCACTGGATAAATGTTTGTTGCTGTGAACCATATCTTGTATGGTCTTCTCTGTTCCTGGGCATGGTTCTATTTTTAAGGTAAAAATAAAAAGCAAGCTCTGGTTGTATGCTGGATTACTGTTTGCCTATATTACCAAGGTTAGGAATTAGGAAACATACTTGTTATGGCCCTTTTAACTTCTTCTGTGTTTAGAGGAGATTCTTAACTTTGTGCCTTTCTTTTCTTCTGTAAAATGGGATTAACAATTAAAGTACTGCTCTAATTATCAACCTTCTGCACAGAATTGTTGTAAGATAAGATGAAATAATAAATGTGGACATGTTTTAGAAATAAAAGGATGCACAAATTCATACAGTGTTGTCATAATTACACATTATCACTACACTTCCAGGAGTGTCCACATCTTTGAGAAAGCCTCATCTCAATGTGGAGCTGCACGGAGCTTGGGGTTAGATGAAAATTCTTGGGGCCCAATCCAAACCCTGAGGGTGGGGCCTGTTCTGTCTTTTAACAGCCCTTCTGATGCTGAACCACTGCTCTAAGGAGTAGTAAATGTCAACAACCACTAGAAAAGTAATTCTTTTGCTAGTTAAATATTAGTTATAAGATAATCCAGAGGTATCATAACATCACTTTTGCATGCTAAGTATGAAATGAAAGTTAGCTATTATCATTAGCTGCCGTTTGCCTTTTAACCTCTCAGAATTTAATTCAGAGCAGGAATTGTAAACTCAGGTGCTTTTAGAGGCCGAGCAGGTAATCTGAGTGAAGCAGGACACCTGTAAAATAATAGGGGATGATAAGTCCTGGTGGGCAAGAAAGTCTGAAGGTGGCATGATTTGTAAGACTGCACTGATTTTTGCCCTGTGTGTCACTGTTACCAGATCATTTGATTTTTCAAGTGGAACTGGAAATTCATATTTTTGTATGAATTTAATGTTGGTAATAAATTTTAAAGAAAACATATGGACCCAACAAAACAAATCTGGAAGCCAGATAATTTCCAACTTGTCAGTTAATTAACATGGGTGAAAATATTTGCATTTGAATGAGTATGATGACAGAAAAAAGCACACTGTTCAACATTATTAATAAAGAAATGCACATAAAAACCCCACAGATGTATTTCGACTTTCAGATTATAAAGATTTAGATCAATAATATCTAACATTGGCAATGGGTAAAGAGACTGTTATTGTTATACACTATAAAATGAAGGGAAATATTACAGCTTTTTTGGAGAGCAATTTGGCATCATGTATCAAGATTTTAAATGTCTGTACTGGGATTTCCCTGGCAGTCCAGTGGTTAAGACTTCCCCTTCCAATGCAGGGGGTACAAGTTTGATCGCTGGTTGGGGAGCTAAAATCCCACATGCCTTGTGGCCAAAAAACCAAAACATGAAACAGAAGCAATATTGTAACAAATTCATTAAAGACTTAAAAAAAAAAAAAAAAAGCCTTGACTGAAGCTGTTAAAAAAAATAAAAATAAATGTCTGTACCTACCCTGTCCAATATGGTAGTCCCTTGCAATGTGTGGCTATTTAAATTTAAATTAATTAACATTATATAAAACTAAAGATTCTGTTTCTCAGTTGCACTATTCACATTTCAAGTACTCAATAGTTGCATGTGGCTGGTGCCTACTGTATTGGACTGTGATGATATGGAACATTTCCTTCATAGAAAGTTCTTATGGACAGCACTGGTCTAAACTCTGACTCAGAAATTTCCCTTCTAGGAATTTGTTAGAAAGAAATAACTAAACAAATGCAGATAGTAAAAACATCACCTGAAACATTATGTATAAGAGTAAAAAATTAGAAACAAACTAAACATCATGTTTTTACTAAAAATTAGGTTGCAGTAAATATCCAAGATATATTGTTATGTAAAAATATCCCTGTTGTCGAATGATTTTATTTATTTGGGTAGATAGCTTAGGTACATAGAGATTAGGGGAACAAATTTTCTCTTCCCACAAATGATTGTAGGTATAACAGAGCTTTCCCTTTCTAGCCTAGAGCTCTTGTCATGTAGTAGACTAGGTTGACTTTCACTAAAGAACAAGCAGAGGCACTTGACAGTTCGCCAAGCTGCATCAGTATCACCTGGGTACCTGTGAGAAATTCAGGGTCTCAGACCCTATTCCAAGCCTCCTGAATCAGAATCCCTGGGGGGGCTCAGCGGTCTGTGTAGTAACAAGCTTTCCACTTCCTGCCTGTATCTGCCTCCTATCACTGAATCTCTCAAGCTTTATTTGTTTTATCTTGGCCAAGTGAGAGCTCCTTGAACTCTATCCAGGCACCATTCTAGGTGCTTCAGAGGCTGCAATGAAGAAAACTAACAAACATTCCTGTCCTTATGGGAATCAAACAATAAGCAAAGGAAAAACGGAGTAAAATATGTTATATTTTAGGTAGTGAGAAGTGTTAGGGAGGAAACTGAAGCAGAAAGGGGACTTAGAAAGTGAGATGGGAGTTGAGATTCTCTTTAGGGTGTCACTGAGAAGTGACACCTAAGTGAGGACCTGAAGGCTATGAGGGACTGAACCATTGGAAGTTTAGAGGCAGAGCATTCTTGGCAGTCATGAGAGGGGTAACTAGGAGGCCACTGCTGCTGAAGAGGAGAGGCTAGTGAGGGGAGTGAGAGGGGATTAGGTCAGAGCTAGATCTGTAATCTAGATCTTCTGACTTCAAAATTCTTTGTTCTCTCTAGTGTACCACACTCCTCAAATTCTTTGGTTAATCAGTTTGTAAAGAGATCAGACATCCTTAAATTCACTGTTTTTCAGTGTGATCTGTCAACACCTGCCTTATTTGCCTGGAGTGCTTGTTAAATGTGGATTATTGGTCTCAACCTGCTGAATTAGAGTTTCTGGGGTGGGACCCTGGAATGTGCATTTTAGTGATCTTCCCAGGTAGTTTTTATGGACACAGAAGTCTTAGAACCACACCTCACATTTATCATTAAGTTTAGTTTTTGTAGAGGAGGTGTGCCTAAAATTCTCACCACTGCCTGTGGAGGTCATAATGAGAAGATGTAATTGATACAGTGTCTCATTTACTTCCTGCATTTTAAAACTGATTAAATCAACACTACTTATAGTAAGTTTATGTGTATATCTCTGTTGGAGTATTCAGCAACTGTACGATTATTGTCATAATTCTTACCCACATCAGAGGATGGGGGAACCTTTTCACTTGAGGGTTCTGTCTCCCTCTCATCCAATCTGTTCTGCTTTTTGGAAAGGGAGAATTTAAATTTAATTGATTTTTAAATTCATATTTTCTTTTTTTCTTCTTTTCCATTCTCTTTCTCTCTGGTCCCTCCTCTCTCTCTCTCTCTCTCTCTCTCTCTCTCTCTCTCTGCCTCTTGTTTCTTTTCTTCTTCCTCTTCCCTTCTTCTTGAAACTAACCATCCTAAATTAAACACCATTAATGTTTTTGGTCGCCATTATTTTATGCATTTCCATGCATATTTATATATATTTACCAACACAAACAACTTTACATGATAGGGTCATATTTTTTTTTTTTTTTTTTTTTTGGGGTACGCGGGCCTCTCACCGCTGTGGCCCCTCCCGTTGCAGAGCACAGGCTCCGGACGCGCAGGCTCAGCAGCCATGGCTCACGGGCCCAGCCGCTCCGCGGCACGTGGGATCCTCTCGGACCGGGGCACGAACCCACATCCCCTGCATCGGCAGGTGGACTCTCGACCACTGCTCCACCAGGGAAGCCCCGGGTCATATGTTTTTTAAAAAACTGTAGTCACGTCTTTTAAAAAATTCAGGAAGCCTAAATTTCCTCTTTACCCTCCCTTTTCACCTCAGCAGTGTGACCAATCTGCTGTTTATTTTGTTAAAACTTTTTCCATGATCATGTAACCTAACAAACCTTGTATATCTTCAACATCTTATACATACTGTCATATTTCATATATAATTTATTTTTTCACTTAATAATAAAACACAGGGATATACCTCTAAGTCAAATGGTATAACTCTTATTTATTCTTTTAAATGACTAGATAATATTCTGTGGTATACATATTCCACAAACAACCATTAACTTTACTGAAGGATATTCATTTTAACTAAACAAGAAACTAGAGCTGTATACTAAATATGAGGCATATCTGATTATATAATTTAAAAACATTTTTGTAAAGCAAAAAACTGAAAACAAATACTACAGACAAATGATAGATTGGAAAAAAAATCTTTACATATGCAGGCAAAAGATTAGCATCTCCGGTATATAAGGTACTCTTCACAAAATAATAAAAATATTTTCTAAAACATAATTTTAAAATTGTTTACAAGTGATATGGCTAGGTCATTCACAGAAGCACAATTCCAAATGATCAATAAATATGAAAAATGCTTAGCCTTATCAGTTGTTTGGAAATGCAAGTTAAAAATAATGGTAAGCTACACTTGACACCTACTTGATATTAATATAGATCTTTAGTCCACACTGAAATTTCCAGAATTAGTTTCTTTATTCACTGAAAATCTATGCAGAAACTTTTTTCTGGGAAGTTATATTAAAGCTATAAAACATAATTATTTTCCAGGTTTTCTTGTTTGCTTAGAGAATTTGAGGGGAGATTGACTTTTATTCCCTTTTAGACTCAACTCTTAGCACAAGGAGTGAGAACAGAGCTTAGAAAACTGAAGTTTGATATCAATTGTAGGACTTTTTTTTTTTTAATTCCAAAGGGTTTTCTTCCATTTGAAGATAGAACTTGTTGGATTTTAGAGCCATAGGTCAATCCTAAGAGGAAAACAGGGCCACAGGGTTTTACTTGACTTCCCAAGGTCACCTGACTATACCTGCATTCTTTCTGGTTTACTGTCCTGTTCCTGAGTATCTTTTCATGCCTTTAATTGCAGCTAATGCAGAGAAATCACATTTCAAAAATTTTTCCATTTTCAAAAAAGTATTGAAATGTACAGCATTTAGAGAAATTCAGTTGTTTAGATTTTAAGTA
Source organism: Phocoena sinus (assembly GCF_008692025.1). NCBI lineage: Eukaryota > Metazoa > Chordata > Mammalia > Artiodactyla > Phocoenidae > Phocoena > Phocoena sinus. The sequence continues at coordinate 52,046,204 of NC_045776.1, read as the reverse complement.
GAAATAATAACGTGTGAGAATAATTTTAAAAATCCGCAAAGACACATATCACTTACAATCCTACTGCCCTTACAAAATGAGCTACTTCCCCAGTTTTACCTCAAGTACTAATCTATATTCATTAATGATTTTGCAAATGGGAAGAGTTCACTAATATTTCCAAAATCTTTTGGTAGCTTTGATTCAGCCCTTTTACACTGGTCTGCCTGACCCTGTCTTTCCTTTCTTCTGACCTATTTTTCATGCATGTCATTTTTAAGCCTTGAACATTATTTCATATCAGTCTCAACCTTGATCAAATGCCTTCAGTGGCTTCCAGTTGCCTACCTTAGCATTTCCCAGAGGCTCTCACCCTAAGCATTAGTATTCCAGTCTAATACTGTCAGCTGCATGGAACTGAACAAACAGCTAAAGATGTTAAACAGTAATTAATTCCTTATATCCCCAAAATATATGGGCAGGGGGAGGGGAGAGCAATTCTTGGGTTAATTCAGGTGCTTGATGATGTCGTCAAGGACCCAAGTTCTTTCATTCATTCTCTGCCATCCTTAATTTGTTGGTGTTTGTCTTCCATCTTGTCCTTGCCTTATACCAAGGTGTCAGCAGCACACTCAAGCCTCACACAGCTCTGACTGGAGCCAGAAAAAGTTCTGTGTCTTCAAGCTAAATACTTTTTAAAGAGTTTACCCACATACATAGATGTCCCAAATCCCATTGGTTAGAATTTACCACGTGCTCATGTGTAAGCCAGTCGCTGACGAGAAAAATAGAAATACCATGATTGGTATAGAATAATCAAGATTCACCCCAGAGCCTGAGGAAAGGTCCACTCTCTGAGATGAGCATGTAAAACCCAGGGGTTTTCAATATTGAAGAAGATCAGGAGATGGTTCGATTAGACAACTAGCAGTGTGTGCCATGAAATCCAATTTCTTCAGTTCCCTACAAGGCTCTTTATAATCTGACCTAATGATAATCTAATATAAAACCTCTATTTTAGGCAACCCAATCAGTTGTCTTTCTTGTCTTTCTCATGTGCATTCCTACCTATGGCTTGGCTCATGTTTCTCTTAGAAATCTCTTCCTATTCCCTAGAGCTGGCTGTGGCTATTTAAATTAAAATTAAAGTTAAATAAAATGAAAAATTCAGTTCTTGAGGCACACTAATTGCATTTCAGGAGCTTAATGGCCACATGCGGCTAGTGGCTATTGTATTGGATAGCACAGGTATAGAATATTTCCACCACTGCAAATTGGACAACACTACTCTAGAGATTCTTGCAAATCATACCTATTATTTAAACAGTGTTTGCCAAACTATAAGCCACCTATATCAGAATCAGCTAGAGATGTTTTATTTTTTTCTCCCAGTTTTATTGAGCTATAATTGACACACAGCACTGTATAGTTTAAGGTGTACAGTATAATGATTTGACTTATATATATCATGAAATGATTACCACAGAAAGTTTAGGGGACATCCATCATCTCATATAGATACAAAATTAAAGAAAAAAATTTTTTCCTTGTGATGAGAATTCTTAGGATTTACTTTCTTAAGAACTTTCATAACATATAGAAGTGTTAATTATATTTATCATGTTGTACATCATATCCTTAGTACTTTTTGTCTTATAACTGGAAGTTAGTACCTTTTGACTGCCTTCATCCAATGCCCCCTCCCCTCTACCCACACGTCTGGTAACCACAAATCTGATCTCTTTTTCTATGAGTTTATTTGTTGGTTTGTTTCTGAAGTATAATTGACCTACAACACTATGTTAGTTCCTCTTATAGAACATAGTGATTCGATATTTCTATACATTTCAAATTGATCACCACAATAAATCTTGTTACCCTCAGTCACTATATAAAGATATTATATAGTTATCGACTATATTCCCAACAGTGTACATTTCATATTTGTGATTCATTTATTTTGCAGCTGGAAGTTTATGCCTCTTAATCTTGCTCACTTATTTCTCTCCTCCCCCCACCCTCCTTAGGCAACCTCTTGTTTGTTCTCTGTATCTATGAGTCTTTCTGTTTGCTACGTTTGTTCATTTGTTTTGTTTTTTTATATTCCACATATAAGTGAAATCATACAGTTTTGTCTTTCTCTGTTTGACTTTTTTCACTTAGTGTAGTACCATCTTCGTACATCCATGTTTGCAAATGGCAAAATTTCATTCTTTTTTATGTTGGAGTAATGTTTGATTATAATAATTATAATAATCTCCCACATCTTCTTTATCCATTCTTCTGTTGATGGACACTTAGATTGCTTCCATATCTTGGATGTTGCAAATAATGCTGTAGTGAACATAAATGTGCATGTATCTTTTTCAATTAGTGTTTTTGTTTTCTTCAGAAAAATACCCAGAAGTGGAATTGCTGGATTGTATGGTACCTCTATTTTTAGCTTTTTGAGGAATCTCTGTACTGTTTTACATAGTGGCTGCACACCAATTTACATTCCCACGAGCACTGTACAAGGGTTCTCTTTTCTCCACATGCTCCCCCCACACTTGTTATTTGTGGTCTTTTTTTTTTTTTGCGGTACGCGGGACTCTCACTGTTGTTGCCTCTCCCATTGCGGAGCACAGGCTCCGGCCGCGCAGGCTTAGCAGCCATGGCTCATGGGCCCAGCTGCTCCGCGGCTTGTGGGATCTTCCCAGACCGGGGCACGAACCCGTGTCCCCTGCGTTGGCAGGCAGATTCTCAACCACTGCGCTACCAGGGAAGCCCTGTGGTCTTTTTTGATGATAGCCATCCTAACTGGTGTGATGTAATATCTCATGTTGGTTTTGATTTGCATTTCTCTGATGATTAGTGATGTTTAGCATCTTTTCATGTGCCTGTTGGCCATCTGTAGGTCTTTGGAAAAATGTCTATTCAGATCCTCTGCCCATTTTTTAATCAGGTTGTTTGTTTTTTTATAATGTTGAGTTGTATGAGTTCTTTGTATATTTTGGATATTAACTACTTATTGGATACATGAAAATGCTGTTTAAATGCAGATACCAAGCTCTAAGTGTTGGCCCCAAGCCACTTTTATGCCCCAAAAAGTTGAAGAACCACTATGAGGTCTATTTATTAGTTTATTTATTAGTTTATTATTTAAGTCTATTTGTTTATTTCCTTTATGGAAATATACTAAATATTGGAGTTATCATTAATTTTCTTCTACTCTAAACTTCTATAGCATTTGTAGTTTATGTATCACATTTTTAGATTTTCGTTATAGATATTTATAATCTCTCTTCCAGAAAGCATTTTTTTCCTGAATGTTAGACTGTAAGCCCCTTGAGAGGAGGTACTATGGCATTCTCCAAAGTGTCTAATACAATGTTGGGTACATAGTAATACAAAGTATTGACTGATTAATTACATTCTACAGAATTTACCGTGTACAGTCTATATTTAGTTGGCAATTCTTTGAAAAGTCATAATACTGTCTGCAGTATTGGTGATAGAAGACAGATGATGATAAGGGTATTTCCACAATATTTTTCCTCAATTTCGTTTGTTAGGAATAAACCTGAAAATTTTCTGGTTAGATTTTTAACAAATATTATATGATGATGTGCCCTATAAGGTTTGGATTTGCAGCATTTTTTAAAATGGCTCTTTTAAAAGTGTTCTGATCCCTTGGTTCTCTTGTGGAACATAAGCTAATCAAACCTCCAGATCCATAGCTGATAGAGAAACTTCCTGTTGCAACTGAACTCCCCATGTGGATCAGGGTTCACCTTCTATCTAGAGAATCCAGTAACTGTTCTCCTCTGCTTTGATTATTTAATAATCACTTGAGAATTGTTGGAGCAGGAGGTTAAGGTCTTGGTATATTAGAGAATGACTAGACCTGTATCTTCACAAGTTGCAGCACAGTGGAGGATCAAGTTAGACTAATAATATAACTAATATTAGTAATAGTAATATTACTAGTAATGGTAGCCATGAGCAGCAGCATCTTATTTAGGACTAATGTAAGGAATGTTTCTTTTATATTCTCTTGTGCATAATTTCACAGATTGTATCATTCTGTGGGTTGACACGAAAACAAACGACAACATTTTCTGGTAGGCTCATTACCTTGTAATACAAAATGAATCTAATTTATTTTTTAAGAAATAAAATCTTTATTGAAAAAATAACTATTTTCCACTGAGACTCTTGATATATTTTTGATGTTAAGACAGTTGACTTGTAATTGGATTCCAAAACAGTCACTTTTCTGAGATAATGGATCAATACACCAAGCAGGATGCCTAGTACAAAATCGTCCCTCAGGAAATGTCTGTTCTTTTTCCTCACCAGACTTGCTGAATGACAGGCCTCAGACTTCATCAGAGAGTAGCAATTAGCATTAAATGTTTTGCCTCCCAACTAATATTACTGAATTCTTCTTTTTCTAGAAAAGTTAGACCATGTAAAAATCACCTTTCTTCCCCTCATTCATATAAATGGAATAATCTAATATTAGGGATAATATTTTCATAGCATTTTGGTCAAAAGATGTATAGGAGCTGTTTGATATTGGCAGGTATTAAATGCACAATCTAAAGCTAAAGATCTTTCAGAGTCTGGAAGTGTAGTGTCTAGGTTATGGTATTTCACATATTCTAAATGTTTGAGGTTTTTTGCCATCATAAAGACTCGTGAGTCAGTGGTATGCCTTATCTCAACTTCTGCCTCCAGAACAGGAAATGTGACAGAACAGTGTAATACATCCCATAGTTATGTATCTGGAACATCAGAGAGAAAGTATGTGTGTATGTCAGAGAATATGTGTAGGCACAAAACATAACCTTTACTAAAAAACAACCATAAAGGTCTTTATGACCCGTATATGCTTCTCTGCCTAGTCCTTTTCTGCTATTTAATAATTTAATTTATAGCAGGAATTAATAATTTAACCCAATAAATTAATAAAAATTAATGTACACTACATCAGGCGTTGTACACATTATTTCTAATCTTCACAACAGCCTTGTAAAGTACGCATCATGATCCTCATTTTTATAGCTAAGAAAACCAAGCCTCTGAAAGGTTTAAGTAAATTTCATAAGCTCCCATAGGTAGTAAGTAGAAAAGTCAGAATTCAAACCTATGGGGTGGCTAATTCCAAACCTTTGTTCTTTCCTCCGTGTCACATTCTTGGGTACCTGTCTTATGACTCAACTAGAAGGTAAGATCTAGATATCAGGAATTGTATCTTACGGAAAATGTTGCTGCTCTTGCTGAAGATGGCATACATAGGTGCTAAAGGGCATATTAACTCTTTCAGGCCACCAAGGGATCATTTAGTACCTAATTTTTTTTTTTTTTTTTTGTGGTATGTGGGCCTCTCACTGTTGTGGCCTCTCCCGTTGCGGAGCACAGGCTCCGGACGTGCAGGCTCAGCGGCCATGGCTCACGGGCCCAGCCGCTCCGCGGCATGTGGGATCTTCCCGGACCGGGGAACGAACCTGTGTCCCCTGCATCGGCAGGCGGACTCTCAACCGCTGCGCCACCAGGGAAGCCCTAGTACCTAATTTTTGAGAAACAGACTGTACCAAGGCTGTATCTTGGTTGGTGAGGAGTGTAATGGAGGTCAAGTCTTGGATTTACTCACCAAACTTGAATGAAATCTCCATGACTGGAAGTGCTTTGTTTCTTCTGCTCACTACTATATCTCCACACCTAGAACAAGCACATAGTTGCCTCTCAATAAATATTTGTCAACAAATGAATGAATGACCTCTGTAGGGACCTGTTAGCTTTCTTCTGTGGCTGTGGAATCCATCCTTAACCTGAGCCAAGCTTCTTTCATATCTAAGCCATTGACTCCAGTGGAGCTGGGAGAAGGGAGAGCACATGGAACAACACAGCTTAACACCTCTACTGGAAATACCAAGATGAGGCCCAGGCCCTTCAGAAGCTAGTAGCATTATCTTTTGCATAAAGGATGCTAATAAGAAAAAATAAATCCAAAACAATACTGTGGTAGAGATGAAAGGAAATGCATTTTATTTTCTCTTCTTTTTGAGTTTTACAAAATGATGATGTCTTTGTAATCCTTCATGCATGTTCAGTTTATCATCATATTTACTTATTTACAAATTTACATATATAATTTAGGTAATATGGGCTTTAAATTAGTCAGTAAATATCCTAGTTAATAAAAAATAATTGAAAGCCATATGTTTCCAGGATAATACTGCATAGTGGAAGAGAACCATGGAATTGGTAGTTTGGAAAATGGGACAAATTTTTTGTACTGTTTAAATATTACAATTCATTTTGCTCATTTGATTTTAAATTGATAAGTCTTCCAAAATCAAAATAGCATGGACTTACTTTAGATACCGTTACATGGGAGATTACAAGATAGCTGTATGGTGTTTACCCTTGGGAAGCTAAAGTTCACGTATTGCAAACAGACACCATAATTCTGTCTTAGAGTAAAGTTTGTGATTAACCTGTACTGATCTTTTTAAGGCTTTGAAGTAATAATTGGCAGCAGCAGTTGTAATATCAAACTGCCTCTGTTTTCATTTGGATAAAAAGTAATTACTGCATCAAATACATTTGTTACTTCCTTAAAAATGATTTTTCTCTTCACAGTTTTCCTACTGAGCTAGAAGTTTATATCCAGTGAGGATAAAAGAATTCTCCCTTGGACAGGGAATTAACAATAAAAGTCAACTTAATAAGTCTTTATCAAGTACCTATAGTTGGAATGGTGCCTTGGAGAGAGAGAAAGGAAAATAAAGAACTATCCCTGACGTTGGGAAGCCTACAGTCTAGTTAAGATAGTTATGTGACTTGTGGTTTGGTAGATTTAGATCCAATTTTGTTTAAACTATGTTTCTCAAATCATAACTCATATAGTAAAAGATTTATACAACATAATATGTAAGCATGTTATTTATTCTGTTGCTAAATAGCAAAATTACAAAAAGAATTCAGTTGAACTGATACCTAGTGGAAATTTAGTGTCCACTTCATTTTTTAAACTAGAAGACATTTTAAACTTTGTTCATGAGGCACAATGTAAAATTTGAAACAGTGCTGGTGATGTTAAGGAAATCCTGGTATAAGCCTTAAGTTTGTTAGTAAAACTTCATGGACATTAAGTATTCAACTAATATCCTTTTTTTTTTTCTTTTTTTGGTAGAACATAAATTAATTTTATTAAATAAGCTCCCTTTGAGATGTTCTTTATATAGTAAATATAAGGTATGAGAAATTATCATTGAGAGAGAAAATGAGTGAAAGCTTATTTTGACCTTCAATCTATGTTTAAAGCACATTTACAGTCATATGATTAATACACTACTATTTTACTAATGCATATATAGATTATATTGAGAAATAATAAACATTTAAAGCATCAATCAAGCATTTTCTTATAAATACAATTCACTCTTTAGAAATTTGGTTTCTCGTCAATTTTTCATCAGTGAAAGCTATACACACTCTAATTTGACCCTTGAAATATGTTTCTTATTATGTACAGTAATAAAAAAATAAGACTAATCAGTGCCATATTTATTATAAATATGTTGTCTTTTTACAAGTTTTCTTTGAATTGAATGGAATTAAATTTTCTACCTGATTTGTGGGCCACCAGAAAAAGGAAGATAAACGTTAAGGAAAGAAAAAAAAAAGACTTAAAGGATAACTGGAACTTAGTACTTACACATTAATATTTTAGCTTTAAACTCTATTACTCCTTTATATTAGGGCTTATTAAATAACAAGATCATAATTTAGTCTGTTGAATTCTAACACGTTACATTTATTGTTGTTGATATAGTTTTTGTTTTTATCTTATTTAAAAGTTAGCTTTCCAGAAACTTATGTGCATGAGAAGTCTGTTGAGTCGACTTTTGTTGGTAGAATTCTGTTCTGAGCTAACTGTTGAGATACTTTTCCCTTAACTCTTATATTAGATTAAAGCATTAGCATATAAATCCTATTGCAATGATGTATAAATAAAGCTGACTGATTAAAAATAGTTGTAAGTCACAATTTTCTCTCTCCTAAGAACAAGAGATTTAAGTCTCTGAGAACACTCATGTGTGTGGGATGGTTATGATAGATAGTCCAGCTGTCTTTGTGTGTGTTTCATTTAAATGTAAATTTATCTTAGAGATTCTAAAGATGAGCTCAGAAGGTAGAGAATTTTAATTTGAATAGTCATTTACTTCTTTTTTCATGAATACTGAAATAAATTCCTATTTTACACTAAAGAAAAAGAACTTGTTAAACAGACAGTACTCAGCTGCCTTATTTTAAAGCTTCTTAATGGATTATTAATTTTTCTCATTAGCAGTTTTTCTAATATGGTATAATGCTATTAAAAGAAAATAAATTTATATGCTATAGAAGCACATATAACAATAGTTCAACAATTTCCAGTATGATGTTGAGTACTATTTTGTAGTACAAATAGTAGAAATACACTTCAAATAAATCTGAGATATTAAAAACAAACTATTGAAGTTAGCAGAAGCACACTGACGTATGTATCACACACATACATAATGCACCAATCTGTATACAGTGCTATGTATATATTTAGACTGTATTTTTAACCACTGCTGAAAACTTAGTGTGATACTTTAATTTTAACTCAACTTTCAGGAACAATTTCTGAGGACAAGTTTTTGAAAAACTTTCCACTTACCACTATTCCCTTTAGGACAGAAGTTCAAGATTTGAAGCTCTGTTATTTTGCTTCATTTTATACCTACTTGCGGGCATTGTGTAAGCTACCATGAATGCTCTCTTAATGGAGATTATTTGTGCTCACTTTTTCTACTTCCCTACAATAAAACAGGCCATTTGTGTGAGTTGCTGTTGACTGCATATTTTGAAGTCATTTTTTCTTTAGCCACTGCGTTACCAGCCTGTGATTATCTTGTGTAAAAAAAACAAATAGACAAAAAACTCTTTGATCTACCCTAACCTTTCTATATGTAAATTTTGTAAAGAGTGGCACTGTAGTATACCAATAAAATGTACTCATTGACATTTCCAAATTAACGTCAAAGGATGATAAAGTTTATTAAAGGAATTGCTATTTGTTGGTTGATAAAATTTACTTAGGTCACATAAATGTAACTACTTCCCAAGAAACCACTATAGTCATGGTTTCTCTTCAAAGAAAAGACCTTTGTTTAATCTAAGTATCTTTCTTTTACACAATTAGGAAACGTAAAGGAGTGTTTTCTGAGTATTTTAATTGAGAGATCATGAATTTTTATTTATGCCATTTTTAATATGTATGTTTCCATAGAGTGCTTGCAAATTTTAAGACATAATTCTTCATGTTTTGCTTTAATTAATAGTTGCTCTTTAGAATTTAAAACTGAGTTTTACAGTACCCAGTAGGGGTGTGAAATGTGTATTTACAACAGTATCCTAACTTACAGATTCTGCGATACGAGGTCAGACACATTGGTTTATAATCAAAATCAGTGATTACTTTTGTTGGTAGTTTGTCATTGGTAAAAAGTGTTCCTCCGTTACAAACCACAAGACTCTGCAAGGTGATGGCCCAGTGGTCAACCTGTAGAAAATGAGTGTGATAAATCAGTTTTCTCTGCGTTCATTTCTATTTTGTGTCATGGTTTGAGAAAAAACGGTAGATGAGAACAAATCAGTGTGAATATTTTAAGTCATCCTGCCTGGTAAAACTCCATGCCATGCCTAAGAAACAGGAATTGGGTTTTCAGAGGTATTTTCCTTTCAATAACTGCTGCATAGTACCTCTTATAACTTTTTATAAGGACATTCAGTTTCAGTAAATTAGGTGGTGTTGAGGTGGGGGGTGGTATAAGATCATTGTAAGAGGTTTATACCTTATACTCAGGGTTATTACTTGGTAACCAAAAATGCTGTCTGAATCTGTTTCTGTAGTGCCAGGGAGGGTGGGGGATGGAGAGAATGAAACTTGAATCAGTGACCATCTGGCCCAGATTTGGCTGATTTCCTGTGCACTGCCCTTTGTTTCGGCCAGACAATGGATTGTTCCTTTTTCAGATAAGAACGCTGTTTGATGACTTTGTGCTGAATCAGCAGGTTTGGTTTGGGATTTCAAGCATAGACTCACATTGAGGGGATTTCTGTTGTTCTGACAACACTAACTTTTTATTTATTATAAAAATATTCTTAAGGCTCTTTTCTGTAAGTTTAATAAAGCGGTGGCATTGCAGACAAGTCAAATAAAATAATTGGGAATGTAGCTTTCTGGTTATATAGTACCCATCTCAAAGATTGAAATTTTCCTTGTCCTTAGTTTCTAAAATTAATCTCTCCCTGGTTGTGATTTTTGATGAATCTTTAGTCTCTCTTCTCTGTGTCTGAACTTGAATTTTCCACTTGAACCTTTGATGATTTAAATTTGATGTCCTAAATCTAGGCTAGGCTTTTATGACGTGGTTATGTAAATGGTTAAGTTTTCTGTGGCATCTGTTGCCATATATCTGCAAATTACATCTTAGGGTGTTAGAGCTATTTTCCTTACTTTAAATGCTATAAAATCATCACAAGACCGTTGAAAAAAATGGTTACTGCCTAGAAGCAGGGTCCTTTGTTGCCCAGCATTATAAGTAAGCCAACCATCAGCTATTGTAGGTTATCTCAGAAGCAATAGAGATCACAGTGTGGTTAAATGTCACTTTTCCAGAAGACAAGAGGAAATTTCAATGCTACCATTTTGCTTTGTGGCCAAGAAATACAAAAATATTCATTTTTAACTTCTGAAGTTTTAAGAGATTGTTGGCAGAGTTTAAGTCAAACTTTTAGTTTAACTCCTCTCTTTACAGCTGGATTTCCATCAAGCAATCTAATACAGAATTTTCTCCAGACAACTTTTTTCTGAAACCACTTAAAACTTTTAAAATCAAGCACCTGACCAAAAGGAAATCTGATCTGCTTTGAGATCTAATCTGTAATTCTTTTGTGTAGATAAAGGAATGTTCTTTAGGTAGAATCAAGGGGACTGATATAAGAAAAAAGCTTTTTAATAGTTAGTTCCGCTGGGATCTAATTATGTAGCAGATGGGACCACACAGCACAGTGCACTGTCATTTGATGTAATTAATTTTAGGTCCGCTTGCAGTGAAAGTGAGTAACAACAAATGGCACATAATCTTAGTTTGCATCCATATGGGTCACTGTCTATTCATATATGTTGCTCCTGTTCTCTTTTAGATCTCTTTAATCAACTGCTTGCTCTATTTAATGCTAATAGGGCCTCAGAATTGCTTGTTTGGTGTAAAAGCATGGGTGGTTTGGAATATGAGAATGTTATGGATGTTAACTGGAATGGAATATTCAGATTTAGAGAACTGGTTAGTTAAATCGTAGAATAGGCAGAATTTAAAAGCTATAGTGAGAATACCGCCAAGACAAGTTCTACTTAATTTGCCCCCCTGCTTTATCAGAGACTAGTTCAGGGAACTAGTTCCAGGTAGAGGGGAAGGTCTTATCCTTTTCTCCCCCTCCCCCTTCCTGTTCACCCTTTACCCCCCAACCTCTGACTCTCCTTCAAATCTCACTGAGGACTTATAGTCTCCACAGAGGCTTGGTTGCAGATGCCTGGAAAGTTTACACTGCAGAGAGTTGTTTTGTTTGGCATAGCTAATCAGGAGCCAGGCTGGAATTGCTCATAGCTGTCATTCAGGTTTTGTTTCAAAGTCCAAGGACCTGCTGGGAAAAACAAAAAGCTAATGAAAGCTGACTGTATTTAGGCCTCAAATCTGCGGAATCTGAAATGATGTCCTGACAGTGTATTCTTATTCTTCCACATTCTTGCCGTTACTAAGGTAACAGATTTTTAGAGGCTTTCCATCTTCATTGTCAAGTATTTGCTACACGTATTGTTGTTTTTCAGATTAGAGCAATTCAGATTATCTTCTTTCGAGATGAAGGAAAAGAGAAAAATAATGGAAATAAAACGTCTGAATCAATTTCACTGAATGCTAGTAAGATCATTCTTTTTTTCTCAACACCTTAAAATTCTTAGATTCATAACACACATTAAAATTTAGGACAAAATCAATTTCCCCAGCTTGTAAGTGCTGTGTCCTTGTGAAAATTCCATTTCTGTAATGTAAAATGTAAATATTCATATAATCACTAACAAATACATTTTTATGAGAAGATATATATATGAAATACTGTCTTTAAGATCTTACTTCTTGAATAATAAACCAAGTTATATGAAACATTGCTGTGCTTGCATTCTTACCTGTAAATGGGAAAATTAAGTAACATGAGAAGATAGACTTTGATGAAAATATTTGCCCCTCCAATCGATCTTTTAATATTTGTTTTCACGGGATATTTTGCCTTGGTGGATTAGCACTCCTATATATGAAAATGCTATTGTTTTTATAGTCAGGAGACCATTTGGGGCACATATTACCTGTGGTGTGATAAGTGATAAACAAGGTAATTTCTTAGAGGCAAGGTGTTCTTTGGATTTGCTTTAGATTTGAGAATCCCCGGGGATATTCCTCAATAGTGTTACAGCCTTTATGAATCTTCTCGTCAAGATACTTATTCATTGAAAGATGACAGTTTGTTTTTTTACAGGCTTATTAAATATCTTCAAGTACTCTTGCCCTGTGGCACTAATTATAATATTGAAATGATCTAGTTTTAGTACTGATTAGATCATGGCCCTCGTTAGGTGTTTTTTTTTTTTTGCGGTACGCGGGCCTCTCACTGTTGTGGCCTCTCCCGTTGCGGAGCACAGGCTCCGGACGCGCAGGCTCAGCGGCCATGGCTCACGGGCCCAGCCGCTCCGCGGCATGTGGGATCTTCCCGGACCGGGGCACGAACCCGTGTCCCCTGCATCGGCAGGCGGACTCTCAACCACTGCGCCACCAGGGAAGCCCAGGTGTTTTTTTTTTTTTTTATACAGCTGGCCAAATGGAGAACCAGAAAGGGTCTGGAAGAGAACTGTTCAACGTGTGTCAGGAGGCCCTCATTTTAATTTCTGTATCTTTGTTCATGCTGGTTTCCCAGCTTGGAATTTTATCCTCTTTTCTCCCCACCTATCTAAATCCTACATTTCTCAGGGTCCAGCTCAGGTCCTTCTTCATCCACTAAGCCCTCGTCCACTTCTGTTACTGTCCAGAGAGTGAGAGAGACCGCATCCTTAGCTGATCACAGTCTCTAAAGAATTGTGTTCGGATATGGTTTCTGCATTTTTAGGAGGAGAGTGATCAGGATGAGGGAGTTATGGGGGAAAACGACATAAAAGGAATAGACAGTTTGAAAGGGGCAAGTTTATTTCAAGAAGATTTAGAAACAAGATAGCTGTCTTCAAGGGCTGACATATGCATCTCGAGTTAGATTTGCTCTAATTACCTTTAAAACAGAGGTTTGCAAATTTTGCTCTGTAGAGCTGCAGGCATTCTGTGGTGTGCCTTGGGCTGCAGGGGCAGCCGCAGAGAGGAGATGGGGGCCCAAGTGGACATGCTGAGGGCCCCCTGCAGCTCTCAACAGAAGAGTTCCACTTTTAACTGCTTTATATATTGAGCTTGTGCCTACTATTTCTTTTAAAGGCACATTGCACTGGTTAAAAAAAATAAAGTTTTGAAACGTTTTACTGTATAGGTGAGAGTTTTGGTTCAATGTAGGATAAAATGTTTCAGCAATAAGAGGCTTCGAAAAATGAAATGGACTGCTTTTGTGAAATGTGAGTTCCACGTTAAGTCAGAAAGCTTAATGGCTCTGACAAGGATGATGGAAGATTTCTGCTTATGGGGAGAAGTTGTGTTGGATCCTTCCTAGGTTTCCTACAGTTCTAAGATTGTGTGGTTGATTTCTTCTTTTATTGTCAGTATCAGATGATTTGGCACTTAGCTGTTCTCAATTGGTTATTTGGGTAAACCCCACCTCCCTATTAAATCATGAGGCTCCAGAGGGTAGGAACAATGTCTTCACTGCTTTTGAATTCTTCAGATCCCAGCATAGATGTAGGGGCTCAGTAAATACCTGTTGATACAAGAAATAACTGCAAGAAACATATGCTTGATTGCCTTATGACCTCTTCAAATTATAAAGGGTGATAAGGGAAGGTATTTGAAAGTTTTTTTGTTTTTTTTTTTTTTAACTATTGCTTTCTGCCCTCTAGGAATAGTAGAAATGACAAAGGAGATTTAAGATAAGCATTTATATATATATATATTTTTTGGCCAGGAGGCCAGAATACTATTGTGTACTACTGTGTCTGAAAAAGTGAACATGACCTCTCCCCTCTCCCTTCTCCTCTACGCGCCCCCTACCCTTACCGTTGTGGGGGTGCTAAAAGGTGAAACTTTGAATGTGGAAATCATGACTCTCCATACAAATTGAGAAACTGAGACACAGTAGGAGGGCAACATGAGATTTACAGGTATCCCAAGTGCAGATAAGGGAATGCATTATAAAAGGATCACATCTCTGGACTTCAGGTGTGTTTTTTTTTTTCTTTGCCTCGTGATTCTGATGAGGCAGAATTGGTTCTGATGTTATGAGAACTAGAACTAAAGGGTATGAATTACAGGAAAATTTTCCAGATGCAAGATTTGAATCTAGTCATTGTGATAGAATTGATAGGAGCAGGCAGGTGCTTGATGAACACAGCATCATCTCAAGAAGCCCTTTCACTCATAGGAGGCCTTTTATATTTCTTCTCTTTGTACTGGGTGGAAAAGGACAGGGTTCTCCCCCTACCCCCAATTCAGGGCATGTTGCCTTGTGCCCAGTAGACACTCAAGAAGTGCTATTTAATTGAGCTGAATTTTATTAACGGGACTTTCAGCCAACTACCAGTTACAGTCCACACCGTAGCTGGTGTTAGTTGACATCATTGCTCAAAGTCTCCATTTATACCTCTACAACCTCACAACCTGAGTGTCAGGATGACAGGTTTCATGGTGTCAGTATCTTATAATTCAAATGGGGAAATTGGTCACATCTGAAAATACAAACAGACTTGTGAAGGATCTCTGTCCAAGTTTGTTGTTGATAAATGACAAGGGGAATGCCTGGAGCCAGTAATGATTCCAGCATTAAGGAAGCCTTGAAATACCCCTAGGGATGCTTTTGTTAGGTGAGTAGTTATAAATCCAAGCTATGTGTATTGTAATACCTGAGTACCTTCTGGAGTGAAGATGTTGTAAACAGACAGAAAGCTCAGTAGGGAAGGGCTCTCAAAAATAGTCTAATACCTGTACCTGTGATACTGATGGAGAATAAATTGGGGGCCCAGATTTACTTAAAGAGCCAGGACTAGAACATAGGTTATTTGATTCCTGAGATAAATGCTTATTCATAATACTGAGAGAATATCTTTATTCATTCTGTAAATTTTTCATAATATTTAGAAATGGCCTTTCTTCTCAAGGCTGTTTTGAAATTTGGGGATTATGCATAATTCTGAAAACTGTTAATATAGTCTTAAAACTGCTAAACATGTCTTAGGGTTTCAGGTAGTAAGAGGGCACTGCAGGTGTCAACATCACAAAGCTGCTTACATAATATACAGGATAACATCATAATGCCTTAGGCAACAAATTTCATATGCAATATGGGTGAAAATAAAAGGCCTATGTAAAAAATTTAAGATAATTAAGACAACTGATTTGGAAATTGTGTGTGTAAAACAATAAGTATTGTTTAAGCAGATTAAAGCATGTTGGACAGGGACCTGTATTCAATATCATGTAATAAACCATAATGAAAAAGAATATATATATGTATAACTGACACTTTGCTGTACAGCAGAAATTAACACAACACTGTAAATCAACTATACTTCAATAAAATAAATTTTTAGAAAAAGCATGCTGGAGCCAATTTTTAACTCATTTAAGAGAATGCGCTAGTTTTGAAGCCTTTAATAAACCTCAGTTGAATGTGCATATGTACATGATTCTTAGCAACAGTTCATTAAAATGTCAATCAATGCATCAACATAGTTGAGTTATGCTGGGCAGCTCCAGAGATCAGAAATAGGATCAGGATGAAAGTTTCACAGAAGAAGATTTAAGTATCTAATAAGAAAGAACTTAAATCATATTTCATTTATTAATTTTTAATTATACCAAAGAGTCTAATAGTGAAAATTGTCTTCTTCTGTCTCCCAGCCATCCAAATTCCCTGTCCAGAGATAACCCCAGCTTCTTGGATATCCTTCCTGAGATTTTTCTGGACATATACATGCACATAGGGAAGCATACTGAATGTACTGTTTAGTACATTGCACTTTCACTCACTTAGCTGTATTTTGGAGACTGATGAAAACCTTTCTGTTGACTAGTGCTCTTTAGCAGTGGAACAGACTGTCTTGTGATGTAGCTGAGAAGTGTCACTCAAGTGTTCAAGAAAGGCTGGAGGATTGGCTCTGAGGAATGTCAAAGAGATTCCCATCCTAGGTGGGCGCTGGCAATAGATGACCTCCAAGGCTCCCCTTCTCAAATTCTATGATATATTTAAGTGCCTACTAGGTGCTAAGCACTGTGGGTCAAAAAAGAAGTATAATAGACATTTTGAAAGAAGACATACAGATGACCAACAGACATAAAAAAATGCTCAATATCACTAATCACAACCACAATGAGATATCACCTCACACCTGTCAGAATGGCTATTATCAAAAAGACTACAAATAGCAAGTGTTGGTGAGGATGTGGAGAAAAGGAAACCCTTGTGCACTGTTGGTGGAATGTAAATTGGTGCAGCCACTATGGAAAACAGTATGGAGATTCCTCAAAGAATTAAAAATAGAACTGCCATATGATCCAGCAATTCCGCTTCTGGATATTTTTCTGAAGAAAACTGGAACTCTAATTTGAAAATATATATGCACCCCCCCCCATGCTCATTGCAGCATTATTTACAATAACCAAGATATGGAAGCAATCTAAGTGTCCACCAATAAATGAACAGATAAAGAAGATGTGATATATATATATACATACACACACACACACACACACACACACACACACTCCAATGGAATATTACTTAGCCATAAAAAAGAATGAAATTTTGCCATTTGTGACAATATGGATGGACCTAGAGGGTACCCTAGAGGGTATTATGCTAAGTGAAATAAGTCAAAGAAAGACAAATACTCTATGACTTCACTTATATGTGGAATCTATTGTAAAAAGTGAAGTGAACAAACATAACAAAACAGAAACTGACTCATAGATACAGAGAACAAATAGGTGGTTGCCAGAGGGGAGGAGATGAGTAAAATAGGCGAGGGACATTAAGAGGAACAAACTACCAATTACAAAATAAATGAATGATGGATGAAATGTACAGCATGGGGAATATATTGTAATGAATATATCAATAATATTGTAATAACTTTGTATGGTGACAGATGGTAACTAGACTTATCATGGTGATCATTTTGTAATGTATAGGAATATTGAACCCCTATGTTGTGCACTTGGAACTAAAATAATGTCGTAGGTGAATTATATTTCAACTAAAAAAAAGAAGTATAAGGAACTTACATTTTAGTTGGGAAGACTATACACCATTGGTGGAAGTGTGAAGAATTCCATAAGACAAAATTAATGATATCACAGAGCTCTATATACAAATAGTTGTTGAATGAGCCAGTTAGATGACAGTCAGTACTATGAGTTAAGTGAAGGGTGGAGAAGCCTGGGGTGGTGGGGAATGGGATTGTACCTAAGCCTTGAAGAACTGAGTTTGGATTGAGAGGGAGGAGGTAAGCAGAATAGTTTGGCACTGAGGAACACTGAAAGTGAGTACAGGGACACTGGGTAGGACAGTTTGAAAGTGGGGAAGTAAGAAGTCGACAGGGAATAGAGCTGTTGGTTGGGACCATGTTATGGAACAGGGGAATTCAAGGCTCTGAAGGGCAGCCTACGTTTAGGGAGTGACAAGGACCCACTGAAAGTTTCTGAACAGGAACATGACAGTGTGGTGTGTTAGAAAAGTGAGTGTATCCTGTTGCATAAATATGGGGTCAGGGTAAAACGGACCTCAATATTAGTGTTGGGGATAAAAGAGAAAGAGAATATAAAAATAAAATGAAAAGAGATATGTGACTGCAGATTGAATTTTGGAGTCAAGGGCAGGGAATGAAAGACTGACGACTCCATGTCTTCAAGCCCCATTGCCTGGGAGAAAAATGGTGCCATTAACAGAAGTAGGGAAGACAGAGATTGGTGTTTTGAGGACAGAGATGATGAACTTGATTTTAGATTAAAGTTGACATGATCAGAGTGAATCAGATAAAGGTGCGTAGTTGAAATAGTGGGACTAAACAAAGCTCTTGAAAGAAATTAGAACTGTGGATGGCCACATCCCCAGCTCTGTACCTTTAGGTCCACAACTGCCTCCTGAGTGCCCCATCAACACACCTGAGAAGGCGAGCTAATTTCATATCAGGCTCAGTTTAAGTGGGAGGGAATTATTTACTAGTAGCAATGTAATGACCACTGCAGGAAAATGTAAAAATAAGTAGACTTTATTTGACTCAAACATTACATTTCATCTCTATGGAATGTATTTTGTCCTACTGTGACTGAGAGTCATTTAAACCCTTGCATACTGTTTCAGCTTGTTCGATTCTGAAAAAGTGGTCTATGGTAGTGTTCTGGTGAGTTACCATCTACTATAGTATTATTGTCTTTATAGTTATTAATAAATGTAGCACTTATTTGAGTTTGAAATTTAGTGAACTAGCTTGTATCCTGTGACATAATTGTACATGCCTCTCTTTTAGCAGCTCTCACATTGAAATGTAATCATTTGAAACCAATGTAACATCCCAAGGGAGAAAGTATACGATATTTTAGGGTGAGGGATAAATTTTAGTTGCCCTGAGGAACTGGTTTGCATCTTCTTCTCTGTTGATAAGAGAATGTTGTGGTAAAAGAGCATTGTGTTCCCCTTTTTATTTACTCTGTTCCGCAGGAGCTACATTTGATGCTGAACTGTGTATTTATTGGTTAGTATTTTTTATGTCTTCTCTCTTCTAGACCTGAACTTTCTCTTACTATTCTATTATACAGTGTATATCTCTTATTGTAAGCCAGTGCACATCTTGTTGGGGGAGAGAGAAGGTACAAATAAATTAAATTTGTTATAACTGTTAAAGTATTCCCAAAGCATCAAGACCATGTCCCCTCAGCACATGGAATAATTCCAAGATCATAGTAGATACTAAAAAATATTTCGAATGTTCAACAAGGTTCAGAAAAGTCAAGGAGACTACCTGAGAGGGGAAAACTAGAGATGCTATTTTGAAAAAGGAGGCATTTATGCTAGACTGATAAATGAATAGGGTTTTGACAGGCTGGTGGGTTTTTTAGGGAAGGGAGTAGTACTAGCAGAGATGTGAAGGCAGGAAAATGTGGAGGTGGGCTGTGTCCTTGTAATGGTGAACAATCCGTTTTGGAGAAGCATGGGGGAGGTGAATGGAGAGGTGGGAGGGGAGCCTGACTCACTGCTGCTGTTAGGATTATCATCTGTCGCTATTACTTGCTCTTGTCTCTTTGTCATCTTGTCTGGGGTGAGGCTCCAGAGTCCACACGTCCAGGGTTAAAGAGTTCACAGGGACGAGAGGGCACAGCCACCACTGTCCTCTCTCAGCCCACCCTTGACTCTTAGTCATTGACTCTAATCCTTTACTTAAAACAACTTAGCTCTGATGTTATTTTAACCCTGCTTAAAACCCAAGAAGTCCAAAGGCTGTTGGACAATCTTAATTATTCTTTAGTTTGCTCACCAGGAGGCCCTGAACGTAACACCCAGAGGAAGCAGAGACTCCTCCTCCCAGAAAATAGATTATTTCATTACTTGAAGCTGTATGGATGAAATCTGGAGGTAATAAACATAAAAGCTTTTATTTATTAAGCATTACATGCCAAATATTCTTCTCAGAACTTTATAATGATTGTGTCATTTAGTCCTTATCACCGTCCTTAGAAGCATACATTATTATTACCTCCATTTTAATAATGAAAAAAATGGACAAAACTTCAGTAGCATTTAAGTTCACACAGTAAATGCCAGAGCCAGGACCTGAATCCAGGCAGTCTGACTCCAAAACCTGAGCTTTTGGCCGGTGCATTATACTGATTTAAAGAGACACATTAAAGGGAATTCCCTGGCCATCCAGTGGTTAGGGCTTCGTGCTTCCACTGCAGGAGGCACAGGTTTGATTCCTGGTTGGGGAAATAGGATCCTGCATGCCGCAAGGCCAAAAAAAAAAAGCACATTAAGAAAGTGTGAGCAATATGGAATCTAAAAAAAAAAAAAAAAAGGTTCTGAAGAACCTAGGGGTAGGACAGGAATAAAGACGTAGAGAATGGACTCGAGGACACAGGGAGGGGAAGGGTAAACGTGGACGAAGTGAGAGAGTGGCATAGACATACATATACTACCAAATGTAAAACAGATAGCTAGTGGGAAGCAGCCACATAGCACAGGGAGATCAGCTCCTTGCTTTGTGACCACCTAGAGGGGTGGGATAGGGAGGGTGGGAGGGAAATGCAAGAGGGAGGAGATATGGGGATATATGTATATGTATAGTTGATTCACTTTATTATACAGCAGAAACTAACACACCATTGTAAAGCAATTATACTCCAATAAAGATGTTGGAAAAGAAAAAAGAAAGTGTGAGCAATAAACATGTTGTTCCATATTCAGTAGATGATGTCAAAAAATTAAGAGCTAGTGTTAAGTTAATAGACCTTTATATGTCAAATTTCATGAACTGAGTGGCTATGGGTCCACTGAGGCCTTTGTTTCATCATACCAATGTTTAAATAAAAAATTATATTTGGGGGCTTCCCTGGTGGCGCAGTGGTTGAGGGTCCGCCTGCCGATGCACGGGACGCGGGTTCGTGCCCCGGTCCGGGAGGATCCCACATGCTGCGGAGCGGCTGGGCCCGTGAGCCATGGCCGCTGAGCCTGCGCGTCCGGAGCCTGTGCTCCGCAACGGGAGAGGCCACAACAGTGAGAGGCCCGCGTACCACCAAAAAAAAAAAAAAAATTTTTGAATTCCTTTAGATGGGGTATGCAGTCTTCTTTTCATGAATATCCCATATTAGCCGGCTAGTTTATGGCATTGGAAGACACGTTCTGTTAGTTCAGAATGCATTTTATTATGTTAGTTCAGAATGTAGGTCCCTGCTTGAGTCAAGGAGAAGGAAGAAGGGATGAGGATGATGCCGTCTACATAGGTCCCCTTTTATCAGGAGAGGAAAACCTTTCCTAGAAACCAGTGCAATACACTCCCCTTAGGTCACCTCAGCTAGAACTGGGCTGCATGGCCATCCCTCACTGAAGGGAAGGCTAGAAAAGTAGGGAACAGGATTTTCATGATGAGTTTAGATCAGTCAAAATCCTTCACCTGGAGCTGTGTGCATTAGCACACCAAACAAAATTGGGGTCCTACTTAGCAAAGAAGGGGGATGGGTATTAGAAAAGGGACTAAGAATACCTGTCATCATCATGTTGTTTAAAATTCTGATTGTCTACATACTACACTTACAGTGGAATGATTCATCTGAATGAGCCGACCACTTTAACAAACATCCTCAAAATTTCAGTGGCTTAATTAATTACTTGCTGACACTTCAGTCCATCATGGTGAAGTCATCACAATTGCTTGGAGATCCAGGTTCCTTCTGTCCTGTTCAACAGCCATCTTCGAATTCCAGCCGCCAAGATTGCTCTAGAAGGAGGAGAGAGTATAGGGAAGGCACACAACACTTAACTGTCTTGGTCACCGTGGCAGGCACATTCCATTGTGAGAACTAGGAAATGTTTGGCCGTGTCTCTAGGGAGAGAAGGTGGGTTTGGTGAGCCTCTAGCCAGCTTCTGCCACATTACAGTTGAGTGAAATCCAGTTTTCATTGAAGACAGTTGACAAAATGGTTAAAGGCGTTCTTTACAAATGTGAAATTTGTGAGTTTCACAAGAAGTAATAAATAAATGAGATTTACTATCTTTTGATATTTCTTGAAGGTATTTCACCAGATATTCCTCCTTTTTTTAAAGTATTTATTTTTTGGCTGCGTTGGGTCTTCATTGCTACGCACGGGCTTTCTCTAGTTGTGGCAAGCAGGGGCTACTCTTTGTTTCGGTGCACGGGCTTCTCCTTGTGGTGGCTTCTCTTTTTGTGGAGCATGGGCTCTAGAGTGCGTGGGCTTCAGTAGATATGGTGTGTGTGCTCAGTAGTTGCGGCACGCGGGCTTAGTTGCTCTGCGACATGTGGGATCTTCCTGGACCAGGGATCGAACCCATGTCCCCTGCATTGGAAGGTGGATTCTTAACCATTGCGCCACCAGGGAAGTCCTGATATTCTTCTTTATAGACAATTAAAATATGGAGAGTTAAAGTCTCAAGCACATTATTTCCAAAAAGCCTTCCTGACCTCTCAAGACAGCAAGCAGCCTGCTGTTTTTAATTCTGTGTGTGCTGCCCCTTGGCTGTAATAACCAGTTAGCATGTATCTCACTTGGCTGTAAACTCCCAGAGGGCACAGACCATGTACAATTCATCTTTCAGTCACAAAGGTTTAATACCAAGAAGGTAATCAATAAATGTGTAATTGAATGAATGATTAAATGGATAAATGCATGAATGTATTGACAATAGTAAAACTTCAAATCAGACTAAAGGGAGAAAAGGCTTGTTTTGAATTCATGAAAATTTTAATTTACAGAATATTTATAAAAATATATTTTTCTCAAAAAACAAAGTTTTTCTCTTTATGAGCATAAATCATATGAACGAGCTGCTCGAAAATAATTAGCATATGTAGTAACAGCATCTAGTTGTATACAAATGTTTTATGAGGCAAAGATCTTAAAATTTTTTCATAAATAGATTAAATACATTTCAATTTGAGTTACCTTAAATTTCACACCTGTGGAAAACAAGTTAGTGAGATTTCTATTTTACTGGTAATATTTGTGATACTATTCAAATTTTCTATTCATTAACTCAACCAATATTCAATTAGTTCTTAACCAGAAGACACTGATAAACACACTAGTCTGTGATTATATAACTGTACGATTTATTTATTTATTTATTTATTTTGCGGTACGCGGGCCTCTTACTGTTGTGGCCTCTCCCGTTGCGGAGCACAGGCTCCAGACGCGCAGGCTCAGCAGCCATGGCTCACGGGCCCAGCCGCTCCACGGCATGTGGGATCCTCCTGGACCGGGGCACGAACCCGTGTCCCCTGCATCGGCAGGCGGACTCTCAACCACTGCGCCACCAGGGAAGCCCAACTGTACGATTTATAATTGGAATGAATGCTAGAAGGGCAAAGAGTGACAGGGAGTACATAATTTATATTGGAAATTTAAGGATGTTTCTGAGGAGGTACTGTCTGTGTTAAGATGAAAACGAAGAGTGAGACAAAGCTAGAGAAGAGAAAGAGCACTTCAGAATGTGTGAAGGTTCTTGGCGGAAGCGCTTGAGGGGTGAGAGGACCTGAGAAAGAAGCCCAGGGCCGTCAGGTTGGAGGGGGGAGAGGCTGAGACGTGGGCACGGCCAGGCCTCACGGACCTCATTGGACCTTTGCTTTAATCCATTAGCTCATGTGATTCAAAAAAGGAGAAGAAAGAACTTAGCTGTTTTAGATGGCAGCACATAATAAACCCTTTAGCCTGACCTTTTAGCCACCATAAAACAATAAAATATATAAATACTAAGGCTATACATTCAATAGGTACAATTTTTATTTGTAAATTAAAAAAATACCACCCTTGTAGCAACAATGAAAAAAAAAAACCCTGAAAATATTGGTTACATTCTGGAAGTTAGATTGAGAGAAATGTGGTGGGAGATGGATTTAAATAAATGGAGGGAAAATAGTGTTTGACCTCAGACTCACTTTTTTAATAAGAAATTCCAGATGAATTAAAGACACCAAAATAACAATAGCTAATATTTATTTAGCTTGCAGTATGTGTCAAGCCCTGATTCAGCACTTTTTATTATATTGCACATATTTTACTCGTTCACTCCTTGGAGCAACCCTATAAATTAGCAGCTATTACCCCCCATTTTACAGTTAGAACAATGGAGGCTTAGAAAGAATAATGAGTAGGGCTACAGGCACTATAAACCTGGGCATTCTGGCTCCAGAGTCTGTGTTCTAATCTGTCATACACACACTGCCTCTAAAGTTCTAGGAAAAAATATACGTACTATTGGTATAGGGAAGATCATGCTAATCATGATTATAAAGTCAAAAACAAGGGAAAAGATTGACAGATTTGACTACATGAACATATATTTATTTAAACTTTTACATTTCCCCCAAATAGCCCAAATGAAAAATATAAACAAGAAGAAAAACAGATTGGTAGTATATGTAATAGACACAGTATTAATATTCTTTGTATATAAAGCATTGTTAGAATCAATAAAAAAGAACGAATCCCCCAGAAGAAAATGGCTTAGGGCAAGGGTCAACAAACTGGTCCTGGACTGAATCCAGTCCACCATCTGTTTTTGAAAATAAAGTTTCGTTGGAGTATAGCAATGCTCATTCGCATGCATATTGTCCAGGGCTGCTTTTGAGCTACAATGGCAGAGTTAAATAATTGTGACATCAAAGGCTGCACTGTTTACTATCTGGTCCTTTACAGAAAACGTTCCCTGACCTCTGATGTGGAGGAATATCCACTTCTGGTGGTCTTGAAATACAAGAGAGAGTCTCTTCCCTTTGGAATGGCTTTAGGTGGTCCAGTTGGCCTCTTGAGGTCCCTCCCTCACCTCCATCCTGTTTTATATTGAACTCATTTTGGGTTGAATGCCTGTAGACATCTGTCCTCTCTTATGCACTGATTCCTGCTAGGTCAGTCCTCCTGTTGACCTGTCTTTCTAACCTTACCTTCTTCTGCAACCCCACCTCTTCCATGGGAAACAAACCCTGGAGTCTTCAGTGCTTTCAAGACACATTCTCTGGCCTTCATCAATATCTGACTCTCCAACCATCTACTTTTCTCTGCTCTTGCATCCATATCTTTTTGACTTTTGCTGGAGAAATTCACACAACTAGGGCAATTGGTGATACAACTACATTCATGATCTCTTACCTCTGCTAGGAACTCTGTCCTGAATTCCTATGTGACCCCATGTTGGCTTCTCTCCAAGTACATCTCACGACTGCCCCGCCTAAACTTTCTTATCTCCTTCACTTTCTTCTTGCATTTTACCACTCCTGTTCCCTTTTTAGCTATCTGAAAATGAACTTGCTTCTAAATCACAGAGGAAAAAAAAGAAGACGACTTCATGCAGTAAATACTGGCTCCCAACCTCTTCTGATTCCTCAGACGAGGAATCCATTTGTATCTTCTTCCTGCTTTATTGTCAGCATTTGCCTCTAAACTGTTTTCCTTCCTGTAGCTTAGACCTATTCCACCTCTATTCTTCTATTTCAAAATATGGAACAAGGAAAAAATAAAGAGAGAAGTAAGAGAGATAGGGGCTTTCCTGGTGGCACAGTGGTTAAGAATCCGCCTGTCAATGCAGGGGACATAGGTTCGAGCCCTGGTCCGGGAAAATCCCACATGCTATGGAGCAACTAAGTCCGTGCACCACAACTACTGAGCCTGCATGCCACAACTACTGAAGCCCGCATGCCTAGAGTCCATGCTCTGCAACGAGAAGCCACTGCAATGAGAAACACGTGTACCACAACAAAGAGTAGACCCCGCTCACCGCAACTAGAGAAAGCCCGCGTGCAGCAACAAAGACCCAATGCAGCCAAAAATAAACTTAAAAAAAAGAGAGAGAGAGAAAGAAAGATGAGATAAAGACAAAGGGAAGGATGGAGGGAGAGGAAAGTAAAGAAAGAAGAGAAGAAAGGTAGAAGGGAAGCTGTTTGATGATCATTTGAACCCTACACTCCTCACCAGCTGTCCCCACACATCTCTCTTTCCCTTCACAGCCAAGCTTTTTGAACACTCACGCCCCACTTGTCACAGTCTCCTCACATAGTGTCATATGATTTACCTCCCATTGAGGCTCGTGAAGGCACCCTGGCCAAGTTGCCACACAGTGTGTACCCCTCCCATCCCTGTCTTATTGGACTCATTTGAGCTTATGATACAGTTGACTGTTACCTCATTCTTAAAACTGGCTTCACTTTCTTTGTTGGTATTGCTGTCTTCTGGTTTTCCTCTTTCTTTTCCCTCAAGAACTTTGCATGCTGCTACTCATTTTCCCTCCTCTTAAACAGAATTCCATCCTTGGGCCCCTCTTCTCTCCTAGGCAATCTCATTACCTCTATACTACTGACTCACAAATCTCTACCCCTACCCGGGACTTTTTTTTCCAGACTCCTCAGTTAAGTGCCTACTAGGATATCCACATGCCTTGATGTCCTAAGATCATTGCAAACTGAACACAGCAGAATTCAGCCCCCTATAATCCCCCTCATGCCATTCCACACTGTGACTCCCTATTCCCTGTCATATTGCGTGAACCGCTGTGCCATAATGCTCCGTGACTTGTCTCTCTGCCCAATTCCATTCTGAGCTTCTCGAGAGCAAGGACTACTTGTTTCATCTCTGTATCTCTGTGTCCAGTACACTGAGTTTGCTCAATAAATGTGTGAGACAGTGGAAGTAAGGAAGATGAGTGAAAACAAGAAAGGATAGAACCTATTTAGGATTCAAGTGTTCCTGACAGAAATCATGACTAATCAATCAGTAGATTGTTCTCTGAAATGAACTGAGGATGGGAAATTGGCTGGATGATGAAGTGCAAAAAACATTCTTCTTTTCTAGGGCCTGTTGATAAAACAACAAAAACTCATGAGACTTGTTGAAACTGATTAAATAGCTATGACAGATGACTTTTATTTAGTACTGAAGCCTTTTAGGCTTGTAGATTGTAGGACGCAGAGGCTACAACAGTGTTCTCCTCAAAACATGAAGTTTAGCAGTAACCACTGAAAATTTTACATTTAGCACTTAGCACAGTTTCAGTTAGTACCTGAATTCTTGGTACTTGGCAGCACTGAGAACACAGTGTAAAATGTTCTGAGTGTAAAATGTTCTAGTATCAAGTGTTCTTAGAATGTTTAAGTCAGATTACTAATCCTTGAGCAATTTGTAACACCAACTATAAAAATAGGCAAGAGAGAAAACACCAGTCACATTGTATTATAAAATAGAGGAAAATTATGATCTTCAGAGCCTAAATCTGAATGAATAAAGTGGCAATCAGAAGTCATAAAAAAAGATATGTATGTCACACTCAGGCCAGAAACTGATCATGTTTCAACATGTTTATATGTTGTAAACTCAGATTGTCTTAATGCCAATAATAATGTTTTATTTTTAAAAAAGTCAATTCAAGACTTTTGGAAATTTGAAATTAATGAACATTAGAATATCCTAACAGTCATATTAGAATAATAATAGTTCCTATACAACTGAACACATGTCCTATAAAGTAAATTATCTACAACTAACTCCATGTTTCTCTGACAAATATTTATTGTAAAAGTAAGCATTTAAGGTCTAAGTCTAGGGTAAAAAAGTATCATTAAGACATACTAGGGGCTTCCCTGGTGGCTCAGTGGTTAAAGAATCCGCCTGTCAATGCAGGGGACACGGGTTCGAGCTCTGGTCTGGGAAGATTCCACATGCCGCGGAGCAACTAGGCCTGTGCGCCATGGCTGCTGAACCTGTGCTCTAGAGCCCGTGTGCCACAACTACTGAAGCCTGCGCACCTAGAGCCCGTGCTCCGCAACAAGAGAGGCCACCGCAATGAGGACCCCGCACACCACAACGAAGAGTGGCTCCTGCTTGCCACAACTAGAGAAAGCCCGCGTGCAGCAATGAAGGCCCAACGCAGCCAAAAAAAAAAAATTATTAAAAAAAAGACATCACTAAATCCAGTATTACATTAAAGTAATACTAACAATGCAATTTGTCTCATCACTTCAAACCCCTTCTTTGTTTAAATCAAATATAACATTTTAGAGAGTTTGGGAGATAGAGAAAAAGGGAATTCTCTAATCCTACCAACTTCACACAGCATTTTGCAGAAATTTTTTTATAATTATAATTGCGTATATAATTTTGTATCTTGCTTTTAAAATTAGTATTCCTCTCATGAAAAATTTTCTGTGACGTTACTAAATAATTATAATTATAATTTTTATTGTTGCCTAATACCATCTAACAATGTACCATAATTTATTTAACCATTTTCCCACTGGGTAATTTAGATGAGATCCACTTTTTTACTTGGTACTATGGATTTTTCCCCACCATACTTTGTACTTTTTTTCTTATGGTAGATTTCTAAAAGTAAAATTGATCAGTTGAAAGTTATACTTTTAGAGACACAATAGAATAATGATTTTCTAAAGGATTCTT
Source organism: Phocoena sinus (assembly GCF_008692025.1). Classification (NCBI taxonomy): domain Eukaryota; kingdom Metazoa; phylum Chordata; class Mammalia; order Artiodactyla; family Phocoenidae; genus Phocoena; species Phocoena sinus. Next base: position 52,017,795 of record NC_045776.1, on the reverse strand, counting down.
GCAATTAATAGTTCCCCCTGAAGTGTAAGAGTACCAATTTCACTGCTAACTTAGCAAGTGTTTTAAAATGAGTACCTTATTGGTTGTTTTGTCTTGTTTTAGTTTATAAACTTTAGTTTATAAACTTAAAGTTTATTTATAAACTTTGTTTTCTAGAGAAGTTTTAGGTTTACAGAAAAATGGAGCAGAAAGTATAAAGGGCTCCCAGATATCCCCCCGCTATCTTCCCCATAGTTTTCCCTATTATTAACATCTTGCATTAGTGTAGTATATTTGGGTTTTTTTGTAATTATTTATTTATCTATCTATTTATTTATTTATTTTTGGTTGTGTTGGGTCTTTGTTGCTGTGCTCGGGCTTTCTCTAGTTGCATCGAACAGGGGCTATTCTTCATTGTGGTGCATGGGCATTGTGGTGGCTTCTCTTGTTGCGGAGCACGGGCTCTAGGCGCACGGGCTTCAGTAGTTGTGGCATGCAGGCTCAGTAGTTATGGCTTGCAGGCTCTAGAACACAGGCTCAGCAGTTGTGGCACATGGGCCCTGTTGCTACACGGCATGTGGGATCTTCCCTGACCAGGGATGGAACCCGTGTCCTCTGCATTGGCAGGCGGATTCTTAACCGCTGCGCAACCAGGGAAGTCCTTAGTGTAGTATATTTGTTTGATGAATGAATGTTATTGATGAATGAATATTGATACTCTATTATGAACTGAAGTTCATAGTTTATATTAGGATTCACTCTTTGTGTTGTACACATCTGTGGGTTTTAACAAATGTTTAATGTCATGTATCTACCATTACTGTGTTGTACAGAAGAGCTTCACTGCCCTAAAAATCTGTGCTCCACCTATTCATCCTTCCTCCCCATAAGCCCCTGGCAACCACTGATCTTTATACTGTCTCTGTAGCTTTGCCTTTTCCAGAATGTTAACATAGTTGGAATCATACAGTAGGAAGCCTTTTTAAACTGTCTTCTTTAGCTTAACAATATGCGTTTATATTTCCTCCATGTTTTTTATAGCTCGATAGCTTGTTTCCTTTTATCATTGAATAATACTCCACTATAAGGATGTACCACAGTTTACCTAGTCACCTTTTGAAGAACATCTTGGTTGCTTCTAGTTTTGACAATTATGAATACAGCTGCCATAAACATCTGTGTGCAGGTTTTTTTATGGACATAAGTTTTCAACTCATTGTGTAAAGTATGTTTTTATATCTACCTTTTATTGTTTTAGACATGTGGTCTCTTCTGTCTCTCAATATATTAATGAAACAAATGTTTAAATACCTTTTTCTCCCTATAGAGTCTCTGTTTTCTCTAGATTGCTTTTCATTTGTTTGTTTTGGTCGCTATCTTCTATGTCTGAGATATTCCTCAGTTGTCTGGTGATCCTGGTTGTCTGGTTTTACTTAAGAGCAATGCCCCATAAAGCTGATAAGAAGCTCTGATCCCATGGTGAGGCCTGCCACCTGTGGGCCATTTCACTAAGAAATGCTCGCTGTTGGTATGTTAAGACTTTCCTCTTGGACTAGTTAGATTCTCTGGAGAAAAATCTTCTGACCTTCTCGCTTGATGGTGTAGGACTGGATACCACCTTTTTGGAAGCTGAGTTGGAGAAGAGGTCTGGCGGTGGGTGGCCTCAGCTTTTAGTATATAAAATGTTCACCTAATCCCTGTATTTGCAGAATGGTACTGCTCCCCTGCCTCCTGCCGCCACCCCCTGCAACTGTGCCTGTCCAGCTTTCTGCAGATGCAGGAGATAGAGTTACCTGCTTGGACTTGGGGAAGGGCTCTGGGGCCTTATCTGATTCTTAAAAGAGAATTTCAGTTAATCCTCCTGTTTCTAGCCTCACCTTTATCCTCATACCTGGAACCTAACCTTTCAGTGCCTTTGGGGGAGGTATGTGGTTTACTGTGTAAACTGGTTGTTTCTAAAACTTGACATGGGACTCAATTTTCTCAATTCTGCGAGGTCATCTGCTTATCTATCCGCTTTCCAGTTTAAATTTTTTGTTACTATTTCTTTTGCTTCTGTTCTCTTTTGTCCTTATGATTTCATGCCTTTAAAAATCCTTGGCTATGCTTTTAGTTAAGTTTTGATAGGAAATGAAAGTAAATACATTTGCATAATCTGCCATATTTATGTGAAATTCTCATATATCCTTTTTTGAAAGGAAAGCAAAACCAATACCTTCTCTATAGGCAATAGATGTAAATTGGTTTAAAACTTAAGAAAAAAATATTTTTAAATGTTTAATTAACATTATCTATAAATTGACCACTGCATAAAATTTTGGTGCATGTCCATTCTGACTTTCCTGTATGATTACATAAACATGTGATTTATTTTTATTAATATTTTGTTTGTATCAAAAATATAAATTATGTCTATAGAGATAGAAAGCAGATCAGTGGGGTTGGGAGTGGGGATTGGCTAGAAACAGGCATGAGGGAAGTTTTGGGGGTGATGGAGGTGTCCTAAAATTGGATAGTAGTGTTCATTGCATCACTTTATAAATTTACTAAAATTTATATGGGTGGGAGTTCCCTGGCAGTTCAGTGGTTAAGACTTTACCTTCCAATGCAGGGAGTGCAGGTTCGATCCCTGGTCAGGGAGCTAAGATCACACATGCCTCGCGGCCAAAAAAAACAAAAAACAGCAGCAATATTTTAACAAATTCAGTAAAGACTTTAAAAATGGTCCACATCAAAAAAATCTTAAAAAGAAATCATTGATGCGTATATATTATGGTATATAAACTGTAACAATAAATTTGCTTTAAAAATTCCCTACTGGCCAGCAAACAAAACAATACCTGATTTTATCATACCATATATATCCTTGTTCACTTAAAAATTTGAACATGAAAAAAAAAAATTTGAACATGAACACTTTTCACGTCAACAAATTTAGACCTACAAAATAGAAATTTTATGTGCATAATTAACAAATTGCACTTCTCCCAGCTCTTCTCACTTCATCCTGCAAACAATAACATGTAAAATCCCACTTTTGTAATATATTTTTGCCTTTTTCCATTCTATTCATACACTTATATATTGATGCACAGTTGTAATTATTACATACAGTTCAGTGCAGTGATTATAAAGCAGCATCCTAACCATTTTCCCATGTGCTACATAATTATTGTTGACAATTACAAAATACTCCATAGAGTACATGTGTCATACACTAATTACCATATCCTTATTTTAGAACATTTCAGCTGTTTCAAAATTTATATTGTTAAAAATAATTATATAATGCATAAATTTATGCATATAGCTTTTCCTTTTTAAAATTATTTACTTAGGATAATTCCTAGAAAGGCTCTACTGCTCTTGAACTTAAGTAAACATAAATAACTTCAGGGAAAAACAAATTGGCTTTTACATATATAATTCCCTTTCAGTTTATTTTAGAAGATTATGTATATGGGGAACCTATCATTTATTACTATTACCTTTTAAGTTGTTCTGTGTTATGGCTTCTGACGTTTTGCTGAACATACTTTCTTTTAAAATATATTTATTTTTGTCTGCGTTGGGTCTTCGTTGCTGCACGTGGGCTTTCTTTTTAGTTGCAGCCAGCGGGGGCTACTCTTTGTTGCGGTGCACAGGCCTCTCATTTAGGTGGCTTCTCTTGTTGTGGAGCACGGGCTCTAGGTGCACGGGCTTCAGTAGTTGTGGCACATGGGCTGAGTAGTTGTGGCTTGTGGGCTCTAGAGCACAGGCTCAGTAGTCGTGACACACAGGCTTAGTTGCTCTGTGGCATGTGGTATCTTTCCGGATCAGGGCTCGAACCCGTGTCCCCTGCATTGGCAGATGGATTCTTAACCACTGCACCACCAGGGAAGCTCTGAACTTACTTTTTAAGTCAGATATATTGATTTGAAGAAGTGAAGAAAAGTGGGAATTCTATGAAAAAAAAAAGCGCTAGATGTTGTCTTCTTTTGTAGAAAGGCAGAAGCAACCTCACAGTGCTTTTACTCTACTTAAATTTTACAAATGGAGGGGTACGGTATCCATCTTAGTTTGGGCAGCCTCAGATTTCTGTCTGTATTGGGATATCTCATCACTGGTTTGTAGATGTGCTTTACTGAATACATGCTGAGAAGGCTTCTTTTAAACCAAAAACTCAGTTAAAATGTTTTTAAAATTAGCATTAATGGATTACCACTTGGCCAAGTGAGGCAGAGACTGGGCATTCTGGAGCAGGCTCCAGGAGTTCTCAGCATCCACAAAATATACCTCACCCTTTACATAAGTAGATACTCAGGTCCCTGGAGGGAGGGAGGCTGAGGGTTTTGTTCTGAAATGAACAGCCACCTGCAGCCTGAATTCACTGTCTTTAGGACTGTGCTCAATGGATGAGTTAGATGGTAGGGTGTCAGGAAGCCCAAAGTCAAGTTGGTTCCTGAGAAACAACACATGCTGTCTGCAACTTTCACTGCACTTCCCTCTGTGCTATAACCAGGGCATGACAACTGGGACCTTGTCACTAACACTTTAAAGTGTATTTTTTAAAGATTGTCCAAATTGTAAAATTAGCTCCTTCCTTGGCAGCTACGTCTCTTTCTCTACCCTCTTCAGTCCCTGAGTGGCCAGGAAAACCCAATATGAGGGGCAGGGAGCACTCCATTTCCTTCCCCTTTGTGTGTGGTGCCCATCAGCCTTTCACCCTCTAGTTGATTCAAGGACCTGTTTTTTTTTGGCCGTACGTGGGCCTCTCACTGTTGTGGAGCACAGGCTCCGGACGCGCAGGCTCAGCAGCCATGGCTCATGGGCCCAGCCGCTCCACGGCATGTGGGATCTTCCCGGACTGGGGCACGAACCTGTGTCCCCTGCATCAGCAGGCAGACTCTCAGCCACTGCGCCACCAGGGAAGCCCCAGGACCTGTTATTTTTAAACAGCTTTATTGAGATATAATTCACATGTCATAACATTCACTCATTCACAATGTATAATCCAATGGTTTTTAGTATATCCACAGAGTTGTGCAACCGTCACCACAATCAATTTTAGAAAACTTATCACCCCCAAAAAAGAAACACTCATTAGCAGTTACCCACATTTCCTCCCAAATCCCCCAGCCCTAGGCCGTCACTAATCTACTTCCTATCACTACAGATTGGCCTATTCTAGACACTTCATATTTTCATTTTATGTTTTCAAGCTTCACCCATGCTGTAGCATTCATTTTCTTGGTGGTGTCCTTTGAAGCATAAAAATTTCTAATTTTGATAATGTCTAGTTTATCTGTTTTTTATTTTGTCACTTGTGCTTTTGGTGTCATGACTAAGAAACCACTGCCTAAACCAAGTGTCAGAGATTTACACCAGTGTTTTCCTCTAAGAGTTTTATAGTTTCAGCTCTTACATTTAGGTCTGTGATCCATTTTGAGTTAATTTTTGTGTATAGTATAAGGTTGGGGTCCAACTTCGTTCTTTGTATGTGGATATCTAGTTGTTTTAGCACCATTTGTTGAAAAGATTCTTCTCTCCTGATTGAATTAACTAGGCACCCTTATCAAAACTCAATTGACCATAAAGATAAGGTTTTTTCCTTAACCCTCAGTTGTACTCCATTGATCTTTATGTCTATATTTATGCCAGTAGCACACAGTCTTGATTACTGTAGTTTTTGGATTACTGTAGTTCTGAAGTTGGAAGCGTGAGTCCTTCAACTTTGTTCTTTTGGAAGATTGTTTTGGCAATTTTTGGTCCCTTGAATTTCTGTGTGAATTTTCGGATAAGCATGTCAATTTCTGCTAAAAAGTTAGTTGGAATTTTGATAGGGACTGCACTGAATTTGTAGATCTCAGGCCTTGTTTTGTGTGGTTGCTTTGGGCACCAAAATGGCATCTTAGGAACCTGCCTTTTTTATTCTTCTCCAAGTCAACATGGTTATCATTGCCCTTAGCGCTGAGAGAAAAGTTCATATAAAATTCATATAAATTTAGCATTCATATAAATGATAGCAATTTAGTGTGTTTTTCTCTGCCTCAGTTTCCTCTTATGTAAAATGGGTTAATAAGTGTTTTTATGTCCAAAGATGTTGTGAAGATTAAATGAGAGAATCCATGTGAAGTGCCCAGCAAGCACTCAATAAATGTTATTCATCATTATAACAATTATACTCGAAGGCATCTTTCCATCTAGAAAACCTGCATCTGGGAAAACCTGCATCTATCTGATTCTCAAAAGCCCATGTTCTTCCAACTACATTGACAGATACTTGATAGGTTAAAACAAGGAAAGTAAGGAGTATTTATGAAATGTAGCAAAAAGGGTATTTTCCATTAAGAAGACTTTAATGGGAAAAAATATCATTTCTAGGCTCCAGGGAAGTGGAGAGTAAAGAAACAACTGTTGTAATATATATTTTTGATCCGTAAGAAATTCAGTTTCCTGGTCTTGGTAGACTGGACACTCATGATTTATAGCCAGCCAGGAGCTAACATATAAGGAGAACCTGGGAGTCTGCTGAGATGAAGTGTCAGGTAGATATCACCTGTGTTTATTTTATTGTGATCTGAATGTCACATGCTCTCCAGCTTGCAGGAAGAGTCTCCTTCCTTTCATACCCAACTAGGTCTGTTCCTCAGTCCATCCCCCTCCTCAAGTGTCTGAGAATTCCTAAGTGATACAAGTTGTCTTCTGGCTTGTCACCTTTCATGCTAGAATGTTGCTCTGGGCTTCTGCACTTAAAGATGCTGATGTTAATATTTTATAACTAAAGAACCTTGTTAATATTATAAATGTAAACTGAACATTTCTTTGAGCGACTCTCCTTTTCCTAACATTGGAAATTTGATTTATTATATTCACTTTTTGAGTTAACAATCGTAAAATACAATATAATCCAGTAATCAGAGAATGGATTTCCTTAACAGTTTACAGCTTTTACAAATGATATAATAGTTTTTGATACAGTTCCCACAGACTTTGAGGAGGATGCTTATGGGCAATAACCTAACGAGTGTGTGTGTGTGTGTGTGTGTGTGTGTGTGTGTGTGTAAAACTAATCTCATGCTCATTTCTTCATTCTCCATCTCATCCTATTAGCTGTTGATGCCTTATTCATCCTCTTAGGTTTCTTTCAAAGGCACCCTATTCCATAAAACCTATCCAGACCCTCCGAGCTAGATGTGAGATGATCTTCTTTGAACTTCTATATAAACAGAGGTTTATAAATCTCTCACAACACTGACTAGATGTCACTTTGTATGACAGTTATTTGTGTACTTATATTATTCCCCAACTAGGTTGTAAGCTCTATGAATCTGCACACTGTGAATTGTTAATCTTGGTATACCCTCAGCTCCTCGTATAATTCTTTGGACATACTGGGTGTTTAAATATTGTTGTTAACACTATGAAACTAGATATCAAGTACAGGAAAAAAAATCTGTGAAAAATACAAACACATGGAGGCTAAACAGTACACTATTAAATAACCAAGAGATCACTGAAATAATCAAAGAGGAAATCAGAAAATACCTAGAAACAAATGACAATGAAAACATGACCCAAAACCTATGAGATGCAGCATAAGCAGTTCTAAGAGGGAAGTTTATAGCAATACAGTACTACCTCAAGAAACAAGAAACATCTCAAATAAAAAACCTAACCTTACACCTAAAGCAGTTAGAGAAAGAAGAACAAAAAAATCCCAAAGTTAGCAGAAGGAAAGAAATCACAGAGATCAGATCAGAAATAAATGAAAAAGAAATGAAGGAAATGATAGCAAAGATCAATAACACTAAAAGTTGGTTCTTTGAGAAGATAAACAAAATTGATAAACCATTAGCCAGACTCATCAAGAAAAAAAGGGAGAAGATTCAAATCAATAGAATTAGAAATGAAAAAGGAGAAGTAACAACTGACAATGCAGAAATACAAAGGATCATGAGAGATTACTACAAGCAACTCTATGCCAATAAAATGGGCAACCTGGAAGAAATGGACAAATTCTTAGAAAAGCACAACCTTCCGAGACTGAACCAGGAAGAAATAGAAAATATAAACAGACCAATTACAAGCACTGAAATTGAAACTGTCATTAAAAATCTTCCAACAAACAAAAGCCCAGGACCAGATGTCTTCACAGGCGAATTCTATCAAACATTTAGAGGAGAACTAACACCTATCCTTCTCAAACTCTTCCAAAATATAGCAGAGGGAGGAACACTCCCAAACTCATTCTATGAGGCCACCACCACCCTGATACCAAAACCAGACAAAGATCCACAAAAAAGAAAACTACAGGCCAATATCACTGATGAACATAGATGCAAAAATCCTCAACAAACTACTAGGAGACAGAATCCAACAGCACATTTAAAGGATCATACAGCATGATCAAGTGGGGTTTATCCCAGGGATGCAAGGATTCTTTAATATACACAAATCAATCAGTGTGATAAACCATATTAAGAGACTGAAGGATAAAAACCATATGATCATCTCAATAGATGCAGAAAAAGCTTCTGACAATGTTCAACACCCATTTATGATAAAAACCCTCCAGAAAGTAGGCATAGAGGGAAGTTACCTCAACATAATAAAAGCCATATATGACAAACCCACAGCCAACATGGTTTTCAATGGTGAAAAACTGAAACCATTTCCACTAAGATCAGGAACAAGACAAGGTTGCCCACTCTCACCACTGTTATTCAACATAGTTTTGGAAGTCCTAGCCACGGCAATCAGAGAAGAAAAAGAAATAAAAGGAATATACTGTTTGCAGATAACATGATACTATACATAGAGAATCCTAAAGATGCCACCAGAAAACTACTAGAGCTAATCAATGAATTTGGTAAAGTTGCAGGATACAAAATTAATGCACAAAAATCTCTTGCATTCTTTTACACTAATGATGAAAAATCTGAAAGAGAAATTAAGGAAACACTCCCGTTTTCCATTGTAACAAAAAGAATAAAATACCTAGGAATAAACCTACCTAAGGAGACAAAAGACCTGTATGCATAAAACTATAAGACAATGATGAAAGAAATTAAAGATGATACAAACAGATGGAGAGATATACCATGTTCTTGGATTGGAAGAATCAACATTGTGAAAATGACTATACTACCTCAAGCAATCTACAGATTCAATGCAATCCCTATCAAATTACCAATGGCATTTTTCACAGAACTAGAACAAAAATTTTCACAATTTGTATGGAAACACAAAAGACCCCGAATAGCCAAAGCAATCTTGAGAAAGAAAAACGGAGCTGGAGGAATCAGGCTCCCGGACTTCAGACTATACTACAAGCTACAGTAATCAAGACAGTATGGTACTGGCACAAAAACAGAAATATAGATCAATGGAACAGGATAGAAAGCCCAGAGATAAACCCACGCACGTATGGTCACCTTATCTTTGATAAAGGAGGCAAGAATATACAATGGAGAAAAGACAGCCTCTTCAATAAGTAGTGCTGGGAAAAGTGGACAGCTACATGAAAAGAATGAAATTAGAACACTCCCTAACACCATACACAAAAATAAACTCAAAATGGATTAAAGACCTAAATGTAAAGCCAGACAGTATAAAACTCTTAGAGGAAAACATAGGCAGAACACTCTATGACATAAATCACAGCAAGATCCTTTTTGACCCACCTCCTAGAGGAATGGAAATAAAAACAAGAATAAACAAATGGGGGCTTCCCTGGTGGTGCGGTGGTTGAGAGTCTGCCTGCCGATGCAGGGGACACGGGTTTGTGCCCCGGTCCAGAAAGATCCCACATGCCGTGGAGCGGCTAGGCCTGTGTGCCATGGCCACTGAGCCTGTGCTCTGCAACGGGAGAGGCCACAACAGTGAGAGGCCTGCATACCGCAAAAAATAAAATAAAATAAAAAAATAAGCAAATAAAAAATAAACAAATGGGACCTAGTGAAACTTAAAAGCTTTTGCATAGCAAAGGAAACCATAAACAGGATGAAAAGACAACCCTCAGAATGGGAGACAATATTTGCAAATGAAGCAACTGACAAAGGATTAATCTCCAAAATTTACAAGCAGCTCGTAATATCAAAAAAACAAACAACCCAATCCAAAAATGGGCAGAAGACCTAAACAGACAGTTCTCCAAAGAAGGTATACAGATTGCCAACAAACACATGAAAGGATGCTCAACATCACTAATCATTAGAGAAATGCAAATCAAAACTACAATGAGGTATCACCTCGCACCAGTCAGAATGGCCATCAACAAAAATCTACAAAAAATAAATGCTGGAGAGGGTGTGGAGAAAAGGGAACCCTCTCACACCATTGATAGGAAGATAAATTGATACAGCCACTATGGAGAACAGTATGGATGTTCCTCAAAAAACTAAAAATAGAACCACCATATGACCTGGCAATCCCATTACTGGGCATGTACCCTGAGAAAACCATAATTCAAAAAGAGTCATGTACCACAATGTTCATTGCAGCTCTATTTACAATAGCCAGGACATGGAAGCAACCTAAGTGTCCATCAACAGATGAATGGTTAAAGAAGATGTGGCACATATATACAATGGAATATTACTCACCCATAAAAAGAAATGAAATTGAGTTATTTGTAGTGAGGTGGATGGACCCAGAGACTGTCATACAGAGTGAAGTGAGTCAGAAAGAGAAAAACAAATACCGTATGCTAACACATATATATGGAATCTAAAAATAAATAAATAAATAAATAAATAAGGTTCTGAAGAACCTAGGAGCAGGACAGGAATGGACATAGGGAGGGGGAAGGGTAAGCTGGGATGAAGTGAGAGAGTGGCATTCACATATATACACTACCAAATGTAAAATACATAGCTAGTGAGAAGCAGCTGCATAGCACAGGGAGATCAGCTCAGTGCTTTGTGTCCAGCTGGAGGGGTGGGATAGGGAGGGTTGGAGAGAGATGTAAGAGGGAGGAGATATGGGGATATATTTATATGTATAGCTGTTTTACTTTTTTATACAGCAGAAACTAACACACCATTGTAAAGCAATTATACTCCAATAAAGATGTTAAAAAATATATTTGTTAAATTAAATTTCTGACTCAAGATAGAAGGCACTTAGCCCGACATCCGCTTAAATAGGTGGCCATTTTTGTGCACCTGATCATCAAAAATCTCCAATAGAAGCTTTCTGTACCTGGCTCTGCGTATGGGGGTTGAGGTTTATATTCATGTAAAATGCACTGGTAAAAGTCCTCTTACAGGTAAGGGGATGATGTTGATGAAGCTACACTACTGATAAAAGAACAAACCAACTAGGCCTTCCTCATAATGTCCTCAGGGTTCATGCAGTGGGAGGACTTATTTAAATATTTTTCTAACTGAAACATCTCATTGAAGGAGTGAAAAAAACTTAGAGTATAGCTAGAAGGTGCCAAAATGGATTAACCCTATAGTAAATTCCATGCCATAGTAAGTTGTCTTGTAGCAAGGTTCCAGTGGGCAAAACAACTAACACAGGTATATAGTAGACGACTATGTTTGCTCCTGAGGTAGAGTGGGTTCTTTAGAGCTTACTGTTGCCTTCAGTGGTCAGGTTACCTGGAACCCACCATATTGGGTAAAGGAGACTAGCTTTGCTTTAGGGTCCTAGGAAGATAGCATTTACTTGAGCAGGACAGTACATTAAAGCAGTGCTTCTCAAACTGTGTGTGGTAAAGCACCAGCTTATTTCTTTTCAATTCAGGTAGACTAAGAATTTTGTAAAATATGACAAGCATAAATAACTAGAAAAGAAAGAAATTTAAAAAGACATACAAAATATAACCTCCATTTAAAAAATGTTAGATCCAACAGACTAAAATTACTTAGTCAAATTGCTGGACCACACTTTGAGTAGCACTGGTTTAGAGGGTGGACTGTCCTGATGTGCCCACACATGGACTTGGATCAACTGTCCATGGAATTGATTAGGAGATCTGTTTGACTAGAATGAATGCTCAGGGGTAAGAAAAGGTGCTTGTGTTCTGAGGTGAGACCAGGCTGAAAATTGAGCTTATTCTTCATTCTGTAGGCTGAAAAGGTTTGAGCAGGAAGGGCGAGTCTGTGATGTAATTGAAATGGAACCTTTGGAAATGATTTTCATGTTTAAGATTGATTTTAGGGGTAAAATGAAACACAGTGGGACTTTGAAGAACTAAGTTGTGAGAGTTTAAGCAAAAGACGAGTAATAAATACCTGGTCAATTCTGAGGCTGCAGAAGTGAAGATGGAACAGTAGCAGAAATATTTACTGACTACCTATCATGTACTAAATATAGTACTAAGCTCTTTACATAGGCTATCTCGTTTCATCTTTACAACAATCCTGTGCGGTAGTTCTATTAACCTCATTTTTTTTTTTTTTTTTTAACCTCATTTTTCAGATGAGGAAACAGGCTCTAAAAAAGGTTGAGTAACTTGCCCCAAGGTCACTTCAGATGAATGGAGTGATTGTCAGTTGGTTGGAGTGTGTAACCCAGAACCCAGATTTCTTAGGTTCTTAAGTGAGTGTCTAAATATAGAGGTTTTGGGCTTCCCTGGTGGCGCAGTGGTTGCGAGTCCGCCTGCCGATGCAGGGGACGCGGGTTTGTGCCCCGGTCGGGGAGGATCCCACATGCCGCGGAGCGGCTGGGCCCGTGAGCCATGGCCGCTGAGCCTGCGCGTCCGGAGCCTGTGCTCCGCAACGGGAGAGGCCACAACAGTGAGAGGCCCGCGTACAGCATAAAAAAAAAAAAAAAAAAAAAAATATAGAGGTTTTGGCAAACCTTGCTTAACATTTTTTGAGCCATGGACTTGAGGATTATCACTGTCCTTGGATACCAGATAGCCCATTTGCCATTCTCTTCAGCACTTCAGCTGTTTTTTGTATAAATTTTTAGAGATTTGGCCTTGAAAAGAAGAGATGAAATGGTTTAGCAAGAGGCTGTTCCGAGGGTTATAGTCATGGCTGGAGCAAATTAACCCTACGAAGCTGATTGAACCTAGGGTGGATGATAACACTAGGCTAGAGATTCTCAATTCCAATTTTTAAGTGGCATTTTAAAAATCTAATTCTAATCATGTAGTTCTGTAGTCTCTCCATTGTGTAGGATGAAGTATTTCATCTAGGCTGTGTTAAGTCCAGTTGGTGCCATGGCTTTCCAAATGAGCTTACCCTCTAAAGATTAATTCTGTGAAACTATTTTGGGGTGTGAGTTTTTTATTTGTTTGTTTAAGAAATAGAGTGTGTAATTCATCACAGATGCTATTTTTTCCCACACCAGAACTTAGAACAAGAACTTGTACACATTGTTCTAAAGAGCTGTACACTCCACCACACTACTGATACTCAGTAAAAGTAACTCCTAGGGGAGGCGAGGAAGTCTTTTGTTAAAATGGACTACAGTGTTCATTGCTATTTGAAATACATATTCCCTAATACATGACCCTAATATTTGTAATTGTTTATTATCATACATTCAGATTCAACCCTGTCATCTGTGCTTAATTGAAATTATCTATTTTTCTTACATGTTACTAAAAATAAATTTTAATTTAATATATAGACTATTATGTATAAAATAGATAACTAATGAGAACCTACTGTTTAGCACAGGGAACCCTACTCAATGATCTGTGGTGACCTAAATGGAAAAATCTAAAAAAGAGTGGGTATATGTATATGTATAACTGATTCACTTTGCTGTACAGTAGAAACAAACACAACATTTTTAAGCAACTGTACTCCAATAAAAATTTAAATAAAACAAGACCCCATATGTTTGTTCCCTGTAACAGCCAAGTACCTTTGGACTCACTCCCACCTTTAACTAGAGAAACACTGCCATTGAATATATTTCTATACCAAGCATGAGAGTTGAAGTTACCATCTTTTCATTTGGTAGAGGTGTTAATCTAACGAAGTGTAGGGATATATGTATATGTATAGCTGATTCACTTTGTTATAAAGAAAAAACTAACACACCATTGTAAAGCAATTATACTCCAATAAAGATGTTTAAAAAAAAATCTAATGAAGTGGAGGAAGAGTCTATAATAGGTTTTAACAGCCTTGTGGTAAGAGAAAAAATATCAAAATCAATTTAAATGTATCTGCATATAATAAATTAAAAATTATTTTAACTTATTATGTTAGTGTAATATCATTGCCTTTGTTGTTGCTTTGTTTTTTGTTTGTTGTGCATAAGACATTTTGGGTTGTGTTAGCTGAAAATAGTCCATGAGGATTTTTTTTTACCCAGATAAACAAAAAGTCTATCCAGAAAAAGTCTTTTTTTTCCACTTGGGGGGAATGGGTGTGTGCCTGTCTGTGGAGCAAAGTTCTACAGTCCCTTATTTCTCCAGTGAAAGCGTTTGTGCCGCTGCAGGGTTGTAGCCAGATGGCTGCTTTTGGACCAAGTACCACTCCTCTGAGCTGACCAGTCAGTATTGCGTATTAATGAATGGTGGTGAGCTCAGCTTTGAAAAATGCCAACGGGGTTATTTCTTACTTTTCAACAGCAAATAAAAATGCTTCATTTCACATTAATTAAATATTATTGTTTTCATAGTTTGTCTCTGAGCATACACCTAGTAGATTTTTGAGAGCTGAGGTAAAAATATCTTTTATATAACCTGTACTTCTGAAACTCCAAAGAAACGTGGGGAGTTATATTTAAGAAAAACAGCTCTCCTCTACTTTTCTGGTATTCTCTGGATGACATTCTACCTGTCTTGACTTTAGCAGAGGGAATTACATTGTAAAATAGAACTTTGGATAGTAATTAAGAGGCTGCTTTTTGGCCACTAAATATTATAGTACTTATGTAAATGGACAAGAATAAATCCCATGTAGTTCTTTTTAATAGTGAAAAATAGCAGGGGGATACAGAAACGTTTTATTTAACTTTGTAGTATATACTTTGGGAGGTTGATAAAGTATAATGCCAATAAGGTAATGATGAAATGAAGGCATTATTATACTGAGAAATAACATATGAGGCAATCCTTTACAGTTTATAAAGTGATTTAAGTTATTCTGCATAGAACCCATGTGAGGCAGACGTTACTATCCCCATTTTGAAATGAGGAAAGTTACGTTAACAGCACTGATAGTCATGGCAACCAGGCCCTTTAATTGAAACACATTTACATAGCCATACACAGTGTGTGTCTCAAGACTGGTGTAATGAGGATGTTGAGGGACCATGTGGTAGCAGGAGAACAGCAAGTCTGAGATACACCAGAAGAGAGACATACTTTTCAAATAGAAGACACTCACTCCCACCTCTGTTGTTATTCTTCCTTCTTTCTGGGGATAGTGGATGTGGGAACCTTTCTTCCCAGACTTCTTCCTTCCATTCCCAAGTCCATGCCTGGCAGGGAGTATGGGGTAGCCCCTGATTTAAGTGGCTTGCTTTGGTTTTAGAAATTACTCCTTTTATCACTGAGTTTGTGGGTCACCATAACTGTTCTGTGTAGACTTAGCCTGTGGTGACTTCTTCTTGACTGAGGAATTGAAACAACTGGCGTGAATTTTTTAAGGCCACCATGCTTTCTTTCTCTTTCTTGTTCACCCTCCTAGGGCTGAGGACGAGAAGATGAAGACTGCACGTCATACCCATCAGTTAGAGATTGAGCTACCCAACCCATTGAAGGGACTCTGATTTACTGAAAGGAAACTGCTAACAGCCATCTCTCTTTCTTTTTGGTTCCCTGAGGTACAATGGTGAAGATTCACCAGAGGGGAGCTTCAGTAAAATATGCTTTTTAGTCTTGTCCTTAATATATGTACCTATTTGGATAGAATGTAAACTACCATTTTGCTGACACTGACTTAAATAATTCTCTTGTGCCAGTTGATTCAAGTTTACTTTGCACTCAGTCTTGCCCTTGATTTTGCGTAGGAAGGGGAACAGTCTGTATTTATCTGGACGAGAAAAGTACAGTCACTGTGATAACCTGGGTTATTTTCTGCTTTATCTAAGCAGTTAAATCAGAATCATATATATTTGTCCATGGGTGATAAGTGATGGTGGTATGCCATTACCATAGCAACAGGCTGCATTCTTGGTTGCTGCTAATTGCCTCCAGAATTATGAAGGCAAGGAGGTTTTCCTGCTGACAATGCATAGTGTTTGCAGAAAATGCAAAAAAGGGCTCCATCAGAGCTACTTTATTCATAACCAACAGCTCACGGGCTATATTGACTGAGCTGGATGTGTTGTAGGAGCTTAGTAGTGACTTACTGCTCTGTCTTCATCGTCGCTGACAAATGCTGTGCTGCTACCTGGCTTCTGGGAAATGGAAAAGGTAAAGTGGGCTTTGGCCTTGGAGTGTTGGAAAATATAATAGAATGAGCACCTGGTTTCGTGTTCTACTTCTTCATTCAACTCGCAAATGGATCATTTTAATTACCTTCCAGATGTAGCCAAAAAAGAGAGTGAGGAGGCTACAGTGAATTCTAATGGTCTTACCATATTCCAAGGATAAAGTTTTTTAGCCTTTATTTTTCAGATAAGTTGCTTGTATTTTGTATGAAATGGATGATTCATCTTTTGGTATTTAAACCACTAAGTTTGTTTTATCTTGATATCACAATACTCGAATGTAAAAAATGTTACTTTTTAAAAAAATTACATTAAAAAAAATTTATTTATTTAATTTTGGCTGCGTTGGGTCTTCGTTGCTGTGCGTGGGCTTTCTCTAGTTGTGGCGAGCGGGGGGCTACTCTTCGTTGCGGTGCACAGGCTTCTCATTGCGGTGGCTTCTCTTGTTGCAAAGCATGGGCTCTAGGCGCGTGGGCTTCAGTAGTTGTGGTGCGCGGGCTCAGTAGTTGTGGCTTGTGGGCTCTAGAGCGCAGGCTCAGTAGTTGTGGTGCACAGGCTTAGTTGCTCTGCAGCATGTGAGATCTTCCCTGACCAGGGATCGAACCCGTGTCCCCTGCATTGGCAGGTGGATTCTTAACCACTGTGTCACAAGGGAGGTCCCCAAAATTATGTTTTATATAAATGCTTATCTAATTCCTAACTACTGGGCAGATGGTTCCATTTCTCTTTCTAAATCATGATTTGGATATTACTTTCCCAAAAAAAAACCCAAAACTCAGCTCATTTAAAGTAGAACATCTCAAGTTTATGGTGAAACTTTATTGTAGGTTCAAGGTGTGTAACATTTAGCAGACCTGTACAAGTGACATTATTAGCTGTCGTTTAGATAGAGATTTCCCTTTTTCAAAGTGCTTCACAATGAGCAACATTTGTCCTACTGTAGGATGTTTTTCCAGGCAAGCAATTCATTCTCTAAAGGAGTTTTCTGTATCATTCCACTGATGTCATTAAAAATGATTCCAAGGCCAATATTCTGCCATATTCTTCAGCCAGGTGATCACAGATTGTAATCGGGCTGTTTCATCTCCTCTCCCACCTGCCCAGGCTGTGCCCAAGCTGCACTGAGGACTTGCTCCTTTGCTTCTGAAACCCAAAGCATTCTCACATCTCAGTGACTTTGCACACACTGTCCCCTTGGCTGGCCTGGAATGCACTCCCTGCCCCTGCTCTCTCAGATGCGTTTGCCTGAGGAAAGCCTGGCTCAAGTCAGTTCCAGTGTTACCTCTGCGGTGAAGCCTTCTCTGACTCACTGTCACCCCGAGTTAGGGACACCTGGGGCATTTCCCTGTTGGGCACATGCGTGTTTCACCATTACGGAGTAAGTGCTTTTTCTCTTTTGTGTTCCCGACACCTGGTGTAGTACCTGGTACTCAGTGTGTGTTGGGTGAATGAGTACAGGGTCAGAGAAAGCCCATATTTTTATTCTTTTATACTGCTAAAGGAGGGAAGAAGAGAGGGACCCATGTTTCCTGAAGATATTGTGAACAGGATGGCTTTGTATTAAACAACATGCTGAAATTGTGAATCAGCCAATCTTGGACTTAACTGTGAAGTAGGTAACTGGTCGCCTGGGCTTTCCTTGTAGGGCTAAATTCAAGCATTTCACTGGGGACTCAAACCTTAAAGAAAGAGGATAAATTAAGTAGAGATTACTTTGGGGCATGAGGGGTGGATTGTGGAATTTCTAGGGGCCCTGAAATCACCAGCACACCCATGTGTACAGGTATCTATCTCTATGTAATGACACCAAAAGGCTGAAAGATTTATGAAGAATAACAGAAGCCACACTTGTGAAGTAAGAATCACTGCTCTACATAGTTTACTCTGAATATTCTATAGTATGAACTGTAAATGTTTTAATGGGTTTTCAGTTTCTTCCTCTCTGGGAAGCTGGTGATAGCTCTTACCGCGTAGCCAGGGACCATTCTCTGCCGTGATCTGGGTTGAACTCTGTTTGTGTCCTACATCGCCGACTTTCGTATGGGGATGCCTGCCCCTTGAGAACCTTAATTACAAACCACAGAAAAGTAGAAAAGTCCTTGTGTTTTACTAATGTATTGATACTTGCTCCAGAGCAGGCTCAAGTACCATTTCCACTAGATTTTTGTACAAGGCTGTCCTTCCTGTGAATATGCTTTGCCTAGTGCTGGTTTTCCACGTCATCAGTTTATGGTGCTGCCATTCTGCACCTCTTTGTTTTCAGCGGTCTCTTGATTAGATGCCTTTTTTCTCTGTGAGATGAATGTTGTTTGTGTGGCATGGCAGTAGATGGGGTGTTTTAAGCTATTTCTGAGGGAAGTGCCACTTCCTATTTGTAATTCCAGTTGAAAGTAGATCTTGCATTGCATAGAACCTGAATATGTCCTGTCTGGCATCCTTAGACCTGCTCCAATACCAGCGGCTCTGGGGCATCCCTGTTTAACTCTTCTGTGCCCAACACCATTTTGGGATGTGTACTTTGGGTAAGGTTGGAGACAAGAGGGCCAGAAAAGCGATATCTGTGCATTGGTTTTAATTATAGAACATTTGAAGAGTTTTATCTGCTGTGGTAGTTTGTTGGTTTTTTTTTTTAACTTTATTTATTTGGCTGCGTTGGGTCTTCGTTGCTGTGGGCGGGCTTTCTCTAGTTGCGGCGAGCGGGGGCTACGCTTCGTTGTGGCGCGGGGCTTCTCACTGCGGTGGCTTCTCTTGTTGCACAGCAGGGGCTCTAGGTGCGCGGGCTTCAGTAGTTGTAGCACGAGGGCTCTAGAGTGCCGGCTCAGTAGTTGTGGCACACGGGCCGCTTAGTTGCTCCGCAGCATGTGGGATCTTCCTGGACCAGGGCTTGAACCCGTGTCCCCTGCATTGGCAGGCGGATTCTAAACCACTGCCCCACCAGGGAAGCCCTGCTGGGGCAGTTTTATTGTAAAATTTCCAAAGACAGAACTGATAGGCTTTAGAGAAATAGGTGGAATCAACAAATGAGAAGGAAACAAACTAGGCATGAGCATGAATAGAGACAGGATAGAATGATTTACTTGAGAAACCTTGTTAGGTGCTGCTGGGATCAATTAGTAACTCCATCCAAAATAGTTTGATGAGCTTGCTTTAACATGCTGTTTTTCCTTGATGGTTCTGTCACTTGGACAGAAAACTGTACTCCCAGTCAAAGGCAGAAACAGTTCTTTGTAAAATTGAGATATAATTCACATACCATAAAATTCACTGTTTCGAAGTGTAGAGTTCAGTGGTTTTAGTATATCCAGAAGGTTATGCAACCATTACTACTATATAATTCCAGAACATTTTCATCACCCTAAAAAGAAAATCCATCCCCATTAGCAGTCACTCCCATTTCTGCCTCCCACTGGCCTCTGGCAACCACTAATATTTTCTCTCTCTGAGTTTGCCTATTCTGGACACTTCACATACATACAGTTACACAGTATGTAGCCTTTTGTGTCTGGCTTCTTTCCCTGAGCATAATGCTTTCAAGGTTCATCCATGTTGGAGCATGTATCAGTGCTTCAGTTCTTTTTATGGGTGAATTCAGAAACATGGTTCTTGACCAGAAAACCAATGAGCAAAAGACATTCTGTCACTTTGTGCTTGGAAAATTATATGGCATGGAATGAATGCCATTATAGGATAGGTCCTGAAGTTTGGTCACAGGGGAAAGACCACGGGAAAGCTACTGTAATCATAGTTAAATTTTATTAACTTGACGCAGCAGAGGAGAGAGCACAGCGGGGGACTGTGGGACACCCAGCAAGATACAGGTCTTTTTGTAGGGTTTGGACTTGGCTGAATGATTTTAGAAGGGACAAGGGAAGAGATGACCAACACTGGACTGGGTGGTATCGTGAAGCAGGGGCAGTTTAGTAACTGGGTATCTCAGCAGTCTTTGTTCAGGGTGGGCAAGGGACAGAGAGAGGCTGAAGAAATCATAGGGGAGAAAGCAGGATTCACAGGAGTTGTCTTGCAGCCTGATCTGGCCTCGGGAGAAATGTTTTCTGTTGGCCATGCTGCTTGCCTGGTCTGAGTCTGTTGGAGACATCACAGAGCTGATTTTCACACTCTCGTGAGGAGGGATATACTCTGGTGCTGAGATTAAGGAGCAAGTAGACTTGGCAAGATTAGGCAAGTAAGATACAACCAAACTACCAAATAAGACTGACCATTCAACCATTGTAGAGACTTCCCTTAAAATAAAATCTTAATGGTCTTCTGGCAGAATACCTTTACGAATTATATCAGAAAGCAAGGAATTCGACTTCTCAACCAACTCGTTCATATGATTAAGCACCCTTTATTCATTGCCTGCCTTGTGGTGGCCTTATGCTAGGTATTTTATATACATTTTCTCTTGTAGGCTTAAACATAAATGAATAATTAATCCTTTCTCATTCAGCCAAAAGAGTATGTATAGACATGCCTGTATTTGTCGATATTGTCATTCTTTTACAAACTCACTATAGTAAGTGCTAGGCACTAGGAATAAACAAGACATGATCCCTGCCTAAGAGGTTGAACAGTGCTGTTCAACAGAATATTCTGTGATGATGGCCCAAGACAGTATTCATAGCCACATGTGTCTCTTGAACACTTGAAATGTGGCTCATGAGACTGAGGAACTGAATTTTAATTTATGTTTAATTAATTTAAATGTTAATAGTGGCACATGAGGCTAGTGGTGACCACTTTGGACAGCATGGCTCTAGAAATTCACAAAGAAGAGAAAGATACACAGGTGCTCACAATTCAGTGTGAAGTGTACTCCAATACAGGTCCCTCTGATATGTTCTAGGAGCACAGGAGACAGCCTCTGATGGTGGAGGTGACAGGGAAAACACCCAGAGGAGAGGAGCTTATATGGAAGTGAGACTCCAAAACAAAATAATAATAGTAGTAATAAATAATAATAGTAGTAATAATTATTATTATTTTGGCAGAGGAGGAGGGGAGGAAGTTGAGAGGGTCATTCCAGGCCAAAGCCATAGTGTGCAGAAGCATTGAGGCATTAAAAACATGTCTGCAAGTTCAGGAAAATGTGTGTGGCTTGGTAGGGTCTAAGTGTAGGTCACTTGTAATATTACCACTATGTGACATGGCTCTTGTGGGAAAGGCCTAATTGAACAGATTAAAAACAAATTTAACATTTTTAGCACTTATTGTATGGTATACATTGTTGGAGAAATGGCCACATTTATCATTTAAAATAGATGCATGAGTTGCCCTTAGGATCCCCATTTCACAGAGAGAAAACAGAGGCCTAGAAAGGCAAAGGAATTTGCCTGAGGACACAGAGTGGACAGAGTCAGGATTTGAATCCGGGCCTATTTTACTTCAGAGATCAATATCTTTATCAGTGACCCTCAATCTCTCAATTTAAATTTTTCTCAGTTTGGAATTGTGATGGATTTCCCTTGGTCTGTCTTCTGTGACTCACTCTCACCACTAGAAGTCTGCCTGTTTTTGTTTTAATTTTCTGATTTCATATTGAAAATATTTTCTGGCCAAGAGACAGATATGAGATAGTCTACTCCATTAACTAAGCATTTCATGAACTCAGGTTTTGAAAATACCTATATTGACAATTCCTTTCTTTTTCTATATATTTATGGCACTAGGAGCCTTTTATATCCAAAAATGGAGTGGTTAGGGAATTAGTCTGTTAAATTGGAGAACCCAGTGCATTCATTCCCAAATTTGAATGGGCTCCCGTGACCATCATGCCCAGAGAATTCTTGCTTCTCCATGGGGGGAATGGCTTGTTATTTGAGCCTCTCCACATCTTACCCTAAAGGTCACGACCCTGGGCTCTGGCTTCTTTCTTCCTTTTTGCCCTTTTCTGAGAGCTAATCTCAGTGACTGGTTAGAAGTTCTGCTATCCTTAATGAAGAGGAACTTAACTGAGAGATCTCTGCACCTGTCTGGCAGACACGGTCAAGTCCTGAAAATATCCCTTCCTGGCTGAGAAAGCACTTGTGCTCTATGAGGACTTTTTTGTTTTGTGTTTTTCTCTTCAGACGCGAAAGAACTCATTTGCTGTTATTTGCTGAATTTCCCGAAAAGTGCATCTCAAAGTCATAGCAAGGTACATCTAACATTTGTACCTGCCAGGTCCTGAGAGTGTGAAGATGGGTAATAAACAGCACCTGTTTGGATCAGCACACACTCCACTGCTGATGCAGGACAGAGGATAAGGACGGGACAGGCAGTATAGAGGGTCTCAGAAGGTCCGGCAGATATTATCCAGGGTTGGAGACATCTTCCTAGAGGGAGGACTAGCAACAGGTTCTACAAGGAGGGCAGGACTTACCTGAGCAGAGAAGGGGCAGAGGTACAGGGAAGGGGGAATAATGAGGGAATGGTTTGTTTGGCTGAAGTAGAAAATGCAACTTTGACAGCACATTAAAGTCACCTGCGGAGCTTTAAAAACAATTCTAAAGATTCTGGTTGGTCTGAGTCGTAGCCTGGGCAGCTGGCTTTTTTAAGCTTCACAGGTAATTTTCAGGTACAGCCTCGGTTGAGGACCATTGCCATAGTCTCCTTACTTATAGTGCAGTCCTCGGACCAGGAGAGCCGGCCCCACCTGGAAACTTGTTAGAAATGCTGAATTTCAAGTCTCATCCCAGACCTAGCGAATCAGAATTTTCATTTTTACAAGATCCCAAGTGGCCAGTATGCACAATAAAGTTTGAGAAGCCTTGCTCTAGAGAAAAAATGAGAGATATGGTTGAAGAGGGCAGATTACCTAACCAGATTTTCCCAGCCCTTGTGCTGGGCTAGGAATGAATTACAGGTGGGCAGTGATACTGCTTTGCCTTCAAGCCATTAGGGATGCTTGTACTTCTTGTTGCAAGAAGTCTCTGGTTATCTATATGTGCTCCATAAATATTCTTGCATTTTCTCTGGGTGCCTTGAGGGGATAAAAGGCAGGGCAGTACCCGCTAAAAAACTGGACTGCACTCTATCAGTAGTGGAGATCCCCTGAAGATTTTTTTATCAAAGGGTGTTATGTGTACCATGCTGTGGTCTAGAAAGATTTTCCTGACAGAAGCATAGAGAATGCACTGGGTGGGGGGTATTGTAGGGTATAGGAGACATGGTAGAGGGCAGTTGTAATAATTCCCACACAAGGTGAGAGAGGCCAAGAGTTAAGAGCATGGTCATGCTTAGGAATCTGTATAACATGTAAATACCTGTCCCCAAATGTCCAGGGCAAAGCTTGGAAGGAACTACAACAGATATCTTTGTACCTTTTTGGAGACATCTTATAACTTTTTAAATTTTAGTTTATCCTTGTATGGCATTCTCTCAAAGAGTCAGGAAAGTTTCTGATGATTAAAATCTACGTGGCAAAAATAAGGTGATAAACATTCAGCCCTAACTCTGCAGGATCCTCTAGTTCTTGGTGGGTGGGATCATCTGACTTGAGGGTTATTAGTGATTTCAAAGGAGAAGGGATAACAATGATGGTCATCATTTGGTGAATGGGCAGCAAGGGAGAATTTCAGGAAATGGAGAGGTTAAAAGTCCAAGTATGAAAGGCTGGCTGATGTGGAGACTCAGAATGATACATTCTAGTTGGGACAACACTTACATGGGAACCTGTATGTTCCGGGAGATTATTTTGTTTGGAAAAAAAATGTTGAAATTATCAGTACGCTAAATTGCTCATTCTTAGACACCAATCTTAAGTTGTCCCCTTCCATGAATTCTTCCCATCACCCCAGGTCATAGTTTGTTCTCTCTCTTTTTCTCTTTTATTTCCTAAAATTCTCTTTAATGAGTCAACAAGAATTTTTTTTGTCCTGATATTTGAAAAGTTCTATGATATATTTAATATATTCAATACTTATTTTATAATAATGTACTTAGGGTTTTTTAAAATGTTTTTCTTATTTATGAATGTATCCTATATCCCTCAATAGACTATAAGCACCTTGAGGACATGGACCATGTCTAATTCCTCTTTGTCCCCCTGGGAATTTGTGACTTTATGAAATTGTTCTTGGGGTGCTCATAATTGAGTGTAAATGATTAAAAATAGTTTGCCGTATACTTTTTTGTTTTCCAAGTTTGTTAATGTTTCTTTTGAGGGAAAAAATGAAGGAGTGGAGGGAAAAAAAATGAAGGAGTGGAGGGAAGGCTGAAGAATCTTCAAAGATACAGTAAAAATACATAGGGCATTTTAAACTATATTCTGCAGTTAAAAATTAAGCCAAAATGGTACCTTCAGATAAAATCCTTTTTGTGTGTGTGATTCACTTCAAAGGAGGAGGTTTTAAAAAATTATAGATGTATAGTATCTTAGTAAATAGTCCTATTTTCCTAATCTTTTTATATGGTACCCATTTTCCTTAGTTGCTTTTCTCATCTTGCCATTTGGGTTTGTTTTTCTTTTTTCTTTCTGTTTGGAAGTGATACCATTTGTTTGAGGAAGGTAACTCCTGACCATGTTTGTAGGCAAGAGTGTCACTAGTCATATGGATGTGACCCACTAACACGTTTAAACTGTTATACTGTTTTATGGGAAAGTATTGAACTTAACTGCTTTAACAGTTTTACTTAGTTTCAAATCATGACATGCTATTTTCATACCTTTTCTTGGAATTAGGAAACCTAGTATTTGCCCAAATTTAAAAGGGATATATATTTTGAAACTTGGGACATTGAAAAACTCTCAGTGTCACCTAAATTTTGTGGGGAGCAGGGAATTATTTTAATTGTAGTCTGTCCTGTTATTTGACATTATGGTGAAAGAAGCATGTATTACATACAGAAAACCAGGTAGAGCTTGACCAAAAAGAGTGAAACTACTTTACCAGGATTAAATTTGTAAAAATATAATAAAAAAGCCTAAGATGGGGAAAACCTTAATAAATTCCTTAATAAATCAGTCAGTAGCTTTTAATCCTTAAAAAAATTTTTATGGTATAATAATGAACATTTATAACAGAACAAAAATAACCTATTTCCTAACATTAGCCTCTCTGCCTGCGGAGGTCATAAGACTTGTTAATGCAGATGAGGCTGCCTTCTGTTGTGTGATGCTAATAGGAAATGGATCATTGCAGTTTATGGGGCACTTAGCCATTTTGGTTCATGATAAATGACTGACTTCAAGTGACATTCCTTCACTGATTTCCCACTATTCATCACCTGAAAGAATGGAACCCAAACATGAAGTTGATTTTGAAGTTGTCAAGAGTTTCACTGTGGTGTAAATCTATCATAAGGCAATGTTTTCATTGATTTAGGAAGAAATAGTATGAATGAAAACACTCATAAGTGTTTTATGCTCCTATTTGCTTTTGTTCAAAAGCCAGTTTTGTAACTATTTTATCCTCGTCTAACTTCTGTTGCCTCTACCCCTTCCCCACCCCCTCTCCAAACATGCTCTGGGTTTTGAAAACTCCCTAGATTTTATCTTTGCTGATGCTTTGATGTAGTTAGGTTGTTTTGTTCTATAAAATCAGCCCCAAATAAGTAGGAAGAGTGGAATAACTTTTAACTCATATGTCCACCTACATGCCAGGCATTATATAAAACTAGTATGGAAAACTTCTTTCACTGCTATGTTCTTGCTTTATGCTATTTTCTCCCCTTTCTCATCATCTTTTCTTGAAATATTATCTTGAAATACTCCCTATTCCCTACCCTCTCGAACACAAACAATATTTCTGAGTAGGAAGGAAAAAGGCTGCCTATCTGAATAAAGTCACAATACCCTACAATTAGACTCTCACTCTTAGAGAATTATTCCCCAGCTTAATTTCAGGGAGGCCTTTCCGGCACTGTAAGGGTTACCCAAGATCCAGCCATGCCTAGCATATGCCTAAAGGAAGTTTGAGCCTTTCCTGTGTTGTCTCTGTGTTTGGAATGTAGAGCCTGTGTTTAATTCAGTATGTGTGATACCCTTCATGTTGCTGGCATTTGGAGAGTGTTTGATATCTGGCAGAACTGCTATTCAGAAAAGAACATGTAAATGTTCTTGCAGATTGTCGTAGAATCATTTAGTGTAATTGAGATAATTTGCCATTTATTTCATTGGTTCTTAAAGGAATTTTGGCCTCCCTTATCTATGTGCATTGTTGGAGTGAGGATGACAAGTTTTGTTTGCTTTGTAGAACTTAACAGGAGGAAGCGCATCCTTGGTTGCTGGTATCCTGGGAGGGAAGCCTGTGTGCAGAAACTCCCTCCCAAAGGCTGTCTTTTGACTCAGAACATCTTAGTTCCTAGCAGATCCACCTCCTTCCCCCTCCCCCACACCCCCCAGCCCAACTACTCCTTTTAGCAAATAGTATCCATGTATAGCTTGTTTCCAGTGAACTTTAGGCCCATGAATTAGAAGCATTTGAGGTGCCTGCATTCTTTTCATACTCTAGAACCCCAAACATTGGTGAAATTTTGGGAGAAAGCCTAGAAATGGTGGAACTGAAATATTATTTTGGTCTCCTGTGGTCATTTTTCCTATTAAAAGACTAGAAATAGCTAGGGGACATGATTTGATTACATGTCAGATAAATCCTATCAGACTTTTATTCCTGGTTGTGAGGTCTGATTGGAAATAACAAAACATGTTTTTTTTTTTTTTTTCCCCAAATTTGTTGAATGAGGAATCACTTATTTGGAATACTTAGCTTGGCTCAAACCAATTCTTTAAACTGGCTAATTCTAATATGCTACACTAATTTATTACGACTGTTGAAACATATCCATCATTTGGTTTTCGGCCTGCTTCTGCACGGTGTCCATTGGTGGCATAGAGACTGGGGTGGGAGGAGGTTGCTAAAGGGAGGAAAACAGAGGAAGGGAGACAGAAGAGGAGGAAACTTTGAGAAGAGAGGCTGAGAGCATGGAAGCCCTGTTAGACCATGTGCTTTTGACAGCATTTACCACTTCTTAACTCTGCCATGTTAAAGTGAACATTGATGGCCTTTTGCTTTCTTCCTTCTCTCTTCTTTTTCCTTCTCCTTTTTCCCCCTGTCCTCTCTATGGGTGTATAAATATGTTGAAACTAAGGAAAAGCAGACTAAGATCTAAGATGCACAAGATTTTTTGAGGGGGCGGGGGTTGGAAGATTGGAGAAACATAACACACTGCCCAAAGGATGTCTCAGGATTGAACTGCAGTAATATACTTTTTGGAAGGAGGGGGGATTCCATATTCAGAGGGTCTTAATGATCACTTTCAATCTATGTTGCCAAGCCTTTTGAATGCAGCATGTTCTTAAAGTCTAGATCTTCACATGGCACGTTTAAGGTAAAACTTGAAGTGTATATATCCTGTATTCTTACCCCCCGGGTGCCGTTACTGTCATTTATTAGACTTGCACAGAAACCACCAACCAAATAATCTCTCAGATTTGCACTAAAAGTAGAAAAAGAAGTTCCCCAAAGGAAAATTACTATACTTTGGGAGGGTTTTTTTTAAAAATTCTGAAATGTATGGGTGTGGGGAGGAATTCTTAGAAGGACTAAACTATTAAACATAAATATAACATTTTTCAGAGACTTTCTAATTGGTTTTGCAAGTCTCACTAAAGAATAGGTTAGCTGTTAATGATCTTCTCTCTTCACTTACTGATTCAAAGGTGTGATGTTAGTTTTATCCTGTAGGCTGTTACTCTGCTTCTTTGCACTTCAAAAAGATCTAAGGTCACTGATTATGACTTTGCCACTTCCTGCCCTATTGATCTTACAAAGGGGTTTTGTGGGGTTAGACCTCGCTGTAAAGAAATCAGCCCAAGTAAAAATTCTCGATATTTGCATGTCTATTAAATTCAACACATTGGCTTCTTATTTGAACCTGTTTTATTGTATAATTTATAAGGTAATACTTATTGGGACTTTAAGAGTTCTACTTATAAGAGCTGAAATGCTTTTTGCCTTCCTTTTCTCCCTTTCTGAATCCATGATGAATCATCTACTGAGTAAGATGAATGGATGAATGTGTAGTTGAGTAAGAAAGCCAATCAAGCAGGAGCTGAGACTGTGTTGAGGAACAACCAGTCAGAAGGTGTTTATATCTCTATGAAATTCTATTGATCTACAACGCCCCCCAAAAAAGGCATTATTAACACCTTTTAGTCAGTTGCCCCTCATAGAATTTTCTCTTCTTTTGAAGTAGCAGCACTGACAGATCTTTCCTGAGGTTGCCTCCTCCTAGGTATTGTCAGTGAGGGACTGTTGTGTTCAGGCTTGAGCTAGCAAATCAACACATCTGCTTCTGAATCAGTACAGTATTTCAAATCTTCATTAGCTAAGCCCATATTATTGTTTTCCTGATTGTGGTAATTCTCTGCTACAAGATGTTGTCAGTCATATGTCTTTTGGTGGAGGAATACTAGAGCTAAGCTGGTAGGAACATCAAGCAGACAAATCAAAAGTGATATTTCAGGTTTGGGTTTTGTAGTTACTACTTCACACTGTCCTGTGTTTTTTCAGCACTTCAATATTTGAGGTACAGTTGCCTCCAGAGTAAATTTGAACATGCAGTCCCCACAGCTCTTGAGTTTATTTTTCTAATAATATTTTTCATTTAGATGAAAAAAAGTATGTCTGACCTTTCTCCAGAACTCCAGATACATACATGCAACTGTCTGCTTTATACCTCCATTTGTATATCTAATAGTTATCTCAAATATAATACGTGTAAAATGCAACCCTTGAATGCCCTGCATAGCCACTCCACCTACCTCATACCTGCTTTTCTCCTTTTCTTCCCCCTTTCAGTTAATGACAATACCTAGTTGCTTAGGTCAAAAACCTAGGGGTTATTTTTTTATTATTATTTTTTTTCGGTACGCGGGCCTCTCACTGTTGCTGCCTCTCCCGTTGCAGAGCACAGGCTCCGGACGTGCTGGCTCAGCGGCCATGGCCCACGGGCCCAGCTGCTCTGTGGCATGTGGGATCCTCCCGGACTGGGGCACGAACCTGTGTCCCCTGCATCGGCAGGCGGACTCTCAACCACTGCGCCACCAGGGAAGCCCTAGGGGTTATTTTTTTAATGTTTTTCTCTCCCTGAGCCTATCCCCATTCAATCTTCCAGCAGGTTTGTCTCCAGAATAGGTCCTCAGTCTGTCCATTTTCCCACCCACCATCTTCTCTTACTTGAATGACTGCAGTGGCCTTCTCCCTCTTACAATCTCTTCTCCATTCAGAGCCAGAGTTATCCTTTTAACAGAGATCATACCCACTCTGTCCCAAAACCCTATGGCAACCTCCCATCACTCCTGGAACAAAATCCAGATTCCTTGCCCTATAAGGCACTTCATGGTCTGGTATCTGGCTACTGGTGCTGTCTTATCTCCTATCATTTCCCTCTCACTTACTGACCTTCTTACTCAAGTCTCCCCAGCTCATCCCCACCTCAGGGCTTATACCTTAGCTCTTCCTCGTCTGCAATGCTCTTTCCCCATAGATCCACACGGCTGACTTATTCCCATTGTTCAAGACTTACCTATCAACTCCTTACCTGTCAACTCCTCAGAGTGGCCTTCCCTGAATATTTCACCTAAATTCTCCCTCCCCTGTTTCTCTTCATCCCATTACCTATTTTATTTTATTCTTAGAAGAAAGGTCACTATCTAAAGTTCTTATTTACTTCTTTACCTATTTATTATAATTCATCATCTCCCCTAGAATGTAAGCTTGATGAGGGCAGGGACCTTGCCTATATTCTTTGCTGATATATCTCCAGTATCTGCAACACTGTTTGGTATGGGCAGTAGGTGCTTAATTAATAATTGTGGTTGAATTAGTGAATAAGAATATTTAGGTCTCCCTTCTCAGAGTGTGGTCCTGGGCTGGCAGCGTGGGTAACATGGGTGCTTGTTAAAAATGCAGCGACTCGGCCCCCGTCCAAGAGACCAAACCAGAATCTTCCTTCACAGCATCTCCAGGGCTTTTGTGGCACATCAAAGTTGGAGGACATGGCTCTGAGCCGTGTGGCTGACAGGGTCTTGGTGCTCCGGCCAGGTGTCAGGCCTGTGCCTCTGAGGTGGGAGAGCTGAGTTCAGCACATTGGTCCACCAGAGGCCTCCCAGCTCCATGTAATATCAAATGGCAAAAGCTCTCCCAGAGATCTCCATCTCAGTGCTAAGACCCAGCTCCACTCAACGACCAGCAAGCTACAGTTCTGGACACCCTAGGCCAAACAACTAGCAAGACAGGAACACAACCCCACCCATTAGCAGAGAGGCGGCCTAAAATCATAATAAGGTCACAGACACTCCAAAACACACCACCGGACGCAGTCCTGCCCACCAGGAAGACAAGATCCAGCCTTATCCACCAGAACACAGGCACCAGTCCCCTCCACCAGGAAGCCTACACAACCCACTGAACCAACCTTAGCCACTGGGGACAGACACCAAAAACAATGGGAACTACGAACCTGAAGCCTGCAAAAAGGAGACCCCAAACACAGTAAGTTAAGAAAAATGAGAAGACAGAGAAACACACAGCAGATGACGGAGCAACGTAAAAACCCACCAGACCAAACAAATGAAGAGGAAATAGGCAGTCTAACTGAAAAAGAATTTAGAGTAATGATAGTAAAGATGTTCCAAAATCTTGGAAATAGAATGGAGAAAATACAAGAAACGTTTAACAAGGACCTAGAAGAACTCAAGAGCAATCAATGATGAACAACACAATAAATAAAATTTAAAATACTCTAGAAGGAATCAATAGCAGGATAACTGAGGCAGAAGAACAGATAAGTGACCTGGAAGATAAAATATTGGAAATAACTACTGCAGAGCAGAATAAAGAAAAAAGAATGTAAAGAATTGAGGACAGTCTCAGAGACCTCTGGGACAAGGTTAAATGCACCAACATTCAAATTATAGGGGTCCCAGAAGAAGAGAAAAAGAAAGGGACTGAGAAAATATTTGAAGAGATTATAGTTGAAAACTTCCCTAATATGGGAAAGGAAATAGTCAAATCCAGGAAGCACAGAGAGTCCCATACAGGATAAATCCAAGGAGAAGCACACCAAGACACATATTAATCAAACTATCAAAAATTAAATACAAAGAAAAATTATTAAAAGCAGAAAGGGAAAAACAACAAATAACATACAAGGGAATCCCCATAAAGTTAACAGCTGATCTTCAGCAGAAACTCGGCAAGCCAGAAGGAAGTGGCAGGGCGTATTTAAAGTGATGCAAGGGAAAAACCTACAACCAAGATTACTCTATCCAGCAAGGATCTCATTCAGATTCAACAGAGAAATTAAAACCTTTACAGAGAACCAAAAGCTAAGAGAATTCAGCACCACCAAACCAGCTTTACAATAAATGCTAAAGGAACTTCTCTAGGCAGGAAACACAACAGAAGGAAAAGACCTACAATAACAAACCCAAAACAATTAAGAAAATGGTAATAGGAACATATATATCAATAATTACCTTAAATGTAAATGGATTAAATGCTCCAACCAAAAGTCATAGACTGGCTGAATGGATACAAAAACAAGACCTGTATATATGCTGTCTACAAGAGACCCACTTCAGACCTAGGACACATACAGACTGAAAGTGAGGGGATGGAAAAAGATATTCCATGCAAATGGAAATCAAAAGAAAGCTGGAATAGCAATTCTCATATCAGACAAAATAGACTTTAAAATAAAGACTATCACAAGAGACAACGAAGGACACTACATAATGATCAAGGGATCAATCTAAGAAGAAGATATAACAATTGTAAATATTTATGCACCCAACATAGAAGCACCTCAATAGTTAAGGCAAATACTAACATCCATAAAAGGGGAAATCGACAGTAACACAATCATAGTAGGGGACTTTAACACCCCACTTTCACCAATGGACAGATCATCCACAAGGAAACACAAGCTTTAAATGACATGAAATGAGATGGACTTAATTGATATTTATAGGGCATTCCATCCAAAAATAACAGAATACACATTTTTCTCAAGTGCTCATGGAACATTCTTCAGGATAGATCATATCTTGGGTCACAAATCAAGCCTTGGTAAATCTAAGAAAAGTAAATCGTATCAAGTATCTTTTCCGACCATAACACTATGAGACTAGATATCAATTACAGGAAAAAATCTGTAACAAATACACACACAAAGAGGCTAAAAAATACACTACTAAATAACCAAGAAATCAAAAAGGAAATCAAAAAAATACCTAGAAACAAATGACAATGAAAACACGATGACGCAAAACCTATGGGATGCAGCAAAAGTAGTTCAAAGGGGAAAGTTTTTAGCAATACAGTCCTACCTCAAGAAACAGCAAACA
Organism: Phocoena sinus; assembly: GCF_008692025.1. Lineage (NCBI taxonomy): Eukaryota > Metazoa > Chordata > Mammalia > Artiodactyla > Phocoenidae > Phocoena > Phocoena sinus. The sequence continues at coordinate 51,985,148 of NC_045776.1, read as the reverse complement.
TCTCAAATAAACAACCTAACCTTACACCTAAAGCAATTAGAGAAAGAAGTACAAAAGCCCCCAAAGTTAGCAGAAGAAAGAAATTATAAAGATCTGATCAGAAATAAATAAAAAAGAAAGGAAGGAAACAGTAGCAAAGATCAATAAAACTAAAAGCTGGTTCTTTGAGAAGATAAACAAAATTGATAAACCATTAGCCAGACTCATCAAGGAAAAAGGGGAGAAGACTCAAATCAATAGAATTAGAAATGAAAAAGGAGAAGTAACAATTGACACTGCAGAAATACAAAGGATCATGAGATTACTACAAGCAACTCTGCCAATAAAATGGGCAACCTGGAAGAAATGGACAAATTCTTAGAAAAGCACAACCTTCCGAGACTGAACCAGGAAGAAACAGAATATATAAGCAGACCAATCACAAGCACTGAAATTGAAACTGTGATTAAAAATCTTTCAACAAACAAAAGCCCAGGACCAGATGGCTTCACAGGCGAATTCTATCAAACATTTAGAGAAGAGCTAACACCTATCCTTCTCAAACTCTTCCAAAATATAGAAGAGGCAGGAACACTCCCCAGTTCATTCTATGAGGCCACCATCACCCTGATACCAAAACCAGACAAAGATGTCACAAAGAAAGAAAACTACAGGCCGTTATCACTGATGAACATAGATGCAAAAATCCTCAACAAACTACTAGCAAACAGAATCCAACAGCACATTAAAAGGATCATACAGCATGATCAAGTGGGGTTTATCCCAGGGATGCAAGGATTCTTCAGTGTATGCAAATCAATCAATGTGATACACCATATTAACAAACTGAAGGATAAAAACCATATGAACTTTCAACAAAATTCAACACCTACTTATGATAAAAACCCTCCAGAAAGCAGGCATAGAGGGAACTTACCTGAACATAATAAAGGCCATACATGACAGACCCACAGCCAATATCATTCTCAATGGTGAAAAACTGAAACCATTTCCACTAAGATCAGGAACAAGACAAGGTTGCCCACTCTCACCACTATTATTCAACATAGTTTTGGAAGTTTTAGCCACAGCAATCAGAGAAGAAAAAGAAATAGAAGGAGTCCAAATTGGAAAAGAAGAAGTAAAGCTCTCACTGTTTGCAAATGACATGATACTATACATAGAGAATCCTAAGGATGCTACCCGAATACTACGAGAGCTAATCAATGAATCTGGTAAAGTAGCAGGATACAAAATTAATGCACAGAAATCTCTTGCATTCCTTTACACTCAGGATGAAAAATCTGAAAGAGAAATTAAGAAAACACTCCTATTTACCATTGCAACAAAAAGAATAAAATACCTAGGAATAAACCTACCTAAGGAGACAAAAGACCTGTATGCAGAAAACTATAAGACACTGATGAAAGAAATTAAAGATGATACCAACAGATGGAGAGATATACCATGTTCTTGGATTGGAAGAATCAACATTGTGAAAATGACTATACTACTCAAAGCAATCTACAGATTCAGTGTTATCCATATCAAACTACTAATGGCATTATTCACAGAACTAGAACAAAAAAATGTCACAATTTGTGTGGAAATACAAAAGACCCCGAATAACCAAAGCAATCTTGGGAAAGAAAAACAGAGCTGGAGGAATCAGGCTTCCAGACTTCAGACTATACTACAAAGCTACAGTAATCAAGACATTATGGTACTGGCAGAAAAACAGAAATATAGATCACCAGAACAGGATAGAAAGCCCAGCGATAAACCCACGCACGTATGGTCACCTTATCTTTGATAAAGGAGGCAAGAATATACAATGGAGAAAAGACAGCCTCTTCAATAACTGGTGCTGGGAAAAGTGGACAGCTACATGAAAAAGAATGAAATTAGAACACTCCCTAACACGATACACAAAAATAAACTCAAAATGGATTAAAGACCTAAATGTAAAGCCAGACAGTATAAAACTCTTAGCGGAAGACATAGGCAGAACACTCTATGACATAAATCACAGCAAGATCCTTTTTTTTTTTTTTTTTCCGGTACACAGGCCTCTCACTGTTGTGGCCTCTCCCGTTGCGGAGCACAGGCTCTGGACGCGCAGGCTCAGTGGCCATGGCTCACGAGCCTAGCCGCTCTGCGGCATGTAGGATCTTCCCAGACCGGGGCACGAACCTGTGTCCCCTGCATTGGCAGGCGTACTCTCAACCACTGCTACACCAGGGAAGCCCAGCAAGATCCTTTCTGATGTACCTCCTAGAGAAATGGAAATAAAAACAAAATAAACAAATGGGACCAAATGAAACTTAAAAGCTTTTGCACAGCAAAGGAAACCAGAGACAGGTTGAAAAGACAACACTCAGAATGGGAGAAAATATTTGCAAATGAAGCAACTGACAAAGGATTAATCTCCAAAATTTACAAGCAGCTCATGAGCTGAATATCAGAAAAACAAACAACCCAATGCAAAAATGGGTAGAAGGCCTAAAGAGACGTTTCTCCAAAGAAGGTATACAGATTGCCAACAAACACATGAAAGGATGCTTAACATCACTAATCATTAGAGAAATGCAAATCAAAACTACAATGAGGCACCTCACACCAGTCAGAATGGCCATCATGAAAAACTCTACGAACAATAAATGCTGGAGAGGGTGTGGAGAAAAGGGAACCCTCGTGCACTGTTGGTGGGAATGTAAATTGATACAGCCACTATGGAGAATAGTATGGAGGTTCCTTAAAAAACTAAAAATAGAACTACCATATGACCCAGCAATCGCACTACTGGGCATATACCCTGAGAAGACCATAACTGAAGAAGAGTCATGTACTGCAATGTTCATTACAGCTCTATTTACAATAACCAGGACATGGAAGCAACCTATGTGTCCATCTACAGATGAATGGATAAAGAAGATGTGGCACATATATACAATGGAATATTACTCTGCCACAAAAAGAAACGAAATTGAGTTATTTGTAGTGAGGTGGTTGGACCTAGAGACTGTCATACAGAGTGAAGTAAGTCAGAAAGAGAAAAACAAAGACCGTATGCTAACACATATATATGGAATCCCCCCCCAAAAAAGTGGTTCTGAAGAACCTAGGGGCAGGATAGGAATAATGATGCATACATAGAGAATGGACTTGAGGACACGGGGAGGGGGAAAGGTAAGCTGGGACAAAGTGAGAGAGTGGCATGGACATATATACACTACCAAATGTAAAATAGATAGCTAGTGGCAAGCAGCCACATAGCACGGGGAGAACAGCTCGGTGCTGTGTGACCACCTAGAGGGGTGGGATGTGGGTGTGGGAGTGAGATGCAAGAGGGAGGAAATATGGGGATATATGTATATGTATAGCTGATTCACTTTGTTGTAAAGCAGCAACTAACACACCATTGTAAAGCAATTATACTCCAATAAAGATGTTTAAAAAAAAAAGAATATTTAATTCCATGAAGAATATAAACTACTGAATCCATAAAAGTGAGTATAGACTGTATCTTAGTTAGAATACTCCTGCCAAATGTTCATGATAATTAAATGGCCCAAAGGCAAAGGAAGAGACCTTTCTCTTCTGGTTATTCTATTCATTTGTGGCAAGGCAAAGGAGATTGCCAGTTATAGTCAGTTGGCTTTTCCTCTTGCAGTATCTGTGCATATAAACTAGTCATCATTTATCAGTTGTGCATATCTTGTATTTGCAACTTGCTGTGCGTGTTATATGCTTGAACAATGGAACAAAGTGTACTCCTTGCAGATGAGTCTGAAATTTTGATAAGTGCTCATTATGAGGAGTACAGCTTGCACTGAACAGGCAGTAGCCATGCATATGCCTCTCTTGAGAAAGAAAACATCAAATCCCAGACTGAGTATGGGAAGTAGCAATTAATTTAACTGTAAAGATTCTGAATGTATTATGATTTTCCAGGAATTAATGAACATGTAGATAATGAACACTTACATATTTATTTTGTGACTGTAAATCTTTGCAAATCAAGTATAATACGTTGGCTGTATGCCTATGATTAAGGCAGAAGAGAGGAGAAAACTGAAGGATCTTTTTCTTTCCCTTGCTGTGGTTTGCTAATAAATGTCAAAAGGCTGCAGGCCATATACTCACCAAAGTTAAATTATGATAAAGATGTTTTAGTTTTGTTTCTTTTATTGCTGAGACCACATCAGAATTCTTGTTAGCCTCTTCTTTCTAGTATTCCATTGTGTTATTTTTTGTCATTTGATGGATAATGTTTTCCTCTCCACTCGCTTTGGAAAAGTAGCAGCCTTCAAGGTAAGAGAGTTTTTCTCATTGACTTTCTTCATGAATTTCCCAGTCCTCAACTATCTGTGTTCTAATGCATGGTAGTAATTTTTCCTTAGGAGGTTTGGGCACCTTTCCTTCCCCCTGTTCCATTGAGAAACCCCCAAATACGGAGTTCTGCTATATTCTCTAACAATAGAAGCTTTAGTTATATGCAGCAATATATTATCCTTTGATCAGTTTTCCTGATGGGAAGTACCACACCTTCACCTCTAACCAGGAGTCCAGAGTCAGTGTATTTTTGGCTGACCTTCATGTCTGGCAGAATTAAGGTTCATAATTTCTCTGTTATTTGAACTTAACTTTCCTGTTGATTGGGATTTGATTTTTGGCCTGGATGAAATCCCATTTTTAAATTAGAGTGGTACTCCTAACACTCAGTTATTGACCATCAATACAGAATAAGAGTTTTAAAGTGATTCTTTCTCATTACATCATGGAAAAATTGATCATGAATTGGCATCTTTTTTTTTTTTTTCTGGCTGCGTTGGGTCTTTGTTGCTGCACGCGGGCTTTCTTTAGTTGCGCTGAGTGGGGGCTACTCTTTGCTGCGGTGCGTGGGCTTCTCACAGCGTTGGCTTCTCTTGTTGTGGAGCCCGGGCTTTAGGCCCACGGGCTTCAGTAGTTGTGGCACGCAGCCTCAGTAGTTGCGGCACACGGGCCCTAGAGCACACAGGCTTCAGTAGTTGCAGTGCATGGGCTCAGAAGTTGTGGCGCACGGGCTCAGTTGCTCCACAGCATGTGGGATCTTCCCAGACCAGGGATCGAACCCACGTCCCCTGCATTGGCAGGCGGATTCTTAACCACTGCACCACCAGGGAAGTCCCATGAATTGGCATCTTAAACATTTCCAGACACCACCAGTTCAGGGATAGCAATCACCTATTGTTAAGGAAGTCTTCCTTTTGCTCCTCCTGTTCTGCTGTCTACCCTTCTCTTCTCTCCCTCCCTGTACCCGGGAGGCTGCCTGTGAGGACTACACAAGGGGTCCTGTGCCCCTGCCTTCCGCCAACGGCAGAGTCCCCATAGGAGATCCAGGCAGGGAGAGCGAGGTCAGGCTAATTATCCTCTGAGCTCCCTCCTTGTGGGGTTGCCTTGGGCTGCCTGTGGCCCTCGACCTAAGGTCATGGTTCTTCACTCTAAGACTTTCTCCTTTCTGGTTCTTGTAATCAATCCTTCCTCTAATCTCTTTCCTCCAGGATTGGTAACAGTGTTGCTGCTACAATCCTGAATTTCAGCAGTATCCCCAATACTGTGTCCCCAACTTTGCAAATAGTCCCTTTCAAATTAGTCTCCGCAAACTATCCTAATTTAAATGTTCCGTCTGTTTCCTGTTGGGATCCTGTCTGATGCAAATGTTATCATTTCTTGTATTTTGGATACTATCAACTATTCTTGTCTCAATATCTACTGTATACCTATCACCTGAATAATCTATGGAGCGCACACAAAATAAAAGAAAAAGCCACTGCCTTCTGGGGGAATCTATCATGTGAGATAGACAAGCCTTACCTTTATTACTTCATTAAATATTCAGTTAATGTTTATTGAATGGCTTCTGTAAACCAGACATGGTATATGGAGGCGAAAACACAGGTGAGCACTATTTAGCCCCTGCCCTCTTATATCTTTATTTTAACTGTGTATTTACAGAACATTCTAGTGTTCAGATAATTATAATTCATGATCCTGGACCAGGCAGTCCCTCCATCCCAGCCTCACACATTTGCCAGGATTAAACAATAGGTTAAGAGTATCACCACCACCATCAGCATTGGTCCATAGGGGCTGATTGTGAGCACATGGAAGGCACAGGCTTTGCTTTATTCATCTTTAGAGTATTAGCACCACACAGTGCCTTGCTTGAGCCTGCAGGAGACTTTCACCCTGTGATTTATTTTGTTTTGTTGAGTTATCCCACTAGTTCTCTAAACCTCTCTAATGCCCAGTTCCTGAACCTCTGTCACTGCTCTTTGTGGCCCTGGACTGAGTGGGCAGGTGTCAGCCTGACTTCTGTGTCCCTATAGCCCAGGTGCTATAGACCTTATTAATCTTCAGTGGTCTCCTGCCTTGAGGGCTTGATAAGAAAGCAGAAAATCACCAGCCTATCTAGTTGTGCCTGATGCCTGATCCTGGCCTGTTCTGTTCTTAGTTCCTAACTCCTGGTTCCATACAGTGACCTCTGTGATTCTCAAGCGTGACCATTTCCTGAGCCCATAACAGGACCTCTTTTGTGCCTTCATCTTGCTAGACGGAAATCTTTTAAAGTGTCAAGGAAACCCTTCTGGGCAGATGGAAGATTTCAGGTTGAATACAGGTCTTCTTTTCTTTATGTTAGCATTGGGTAAAACATATTCAATAGGTGTTATTTCAGAAGAAGGGGCCCATGGTTAAATAAATGTGGGCAATTGTCTTTAAAAAGTGTCTTCACTGTAGGACATCCCTTAGGATGGGTGGCCACCTTTTGGGAAACCTGTTTTGCATAGTTGAGTTGTAGCCAGTAGAACCCCAGGCTGTGGTAACTTTTCCCTACATAACTCTCAATGCCTGCTAACCCTGAAGAGCTATAAAAGTCAGAAGCCACAGAATTGGGCAGGTCAGGGAGGATGTGACACTCCCTTCCTGTGTTGGGGGGAGGAATGTGTGTGAGTGACCCTGTCCAGTTAGTAAGGCTTCCTGGTTATCTTTAACATCATTATGTGATGATTTTTGGCCGCCCTGCACTTCATGCTCCCAATGGGAGACATCATCAATCTACACATCAGCCAAAACTCTCCCTGATATTTTCAGGGTGTGGGGTGGGGGCACTGTACCTTATGATGACCCTGTTTGAGTGTTCCAAGTGTCATGGGAGCAGCCAAAGAAAATTCACTGCACTTTATTGAAGGACTAGGACTTGTTACTAAAAAGTTGTAATAAACTGCACAAGAGTTTTGTGGAAATCTTCTACTCTCTGGTCTCCTTTCCTTACTCTATCTCCTGCTCCAGGTACATCTCGACTCCTGCTCCAAGTATATCTTAACGTATTTTTTTCTTTGACTTATCTTGCCCTTCTCTGTGGGTGAGCAAAACACAATCTATAATTGAATGGTTTCATCTAAACCAGAGTCTGGGAACATTTGGAGACATTTTTGGTTGTCACAACTGGAAGAATGCTACTGGCGTTGGTGGTACAGGATAGGGATGCTGCTAAACATCCTACAATGCACAGGACGGCCCCTCCTAGCCCCTCAACAAAGACTTATCCAGCCCCAAATGTCAATATTTCTAAGGCTGAGAAACCCTAATCTAGACCCTAATCTGTCCAATAGAACCTTCTGTGATGATGGAAATATTCAATATAGTTGTTATTACTATATGTGGCTATTGAGCAATTTGAAACGTGGCTAATGCAACTGTGGAACTGAATTTTTAATTTTAACTTTAATTGCCACGCTATAGCTAGATGCTACCATACTAGACAGTGCAAGTCTAGACCGTGGGTCCCCTGTCCAAATACCTTGGCTTACAAAAATGATGGACAGAAAAGGTTGGTACCTTAGAGGATATTTAGAGGAATCTGAAAAGGGGGGTGTCTTTAAAGAAGCCATGAGACTGAAGTCAGTGCTGGTTTCCTGTGGAGAAGACAGAAGGTTTGGAGGGGCCCCATCATCAGGAAGTTTCTGTGAAGCAGGGCCCAGAAAGCCATGTGGTGCCTTGTGTTGACAGATGAAGCCCCATATTTATTTCAGAATGGACAAGGAGTTGGATAAACTGTCCAGGAGGAAGAAGAAGCTTAAGTTAGTGAATTAAAAGGATTGGATATGGAAAGAAGAGATGATGATGGATAAAGTAATGAGGAAGGTGGATTAAAAAAACATGGAAGGAGAAGAAGGTAACTTAAGATGGGAAGGGGGCTGGAGGAAGAATGTGGCCAAGACAGGTGAAAAGCATGTTTCTTGGAAGAAAATTAGTTATCAACTCTTCTCCTCCTCCTCCTGCTCTCTATTTAGTTTCACTGACTTTTTTTCTGTACCCACATATATCGATCAGGGTGCAGCAGGAAACACATGGTATACTCAAATTGGAATGGTTTGAGGGGTTCATAGAGTGACTGTTTACGAAGGTGTAGGCAGGAGGTAGAGCAGCGCAAGGGGCAGTAAGGACCCCAAGACTGGTAACCGCAGGGTGTGCTTACCACCCTAGGCCCGAGGTGCTAGGGAGGGAGCCACTACTGGGACTCAGCACCGTGGGGGCCGTGGACAGGGCTGCCTGGCAGGTGCTGCAACCTTCAGTGGAGGACTAAGCCAGCCACAGGTGAGCTGGTTCGTAGGAAAATACTCTGACTTCCCTCTCCCCCTTCCTTATACTCTCCCTCCCTCCAGGGCTCCCCTAGGTCAACTCCAACCAGAAGCCAGAGCACAGGTAACCTCAGTGGATGTGGTGCATGCAGGTCAGCCTCCCAGCACAGAGCAGGGTGGAGATGGGGACAGGTGGGATCAAAGGGATGAACAGGAGGTATCCAGCACACTGCTCTTTTTCTCAACGTTTTTCCCTTCTCACTGGCCTTACGTGTAATTTTTTCTCCCACTGTTACTCAGCCTTCTCTTGTTAACTCCAGTCTGTCCTTCCCCCAAGTACATGTGTAGTATTGGCATTATAACCCTTTGGGATGACTCCTCAGTATTTCTACTCTGCCTGCCTAGCAGCAGAATCTCAGGCTCTGTCCCATACCAAAGCCCTGCTTCTGTCCATCTTGAGGTCGGTTTTTCTGTGCTGGAAGCAGCTATGCACCTATACCCAGTGATAGAGTGAATGATGAATGACCACACAGCAATCTCCAAAAGAACTTTCCAAGACTGTTTCACAGTATTTACCTGACAACAGATGGCATTAGAAGCCATAGGGGCACTAAAAGGTGTTGGTTTTCAAATCACTGAGAATTTGAACTTCTTGACAAAAGAGAAAGGTGATTTAATCACCTAGGGCAGAATTAAGAAGGCCAAGACTAGGTTGGAAATGGAAGGGAGAGAAGCAAGTGATGTTTCGGAGATGGAATGTATAGGCCTGGGAACCTAGTTAAATGTGGGAGCAGTGGAGAAGAAGTAACAGGTAACCATCATTTCAATAGTCCAGATCTGAGTAGTTGAGATAACTGTGGTGTCATTGACTAAGGAAAGGCAACGGAAGAGTGGCAGATTTGTTTGGGAAGTTGAGGAGTTATGTATACCGCATATTGAACTTGAAGTGGTGGCAAAACAATTTATGGAGATGTCATAGGAGCATTTCAAGATGTATGTCTGGAGCTTAAGAGAGTGGCTGAGACTAGAAGACAAAGAAGAGTTGTTTAGAATATGGAAATGGGTAAGATCCCCAAAGAGACGACTAGAGAGAGGACTAGAGGCTTCTCAAACTTAGGGTCATCCTAAGAATCACCCCTGGATATTAAAAAGTTGACTACTCTACCCTCTCCAGAGACTTGCGTTTCAGTGGGTTTGGGTCAATACAATTGTCCTAAAAATATTCATTTTTAATGAGCACCCCCAAGTGATTTTGTTGCACTTTGAGAAGCAATATATTTTAGCAGAGAGACGTTTCAGAGACTAATTTAGGAGAATGACTGGTGCTCTGTCAGGTTAGAGGGGAAATGGGAAGAGTGAAGAATAAGGATGAGGTGAGCAGAAGGGGATTCTGTGCTGTGCCCGGTGTGAAGAGGGAGGTGGGTGTATGGAAAGAGTATCAAGAATGTAGCTATTAACAGTGTTGATGCTGTGGAGCAGAGGTTCCCAACCTTTTTGGTCTTAGGAACTCTACATTCTTAAAAATTATTAATGATCCCAAAGAATTTTTAAGTGAGTTATATCCAGTGGTGTGCTGGTAAACCAGTTCTTCAAAACAAAAGCTTTGATTTGTGGCATTTGCTGATTTCTGTGGTGTAAACTCTCACTGTGGACTATTTCTAGCTATGAATAGCTCTCTTGCAAACTGGTAGGAGCCAGCTCCAACACATCATTGTATCAATATATCTATTGATATTTACCATATTGATATTTAAAGCTAAGATTTTAAAATATTTATTTCACTTAAATATAGCAATAACCATGCATTACATGTTAATATAAATAACACTTTTATGAAAAACAACTTTTCTAAAACAAGACAAAATTTAGTGACAAGAACATCAATGTTTTACATTTTTACAAATCCTTTTAATATCTGGCTTAATAGAAACAACTGGGTTCTCATATCCGCTTCCTCATTCAATCTGTTGCAATATCCCATGTCATGTAGCTTCTGGAAAACTCCACTTTATACTCATGAGAGATTGAGTATAAAAGTTAAATTCCATCTTAGTGTTATTGTGAACACAGTTTTGACCTTGCAGATGCCCTGAAAGGATCTCAGATGCTCCCAGGAGTCTCTGTAAAAAAAATATACAAAGTCAAAATTTTAAGGTTAAAATTTTAAATGCTAATAAAAGTTAAGGGGCTTCCCTGGTGGTGCAGTGGTTGAGAGTCCGCCTGCCGATGCAGGGGACACGGGTTCGTGCCCTGGTCTGGGAAGATCCCACATGCCGCGGAGCGGCTAGGCCAGTGAGCTATGGCCGCTGACCCTGCACGTCCGGAGCCTGTGCTCCGCAACGAGAGAGGCCACAACAGTGAGAGGCCCGCGTACCGCAAAAAAAAAATAAAAGTTAAATTTTTTTTCTTTCTGCACCCCAAGTATTGTCTTGCATAGCACACACCTTATTAGAGACCCATTGTTGTAGAGGATGAAGATGGACATGAGGCCTTTGGGTTTGGTGAGTAGAGGGCCTGAATGGGTAAACTTTGAGAAAGCAAAATCCATAAAGCTGTGAATATATAAGTAACATTTACAAGGAGTGAGGGGGGAGTGATGGAGGAGGAGGAAGTTGAGACAAACTGCTCTAATACTTGGTGAGGGACAGAAGGAGAATAATTGATTTTCTTGGCCAGGCAAAGACTAGTTAGAAGGGACATTTGAAGCACTTGAAAAAGAATGTAATAATCAAGACACTTTACAGAAGCCAATTGGTAACGCAAGTATTAGTTATCTCTGACTTCTCTCACAAGAGCAAAATAAACAAAACAAAGGCCTTGGCAGAGACTTTGGAGATATTCTGAGAACTGTGTTTTTATAACAGAGTTGGGCAATGCAAATAGTAATAGTTGCATGGAGCTTTGTTTATTCTAAGTAGGTCAGAACAAGTCATTCTAATGGTTCTGAATTGCCATGAACCCAGAAGACTGGTCTCTCCTTTTGCAGATAGGTATTCCTCTTCGCAAATGAGCATATTTCCACAAATAAGCCATTGGAGATAAATCCTTGGCAAAATGATAAATTATGCCCAAAGTGACACCCACCCACCTGCCTGCTAAATATTTCTTGCCCTTCTCCAGGTACATATGCTGCTTAACGAAGGAACTTTATCCTGAAGACATTATGTTCAGCTAGATACCACCTAATCCCCAGAGATGGCTCAGCTGATAACATGTCAGGATGTCAAGCATGAGGAGGCATACACATTTTTGCTGACCACTCTCAATGGGAGAAAAGATTTCAATAGCCAAAGGAAGACATCTCTGTTAGTAGAATTTTAGTGACTGAAAAAGAAAAATGGGAGCCAGGCAGGTAATTGCCAAGGCAAACCACGGAGGCAAGTGCCTACCTCATGAACTCTGTGAAGTCTGGTTTGGGGGCTTTAACATATATTGTAAATTATGATGACTACAACAGAAATATATTTTATTCAGCAAATAAATGCCAGTAACTGTGTTATGAGCTGACTCATGTTACTTTACTTAGTCCTTGAGAGAACCCAGCAAGGTAAGTGTTATTATCAAAATTTTGCAGAGGACGGGGCTCTGAGAAGTGAGGAAACTTACACAAGGTTGACCAGCTAATAAGAGGCAGAGGAGGAGAGCAAGTCTACAGACACAGACTCTTCTCTCTTTTACCCCAGTGATATAGTATAGCTGTACCAGTGATGATCCAAGACAACACAGCATTCAAGACATTGGCTTTTTTTTCACCACGCCACTTGGCTTGTAGGATCTTAGTTCCCCGACCAGGGATCAAGCCTGTGCCCCCTGCAGTGGAAGCATGGAGCCCTAACCACTGGACTGCCAGGGAAGTCCCTCAAGACATTTGCTTTTGGTTTGTAGTTTTCTCATATAATTTTATGACAAGTTAATTGTGCCAACAAAAAGTGAGAAAGTATCTGGGTTGTAAATAATTTCTCCCTTTTATTTTTTCATTAAAACTCAAAAAATACGTCCCTCAAACTTGGATCCAAACCACATTTCTTAGAATCTTCTGAAGTACTTGGCTCAGGTTTTTGTCTTTTCCCAAAGCGAAATTACTCTGTTATTGCCCCCATCTTTATGGAGAGCAAAACAATAGTGCTGGCTTCTTTTATTTCTCTCTTTCCTCACTACACATGTATGGGCTCTTTCTTATAAATAGGAATTTTAATTTTTTAAGTAAAACAGAATAACAGTTTATCAATCTCTTGCTCATCCTGATATCAAAAAGTGGGCAATTCTTCTTCCTGACTGGCTAAGGCAGAAACATCAAAGGAATTTATGCAGGAGGAAATTACTTGGTATACAGGAGTTGTTTGTTTTGCCTGTTTGCCTGCTCTTCCTGTGTCTGCTATCAGTGATTTTTCACAAAGGTGGCTTAATTATTGCAGTTCAGACTCCAAGCTGCTACAGTAAAGGTGCTTCTGCTCTCTGCCACAGTTTCTTTACAACACTTGCTCTTTACACAACTCATTCTTAGAACCTCCAAGGTGATAGGAGATGGTCTAGGAAGATTGGAATGATCCTGTTGGCTTTATGAAAGCTTGGACACATGCACTTGGAAAACCAGTCGTCTCCTTGCAGCCCCAAAATGGTGAATTATTCTTCCATGAGCCCTCAGCACCTGGTACAAAGTCTGATTGACACATAGTAGGTACTTGATAAATGTTTGTGAAGCAGAGGAAATAGCAGCAGCTTGATCAAGATGTTAGCAGGAACACCAAAACAAAAATGCCATGCCTGCTCAGGCCAGAGCACCTGATTTGTGAAACGGGGAAGAAACTCTTGTAGATTTACTACTACTCAGTATTCTCTAATTCCGTTTCATGGTTTGTATTCTGAGATCAGGGGTCGGCAAACTTTTTCTCTAAAGACTCAGAAATATTTTAGGCATTGTAGGCCAGCCATATATGGTCTCTGTTGCAGTGACTCAGCTCTGCCATTGTAGTGTGAAAGCAGATGTACACAATATGGAAATGAATGCACAAGGCTGTGCTCCACTGATACTTTATTTACAAAAATGGGTGCAGTCTGGATTTGGCCCAAGGGCCGTGGTTTGCCATTCCTGATTTAAAGGATTGAAATTTAATGGACTTCGAAAGAATATCAAAAGATATTTTGTGGATGTTAACTAGACTTATCGTGGTGATCATTCCACAATATATACAAATATTAACTCATTCTGTTGTACATCTGAAAGTAGTATATTATTTGCCAATTATTCTTCAATTATAAAAAAGGTACTTTGTGAGTCAGCATCCTATCTTAAAACAAAATGACCTTGTATAAAAGTCTTTAAAAATAGGCACAGTCTCTGTAACCATTAATGGAAGTCAGCAGAATTGGTATGTAGGTAGAGGGTAGAGAGAGAGGTAGGGTTTGCATTCAGTGAGGTCTCCCATTAATCTGACCATTAGTTTAAGATATTGGATAGTAAGAGTTTATACCCTTTGACCCAGTAATTTTTCTTCTCAGAGTGTATCATAAGAAGCAATCAGTAATGAAGGCAAATATATATATATAGACAGATGTTTAATATATGTCATTTAAAATAAAAATTTAGGAACCACTTAAATGTTCTACATTAAGAGAAGGATTAGGTGTACCATGATATACACCCATGAAATAATATATTTGCCACAACATGTTTGGAGCCTAGGGCAGGAGGAAAAATGGAGGCTCACATAACACGTCTAAATATTTAAAAGCTATAAATCAAGCTACCAGACTATGTTTCACCCTCCTACTTTGACTATCTCCTGTAATTTATTGAATACTGTACCGAAAGTGAAAAACGGAATGGTTGTCTGGGTGCAGAATGGTTGTAAGCACATCAGGGTTTACCCTCGTGATCACGTGGACGACGGGAGCTACACTCACTGCCGCTGCCCAGCATCACAAGAGAGCATCCTGGGGTTACCGCTAGCCTGGGAAAAGATCAAAATTCAAAGTATGGTTTCTACCACATGAGTATCCCTTTTTCACCACTGTAAAGTCAAAAAATCATAAGTGGAACCATCGTAAGTCAGGGATCATCTGTTATTTCCTACAGTGAGCATGCTGTTGTGTTGATAACCAGGAGAAAAATAACATAAAACACTCTGAAATTTTGACAAGAGTGTTAATAGGTGCAGCATAGTTGTACAATAACTGGTTTTCTTTATCATAGTTCTCAGGAGGCTGGAAAAAGTTATTTTTCTTCTCCTTTTTATCTTTAAAGTAGCATTCATTGCCTTTCTATGATGAAAGTCTTACCATGAAGGACCTCTTAAAAATGTGTAGAGGAAGGCAGTGTGGGACAGTGGGAAGAGAGGGCAGAGATCTTGGTTTGGATCTTATCCTGACTGTTTATTACCTCTGTAACACTGGAGAAATCTTTCATCTCCTCTGAACCTCAAGTTCCTTTTTCGTAAAATGAGGATAATAATAGCTGAATCATAAGATGTTTGTGGGGACTCAAAGTAATAGCATATGAAGAGGACTTGGTGTGCAGTGGGCCATCAGTATTACTTTGCTCTCTGTACCAGCCTCTTCCCTTTTCTATGACTTGTGAGCTAGGAGCAGAACAAAGATAGAAGTGCTCTTCTCTTGGGATGTTTACAAATTAATGGGAAAGAGAACACATAAAGCATAGAATGATCAGCTAGAGAACCGTATCCCAACAAAATCTAAGTACAAAGAGTGAAACTAAGGTAAACGTGTTTGGAGGTGGTGGGAGCTGTTGGCAATTCATTTTTTCTGGGTCTGGTGAGAGTTTCATAATTTATTTTGATGTTTATGCATAGATGTTAAGATAACTTAACCAAAAAATTTAAACCCAGAACTCCCCAGAGACTATGACTGGAGTTTCCATCATCTTGGGTGTCTTTGTTAACTGGATAGAAAGGCACATCCTTTTCTATCCAGACCCATCTCTTCAAAATTCACTGAGAGGCTGGGTGTAGAATGTAGCTATTAATTTTACTGCAGAGTAAGTTCCTAGCTACAACCTGCTTATTGCAGTAAACCAGGGAAGCATGTATTTGTGACAAGCAAGAAGCAAATCCTCCAGCTTTAACATTTGTGTTATTGAAGGCAAAACTGGGACATGAGCAATTTCCTTTTGTTCCAGTCATTGTCTAAGAGAGAAGTCTGACTCAAATTACAGAAAATAAGAAAAGGTGCAATATTTTGTTTAGAATACTCTTAAGATTACAGCTGAAATTTGTCTCCCAGATCTTTTTGTCTCTGCCAAATGGTAGTGACTCATTTTGATGGTGCTGAAGAGATGTAGCCAGTATTAATGGACAGAACACCAGGCACAGAGATGATTATTCCTGCCTTAGCCACATACTTTTATGTTCTTGGGACTTTCTGAGCTTGCTTTCTCCCATGTTAACTGGCAGTAACAACCACCTCTTGCTATTGGGATCTTGTGAAAGATAGTAGGCAATGTCACCAGAAATTGTTTTAAGTTGCTGAAAAGAGAGAATGGAAATACAAAGTTATAGTTACATCACTTATTACTATGACTTTTAAAAATTTATCTTGTTATTACCATTTCTTGGCAACTAGACAGTTTGTTGAGATGGGACCCTTTTCCTAATACATTTTAAAAATCCCCCTATCCCAAGTTATATAATGTTTAAAAAAAATAATTGCAAACTCGTTATACAATAATTTTGTAGTTGTGAAACAAATATAAGTTTAGCAATTGTATTTCACGGGACCAAGAAGTACGATCTCCTACTCATTCTTTCCAGCTCTGAAGTGAAAAGCCATTGAGCTGACCTGGAGTCAGTTTCACCTTGACTGCTTATATCAGAGTAACCTTGGTTAAGTCCCCAACCGTGCTGATCTGTTTCCTCATATAGAAAAGCGGAATAAATCATGTCCTCCAGGATTGGTGTGAGCGTTAAATGAGATGGTACCTGTGAAAATAGCCATTTCAGAACTTGGTATGTAGTAAGTATTCAACAATGTTTAGAGAATCTTTAGATTTATCGTTTGATCAGGCCGCAGCAAAAGAAGGAAGGTTAAGACTGAAAGTAAGTAATAGTGGACTAATTCTTAAATTCAGATGAAGACTCCACAATCCTTAGGGTGTCTTGGATGGTTTTTTGCTTTTTTTCTCCCCAAATATAGACAGAAAAATGACCTTAAAAGTTCTACCTTATCCTTTCTACATTCTTTTAATTACACACCTCTTATAAGAATCTGATCAAAATTCTTCCAAAGAACTAGTGTGACCTTAACAAGGCCACATCTATGGGTCAAAACGCAGTCATAATCGGCCTCTACCTTCCAATACCTAAAATTTAGAAAACTCAAAATAATGTAAGTCTAATGGTTATGAAACTCATATACTTTTTTGTGCATATTCTATTTTCTGTTTTCATAGAGAGGAAGTAAATGATAAGTAAACATGACAGATTTATTCCAAAAACAATTCGTGGGATGTGACAGATTCAGATGATAGTGATAACTCTTTTAATTGCATAGGAGTAACCAGGGTTCTCCATCACACATGTAAAATGTGCTTACCAGATACCCATGGGTAGCACACCAATAGCTGAATAATCATGACTGTTATCTGGTAGCCCATGCATTTCTCCTTCCAGGAGTTATTTGTTTGTTCCCAAACATGTACTTGCCAGTTGTTACTATAAATGCACATTTTAATTAGACATTAGAGAACCAATGAAATATAGATTAAAAAAAACAGAGACAGTTATTGTTTCTGTGAAAACTATGTTAAGCAATTTGGGCAGACTTGGTAAAGGGGAGTTGCCAAAAACAATTCCTGTTGAAATAGATGTAGTGAAAGTTCTGTAAAAGATATTGATGGGGGGACCCTAAAAATCTAGAAGTATTCTGGACTCAGGTAATGGCTGTTTCCTCACTTCCACCTCCCAAATCTCACACCAACGTCCTCCACATCTGCCAACTCTAATACGGAACTGTATAACTATGGTCCCTAAAGAAGATTTTTTTAAAATGGTGAAAAATAATATTTAAAGATATAAGTTAAGAAACCTTATCAGAATCTAAAGAAATCTTTGATCAACAGATTGAAAATGTTATTTCCCAGCTTTTAAAAACTTAAAAGTACAATAATCAGCATAAAGACATATCCTAATGAACTGAATGAATTTCAAAGATAAAGGCAAAAGGATCAACTCATCTGGAAAGGGGAAAATTAGGCCAGCCTGAGACTTCTGTACAGCAGTATTCAATTCTAAAAGATAGGTGACATATTATAGATCGGCCAGGAAATTTGTGCCTTCCTACCCCCAAATTTCATACTCAGGCAAACTATCATTTAACCTTTAAAGGTAATAGATGAACATTTTTAAATATGTAAGAACTCAGGAATATAGCTCCCATGAGTCTTTTGTGACTTGAATAAACTGTCACAGGATCAACTGAAGGAGTATATTGAACCCATTTAACTCTGGAAATAAGACTTTAAAATATCTGGAAAGAGAAATAAAATTTTAAAACCTAACTGATATATAAAAAAAAATATTCAGGGGAAATGGGGAAGGAATGTTGCAGACAATTGAAGAACGCTGATTTCCTCATCTTTTATAGCCAGTGGTCAAAAGATATGATTTAAATCAAGAATAGAGGTATAAGTGTAATTTAAACTATGAGGGTAAAAACTCAGAAAAAAATATTATAATAAAACCAGATGGAAGAGTAAAGAGTGGAAGAAAAGAGTAGAAATATACTAAACTTGTCATTACAGTATGGAGTCAGTAGATAATGTATAAGGAAATAGAAGATTAAATGTAATCTATAAAGTTATAAATAAGCAAACACAAAAACACTTCAAAATTACCAGAAAAAAACATACATACATACAGAAAGCAAATACATCTCACATTGTAAAAGATGATTTTTAAAAGAAACAAGAAAAATAGAAAGCATAATATAAAAGATGATTTAAAGTTGAGATTAAACCTATCCATCATGTAATTCATTCAAGAGCTATTTTTAACACCCCTACTATGTGTCAGGCATTGCTTTAACTATTGACCCATTTAATCCTCATAATAACTATTCAGTAAAGGAACTATTATTATCCACATTTTATAGATGAGAAAATAGAGCCACAGCAAGGAATAGTGACTTGCTTCCTAATTTTACCACTGGTAAATGAAGTAGATAGGATTTGCATCCACGTAGTCTAGCTCCAGTGCTTGGATTCTTAACTGCTATGCAGGACAGCCCTAGATACAGTTAAAGCAGCTTTCACAGAAACATTTATTATCTAGAATGCATAAATTAGTTAACAAAATAGAATGAAAATAAGTGAATTGAACAACCAACTAAAGTTAGAACAACAACAAAATAAACACAAGGAAAGCATATCAAAGCATAATAAAGGTAGAAGCAGAAATAAATAAATTAGAAAACAACAAAAGGCAGCAATAATAAAGTAATGCAAGAACTTGATCTTTGGCGGGGGTAGGGGGAATAAGATTTATGATAAAAAATTTAATACAAAAAGAGGAAGAAAATATAAATCACAAAGTAAATGCTAATAAGGAAACAATCACACACAAAAAAGAGTGGTTAAAATAATCCTAAAAGATAATGTTGGGCTTCCCTGGTGGCGCGGTGGCTAAGAGTCCGCCTGCCGATGAGGGGGATACGGGTTCGTGCCCCGATCCGGGAAGATCCCACATGCAGCGGAGCCGCTGGGCCTGTGAGCCATGGCCGCTGAGCCTGTGCGTCTGGAGCCTGTGCTCCGCAAAAGATAATGTTGATTAACTATACAAATAAATTTTAGAATGTGAATGGAAGAGACAACTTTATAGGCAAATATAATTATCAAAACTGATCTCAGAAGACAGAGAGTTTGTAAACTCACCAATCACAATAAATGAAATAGAAAAAAGTGTTGAAGAGCTCTTCAAAAGAGCACAAATCCCAGATGTTTTCATGGGACAGTTCTATTAAATTTCTAAGAAATAAAAATTTCAGGGACTTCCCTGGTGGCACAGTGGTCAATAAGCACTGAGCTGATCTCCTTGTGCTGTGTGGCTGCTTCCCACTAGCTATCTATTTTACATTTGGTAGTGTATATATGTCCATGCCACTCTCTCACTTCGTCCCAGTTTATCCTTCCTCCTCCCCATGTCCTCAAGTCCATTCTCTACGTCTGCGTCTTTATTCCTGTCCTGCCTCTAGGTTCTTCAGAACCTTTTTTTCCCCTTTTTTCTTTAGATTCCATATATATGCGTTAGCATACGGTATTTGTTTTTCTCTTTCTGACTTACTTCACTCTGTACGACAGATTCTAGGTCCATCCACCTCACTACAAATAACTCAATTTCGTTTCTTTTTATGGCTGAGTAATATTCCATTGTATATATGTGCCACATCTTCTTTATCCATTCATCTGTCGATGGAAACTTAGGTTGCTTCCATGTCCTGGCTATTGTAAATAGAGCTGCAATGAACATTGTGTTACATGACTCTTTTTGAATTATGGTTTTCTCAGGGTATATGCCCAGTAGTGGGATTGCTGGGTCGTATGGTAGTTCTATTTTTAGTTTTTTAAGTAACCTCCATACTGTTCTTCACAGTGGCTGTATCAATTTACATTCCCATCAACAGTGCAAGAGGGTTCCCTTTTCTCCACACCCTCTCCAGCATTTATTGTTTGTAGATTTTTTGATGATGGCCATTCTGACCGGTGTGAGGTGATACCTAATTGCAGTTTTGATTTTTATTTCTCTAATGATTAGTGATGTTGAGCATCCTTTCGTGTGTTTGTTGGCAATCTGTATATCTTCTTCGGAGAAATGTCTATTAGAAAAATTTTTGAACAATTCTAGAATCCCTAGAATAAGCCCCACTTGGTAATATTATCTCATTCTTATAGAATGCTTTTGAATTATCTGTAGTTATCCATTTTGTGCTATCTTTGTTGGGTTTTGATACCACTGTCATGATAGTATCATAAAAAATAATTTTAAAGCTTTTCAGGGCTTCCCTGGTGGAGCAGTGGTTGAGAGTCCACCTGCCGATGCAGGGGACACGGGTTTGTGCCCCGGTCCGGGAAGATCCCACATGCCGCGGAGTGGCTGAGCCTGTGAGCCATGGCCGCTGAGCCTGCGCGTCTGGAGCCTGTGCTCCGCCAACGGGAGAGGCCACAACAGTGAGAGGCCCGCGTACCGCAAAAAAAAAAAAAAAAAAAAAAGCTTTTCAAATAGTTCAGATGTAACTGAAATTTTTAAATAATTAATTAATTAATTTATTTTTGGCCACGTTGTGTCTTTGTAGCTGTGCTACAAAGGGGTGGGATAGGGAGGGTAGGAGGGAGACACAAGAGGGAGGGGATATGGGGATATATGTATACGTATAGCTGATTTACTTCGTTATACAGCAGAAATTAACACAACATTGTAAAGCAATTATACTCCAATAAAGATGTTAGATAAATAAATAAATAATTAAAATAAAAATTTCCACATCAGAGAAATAGCACATAATTTTCTCCACAGATGTTGAAAAGGCAATTTGTAAATTCCACAGAGGCCCTTGAATACTCCTAAAAAAATAATAGGAGATGGGGCAGGGGAAGGGTGAGCTGTGACAGGGCGAGAGAGAGTCACGGACATATACACACTAACAAACGTAGTAAAGTAGATAGCTAGTGGGCAGCAGCCACATGGCACAGGGATATTGGCTCGGTGCTGTGTGGCAGCCTGGAGAGGTGGGATAGGGAGGGTGGGAGGGAGGGAGACGCAAGAGGGAAGACATATGGGAAAATATGTATATGTATAACTGATTCACTTTGTTATGGGGCAGAAACTAACACACCATTGTAAAGGAATTATACCCCCAATAAAGATGTTAAAAAAAAAAAAAAATAATAGGAGATGGATACTTCAATTGCATGATACACTATTCCTTTGCATGTTATATAGTACTATGTGTCTGACTCCAAACCAGCACCATGCTTAATGGGGAAATATTAGAATCATTCATAATAAAGATGTTCACTATTATGAACCTGATTTATCATCATTGTGGACCTCTAGATAATGCGGCTGGAAAAGAAAAAGGGAAAAATATTTTTAAAATAGAAAAAGAGGAGGTGAAACTATCATTTTTCAGATGATGTGATTACCTCATAAGCTTATGAGAATCAACTGAAAAGGTATTAGATACAACAGGAATTCAGAAAGTGGCTGGATGTATAATTTAAAAGTAGAAATAAGTAGTGTTTATATGTATATGCAAGCAACAAACTAGATGCCATACCGGAAGAAAAGATATCATTCAGATTAGCAAGAAAAGGAAAAAACAAAAATACTTGGTACTAAACTTAAAGAGAAGTATGCTTGATCTAGATCAGTAGTTCTCAAACTAGCCAATTTTGCCCGCTCCCCACCCCCTCCAGCCCACGGGACATCTGGCAATATCCAGAGACATTTTTGAATGTCCAGCGTCAATAGCGCTGAGGTTGAGAAACCCTGATCTAGTTGAAGAAAACTTTGAAATGCTACTTAGATCCACAAAGGAAGGCTAATCATGTTCTTGGATAAGAAGTTCCAAAATGGTAAAATATAAAATTTCCCTAAATTAATATATAAATTTATGAAATCTCAATAAAAATTACAAAGTGATTTTTTTTGAACCAGAAAGCTGATCCTAAAGTTCACATGTAAAATGAAACAAGAAATTCAAAAAACATTTTGAGTAAGAACAGTAGTGGTGGCCTTCCCAGGTGGCGCAGTGGTTGAAAATCTGCCTGCCAATGCAGGGGACATGGGTTCAATCCCTGGTCCGGGAAGATCCCACATGCCTCGGAGTAACTAAGCCCGTGAGCCACAACTACTGAGCCTGTGTGCCACAACTACTGAAGCCTGCACACCTAGAGCCCATGCTCCACAAAGAGAGAAGCCACCGCGATGAGAAGCCCGTGCCACCACAACGAAGAGTAGCCCCTGCTCGCCACAACTAGAGAAAGCCCCCACACAGCAACGAAGACCCAACGCAGCCGAAAATAAATAAATTAAATAAATTTATATTAAAAAAAAAGTGGTGTGGAGGACAATCTCAGATATTAAAACTTATATATGAAGCTATGACAAATATAACATTGAAGTCATTATAAGAGACCCAAATACACACTGGAACTTAGGATATAATAAAGAAGACCTTTCAAATCAGAGTGAGAGGGCTTCCCTGGTGGCGCAGTGGTTGAGAGCCCGCCTGCCGATGCAGGGGATGTGGGTTCGTGCCCCGGTCCGGGAGGATCCCACATGCCGCGGAGCGGCTGGGCCCGAGAGCCATGGCCGCTGAGCCTGTGCGTCCGGAGCCTGTGCGTCCGGAGCCTGTGCCCCGCGGCGGGAGAGCCTGTGCCCCGCGGCGGGAGAGGCCACAACAGTGAGAGGCCCGCGTACCGCAAAAAAAAAAAAAAAAAAAAAAAAAATCAGAGTGAGAAAGTTGCATTATTCAGTAGATGGGCTTAATTGCATGGAAAAGAAAATTATCCATGTTCTATATCTTATACCATAATAAATTACAAATGAACTAAATATATAAGTATAAAAATTATAGGAGTAAACATGGGAATTTTTCCCTTAATCTAAGTTAGGAGGGACTTTTCAAGTTTGAAAATAAAAGACTGATAAATTCAACTGTATAGAAATAAAAATTGTATAACAATATAGCTGAAAGTCAGAAGACAAATGATAAACTGGAAAAGTATTTGTAACTCATGTGACAGACAAAATGGCTAGTTTCCTTAATTTATGAAGAGTGTTTCTACATCAGCCAACAAAAAGTGGAAAACTGGGTAAAGAATATGAACACACATTTCATAGAAAGGAGCTTACATTTTTCTTAAACTTGAGAGAATGCTTAACCTCACTCATAATAAGAGGAATACAAATTAAAACTGCAGTGAGCTATTGTTTTTCCAGTTTGTTTTTTCATTTCAATTTCCAATGAAATAACACTATTTTTTCAGTTCAATTTCCAATTGAATAATCAGAGTTCTAAAAGTTATGATTCTGTGGGTAAAGGTATGGTGACCATAACAGGCTCTCTCATACATTGTTGGTGGAAATTAATATAATTTCTGTGAAGAGCAATCTGGCAATATCTATCAAAATTTTAAGTGCATATACACAGAAATTCCACTTGTAGGAATTTATCCTACTGAGGTACATGTTTGGAATGGTTGTGTATACAATTAATCATTGCAGCATTCTTGGTAATAGCCAAAGATTGGATACTAACTAGTGAACTGGTTAAATCAATCATGGAATACTATT
This sequence comes from Phocoena sinus, assembly GCF_008692025.1. Taxonomy (NCBI): domain Eukaryota; kingdom Metazoa; phylum Chordata; class Mammalia; order Artiodactyla; family Phocoenidae; genus Phocoena; species Phocoena sinus. Next base: position 51,961,240 of record NC_045776.1, on the reverse strand, counting down.
CAACCAGAAAAAAAGGATATGGAAGCACTTTATATTCTGATATGTAAAGTTTTCCAACAAGAGTGTTTATAGTATGCTACCATGTGTGTCAATACATACATTATATATATATGATATATGTACATGTGTGTATTTATATTACAGTTATATTCCATCTTCCCTCAGAAGAATAAATAAGAAACTGATAATAGTGGTTGTCCCTAGGGAGAGGTATTAAATGGAAGAAAAGTTACTTTTCATTCTTTCTCTATATATTACTGTGAGTGTACGCTTCCTACTAAAATCATATTTTTTCTTTCAATTTTAAGAGAAGTGTATAACCCACATCATTGGGAAATAAAGAGTTCTTGATTTTTCCAGAGAACCATGACTGTATAGAATTTTTTTGTTGTAAAGGACCTTTAGAATTTATTCTCTGAGATGCTTAGATTTTTAAAAGTATGAATTTTTAAAATAAATTTATTTATTTTAGTTGTTTATGTTGGGCTGCGTTGGGTCTTCGTTGCTGAGCACAGGCTTTCTCTAGTTGCAGTGAGTGGGGGCTACTCTTCATTGCAGTGCACGGGCTTCTCATTGCAGTGGCTTCTCTTGTTGCGGAGCACGGGCTCTAGGCACGCAGGCTCCAGTAGTTGTGGCTTGCGGGCTCTAGAGCACAGGCTCAATAGTTGTGGCGCACAAGCTTAGTTGTTCCGCGGCATGAGGGATCTTTCCAGACCAAGCCTCGAACCGTGTCCCCTGCATTGGCAGGCGGATTCGTAACCACTGTGCCACCAGGGAAGCCCCTAAAAGTAACAATCTTATACACCTCTTTCAAAAGGTTATTATAGATTATTAATTGCTTAATAAGTGTAACTTTATCATTATCAATTATTTTGACTATTTTCAACATCTTAGTTTTGGGCCAAACTATAGACAGAACCATGTACTTCTAATCTAAGTGTCTCCAGATTGTTGTGTATTCTAAGTTCTCCTTGTCTCCTTTTGAAAATTATTTTTCTGTCTTCATTGTCAGTGTCAGATTTAAAGCTTCACTTTTGTTTTGTTTTGTTTTACTGTCATTGTCCTGGCCCCTGGCATCTCATTCCTTTCAGTCTGTCAAAAGCTAGGAATCATATAAGCAAACTTCCTCCAACTGTGCCTAAAATGAGAGCAAACGAATTTGGGTGAGTGCCTGAGTGGCTCCCCTTGAGTGAAGTGCAAATACTTTCAGAATGTGAACTTTGTGCTGTCTGTTGTGTCTGTTTGTATACTTGTTTGCTTACTTTTAGAAACTGGACTGTGTTTCCAGTAGTTGTTAATTCTGGGTCAGTGACCCCTAGAGAGAGAAGTTGTTACTGTATTTGAATTGTTGGAAAATTTGGATATGTACATACTTAATGCTTCTTACAAACACTGATTAATGAAATGACTGCACTCAGCACACAGACGGTCAGTTCATGTGTACTGAACCTAACTGAAGAAGCACTATACTACCCTGTTATTCTGGACAAGAGTAAAAGCTGCATTAGAGAACTTGGTTTGTGAGAGGTTGAGTGCAGATGCAACCCTATTTCCACGGTGTACTAGGGGAGAGTTAAATTTTGATTAAATAGGAAAGGTATTATTCATATGCTAAAATAACAGGTAACTGGAAATATTAGGTAACTGGCAATTTTTTTAACATCTTTATTGGAGTATAATTGCTTTACAGTGTTGTGTTTCTGCTGTATAACAAAGTGAATCAGCTATACATATACATATATCCCCATATCCGCTCCCTCTTGCGTCTCCCTCCCACCCTCCCTATCCCACCCCTGTAGGTGGTCACAAAGCACCTAGTTGATCTCCCTGCGCTATGCCGCTGCTTCTCACTAGCTATCTATTTTACATTTGGTAGTGTATATATGTCCATGCCACTCTCTCACTTTGTCCCAGCTTACCCTTCCCTCTCCCCGTGTCCTCAAGTCCATTCCCTACGTCTGCGTCTTTATTCTCGTCCTGGCCCTAGGTTCTTCAGAACCTTTGTTTTTCCTTTTTTTCTTTCTTTTTTTTTAGATTCCATATATATGCGTTAGCATACGGTATTTGTTTTTCTCTTTCTGACGTACTGCACTCTGTATGACAGATTCTGGGTCCATCCACCTCACTATAAATAACTCAATTTCGTTTATTTTATGGCTGAGTAATATTCCATTGTATATATGTGCCACATCTTCTTTATCCATTCAAGTGTTGATGGACACTTAGGTTGCTTCCATGTCCTGGCTATTGTAAATAGAGCTGCAATGAACATTGTGTTACATGACTCTTTTTGAATTATGGTTTTCTCAGGGTATATGCCCAGTAGTGGGATTGCTGGGACATATTGTGGTTCCATTTTTAGTTTTTTGAGGAACCTCCATACTGTTCTCCATAGTGGCTGTATCAATTTATATTCCCATCAACAGTGCAAGAGGGTTCCCTTTTCTCCACACCCTCTCCAGCATTTATTATTTGTAGAGTTTTTGATGATGGCCATTCTGACTGGTGTGAGGTGATACCTCATTGTAGTTGTGATTTGCATTTCTCTAATGATTAGTGATGTTGAGCATCCTTTCATGTGTTTGTTGGCAATCTGTATACCTTCTTTGGAGAAATGTCTGTTTAGGTCTTCTGCCCATTTTTGGATTGGGTTGTTTGTTTTTTTGATATGGAGCTGCACCAGCTGCTTGTAAATTTTGGAGATTAGTACTTTGTCAGTTGCTTTGTTTGCAAATATTTTCTCCCGTTCTGAGGGTTGTCTCTTCATCTTGTTTATGTTCTCCTTTGCTGTGCAAAAGCTTTTAAGTTTCATTAGGTTCCGTTCGTTTATTTTTGTTTTTATTTCCATTTCTCTAGGAGGTGCGTCAAAAAGGATCTTGCTGTGATTTATGTCATGGAGTGTTCTGCCTATGTTTTCTTCTAAGAGTTTTATAGTGTCTGGCCTTACATTTAGGTCTTTAATCTATTTTGAGTTTATTTTTGTGTATGGTGTTAGGGAGTGTTCTAATTTCACTCTTTTACAGGTAGCTGTCCAGTTTACCCAGCACCACTTATTAAAGAGGCTGTCTTTTCCTCCTTGTATATTCTTGCCTCCTTTATCAAAAATAAAGTGACCATATGTGCATGGGTTCATCTCTGGGCTTTCTATCCTGTTCCATTGATCTATATTTCTGTTTTTGTGCCAGGTAACTGGCAATTTTTGTATAAAAATCAACCAGAAGAAAATTTTTGTTTTAACTCTTCCTATTGAAAATGTGTGCAAGGGGAATTAGCCCACGTTCCTGCTCTAGAAGGAGACCATACCTGACAGAAGCTAGTTGGTGCATATGAGGACTCCTCGGGGCTCCTAGGGTTACAGTTCTCAATAGCACTTGTCACTACATCATGATAGAGTTGTAGATTCTGATGACTTAATACACAAGACTAACTTTTCATCACTCTTAGGACACTCACTGGGATTTGAGAATGATTTTGAATAAAAATATTGGTAAGGGTTTGTCTTATTGATCTTTATGTCAAGTTTAGACATAATTTTATAGTTTTTGAGCTTCCTAATGTCACCTAATTAGTAGACAAGTTCTAAGTTTTATCTATTTCTGCCCAGTTAGGCTAGGGAAGCTGTCATAAAGGAGCTTATAAAGAAAATGTTTTTGTGGGGGGTGAACCTTCTAGTCTGAAACTTTTTGATAAAATATTATCATAAGTTTATATAGATTGGCAGCAGTATGTGCTATTCTTCATCTTTGGTGGCTAAATAACTAAATATCTGCCACATTTCTCTCTGTACCTCTCTTGTGTGCTTGAATCCAACTTAGACAGAAATTGAATTGAGTGAAATAATGGCCACACAGCTCAACACTATGTGGCAGAGAATATTTATTGTGCTGGCTTATGGTGAAGATATAGCCATATAATTTTTGGTCCTCAATAAACTTAAGAA